>NW_026570250.1:645210-1290421 GCF_019649055.1 Paramacrobiotus metropolitanus | reverse complement strand
ACAGATTTGGCGGATGGTAGAAAACCTACGTCAGTTCCTCATCCGATCTGGATTCCAGACCAGATTTCAACTGAACAATTGGATGGGTGAATTCAGCATGAACGATCATCCTAACATGGATCACCCAATTAATCGAGCAAACTTGCCTTCGGTGCATGACCCGGCACTGTTGGACACACCTCTGTCCACCGGAGGACGAGTCTAAGTCAGCTCGGACCTCGGAGCTCGCGCGATCAACTGGAGGCGTGGCTCAGTTGTCAGTCATCACCGACGCCCACCCGGCCTTCGTAATCGCAGCAGCTCGAGCGGCCCTGGACTTATTGCAGTACTTGCCGGAAGAAGAACCAGGACCAGAGGACCGAAACGCAACTATTTTGGCTCACCTATGCGAAGCATCATCTTGGCAGTTTGGTTACGCGACCTCCTTTACATACAGGAACGGCACGCGGCCAGATACGCCTTCCGCAAGGACTTCAAAGATCCAGACGACGACGCGGCCGAATTCGTGAAGTGGTACCGCGAAGAAAAAGCGTTACCTAGCGGATTCACTTCTAGACCATACGGAGAAGGGATGTCGGACGACTTGGCACCCGGCGCAGTACCTAACGCGCATAAACTCCGTAGGAAGGTCCAGAAAGCTAAGAAGGCGCGGGCGGAACAACCTGGCCAGGAAGGCACCCCACAACCAGATGGGCAACCACCAGCAACATGTAAGCCTGACGTCTTCCGGCGCCTTGGTCGACCACCACCTAAATCTGACGATGACGACGAAGATTACTTCGGCGGAGACCCGCCGATCTCAGTCCCCCTGGGATAACAGGTTCCCACATAAGGAACCTGTGGTCCCACTTCAACAGTAAGGAAGGGACATCGAGCTGAGAAACAGCAAAGTCGAGAACCGACCTAGCGGAGAACCTGCCCGGCTGAGAAACAGCCACGTCGAGAAACGACATGGAAAACATGGAACGGATACTTTTCTTTATGGACCCTAAAGCAGACGTGAACCACGAATACGCCAGAAGCGCCAACCACATAAGTTGGCCGGATTCTTTGGTCGGACCCGGAAACGTGTGGTCAGACCTGGGTATTTCGGTTCTTTCACCGTACCGTTACGTCCTCCAAGGAATCCCCTGGAAAGAACTGGGCAACCGACCTCAGTTCCCCAGCATGGCATTAGCAGATCGCGAACGAGATCAGAACCACATCTGCTACACCGGAGCCAACAGACGCCCCGGCTTGCTAACATAGCATATCGTGAACCACGTTCTGCTACCGAAGGAGATTACTCCGGCTAACCGACTCCGGAGAACAGACCGAGAGGATTACGCTAACATGGTGTCGAAAACGTTGTCACGTTCTCGACACCATGTTCGCCTGGCACCCGTGGCCGACTTTGGGACCGGGTAACCGCCCAGTAACTTTCATCACCGCAGACAGTGGTATCCTCATCGGCCCGCAATGTCACATGGTTCGGAATTGACCACAGAAGTTAAAACCGACCTGTTACGACATGACGCACTGAATTAACCGAAGGCAGGAACGAAGAACCGGACTCCCGCCCAGAGACTTAACTTCGCAGACCGCGACTTCAACCGTGCCCCGTTACCTCAGTCAACCACAGAAGTTGACCATTTCCGAGGTAGCTAAAGGAAGTCACGCAGACCGTGTCACAGAACCACGATCCACTACCTTTGTTGACCACGGAAGTCAGCCAATTTTAAGGTAGAACTTGGACCTTCTCTAATCACGACTCGGATAACTTAGCCGACCACAGAAGTCGGTGAAGTTTCAACCTTACATCCGAAGAATACCTGGTATAAAAGGGCACCCAACACAGACCGTGTTGGTTAATTACGATCTACGACATCAACACTCCGGCAACCGGACTCCGGAGTACGAACCAGCGAGGATTCCGCTAGCATGGCCCGGAACACAGCACTGCGGTGTGTTCAGGACCATGCTTGCCAAGGCACCCACGGTTAACTCCGAGAAACGGACGGCCGATAGGATAACAAGTCCCTAAACAACATGGAATCAATTGGACCGCAACGGAACGGATAGTGTCAACTATGACCCGCTACCTAGAATCGACCACAGAAGTCGATCTGCCAACGGTAGCCGACCTTCTAAACATTGACCAACCGACGTCGACCTGACGGAAGCATATGGAAATTACAAACGGGATGGCTTTATCGCAGTCTTCACTGACCACAGAAGTCGGTAAAGGTGACCGCAAACCGCGACACCTGACTACGATTTTAGTCTGGACGGATTCTCCGTTTGAACCCGGACCTACAGGCTCTCAACCAGGAACCTGTACCTGGAGTCCAACCGCAGTCTCCCCGGAGGATATCGGATAAACCAACCGATTCACCGGTGACCACGACTACGCGCGGCTTGACCGTGCTGCCATTACCTGAAGAGGAACAGCGACGGTGATTTGGCCACCATACCAACGACTCCGCCGCGACCTGCTTCCCCATGTCTCAAATGGAACACCCTAGGCAGACCGAGTTAGAATACTCGACCTGCACCCTCTTAACCCCGATGGCGATGACCACCTGCCCGCAACAGTAACGGCCAGTTGGCCAGCGTCACCGGCAAAGCAAAATTCCCCGCGGACGTGCGATGTCTTCCCCCAACAGAAGAGGCAAGGCGTCGCAGGTTCGCGGAACCGAACAAAGAAACTCCAACCAGGGAGGCGAAGTGATCTGATCCTACCCCAGGTTGCATGCTGCATGGGGATGGGAACGGGCAGTCTGGCATAAGTCGGGGCCCGACGCACAAAACGAACCAAAGAGATTACCTGGTTAAAAGGGACCACAGAAGTCCTTCGACGCCATAAGTAATCAGGAATGCATGCTGAATGGCCAACAGACGCCATAGAAACGCCGAACTTGACGGAACTCGGACCCGTCCAGAGGCAAAAACGCGAGCCCGAACCGGGGCATGTTAGAGGCACCAACCGGAATTTACTCCGAAAACGACTTCGAGGAGCTCGGATGAGTGCCCAGAGGCTTGAAACCGACCTCTTGACGGACGGAACCGACCTGGATGAGGAATCACCGACCTCAAGTTGGATAACATTATGTCCAACCTCAGGTCGGATAGTGGAATAACCGACAACAGGTCGGTTATAAGGACGATTCCACCGAAACGGACTTGTATGGCTCCACTTTGAGCCTGCATACCGTAACTCACTTCGGTTGAACACGGAATCATGGAATCACCGACCTCGGGTCGGATAACGTTGTAACCGACCTCGGGTCGGACATGTGAAGTAACCGACAACAGGTCGGTGGATGGAGACGCCATCCAAGATGTTTACGGAAAACGACTTCCGGACGGATGAAATCGACCTCAGTCGACCTGCGAACGGGATAACCGACCTCGGGTCGTACAACATCATCACCGACCTTGGGTGATATAACATTGCACCCGACCTCGAGTCGGATATGTTAAGCGACCGACAACAGGTCGGTAGTTGAACATCTCTTGGAAGATCTTCACGGAAAACGACTTCCGGACGGAAGGAATCGACCTCAATTGACCTGGGATTTGGAGTAACCGACCTCCAGTCGGATAACATTGCCACCGACCTCAGGTCGGATAAACCGGTCCAATCGACCACAGAAGTCGGTTAGGAACGCCGGATTGTTCGGATTCGCCTAGAACATCAGCGGATTAGCCGAAATACGACCTTTGCACGGACCAGTCACGTGGTAACCGACCTCGGGTCGTACAGCATTACTACCGACCTCAGGTCGGATAACATTACGACCGACCTCAGGTCGGATATCCATCCCAACCGACAGCAAGTCGGATGCCAACAGTGAATTAACAGGGGATGGATGGAACAACAAATTCCGACCGGACCTTCGAGCCAGTTCGCATCGGAAGTCACAACCAGGCTCGTGGTAGCAGATTTGACGGTTTTAACCGACCACATTCCATCGGCATTACCACTTGGCGACCACAGAAGTCGCACGACACAAGTACGGTTTTGTCCGACCTGACCTGAACTTTGGAATTCGGGACTTAGCCGGATTCCACGACCGCTGGTTAAACCTGCCAGTAGGTCGACCTTGGTCTGAGGACCTTGGTCCATTCCCCTTACTTAGAGAGGATGCTTCGGCATTCGCGAACGCGACAGTGCCTCTCTCTTTCCGGAACGGATAAGATACGAGTCGGACGTAAGTGTCAGCCGTGCTTACCCGACCTCGGACGAAAATTACCGGTTACGTGAGGTAACCCGGGAACCGACGCCCCGGACCTGACACACCGGACTGCACTTGGACAGGAGACCCCGTGGAAACTCAAGACCCGTGGACGTCATCCTAGTCGGAATAAGCCCCCAGGACAGATCTTTCTTTTAGTATTTTTGTACATTTTCTAACAAACGGAATTGTATTTTACTTAGAATCTCTAACCAGATCTGTTTTGCATTTACTTTTTGCTCACTGGAATTGTGATTAAAACTTTATTACTTTTTTACTTCGCGCTGCTTAACTGTCATTACTTTTCCTTTACTTTCTCCGCGAGCCAACAGAAGCAAGATGCCAGGCCAACAGAAGCAATACCGGTCCAACAACGAACCCCGAGCGGCTTCCAGATTTGCGGCCGTGAGTTGCTTGCCTCTCATGGATCTGGAAGTGAAGGATGGGACGGTCAACAGACACCGGACTCCCATTGGAAGAGGACGCGTACCGGCGACCCCACATGGGTCGACCGGAGAGGTGCGACGCTGGCGCGGTACTGAGTCGGAGCATCCTCGCAGGAGCTCGGATTCCCGCCCAGAGGCATGTTAGAGGCACGACAGCCTGCGTGATAGATACGCCACTTTGCGTATGCGTATCACTGCACACATGCTGATTCGCCTCTCTTGTACGTACGTGAGTGGCTGCACTGCACTCTCCGCCTATGCGGATACACCGCGGGCGCACTCACTGAGCATACTTGCTCTCTCGCTCCTCTCTCGCTGTATGACTCAGCGTATATTCGCTCGCGTTGGATACGAGTCCAGTCTGCGCACTCACATTCCATGTGTCTGGACAGCGTGACGCCGTTGCCGCCAGCACATTTCTTTCTCTACATTTCATTACGCTCTAGAACTAGCTCGCAGCAACTTGACTGCTCACTTTTCTGCCAGACATTGGCTTTGTTGTGTTTTTCCCCGCAATCACGCGGCATTTGCTCCACTTTATTAGTACAATAAAGTCATCTGTGAGCTCTCTGTGCTTGCCTGTCACAAGGTATTAACGTAAATAATGTTAACCCATATCACTGCCTCAAAATTAAAATTGTAAAGAACTGTAATGAAAAAGAGCAAAACTGAAAAATGAAAAATTGTAAATTTCAGTTACCGTTTCCTTTTGCACACAGCTTCGACACTTGATATCCATAAACTTAAATTTACAAACAAATATATACCTCTCGTAGAGTCTGCACCAAGTTCCAGTAATGTTTCCCCTTTTTCCGCAGTTAACATCCCTTCGATATAATCAGCCAGCACGCGATGATCACTTTCTTCCGCACTCAACCACAGAGTCTACAGAAACCAGTTTAGGGATAATTATGAAGCGCCAACACCGTGCTAACCAGCAATGTAAATATTATTATCCGATTATCCATGTATTTAACAACAGTAAACTGTAAACATTCCTCAACTGATACCAAATCCACAAACAACAAATGCAAAATAATAAATTGTGTTAATATTTTTTTACTACTGTACTATTTTGCTCTTAACTGTTTTTTTTTAAAGCTGGAGTTATGCAGACTTTATCGTCTGACGGTAGATCGCTACCTTGGCTGGCTGCGGCAGTGACGTCGCGCGCTGGTCGCTCTTGAAGCCACCGTCGCCGCGGTCCCCTTCCAGCTTCCATCCCCGAATATCCAGCGGGGTTTCCGCGGTTGGCGTCGTCATTCTGTCCGTCGTCCGCACCGTCTCCGGTCCGCAATGGAATTCTACAATGTTCACACTACATGTCGACTCGGGAAAGCCCGAGAAAGCGCGGGGTAAATCAGGTTCTACTCGCTTCAGCTACATGATGCAATGGATGCTATAGTCAAAATAATGATGTTCACAATCTGGCGCAGCTGTGGCTTTTATAGACAGACAGGCAATCTCAAACGTCCCGCGATGATGTCACGGGTAAAGAGCTAAATTAGCTGCGACTTAAGGAGGCTGACGAAATTACCTCGGATATTGCTAACGATCAAATTGATGTCATACAAGTGAGACTAACGGAAAACTGGAAAACATACAGATTTGCATCAGGCTCCACGCTGTCTACACGTGGTCCCCACTGTGACGTCTGTGTCGCACAAAATACCTCACCATAAAGTGGAACATAAGTGCAGTAAGTTAGCAGAAGCAGTCTAACAAAATAATTAGTGTATGTAACTAATTGAAAATCTGCAAATCTGAGTCTAATGCGTCAACGCATTTCCCATAATGCAAAAATATTTAAAAACTGTAAGCTTATGCCTTATAACTAATTTTGCCATTCAGCACTTTTGAGTTTTGAGTTTTGACTTTTGAGTGCATTTTTAATTTTTGTCATAATTTGTGGTCTGGTTCGTGTTTTCAGAATTCTAGCTGATACCACGAGGCTCTTACCTTGAGAGCAACAGTTTTGCAATGCAACCGCCCTTGGGAGGACGCACTTTTATAACTATCATATTTTGTACTTTGGCGGCTCGCTGCATTCAAAAATACAAACACACAAATCAGGAATGACAAAAACGATACTCGTACATTTTATTACGAGTAATACGTCTATTGTTTAAGTAGCTAATTTAACGTTTGTTTAAATTTTGTTGTTTACTAACATAGGCTTGTTGTTACCGGATAATGGCTTTAAACTTCTGCCGAAAAGATTTGACGAAAATCTGTTAGTGCCACGTTTTGGTTAGTGCTCTGCTTTCCCTTTCTTCTAGTTTTCAAAAATAGTCTTAAAAACATTTGAGCCGTATAGAACGCTTCATAAATACAATAAAATGAATAAATACATGATTTTCTCCTGCAGTTAGATTATCATCACACAAGGACCCGGTGTCCTTGAGCCATAAACAAATAACCATGCAGTAAGAAAAAAACTTTTCTTTGAGCTTTTGATTAAAGGAATAAAAACGGCGAAACAAATACTAAAAATGACAGATGCAGCAATATTAATGGTGCATTCTATGATTTTGAAACAAATTCTAAGTTCGTTGTTCATTGAGCATTTGTTTTGTTTGCTGTTTTTGCACGAATTGTATTATAAAATATGAAGCAACAGAAAAGAAACAAGAAGTTTTGTGCGCAGCTGTTCTGACGGTTACCTTTATCGAAAATAACCTAGAATAAATAGCGTTATCGATATCGCGTTTTTATCGGATTGATGTCCCTATAATCACAGCACTTGGGACATAAATATTATGGATAGCCAGTACGATTGTGTCATTTCTGTAACAAAATAAAATAAACAGTAGACGACTTCCTCTGCTGGTTTTGTATTTGCCGGTGATGTCCGGTATCGTGGTCTATACGTTAACTCAGGCTTTATTGTACAGTCTGTAAGTACTGTAAACCTCAGGCACTTCAGACGTATTTGCGGTTACAGTACAGGTACATACTGAAAAGCAGTAACTACACAAAAAGTCAAGAAAGCTCCAAAACTTCAAAAAGAAATTTCGAATACTGTGTAATATGTAAATGCCACGGGAATCCTTTTGTTTGCGACAGAATCAACAACAATCCTGACTTACAGTGTTCGGCCCCAGCACAACGCACGCGCGTACCAGTAATTATTGCTAGTGCTGTAAACTTACCGCTAGGTGCAATGAGTGATGAGTTTGAAAATTTTTCAAACTGTATGAATGCCATGCAGTGTTCATGATCAGTTTCATCTGCATGCAGTTATTGTATGACTGGCGTACTGAGTATAGTTCTGTACAATTAGAAATTTACTTTCATATTTTGTAATGAGTTTATAGTTGTAACTTTGTACTATCTGTACGTGTCTAAGCATACTACGAGTATGGTTTTTGGGTATAAATATCCAAAGGGCGTATTTGTATTCAATCATGACTTTCACCGAAATCGAAATACTAAAATGGCAACCAAATTTTAAAAAAACTGTCTGTTTAGAGTGACCTTGATAATAACTGGCACTTGCATTAATTTTACCGTACAATACACTGTATGGTGGTGCTACTTGTATTTTTCCATCGCAATGATCGGCACTCGCCGTTACTAAAATAATGTCATCTGGTCATTTATAGTCGCATGCGTTCTTTACATATCCGGTTTTTTTCGTATTTAAATGGCCTGCGGCTTGCCTTTTCGTCGTGGAAATATGTACTTGTACATTATTATGTTTCTTCAATAGCCTGTACAATCCACCGCGGCAATATGATCGCCGGCCCGATCATGAACTGTTTGTTAGGCGGATGACTAATCCTATCATAAACTTACCAACGGGTGATTAAAATCTTTTCTTACCCAATCATCAAAGATAACCGGTACGAGCGGGTTCGGCCCATGACTACCCAAGACCCCTCCTCAATGACCATAAATGCACATTGGTGTTTACACTTTACAGCGGAAACCAATACTAAGAGACCGTACGCGACGGCCGCATACAGTATGTATACAACACATAGACAAAATAATGCGGCTGTGCAACGTCGTTGAGACTCATTGAACTCTAGCAGACCCTGCGTAGTGTTTCGAATTTCCGAAGACGTTTTACTGCAGCATTGTTGGATCGTTCAACTTGTACCACTAACAGAGGTAAATCCCATCGCTACGTTTGAATTCTACTGGATCGGGGACCTGCTTGATCGGCTGATTAAATTTGGTAAGTCTTAATTAGATCCTCAATTCGAGCGTAATTGGCAGACCACTTTAAAGGTCAGTAACAGAAGGTGGACAGTGCACACGCATACCTAACGATTGGACATTCAGTATTGGGTTCACTTATTACATATACATATAACTGCAGATTTGTCTTAATTTGTAAGAAGCTTTAAAATGCTCTTTTTACATTTTTGAATAAAATGGTTATTGCTTTGCAGTGCCATAATATTCCCAGCTCATAATATCGAAAATGCCATTCGTTGCTGCCGAGCAGCCCAAATGTCCGAAGTGCGGAAAGTCTGTGTACACGGCGGAAGAACGTATTGCTGCCAATGCGAAATGGCATAAGAGTTGTTTCAAGTGCGGTAAGTTTCGAGCGCGATATGTAAACGCGGCCCCCACACGCACGTAGATGAATGACTTCAGTTCCACCACGTCTTGATGATGTGTTTGGAAAACCAGTCTACCTTTTCCATGAGAGTATTTTCTATCCCCACAATAAATCTGTTTTATTGTTGATAAAGTCACATGCTGCTGCAGAAATCCATTGCGAATTCAGCAGTAATGAAATCAGATAAATATGCAGTGTCAATAGAGTAACACGGACTTCATCGTAATTCTACCGGCAGTATCACTGCTGAAAAATTTCTTGGTAGAGCTGGAGTTTTTTTTTACATAAATGCCAATACATGCGTACTAATTTTATAATCGGTTAATTGTACAGTGTTTCGCACTATTACCATATATATAACAGCATTTACAGTTCCTTAAAAAACAAAAATCAGATTCTAAAAAGGCGCAACTAGCACTAAACAGGCTTATTCACGAATCTAGTACAGATAGTGATCAATTAATAAGATAATCATTACGTTGTTGTGTCATATCTACCAACAGCAGCTTACTAATACTTCTGGTAGATATTTTAACTTCATCGATACTGGACAGTATGGTAGGAGCAAGGTGGTAGGAGTATTCGAAACGCAGCAAGGAAATTTGGCGCCTACGAGTAGTTTGTAATCTAGCAGTAATTAACAAAGCATCAATTGCTACCGGAAAGGTGTTTTCGAGTTTGCCTTGTTCAACAAGGCTAATATAGATTTCCGGAGACGGACCAGATCTTTTCAAGTCTGATATACAGTACGTCGCTAAAAACTACATGTGAATTTACTTAATTTATGAGAGTAAGGGGAAAATGTTCAGTATAAGCGCCACATATAAAGTTCTGTCTGCAAGAAAGATAGACTACAAATACAGAAAAGCTTGGTTGATTTTGCTTTCTTTGTCAATCAGTAAAATTATGATATTATCTACATTACTGCAATGCAGATAATATACTTTCATGTGCATAAAAGAATCTCGAATTTTGGACTTTTGCAACCACATCCATCTTTCTATGTGAACAATAATTTCTTTGTTCGAGTGTTTGTTGGTAATCATTAATGCTACATATTTCGAAAGATAATCTGAAAAAATTGTCTAATGGATTGTTGATCCTTTATGGGTATACAGAGTACAAACGCCTAGAATAATGCATTGCGCGTATGCAATACGTCGCGCTTTACGAAAGGTTTATAGTCATCGTTAAAATCGATATTCCAGCATATCACAGGAAGAGTCAGCGGATGACTGTTCAAACGGTTACACGGGAACGCTTAATTAGGTGGGAATACCCTGGATGACCATTACAGCGATTCTCTTATTTGTTATGTGGGAAATGCGCTATACTGACTTGTGAAGTGCAAACATTTTGTATAAAATCTCAAACTACTGTACAATATATACATTTAGGTTACATAGGATAGAAATTAGTAACAAAAAAATGGATACTCCGTATCGTAAAAGCTAGCTGTAACGCTGTTTCAAATATCCAAAAGGAGCTTGATGTTTAGGACTGTGCCAGAAACTTCTGGACTCTACCAACGTGACCGAGCACAATGGAGAAATTTTTTGTCGGCATTGTTACGGACGGAAATTCGGACCTAAAGGAGTGGGATTCGGTCAGGGTGCCGGCACTCTGGGGATGGACGTTGGTGAACATCTCGGCAACCGCACATCCGAAATGACGTAAGAACTTGCAGAATTCCTAAAGTGGGTTTCCTTTCCTCTACACTGTAGTTGTCAAGGTCATTAATGGTACTTGTTTACATTCGCCCAGAATGTCTTTCAGTGAAAACGGCCAAAATGCTGGCAGGTTTAGATTTTAATTAATGCAACTGATGACACATTCAGAGTTTTAATTTATAAAGCTTTCTAATTTGCAAATACCACCTGAGGTTATATTACTGTATTCTGTATACGACTAATAGTTTAATACGATTATATTATAATTTATGCAATGAAAACATTTACTTCGGGAAAGCATGTACTGTAGCTGTGTTAAGCTAATGCGCCATATATATATACCTTCGAATCGGGTCAATTGTGTTGAATTGTAAGTTAAAACATAGAACGCATAGACACCAGAAACCTTAAAGGACCTGTACCAAATAAAATATTTTTTAGCTTATTCAAAGCTTAAAATTGCTGTTAACGAATTGTTTCTTTTTTTGTAGTAACACACACCACTCGACCAACTTCTAGCTTAGCGCAGAAACGTTGGTACGAGTACACGGAAACACTGGAACAGGTGGAAGAGTGCTTCTGCGCAGTCAGTGATTAACAACGTATTCCCGATGCCATCAAATATTCCATAATCTCAAATCCCAGAAAATTTTCCAAGACGATAGTTTTATTGCTGCTAATGATATATCGATTCTGTAGACTGTCCTTAACTTCACTATCTTCTGCGCGCTGTCTCCTATTCCAGATGCCATTAATCCAATTCTTACTACGTTGTGATTCGGCAGTTAATTGTTAACGTTTGTTTTATGTCTTCACTCTGGTTTAAATTAGGAACTTGCTGTTTCAATCGATTTGTTGACAGGATTGGCGTTCAGTTTGTATAGATTCCTTGTTGTAACCAGCAATATCCAGTTGTAATACAAATGTCGTGGAGAGCTATTTGAGATTTCGCATTTACAATCTTTACTATACGTATTACTTATTGCTGACAATAATGTTTCGCCAGGTAACAATGCGAGACCTACGGGTTGCCCCTCACAATGATACATTTTCTTACAGTTTAAACGTTTTACAGCTGCATTCGCTAAATGTAAGTATGTACAACAACACAACAACATAATTATTATTATTATTATTATTGTAATCTGTAATCATATCCAAATTTCGCAAAGAACTAAGATATAAGTATCTATACTTCTATAGAATATACGCAATGCGTCAAGAGTAGAATGCAATACAGAGTGCATAAACCGGCGACATGCAGTATTGGAGGTCCTCGTTCACCATGGAATTTCATGGAAATTCCCAGTAATGATGTGGAAACAGGAGTGCAGTTAAATTGCAGTGGGATGAGGGTTTTGTCCTGTCTATAAGTACAGTACAGATACTACAATACAATCTAATCAATTCAACCGGAGCCGCAGTTGACTCAGAGATACGAGTACAGTGAGAATTAAATTGGCGCACAAAAAAGAATTCACACTTTCAGCTGCACTACTTCTATGTTGAATAAAATCTTGATTTCTGATGCCATTAACTTCACCGTAAATATAAACTATGACGAATAATTCAATTCTACCCTGCTCTGGAAAATTAATACTTGTGGCAGTTGCAATGCACATCTTTTGTCTTATGTATTCGTCTTATTTAAGTTACCTATATTACCCAAGATTACTATTCGCCGTAAAATTAGTACCCAAGAGACCCGGATGTGCCCTGCCACAACGGCACTTCGAAAAACATCAGGACTTAAAGAATTTTGGTGAAATATAACAGAACTTTCAGATATTCCAACCGACCGTCGATTAATTAGCAAGGATCGTCGGCAGGAATGCATCACCGATGACGATAAGAAACAACACACGCGTAGTCAGAGCCAACGTACATCTCTGCCCGAAAGCGACCATTGCCTATCCAAGCATGTACAGGATATTGTGCGTAAAGCCCAACATGCGTCGATGCCTTGAAGGAACAACTCTTCCTGGATGACCACCGGAAGTGCCTGCGTTTGCAAGCGGACAATTATGACGTTACTAGCTACGTGCCGATCTCCTACCTGAACCATCGCTTGGACAAACACATCAGTTGTTGATTTAAGCAAAACATCGGCATTGTGGGTCACGGTATGCAGATTTCTTGGCGATTACGTGTTGCATTGAGACCGCATGCGGCCGCCGCGCCGACGTCATGGAGGAAGAAGGAAAAACGGTATTACCGTTTCCGGTGGCGGGGCGGTGACGACAGGCCGCGCGAACCAACCACCATCGCGCTGGCTGCTTGCCACACTGTACAGGCATTAGTCAGCGCATTTCCACAACAAATCTCGCCAATTTCTGCACCTTTGGATGATGCGAGACAGGAATAAAAGCAAGGAGTTCTCGCCGTTTTTACTGAGCTTCCATCGTTTAGCAGGGACGTTTCAGCTGCGTAATCGAACGTTTCACTTTGTCGTTTTTCTTGAGCGTGCAGTAAGTGCCAATTTCGGCGCCTTACACCATTCATCGGATCTTGTTGTACAATTCCCTCGGAGCAGCGAGAATGAGTGATCCCAGGTTGAGGAATCTCAAAGTGAAGACCGGCGTAGTGAAACGGTAATGCTGGAAATTTCCTGCCCGTAGAACTTCGAATTATCAATGTGATTTTGCAGGCTGTTTAAAGAGAAAATTTCCTACGAGAAAGAAATGGAGAAAGAACGGCAAAAGCTTAATGGGATGAAGCAGAAAGGAGAAGACGAATACCGTGTAAAGAAGCAGGTATGTTGTCTTCAGTCAAATTGTTGCATCTTAGCATCCTGTCACGAAGAAATGCTCTTGTTAGGAAGAAGTGGTGCAAGAATGCCTTATGATGATCCCTAATTGCAAAATCCGTCTTTCCAATGCGTGGACCGATCTCAAAACAACTTTGGTAAGTCGACAAGCAACCTGCAACAGGATATTTTTTTATTCCATTGGCTAATTTAATTATGGTTAAAGTCGTCAATATTCTGTACGTTTATCGGATTAGTATAGTAGCGTACGGGGACCGATGTTGGCAAGGTCTATTTTTTGTTTACATAATTTTTTGCGTTGTTATAAAATAGTAGTTGTGTTTTACTAATAAGACTTGTATGAGCATCTGAATAGATATAGATTCAAAAACGAAAACCCGGTACGAAACTTTTCGATAAACTAGGAAAGTGCACTCGCTTTTTGCGGGCACTGCATGACCGAAGCGTAGCGTGCTCGCATCACGGTTTTTTTCCGGAATGAACCATTTAAAGCTGCCTTCTTCAAAGTTAATAATTTGTCAAAGAATTAATAATCGCGCAGTTTTCACAAAAAACGAAGAGTGCATTTCCTGATATGGTCAAAGAACCGCCTCTTGTATTTCGACACAGGTATTTATTGTGATCAATTCCCAAAATCAATTTCTTAATTTATCTGGTGTTCTTAATTTATCTGGTGTCATCAAAATTACCATGAAACTGTGACATGTCCAAATCGGCGAGTTAACCTGAAGCGACTGCTCGTAGGTAGACAGCAGTGACGCATCACTGACGCATTTTTCTAGTTGGCTGTTAAGGAACAATCTCTGAACCAAGAAAACTAGCTTTGGGTTGATTAAGCCAAATGTATTAGGCATATGTGGTAGTACTATCTTGGTTAATATTAAACGGTATAAGTGCTTTGCTTTTCTCGTTACCTGAGGTTGTACCTTAAATTGTCGGGAATACTATGAGTAGAAGTGCAAAATGAATGTGAATTGCTGGGGTTGTGTAGTGCAATGACGCCTGCATTCATACCGGTCGTGAGTCGTGACTTGCTGAAATCTTGAGAATTGTTAAAGTGTCAGTATTTAAATGTTATTTTTACATTTATTGGAGAACGCGTAAAAACGAAGAAGGATATGAAGAAGTGGATGTATTTTTATTGCAAAATTTACCTAGAAATATTGCTTTAGGATTCCGAACCGGGCTTCAGTAACACGGAAGAGTACCGAGAGGCCAAGAAAGTACTGGATGAAGTGGAACCAAATCTGCGTTAAAGCATATCCCCCGAGAAGGAAATGTGTGATTGATAATTGTATGATATATTCATTCCACAAGTTAGACCCGCCAACAAGAGACCCCATTGTAACCTGACTGCTTTGGAATGCTCCTAGTCGTTTCCTTCTGTTGTCTGTATTTCCAAACCCAACGGTATCGTATGTTTTACGAGAACGCCTAACCTACGTGGGTACTTACTTACACGTTTGATTCCTTGATTTTGGTTGTCTTTTTTCCCGTGATGTCATTTTTCTTACGTAAAAAATTGCTGTCATTGTTCGTGTAATCACCGTTTACGCACGCACCTCCGCCGAAGTCACGAACGTGCGATTTTCCACATTGGTTTAGAGGATGTAATATCTTGCAAAGCTGTCAGTTTTTTTTATTGTAAAGATGAACGCCACGACGATGTGGTGGTGGAGATTTTAAGCAGCATTATCATGGTTTCTTTTGAGGTGTTTTATTATGTTAAAAACTATCTATTAAATGTCCGTTTTGGGGCTTGTGTTGGTGCCGGTATGGATAAGGGGAAGAGGTCGCGCCAACGGCTTGGCCATTCTGTCGTTGACAAAGCGGGACCTGTATGGTTATTAGCTTTTAGCAGGAAATCAATCAGTTGTCAGTACGTGTTAGTGTTTAGGGAAGTTTTGCGTTACACTGATTCTTTGGCGCGCTGCTGTTGTTGACGGGGGCATTGAAGGGGAGAGAGAGTTGAGGTGACATTAAACGATGGAAATCGATCCGCCGGTAGGTAAAGTTCAGGTGAATTTGCTTATTCTGTCGGCAGCTGGCAGTGCTGGAAGCTGACCAGGCGTGCAAAACGGGCAAAGCAGGAGGCATGGCGCTTTGGTTGGAATTGGGAAGAATGGGCGCAATAGAAAGTACCGACGCGAAGGGGACTCTAGTCTCTTTGTGTGTGCTAAGATGGATAGGTAATCGGTTCGGGGATTTACAGAGAAGCCGGCAGTACGTGCAGTGCATCTGAATGTCTGTTGACCGTGGCTACCGGAAAAACGTCAGCAGCCGGTGACAGTGCGCGCTGCTGCGGCAAACAGGTCGTTGAATAATCAAATGTCCGCCACAGCACATTTTTCCTGTCAATTCACTTTTTTCCACGCTTTCCTGTCGACTGTTATACGGTAAAATACGAACAACCTGCTGTAAGGAAAGAGACTTGCTGCATCATCGTATTTCATTTACATGCACTGTTATGCGTAATAGCAGTTCCCGTTAAGCGTAGTAATGATTAATTTCAACAAACTATCTTCGGTTTTATCAGAATATTCTTGCGATGACAGAATGACACACTGAAATAAAGGATCACTAACTAATTTGTCGAAACTGCACTGACTTCAGACTTGTGAGCTGTAACAGAAAGCAGACGAGGAACCGGCGCTACAATTTTTGATTTACGTGTACGCACGCTTTCCTCAGTTTCTACACTACAAATCACCAGTTCATGAACTGGTGTTTTGTAGTGTAGAAACTGAGGAAAGTAGTCTGAAGCGATAAAAGATCTTAAAGTTAGCAGATACTTTGCTTACAATTTAACGCGGTGATACTTATACTGGATACGCTACTTTGCGATAACCCCAGGTATCTTGAAAGTCTTTCTTGAAGTTTTTCATATTATTAATACTGGAAGCTCGGAATTGGTTGTCGATTAACACTTATGTACAAATAATTTAGCACATTCAACAATTGCACAACTTTTTTGCTTGTGTTCGGGCAGAAATGCTTCACACGGTTGTGCACTTGAAACGGTATGCAATGCGCGCATATTGCACAGGGATCCGGCAGAACAGGAAGCGGTCTTCCCAAATTAAAAACTAAATCTTATTCGCCGAAACTCACACATTTAAAATTTGAAATCAAAAAGCCTAATTTGGATTCAAATATTATAGCAGACTGGCATAAATACGATGACGTAAAGTATGATGTGTAAATGCACATACATGGGGTCTGGGACATTAATAAATTACGTTTGCTTGCTGCGTCATTGTAAATCACCATTTTAAGATGGACAGTTCACATTGTCATTTGGTTTAGTAAACCTAATTTTGAAATCAGCATTGTGTTTGTGCATAGGATTCTGTAAAAAGCAATTAGACATGCAAAGAAAAATCCGATCCCTTAAAAGCTGACGATAAATCAGCAACAGACTGAAATCTCGGTGGCGTGTGCCAGTGAAGCCTGTGAAGGCAGACAAGTTATTGTTTTTTTTCTATGCAAATATCATATACGCATTTTATTTAGCAAATTACAATACATGGTTTCAACTTTCCACTTTGTTGCAACAGAATTTTGTATGTCCTGAACGGTTAGCTTTTCCTCCAAAAAAGAGCTACACGCTAGTGTTACATGATCGTTCCAAAAGTTGTGTAAAGAGATTTCACTCAGGAAGTTGCAAATCCTACGATGGTGTACATTGAAAAGTAAAACATTATTGCTTCTACATTCGAGATAACTCAGACATTGATCAGATACACCTCTCCTGACAGGAAGCATGCATTGTCCTCGTAATAATACTGCACATATGCATAACAAAGTCGATGCGTCAAGGGGCATTGTTACTGTTAAAGGGCATCCCATAACCGCTGCACTAAACGCTATACGACTGACTCGACAAGGTGATATATATGCATGCAGCACGGGTAATATTCATGAGCATTTTTCAACAACGGACACAGGAAGAAGAGCTGACGACGATAGAGATAATTTGTAAAATGGAGCAATTACTCATGTTCAAATGCCGAATGATATTTGAGATAGGTGTTCAACCTGTTTTCCGAGATTGCATACATATGTATATATGTATTTGGTCAACACCGGCTGCGCTGCACCGACTGTCCGTCACTGTGCATAGGCAACAACAACCTCGCCGGTCGGGGTTAGGTTAACTAACACATACACACACATTAACCGTGCGCATTTAAAATCGGTTTGAACTATTTTATAATTGCAATACTCGGCTATAGTGTGGTGGCACATATGATGAGGAGAGGGCTGACCAAAGAGGAAGCAGTTTAGTAGCAGTTGCTTCAAGTGTTTGTTTAAAGAGAATCGCCATTATTCGGCGGAATTGTTGTCCATTAAGTCAGCAAACTGAACATTATTGTGGAGAAGTTAGACGTTTTATCCGCGACCAGGCGTAGGCAGGACACACTAATATACGAGTACCGGGGTGTTGTGTGTATATGTATGTACTGCAGAGTATTGGCTAACTTTATGCCGTTGTCTACCTATAATGCAATTCACCTTCTCGTCAAGAAAGTTGGTGTGTCGGCAAATGTTGTCCTAACGCCCGCGCCGCTACCGGCGAATTTTACGAATATGGAGCACTTTATATAATTTTCCACTATTCTTGACGTGCACAACGATAACGAAACAGTTTTCGTAGTCCATTTGTAGCTTGTGCACGGGCAGTTACATTCTCCAGTCTCTGTTAATGATACCATATACGGATCACGTTGGATTACCATGATTGCATGCTATGTCCTCAAATTCCAGTATTTGTCCCCTATTTTACGTCAAAGTTGCGTTTCGAAAGAGAGCTGTCTCTTAGACAGGCAGAATTTACAGATCTGTCATGGAGTTGCTCTCTTTCGAAATTGGCTTGACCTTTACCCATATATTCGAGACGAAGACTTCGGGAATATGCCGCCTGTTGTGTTGCTGGGTTTGCCGGTTGGTTGGACGTTATAAATAATTTAAATATTGGTCTGTTGTCGGTTCTGTCAGAACTTCTTCCAAGCTAACTTGGGCACCGCTATTCAGAATTGTTGTCAAGATCCACACTTCATGCGAACTAACCTACGTATGTGTTACCTTTTTCTGGACGATGGTTTGCCGAAACCTCGATCAGCAGTAAAAGGTGTACACCGTACAGGTAAAAAAATCAGTGGCTCAAAAATCACTGTGATAAATTATAACTGCTTAAAATGACGCGTGCAATATAAACTGCATAACTAGCATAAATAATATATTTGCTAATCGTAGAACTTAGAAGTTCGAAAATTTTGAGTTCTCTCGGATTTTCTATCAAGTTTAGTCCATATCCTACAGAGTATATGCAGACAAAGACCCGCACGAGATGTTGGTTTTTTGCAACATCACCGATTGACGCATAGGAACCTACATTAAGAACGAAAACGGTCATGCCTTTCAAAATATCAGTCAGGAAGCAGTGGTTTTGTCTTTAGTTTTTAAGGCACTGCTCTTAAACGAGCATTTCCAAGTACCTTGTTGCATGGCTCGTATGTCATACCTCCACGATTATGTTTTTTTATCCCCGGACTCACTTCGTGCCGCGCCGTGTTGACACAAGTCAAACACGATCATGGTATCGAAAACATCCAATGAATACGGGCTTTCAGGTTTTCAATAGACCAATTTTCATCCTTTCGCCGGTCAGCAAAAACATTTTAACCGTCCTTCTATAGCAATTACCGTAGCCGTAGCTTTTCATTACCCTTTCCCATATCCGCCAATAATTTTCGGATTTTAACTCTCCCATAAAGAAATTCAAAACAACATATTAACATAAAAAGTTCACCGGTTTTTATTGAGATTCTGAAAAGTTTTTCTGAGTCGGTACAATATGAGATAACCAGTCAAACAATTTTGATCTGGTATTAATTTCGATATACGAGCATCATATGTACATATACGTATCATCGTAATCACTATCGGAATCACTCAAATTCTCCATCTCCCGGGCATACCATTCATGAATGGCCGCCACCTGCTCCGCTAGTTTCTTCTGCGACTCCTCAACCTCCGTGGCCAGTTTTTCCTCCCCGATGGAATCTTCCAAGGGCGCCGGAGGGGGTGGAACTACCGGTGTCTCCTTCTCGACGCCCTCCATCACTTCCGCCAGACCTTTCGCCGCCGGTGTAGTGCGACCGCTGCGTCCGCGGGTGCTCTTGCCGCTGGACAGACGACCGGTTTCCCGATGCTCCGGCAACGGCGGTTCGGTGGCATCCGAACGGGACGGCTGCAGATAGCGCCGGCCCAGTTGACCGGAAATACTACCGGCACGCTCCGCCACGCCGGTCTTGCGTTTGCGGGTTTCCGGTTTGCTCTCCTGGTCGGCGGCCACCGTGGTGCGCTCCGGACCGGCACCGAAGAGGGCTTCGTTCTGGGCACGCAGGCTGTGGATGAGGCTCTGTTGGCCCTTTTGTTTCTATCGATGCAAAGGAACAGGTGAGATATCAATTCAAACTTCCACGGCACGGTGTACGAAAAAGTTTATTTCGTTTCTATCATAAACGACATGCAGTAATTCCTACTGAATAAAGTTCTGTAATTATGTTAATTTTTATTGCTAAATAATACTTCTATAGAAAATCTACATTCTATCCGATAACGTTTCACAACATTTTCTGCATGTCCATTGGTTGTGGATTTCTGTGTAAGGATTATCATAGTGCAGTGTACCCAGTACAACCCGATGTCCCATAATTATGCGTTCGGCAGCCAAAGGGTAAGTTGCGTGTAAAGTACTTGTACAAAGAATTTAATTTTGAAACATAAAAATTTTTATTATAACAGAAAAATTTTGGTCTCTTTGGATGCTCGGCGATGTACATTCGCGTTTTATAACAAACACTTCTCTAAGCATACGTGAAATTTTTTAGTACTGGTAAAATGGTCAGATGTGTGCAAACGACTCCGAGACTGATCACCAACATTTACCATTCTCATTTTACGTATGCAGTTATCCAACCAGGAGCGTATGGTCTGCTTGGCCACTTCCTCTTCAATTTGGTACTCAAGTTCCTCCCGTGCCAATAATTCTTCAAACTGCAGACTCTTGCGAATATCAACGGACCGATACGACAGCATGCTGTAAGACGGTGAGAGAAAAAAGTGCATAGTTAACATGTCTGTAAAATTCACTCAGTGGTAATATGATGCAGTTTCTCAGCCCAGCCCATCGTCCTGCTACGGTAACAGATTGTTCAACAAGCTATCGGACCGGCTGGCTAGCTGGCGCGGACGACGGGGATCGGAGGAGGAAATGTAACTGCATTTCGAGTGGCTCATAATCATGCTCGCCTACTTGAGAACATCGTGGAACGTCACGTCGCCGCCATTGTGCAGGCGCTCCATTTCGTGGCACATGTGCTTCAGGTACAGCCGCTCTTTGTCCAAGTCCACTTCCAAGCGGTCCTACGTAGACAAGAGATTACATGATATTTTCACACTATGTGCACCGAAAAATTACCGGTATTACACGCGTCGTAAGTTCGTAACACATATAATACAAACAAATTTTTTAAAAAAGTACACTTTCAAAACATTTTTTTTGCATGTGCGTAATTATTTGGAAAACATGTTATATATTTTGCTTCACAAATTTGAGTGTAAATTTGTAATCGATATTGTTGTACCGTAATATGCGCTGATGTACATTTTTACAGTCTTGAAAATATTACGCTTATGTACAAGCACATACCTTCAACAGCCTCAAGATGAATTTGACTCGCTTCACCGGAATAAATCCCTACAGCAAATAATACGGACAAGGATTAGAGCCATGTACAAAATTACATTATTGACTTTAGGTACCTTTTGGTGAATATCTACAATATTCCAAGTAAACTGGAAATTCCGTAGGTCAGCATGACTCAATAGAGCATCTTCCTCATTGGTGTAAAACAGCGAAAAATTTTCGATAATGATGGCTGAAAGACAATTTTGGTTATTCTTGCGCAATATTCGGACAAAATATGGAATTTGTCATGAACAATCACTTGTTATAGAAAATTTACAATATTAATAATTTCATTACTAACCGACTAGTAGGTTGAGCACAATGTAGGTGATAATGACATAAAAGGAGCAAAAGTAAATCAAGGCCGCTGTCCAGTTCCCACAGTCCGTCTCCCAAAAGTTATTCCCCGGTGTCCGTGTGCAGAACGGCGGGGTCACCATGCAGTCATGCATAATGCGGTTCCAGTCTTCGCCGGTAACAATACGGAACAGCACGCTGATGGCGCGCGGAGCATGTTGAAAGTTGGCATGTCTAGCGTGCAAACAAGCGTCACAAAATGACGATCATCTTACAAGATCAATACATCCGTTCTCCCTTGATTCGGCTGATTATGCGCTTTTAGTGCGGGATCTCGCTAAATCGAATTTGCGCTCTCTCCTACCTGCCCAGATTGTCGCCCCACTTGACGCAGCCGAAAAGAATCACACCGGCGAAAGCGTAGAATAGCATCAATAAAAACATCCACAGAATGATGAAGAAGGATTTCACCATAGAGACGCCCACCGTCAACATCAGCATCTTTAGGGTAGCCTAACAATTGCAAAGACAGGTCACTTGCATGTGTAAAGTTGCATCAAAAACCATTAGTTAATAAAACAGATACTTCTACTAGTTATGTACTACAGACTGCAGAAGTTTATTTACATCTTTATTTCCATTAACAAAAAAATGCTGCTCGATACCGCTAAATTTAACTGCTATGATGTTAACCGAAAAAGGTGACAAAATTATTTTAGACTGTAAATAGCGCGATCCCCAGACAAACACTGACTATACGCGACCACAGAGAACGAATCTTTTTAAATGTTATGCCGCTACACTACATGTCACCATACATGTTTGCCCGTTATGGTGGTAAACCGCAGGATTGTCACGAAGAAACCAAGTGAATTTGTAGTATCATTCTGTAAAAAGAAGAGCCAAAATAGTTATTCAATAATAATTCCTAAACCGTCAAATGTTCGCTATCCCACCATCCAGATAAAATGCGCTACAATCCAGACCACTCCCAGAACGGTAACCAAGAGATCGTAGCGATTACGCCGGCTCTGCCAGTATCCGTGCGGCGAAAAGGCGATCATCTTCATAACCACTTCGCACACGAACACCCAGTTAAATACGACAGAAATCGTGGTCAGAAAGACGGTGTGTGGTTCCGACGATGTCCACTAAACAAGACGTTACGATCATCAGTTTGACATTAACAACAACTAGCGCATATGGTAAAGAAAGCTAAAAATAAAGGATAATAAATTATTTGTAGCAACTATGTTAAATTGTATTAAATACTATTTACTTACAGACAGGCAAAGCAGCGCACTGGTTGCCAAAACAAGAGCCGCCATGAAACGCTTGAAATAAATGTTCTGGATGATATTGTATACAAAAGCTCGTAGAGGATTGTGGTCTGCAAAACATTTCCAAAAATTATTCCGGTTTCCGAAAATATAGCGCTCTGACCTCGCATGCGCACCAACGTAACAACGGCTTAAGGAAAGTATACAAAAAAATCAACGACGTACCGGGTCGAGAAGGAAGATGTAAAGGCTGCGCGATTTTCAATCGTTTCTTCAAATCACACCAACGTCGTTGATCGACCGTCAGCAAAGCTGTGCCCTAGCATTATCATAATGATATTTAGATACCATAAACAAATTTTTTTGTCTGTAATTATTAACTAGGAAAGTGCACCGCTGTTGGCTAGCACTGAAATACCGAAGCGAAGCGGGAAAAAAAATTATATAAACACTTCAGAAAGTTTATTTTTTTTAAAATTTGCCCATTTTCAATTATTATTTTTTGTCTCCATTAAATACAGTTTTCGACAGTATTTTTTTTAAAGATTTTTAAATTATTAAGGCGTGACCGATGTGACCGACGCGACCGACAAAAGTCCCGTTTTCCCAAACATAGAGGACCTTCGCTTCGCTTCGGTCGACAAAAAGGTATCTTTCTGTAGCTACTATTACAAAAGCGTCGAAGGTAATAAGCAAATACCACTTAGTCTCGATATAAGTAAGCATCATCAGTCAAAATAGGTCACGCCGGAGCCTCAGAGAGTCAAAGCCTTTATACTACGACACAATCATAACCTTAGCAGCTTACGGTGCAACCTCATTGTCAGTCATACCTTATTCTCGCTGTAATTGGCAATAACGACACCAACGAATAAAGTCAATCCAATCATCGATCCCAGAAAAACGTATATGTGCACATAAATGGCGTGTGACTGAAAAAAACACAGACATCGCTCAATATTACATTTCGTAGAAAACAGTTTTATCTGGGAATACCGTTCCGAGGTGAACGATGAGCATGTCGCGGATTTCCAGCCAGCCTTTGAAGGAGAGAATCTCGAACAGCGCCAGCATTGCCATGCCGATATCGTCAAAATGAAAATTTCTTGGATTAGACCTAACATTCGGAAAGCATCGAACACATGCTAAATAAAATACAAAAATACACAATTTCGCAGTAATGCCAACGTAGTACGTACCATACTCTGGGCACTAACATCCTTGGAGCCGTATTTTCAGGTGCCGGAGGAATTTTCATCTTGGCAATGAATACTTTACGCCAGAATACGCCGACACATTTCTCCTGCAAATCGGGTAATTTAAGGGTATGGTACAATAATATCACTACTGTATCGTCTGCTCAACAGTCAACCAAAAAATATTGGTGAAAGATAACATTTCAGTTTTTCCGCTGTGTAATATTTAACCAACAAACTTTGTTCTGGGGATGTATTTCAAACTGCCAGTGCTCTACGAATCATACGTAGGCTACGAGGTATGGATGCACGAAAAATGTGATGGAAAATTCAGACAAGAGATCCCAAGGTGTGTGATGATACTCCCAGAAATCACGTGTATGCATGCAAAAGGAGGATTTCATCAATTTCTCCGGCTAACTTATTATAGCATTTTTACTCTAGTTTGCTAATAACTGAACAACAGTTGCAAATGCCCTTAAAAAAAGGCGGTTTCACTTAAGACGTGCGGTAAGCTTTTGTGTTAACGCTGATGTGCCACAATTTCATTAAGCGTTCGATAAAACACGTTCAAAAATGTTGTAAAATTACAACTTAATAATAGTACAGAGTATAACAAACCATATCCGTGCAAAACTGCACGTACCCGTGTGAGTATATCGGGATCCGTACAACGCGCCAGTTTCCCACCATACAACTGCACGCCAAACGACGCAAACATGAACATCAAAATAATCAGCAGAATGGAGACGAGAAAGATTTCCTTGAATCCCCGGCACAATTCGATAACCACTTTGCGCATATGGGGAACCAGGATGAAGATGCGCAGCGGACGCAGACAACGCAGCACCATCAGAAACTGGACACTGGACCGCTCCGGCACTTCCTTCGGCATCCAAACGATAAAGACTAAACTGATCTGCAAAACAGCAAACTGTTTAAGAATCTATCTGTAGCATGCGAGCGCAAGATTCAGAATTACCGTGTAGATGAAAAGGTCAAGTACGCCACCCGTATCCCGGATCACCGCTTTGGGCGTGAAGAAAAACCCATCCGCCAGAATTTTTAACAGCATCTCGATGCTCATGCACACCACGAAACCATATTCTGCGATCTGAAAGCAGAAACCATACGCATTCACACCCCGACAAAAAATTATAACTATAATAAAAGTTTTAAAAATTTGATATTTTGCGGGGCGAATGGTTTAAAACTTCAAATCGGATTAGCTATTAGAAAGGCTGTGAATTCTTGGCATTTGCCAAAGAAAACAACTTAATGTATGATGGTGCCGGTTGTTTGCTACATTTAGCTAGCGTACAACCGTAGTGCAGTGCCCCACTGCTGTTACACAAACCAGTAATCATGAATTAAATATTACATTACAGAGTTCAATAGCATTCCGAGGAAAAATAGATATTTTTGCCGGCATCTTTAAAAAACACCCAGTTTAAATTAGATTAATTTTAACGTTTCACAATTAAATATACGCATTCATGTACCTGCAGCGTCGGTGTGTCCATGATGCGTCGGAAGGGCGTCTCGAAGCTCATGGAGATGCAGGATAACACCGTAGCCACAATCATCACCCAATCCAGATACGTCACAAGGCCCAGCAGGCGGTGTAGATCTTTATAGCTGCTTTTAATCTCCTTCCCGCTGACGGGATCCCGTTTAATAGCTTCGTAGCGTGCGTATACAATGGTCTGACACAGTTTCCGGAAGCGCGATTCCCGCCCGACAACAAACAAGGGCGTATCGAAATTGGGATGATTTTCACGCAAATCCTCTTCCTGTTGAAAACTATAAGGAACATTATGGTTAGCTATTACGCCAGACAGCGGTGCTAACTGATTTTCCTTACCGACGTATTTCGGCTTGTTGTTTTTTCTGCTGCAACAGCTTCATATCGATATCCTGTTCACGCCGGCTGGCCAATCCGCCGGCGTCACCGTTTTCCCGGGTGTAGTCCTGTGTGAATTTTCCTTTTGAGATATTGGTAGGGCCTCCTCTGACGCTCCTAGAAAAAAGCAGTTATTGTAGCAGCTTACCATGCGTCGAAAACAAAATTCTCGTGGACTGTTCAGGCCGAAATACATTCTTCTTAATTCTTATCTACGCAGATTGCATCACAAGATACACACCAACAAACCGATTCGTACACCTTCAGAATCAAGGCAAAATTCCGCACCAACTGAATCGAACAAAAACCTTTCTTCAGACAAAAAGTCTAACGTCATAGCGTTTGCTGCAAACTTGCAATGGTTTAAAATGATAACGGGAAGAAATTACAAAGCTAAAAGAAAAAATGATAACACGCAGCGGCACCCAAAGCTCAACAAAATGAAGTGGTTGTAGTGCAGTGGCAAATCTTTCAAAAAATGGTCAAGTCAACCACTACATCAAACTAGAGATGGCAACGGCTCAGCCGAAGCCGTTTGAGCCGCGGCTAAGCCGGCTTCGGCTGAGCCGGCTCGACCAAAAATTGTAGCCGCAGCCGATGCAAGCCGAGCCGATTGAGCCGGCTCAGGGCCTCAGCCAGCCGCGAGCCAGCCGTAAGCCGATGTCGGCTAACGGCTTGCACATTAGGGGGAAAACGTGTAAGAAAGTAAAATTTTCTCTTTTTTGGCCCGTTCAAAGCCGATTTTGAGACTTGAAGACTCAATAGTCTTATAAAAAAGCTCTGAATTTTCGTTTCAGAGATCTCTTTTTCCATTAAAAACTGACGAAAAACAGTTTTTTTCACCAAAAACAGCTGAGTCTTATAAAAAAAGCTCTGAATTTTCGTTTCAGAGATCTCTTTTTCCATTAAAAACTGACGAAAAACAGTTTTTTTCACCAAAAACAGCTGAGTTTTATAAAAAAAGCTCTGAATTTTCGTTTCAGAGATCTCTTTTTCCATTAAAAACTGACGAAAAACAGTTTTTTTCACCAAAAACAGCTAAAAACTTTGCTTTTTAGTGAAAAAATACTTGCGTTTTTCTGCGCTAAAAAACTATCGGCTAAGCCGGCTCGGAGCCGGCTTAGCCGGCTCGCGTTCAAAGCCGAGCCGTTTGAGCCGGCTCAGATAGGTGAGCCGACACTTTAGAGCCGGCTCGCTATTTTAGCCAGCCGCAGCCAGCCGATAAGCCGTTAAGCCAGCCGTTGCCATCTCTACATCAAACAGTAAATAATATGAAACCAATTTCATGACGCTAAATTTCAAAAAGAAATGCTGTATACAAGCATCCAGTTTAGTTTTTTTTGGAATACCTAGAGCCGTTTCCTTTATCGCATACCATTTAATCCGTTAAAATTTTAATGTCGCACCTAGCTCGGTCGCGCAACAGTCCACCTTGACGTGACAGCAACTCGGCGTCGTTCAGCATATTCTTGCGTTTGTAGGCATCCCGAATCAGCGCCTGGATGCTGGCCTGCAGTTCATCGGGTGACGGCTGGCTTTTCACATCGGCGGCCGTGGAAATCACGTCGAGGGTGATGGTTTTTGGTGATCTGAGCGGTGTTGCCGGCACGGTTTCCGCGAAAATCAACGGCTCGTCAATTTCGTGTGAAACGAACTGCCGCATGAAGCTTTCACGAATCTGTAAAGATTACAAAATAAATTTCTATGTAGTTCCGTCTAATACAGATACAAAAGATTAGAGTAATAGCATCTGCCAGAACCCTAAAAACTGCAGTAAAGGGATACGTATGATATTGTGGACCGTGGTACACCGTAGTTCAGTGGCGTAAACACAACCTTCGTATGTTAGCCATGTATCATGCTACTGCTGTAATACGTACTGAAATGCTACTCTAGAATTTAACAGAATGTTTACAAAGTCAACTTTGCATTGTCAAAACTTTTAGATACCTAACTAATAAAATTTGCTTCACTAAAATCAACGTGTCCCACTTCCCATTACCTTTGGAATGGGAAATTCGGAAGGCATTCGAGGCAGTTTAACCAGTTGTGGCCGGTCCGGAAATTTGGTAAAAATGCGCAATCTGTAAGGAAGCTTTTCTTTGGTCCCCACACTTTGTTCGCGCGCTTTCATTTGCTTGATTTTCTTAATTTCTTCTTCCAACTCTAAGTTGTCCAGGATGACGGCGACAAACAGGCTCAACACAATCTACCCGCAGGAATTCGCAACTTATCATTCGTTTACTTTCGTTACGTAACCAGACAATCGACATAATTATAGATTGTACCCAGCCTTACCAAAGTTGCAAAAAGATGATAGAGAATAAAATAAAAGGCCACAATGGGTGAGAATCGGCCGGTTTGCAGCATGGTTTCGTCCATCACGTCAATCCAGCCTTCTTGCGTCAGAATTTGAAACATGGACATAAACGCCTATAGCGACACACAAAACCGGCATGGAGGTGTTTGGCCCAAGTTAGTTAGAAGCGTACTCACATCGGGGAATGTCTCAAAGCGGGAAAAGTTGGGAATATAGCAGAAGAGTTGCATACTGATGCAGGACGTTATCACAAGTAAGCATAGGGTGAACACGATGAGGCTGCCCAATTTCTTCCCAGGTCCGAAAATCTAATCGGCAAACCAAAGTTACAGCATCAGTACGGCGAACGGGCGAAGTAACTATGCAATCAGCACGGCGATAGTGTAGCTATAGTACGATGGCATAGAACGCCGGGTCAAATAAAGAATATACGTTGTCTAAGTCACTCCTCACAGCGGAAAAAATTGAGCAAACTTTGATACAAGTAAAAAATTTTTGACGTTTTTGATTAAAATCCATTCATTTACAATAGCAGCACTGTCAGGAAACCCATTAGGTAACGTGTTATCCGATCTTTTTTATTACTGCAAATACCTTGTGGACGAAGCCTTCCAACATGGGCGACGCCTTAATCAAGCGGACACACCGCAGCACTTGAAAGTACGTCAACGAGGAATGATAAAACAGCGACGGTTCCATATGGATGGTCGTCAGCACCGCCAGGAACAGTTCAAATTTGTGAGCAAACCGCTTCAAATACCCCGATATGCCGAGGCACCACATCTTGAACAGCACCTCCAGATCGAACAACGCCGTGAACATGAGCTCCACCACGTAGAAAATCCGCTCATAATTGGTCCAATCCTGCTCATCATGGGTGTAGTGCACCGACGCACTAGTCACCGCGTTGGCAAACACCAGAAACAGCATCCCCAAGTGGAACCAGTTGGAGCGCAGGATTTTCTGGCAGAATTCCGGCGCGTGACCTTTCGGTTTATTCTCGTCCACCGTCTCCAGGCGCCACTTGCCGGTCTGCTCGTCAATGACGATAATCTGCTGGGAGATGCCGTCGGACAGGGGCGCCCGGTTGCCCCACATCTGCTGGAAGTGGACACGGAATTCGGCGAAGGTCTCCGTGATGACGGCGATGAAGACGTTCTACAAATGAGGAGTGGTTGTTGCGTGTTGATATGCTTGTTTATGTTGCAGATGACAGAGAACTTGAAAAGCTGATGGATGGATACGTCTCAACAACTCACTTTAACCAGCCAGGCCAGAAAAAATATCAGCGTGAAAAAGTAAATAACGGCGCGCCATGTGGGAAGACAGTCCATCGTGCGATACATCACGAACGACCAGCCTTCCATGGAGGCCGACTGGTAGACGGTGAAGAAACTCGTAGCTGTAAAAGTAAATACTTATGATGTCTGTGCTGAAAGAAGTAAACTTGTTAAGTCCTCATTCAGAAAAAATTGAGCAAACTTTGATACAAGTAAAAAATTTTTGACGTTTTTTTTAAAATATTGTTTACAATAGCAGCACTGTCAGGAAACCCATTAGGTAACGTGTCATCCGATCTTTTTATTACTGCAAATACCTTGTGGACGAAGCCTTCCAACATGGGCGACGCCTTAATCAAGCGGACACACCGCAGCACTTGAAAGTACGTCAACGAGGAATGATAAAACAGCGACGGTTCCATATGGATGGTCGTCAGCACCGCCAGGAACAGTTCAAATTTGTGAGCAAACCGCTTCAAATACCCCGATATGCCGAGGCACCACATCTTGAACAGCACCTCCAGATCGAACAACGCCGTGAACATGAGCTCCACCACGTAGAAAATCCGCTCATAATTGGTCCAATCCTGCTCATCATGGGTGTAGTGCACCGACGCACTAGTCACCGCGTTGGCAAACACCAGAAACAGCATCCCCAAGTGGAACCAGTTGGAGCGCAGGATTTTCTGGCAGAATTCCGGCGCGTGACCTTTCGGTTTATTCTCGTCCACCGTCTCCAGGCGCCACTTGCCGGTCTGCTCGTCAATGACGATAATCTGCTGGGAGATGCCGTCGGACAGGGGCGCCCGGTTGCCCCACATCTGCTGGAAGTGGACACGGAATTCGGCGAAGGTCTCCGTGATGACGGCGATGAAGACGTTCTACAAATGAGGAGTGGTTGTTGCGTGTTGATATGCTTGTTTATGTTGCAGATGACAGAGAACTTGAAAAGCTGATGGATGGATACGTCTCAACAACTCACTTTAACCAGCCAGGCCAGAAAAAATATCAGCGTGAAAAAGTAAATAACGGCGCGCCATGTGGGAAGACAGTCCATCGTGCGATACATCACGAACGACCAGCCTTCCATGGAGGCCGACTGGTAGACGGTGAAGAAACTCGTAGCTGTAAAAGTAAATACTTATGATGTCTGTGCTGAAAGAAGTAAACTGCGGTGAGCAACCATTCCAACATATATTGTGTGAACTGTATATATGCCATAAACACCGACAGGATAACAATTATCTGTACGGGAATGCAGAAGTTTACCAAATTCATCAAATCCATTAAATCCGCGCTGTTCTCGCGCCATTTCCAGCTTCACACAATGCATCCCTTGTGGACACACATAGCCATCCGGTCGCGGTGAGCAGTACACGTCCGGAATGGCCAGATCATTAAAGGTCACGTTTCTACAAACATCACAATGTTTATCCAGTACGAACCGCACTTCACAGATGTTAAATATTACGGTTACATTTATAGGCGCTCCTTTTCGCACCCTCTTTATTATAAAACCTTTTGAAATTTATTACCAATTAATGATATTGCCAGCACTAGTGGATTATTCGGTTTGCTCGCTCTTAGTAATTTTATTCAGAAGATTATCGATATCTTCAGTTTTATTCGTCATTGCCTTAGTTTGACACAGTCAGCTTTTCCCGGCCTGTTCGCGCATCGCGTAATATAATTTGAAAATGGACAAACAACAAGTCTATAGGCACTGGTCCATACTCGACCAGTATATTCAAATAATATCATTAACAAAAGAATAACGGGGAGTACCTGTAACCGTTTCCTCAATATTAACAATGCTTCTTTGGACATTTGGACAGACATATACTCAAAACAGTCTCGGATAATGTAACCACGTCGTCACTTACGCAGAATCCGTATCGTTTTTGATACAATGATACTCCAGTGGTCCGAAAAACTGTACTCCAACTAAGCCATAAAGGGACATAAAAAAGAGGAAGAATAATGTGACATTGTAGATCTGTTGACCGGAACGTCTGAAAAAATTAACAGCATGAAAACACGGTTATTTTCAATAGAAAAATCAAATTAATTTACTTAAAAATCTGTTTAATACGGGTTTTTGGAAGGTTGAACTTGAGGAAGACACGTATAAAGCGGATCATGATGAGTGGGCGGGGGGCGCGGAGTATGGACAAGTAGGCGTGTGCGGCGTACACTTCCGGCCACACCAACTGGAACAGCTGTTGGACACGTTGTTTAGCAAAACCGACTTTTTGAACATGTGATAAAATGTGTAGTTGGTTAAATTAAGCACAGGAAGAAGACCAAGTGGTTGCACTTACATGCAGGCCAAGAGAAATGTAATGAAAGAGCAGCATAATGGCATCAAACTGCAATGAAAAATTATGATAAAAAATATTTTCAGAATGAACGTTTAATTGTTAACAGTACCTGGCACCAGCGATCTTTTGCGTACGGTATTTCGCCCTGTAAAACATAAGGTACTGCAGCACAATTAGATTCTTGGTACACAGAATCTAGCAACATTTTTGTTAATGCGATCCTATTGATCCGATTCACGTAAAATAATTTCGGTAATCTTCACGATTCATTCATTCATTCATTCATATATCAAGAGCAGACAACCCGGTTAACGGGACTTCAACGTCTAACGACATCTTTACTCTATATTGCTGATGAGTGTATAGTATACCGATATGCAGATATTCCAAATTAATCATTACCCTCAGTAAGCCACGACCACGAATTTTGGCGATCATTTCCGCTGTGTAGAGTACGGTAATAAAGGTGTCCGTGGCGAATGTTATGTACAATAATTTTGGATGCCGCTCGAATGTTATAGGCGTATTTGCGCACACCGACATCAGACTAAAGAAAATAAAAACATATTTAATTTTGCAAGTCACTTACACGATGCTTCACAAAAATTTGTATAGAGCTCATTTAGCGTAACTTGCCTCGCAGAATACGTACACAATCGTGCAGCAGTACCGTACATTATAGAAAGCGAAGCATAGCGGCCAGTACACTGACTGGTGAGTACAAAAGACTACGCTATCACCACTGCGCCCATATTTTTACATACTTTTTGCCAACATGATTAACTGCAATAACGCACACATACTATTTCCTGAACTCATTATTCACGTTATTTTTTTCTTTTTATTTTATTGTGAGGTGCGCATTTATGCCGTAACCAGAATTTCCTCTCAGTTGTTTCTGTAGCTACGGTACCTTATCAGAGCGAACGCTCGCAAAGCTCTCTGGACGTAAATCTTGTTGACCCAGTCGATTTCCGCCTTCTCCGTCAGCGTTTCGTCGGCATAATCCGCCAGCATCAACGCGTCGGGCATCGGAGCCAGGATGCTCTGCTTGCGGTTCAGCATTCTTCCTGTTTTTCCTCAAGACTTCCAGTAACAAGATCACATTAGCGGAAATCAGCCCGCATGACATTTCCTGATATTATAAGTAGAACGTAATAGCACACACAGAGAAGATATTTTCCCAAGTACCGCACCGTAATGAGAGAATGCCCAGCACGTGTTACTCTATAATTACCCAAAGTTCTTTCTAATTTTACAGAGTATATCCCAACATATTATTCCTCCGACTGATGTCGTGACAAAAGTCGGACTATGCAACACAGCAGCAGCTGCTGTAACACCGCGCCTGCATGCACGGCACCGTCGTTAACTTGAGGATAAGAGGATTTTTTCAAGCAGTTTGTGCAGCTGTAATACGAGCCTTGGATGGCGCTTTGGCTGGGTTTGCTAGTGTATGCGCGTGTGTGTGTATTGGAGAATTAGTAATGTCATGGCGAAACACATGCAGTGCCGTTTATCGATCGATGTTGCTGTTGCTCTTCTAAGTTTTCGATCCACATTTCCCATGCGTTTGTCACTAGCTGGCGTGGGACTGTGTCCACAGAATGGCCCGCTCAAGATTGCTATGCCGGTTAAGTGATGACAGGATGCCACTCAAATGCAGCTTTGTTGGGAAACTATGATGCTGAAACTGCCGTTATAATCAACAATCGGCATCGCTGGAATTGCTCAACATCTAGCAAATCTCTTTCTAGTCTTTAGTTTGCCCCGTGATTTAAGCAGCAACAGCAACAAATAACAATATAATATTTTTTTCAAACCCGACCCAGTATGTCTATATCAAACTTTGTGCATTTATTCGTTCATCATTTACTTTTGTGAAAACAACTTTGTAGTACAACAGCAAATGATCGTCATAACAAAAATGATTCAAGTCTCCCGATAATCTCTACTGGCAGGTAGATTCTCTAAACCTGATGAACAGATATGTTAACCTAACAGACTAATCAGTACAAACCAACGCACAACTTCACCGTAAAATGTTTAAAAAAATCCTCAAAAATCATTACCTATATGAAAACGTTTAACAACACTGGAGGCTGCCACGCAAGAAACACAATAAACATCTGCACGTTAAAAATTCAAAAACCTTACTAGAAGCAGTCAGAAAAGAAGCAATCTAATTAACGAGGTCACTCCCGTCAGCAGCTCACGAAACGTGAAAACCAGGGCAAAAACTCGCAATAACAGTTAGGCCACGAAGTAAACAAGCCGTTTCCTATTCCAATTTCCAAGATTATATTATGCATTAAATCGTAGAATGGATGTGGCACGCACGACTAGGAGGTAGATGTAATCCCCGTAAACATCTCATTTTACGGGCTTAACAATTTCGTGAAATTCGCCGGGAAAACACCCTGTGCTCCATTGAACCTTAGCCCATCAACCATCCTTGTCGCTAAAATTGTAAAAACCGCGACAAGACAGCAATTTTTCTCGAGCGCAGCCTTTTGATCTGTCTGTTGCAAACCTGCACGTTGCAGGCCTGCAGTGCAACGCACCCCGCATGTGTGTGGACTGATCCAGCGTTCTTCGACTTTCTAAAAATTCCCGCGAATAAAATAACCTCCTGAAATTATCAGATCACGTCCCATCGCCTGACAAGTTGGATTCTCGTCAGAATTTCTTCTCCCTCCTCTTCCGCAGTAAGTGCACAGCCAAGCATTACGTACACGTATCTAAACTCATGCGCTGCCGTGCGTCACGTGCACGTTGGCGTGACGCCAGCCGCCTGCAAGAGCAGGCAGACATGCCGTGCTTTGTGCTAAATTCTCAACTGACTGCTGCATGTCCTTGTGGCTTGTGCAGTCGTCGGATGTTCGACAGCGTGGCGAAATATTTTTTCTAATGATCCTGGGTTTTCGTGTTTTCTTGAATTCCCATTGTGTAATTGTTAGTTACGTAAACTGTATCTGGAGTTTTGTTTGTTAGGAATGGCGCTTGCCGTATATCGTCGTCGACCGTCGAACGCGCGCTCCCGTTCCAACTCCAACGATGTCGTTATGCAAAAGTCCTCCAAGCCTCGCACGATGTACGACTGCGTTATTGTGGACGACCGGGACAGTGAAACGAGACCGAGCCCGCGATCCGGCCACCGCATTGTGGCTAACGACGGCTACATGTACTGCTTTGGGGGATATAATCCGGCCAATCCTCACCGTTTTGGCTTGTTCCCTGAACTGTGGCGTCTGTGCCTAGCCACCAACAAGTGGGAACACATGCCCAACGAAAACTGCCCCGAAGAGACGGCATCTCACTCAATGATCTTGTTAGGGTAAGTAAATGCATTCTTCTTAATTTTAATCGATAATCGAATTTATATAATCAATTAGCGAACAAAACCTTGAAAGTCTATTAGTGTTGTCGCATTACCAAATCATTTAAAAACCTGATGCAACGCGAATAAACACTGCGCTCTCACTAGATTCCCTGTCACGCTTCCCTGATTTTCAGTTAGTAAATTTCGCTTTTTCATAACTTCGCAAATGTCTGTGTTTGTTTGGATGATCTTGTATCTTGATACGGCATAATCTGTTCCTGATAATCAATTAGCAAAAACGAAAGCATAGGTGATTCTTTTCTCACTGCATGCAGCGGCATGCACGGATCGGTGACAAAGAACTAGGTTGCTAGTCTACTGTGCACACCGCTGTAAGTTGCTTTTCTGAATGCACATAACGATTGCGAAGCCATATGATTGGGGTATTTTTGGCTCGTTTTCGCTTTCTGTTGCACGGTTCAAATGTCTGCAGGCAGTTTGCGCGGTGGTGACTTTCCAAAATTTACCCTGACTTCCTAGTTTTTCGCCTACAGAAATTCTTGACACTTTATTGTTTATACATTTGTTGCTGTGGTTAGACTAATAACTGCCTTGCTGGAAAAAAATTGAAATTATTGTTAATTTCAGGAGCAACTTATTCGTGTGGGGCGGCACTGGATTCCCTTTTGGTGAGCGCTGCAGTAACACCCTCAACTGCTATCATCTCGGCATGCAGAAGTGGCACCAGGTACCTGCAGGCGGTGCCATTCCCAGCGCGCGCTATGGCCAGAGTATGACATTCAAGGATGGACAGCTGTACGTTATCGGCGGCACAACGGGTTACAATTACAGCATGATGGTAAGTGCATTAATACTGAAACTGCCGCTCGTACAGTTTATTTATGTAATAATTTCGTGATAGGTTCACGCTATGAATCTGGAGACGCTGGTGTGGGAAGACCCTCAAGCTAATCGTGGAACCTATCCTGAGTGGGATCATTACACCCCCGAACCACGCTATCGCCATGAAATCGCTACCAGCGGCAACCTGATTTACGTCCTGGGCGGTGGTACGGCCCAGACGGTATTCAACTTCGAAGAAATCCCCGCATTTAACGTCCAGACCAACCGGTGGACAGTCCTGACCAGCCGCCCCTGCCCCGTTACCGGCACCTATCCACCGCCTCGCAAATTTCACGCCGCTGTTCAGCACAAAGACTTTGTCTATTTGTGCGGCGGCTTCTCAGGACAGTTTGCCATGTTCGACGACATTTGGCGTTTAAGTCTCGCTGATCTCCAGTGGCAGAAATTGACGCAGCGACTACCTCGACCGATCTATTTTCACAGCGCGGCAGTGACACCGGAAGGGTGCATGTTTGTGTTTGGAGGTGTCATTTCGGAGAAGGGAGACTGTCGGTCTAACGAGACATTCAAAATCTGGCTGAATGTTCCTACCCTGCAAGAGCTGGTCTGGGATTCGATTACCACGAAGTACCACAAAGTGCTGGCCAAGCACGATCAAGATGATCGCGACCAGTTGACACGTCTGGGACTTCGGTTGCCACCAAAGTTTTTTGGGCGTTTGAACGCCAAAAACAGTGGCATTTACAAATGAAGCCGCTGTTAAATTCGTATTTCTTTAGAGGAAATGAGATGTATCTTGTTAGTTGAAAATACGTGATAGAGAGTTCTAGTTCATACTTATTTCTTTGATATTACTTGGCTGTGCTAAGTATAATTAATTAGATTTGAAATTTGATCCGCACTCTGTTAAATGTACATAGTTTTCCCTGCACAAATTGTAATGAATTCACCTGAAGGCTGTCTGCACTTCACTAATCTGACCATAAATGAATACGGCCCCTGTGATGTTGATAACTGACTGATTTCAAAACAATTTCGCTTGGTATGCCGTTACTTCTGTGGTGATCTCGTGAGGGCAAATTGTCAGTCAACAAACAACTCAACTTGCAATAAATTAACTGTAAAGGTTTAATCCGTCTGCAATTAACATCCATTGTTATTCCAAGAACCTTCTGACTGCCGCTGTGCAGTGTGGACGTACCTGTTCTTCTGGGTTGTCGAATGGTATTACGGAAATTATATCTCCAGCCTCGAACGATAGCTCATCGTGATCTTCGGCAGTGTAAGGATTCGTTGCTTTCACCTGCAAAATAAACAAATTAATATATTATCACATAAAACCGATTACAAAGACGCAAGTCGATGTTTGCTAAAGCGTAAATCACAGTTATAACATTTGCTTGCAGCTCTGCCTGGAGCCACGGATAGTCAGATAGCCATCCATCACGAAGACACGTACTAAGCGTGCTGCCTACTGCATGATCAAGCAGGCAAACCGAACACTGAAACAAATTTTATTATTCTCTCCATTAGTTCTGCGCGTTGGAAAAGGGTAAATTCAGGGAACAGTTTGGATCAGTGGAGGTCAAATTACATAAAATCCGCGCCAGCAAATGTGGTTAAACAAAGCGTATCAAATTTTTCAAACACAGCAATCTAATGGGCGGGGAGGACGTTCGAGTTAATTAAACAGCAATCTCTGTACTCGTACCGGTATTCACCATGCGATTTGCCGGTAAATCTGACATCCCATCATTTGCCAGAGAAAAGTGACAAACACTTCGACACTGACCTTATAGAGCACCTTATAACTGGATATCTTGCCTCCGGTCTTCGTTACATCGGCGGGACCATCCGCTGTCGGTGTTGCATACTCGCCGCTTAACTGAGATTTTGGGCTTGATGGATGAGCATCGCGCACTACTGTGGTTGATTCAGTCGAAGCCTTCTGGTCATGGGTGTGTGCTCCCGAATCTTCTTCACTTTCACTGGGGGTGGTCGAATCTCGCCGGTTGCGCACTATTCGTGTTTCCACGATGGGGTCCAGTTTGGCGGGAAGCTCGGGATACATGGAAACAACGCGCCCTGATGCGTTGCGTTCGACCGTGGCTACCGGAGTAAATGCCGAATTCGTGGAAGGCTGTAGGTTTCGCTTGGATTCGCTTTCCGGCTCCGAGTCCACAGAGACGGTGCGCACAACGGTTGCTGGTGAGGTAAATTCTCATATCAGAAATTATCTCATATGATCTTCGAAGTATGAAAGAAATTTCTGTATAAATTTCAATTATTTTGATTCATAATTCTCACGGGAACTATTAGAAACTACTGTTTTAAACTTATATCAAATTTCTGTATTACATGTTTCTTCATCGTCTAAATTCCAAGCAAACATATTTGCAAAATAACTAACACGATTCTAAAACTATACTATTGCACTATGCGCTTCGTTGTCGGTCAGTTTCATCGCGCACTCACTTGTTTGCTGGGTTTCCGGAACGGTTACTGTTGGTCGCGGGGTCGCAAGATCCCCCTGACCCCTATGACCGTTCTCCTTTCGGATCAGGTCAGCTTCTTGTTCGGTAAGCGGTGACGAAATGCGTTCAGGGCTGGTGATCGGTGCACTTCTATTTACAGAAATCCCATGTGGGTTACGATGCTAAACTATAAATACCACGGCACGCAGACAGCACAGCACAAGACATTACATCACGGGTTTTTTGCCACCAAAACCATACTTGTACGGCACTTTTCCCTGATCGGCAAATTTATTGGCGAATTCTGCCAGTGTTTGTGACACCTGTAATTAGAAATTCATACCGGTGAGCACGAAGCATAATTCAACAAGCGTTAAAACTAGCACAATCTCGGTGTTGTGGAGGCGTAAACTAGTTCATCTTTTGTAAAAATCCACCAAAAATGTCATTCAGTGCAAGATACGAAGTATCGACATGAAACTTACACCAAAAAATAAAACTTACTTTGGCCACTTCTGCATGATATACGTATTCAGCATCAAACATCGCCTTTAATGTGTATCCATAAAAGCCTATGCGACTTTCGTGTACAGCTGGAAGTTCTCGATGTAGTTCGTCGTTCATTGCTTCGTATACCCGCTGCATGGCGACCAGTTCGTCCTGTGCCTATAAAGAAATCATCGAAATATTCAAAACTGAAAACTGCACAAAGAAAACATGAAAGCAGATTTTAGACGAAATATGTTTCTTCAAGAACAATTCAAACCGTCGACGTTTAATATAAAATAATAAGTAAATGCATCAGCTGATGAGCAGAGCAAACTGACGATACTCTATTAGTTTTGAAGTATCCACGCTACCTTTGCGGCTTTCATATCGTTGCGTTTAGGTGCATTCAATTGTGCTGATAAATTGTAGCGAGCTGCATCGTAATCCACGAGCTTCCGATTCCGCTTGGCGATTTTATTCTGCAAAACCCAACAACAGTGAAACTACGGGACAACAACAGATAAAATGGTTTTAGTAATAAAATAATTTCGAAAATAGATGCTTCAAACCATAAAGGCTTCACATGTACGCTAGCATATAGTTGAAACAATCAAAACACAAAAAACTGACAACAAGACTAAGTTAAAAAACGAGAGTAAAAAAGAAGCTGAAATAAACAAAAATTGAATATAGTTTAAAATAACAGTTGAAGTTCTGAGTCCGATAGGAATCGATATAGACAATTTGAGACAAGATAACAGTCAGGGGATAAGCATTTCGGCTCTTCCGCCACCAACCTTAATTTCCGGAAACTGGTTTAAATAATTAGTAACGTTGTTCTGTAGATCGTCGTTGAGTTTCCTCAAATGCTCGGCTCGGGCTTGTTGTAATTGTTCGACCGCCGACGATAGCTGCAGCTGTCCCGACCACTCCGGTTGACAAATCTCATTCAACGCGTCCAGAAGTCCTTTACTGGCGGTATCCATCGCTGTGTTAACAAACAAACATCGTTGTGTTAAACGGATACGCATCTCTTATTTTACACAGCAATGTTTGTTGTACTTTTAAGTGCCGTCACATAATTCCGCACTTCCTTCTGGATCCGCAGACTATTATTTTGCAGTTTGCTAATATTGGCCACATATTCATCGAAGAGTTCATCTTGAGTTTTGTCAGCTTTTCCCAGTCGCTCTAAAACCTGTAACAAGAAGCGCACTAAACACCAGTACTTGAGTGTGCGTAATATTTTACAACAATATTTGTTGCATTACATCTTTTCCAGAGTAATCATGTGGAATACGACCACAACACAGAGTAAACCCAAGGGGGATAATTAAAAACTACATCTTTTGATGCGCGTCAGCGACAAAAATTGAGTTATGCAAATCGCCACTCTGACGAATGTTATACATATGCTCACAGAAAATTTAACCAGAGTATACACCATTCTTTTTCGAAAACTAAAAAGTAAAGCTGGCAAAGGTATCTTCATCATGTTAGGTCTCATGCAACGGTAAATTTCGCAAGAAAATGAAATTAAAACAAACCATGTACAACTTAAAAACAAACTATGAACAATTAATGTGTAGTTTCTGTCTACGAGTACGTATCTATGGGGTGACATCGAAGTCAAAGAATTTTAATGTGTTGTTTACTAAAAGCAAGGTCCAGCTCCCCGATATTGGAATGTACCCGAGATTTGTTATCGTTTTATGGCTTCATTATTGTAATGACAACGGTAGCAAGTATTAAACAACATTTACGGCATCGATTAAAAATTTAAGACATCTCCTGCTGTCATCCAGACAAGTTTTTAGCAGCACCGGAAATGATGCACCAACTGCTACATACATTGTCATACATACACTGTATGTATGGGACTATGGGTAAAACCTTGCCTCTTCATGCTTCTACTGTTCTACATATCTATCTACAGTACAATTTTAAAGTTTGCGCCGTTTTGTACCGCCTTTCGGCAGTCAAATGGAAAATGTAAGTACTATAGCTCAATGTTTTCTGCCACAGTCTCACAGTTGAGAACATCTTGCTGACAGCATGGAAATTTAATCGATTGATCCACCACAAATAATGCGACAATAAAGGAATCAGTTGGCGCTCCAAAATGTTAACAATGCCGCTGAGCTGGAAGGTTTCAATTAGACGACAATCTTTGGAAACACCAGTGAGCCAGATAGGAAAGTGCTTATGTTGACAGTGCTTATGTTTATATCTAAAGGGCAACTGCGCGGCTAAGATTACACAACAGCTCTGACAGCTGACATTTTGTGAGCGCAAAGAGCGGATCTCACAGGAAAAGTGGTACACAGTTCACACACATCTACGAGAGCGGAACAGATAAATTGTGCAATCAGACTCAGAATGTACAGTAGTCGCAAAAAGTGTGCCGCAAATATCTATTTCGATTACGATATCCCAAAAGCGTAACGATCGCTTGCGATTTTAATCCGATCCAATAAGTACTCTCGCCAGGATCTCATCCGATTTATTCTGAAGTTTCAGACATGGAGGTACTGTATTCGCTCGCACATCTTGGACCACAGAGTGTGTGTACGGGAAAAACGCGCATTCAATATACACACTCTAACCGGGCCAAACGCGCGATTCGCGATTTGATAAATTTCTGATGTCTTACAACATCTGGACTGGAGAACTTCTTGAATAATGAAAAAAATTAGAGCTCTAACAATTTTTATCATGTTTAGGCTCGAAAGCAGCCATTAACATACAGCTTTGGCGTAAGCACGAGTTACAAACGGATTTTGTTGTGGTTATTGGGGTGCCCCTGGAGGGGGGGAGGGGTACGTTCCGCGTCAACATTCTTGATGGCGATGAACCACCGAACAATGCGAGCTTTCAGCTACAGAACCTTTTTTTTCCAGAGTGAATTGCCATTTAAATGAAAAGACTTGATTTAATAAACAAAAATTCACAAGAAGAACTGTTCATCTTGAAACCAAATGAGGAATATTTCGTAGTCGTGCATTTTGCCCGGTTAGAGTGTGTATATTGAATGCGTGTTTTTCCCGTACACGGACTCTGTGGTTCAAGATGTGCGAGCGGATACAGTAATTTTTTAATCTATCTCATGCTACACATTTTCAACACACCTAGTTTAAGCACTATTTAACGTTGAAATTCATAAATGAAATTTTAAGTTTGACCAGTTTCCAAATTTGAAATCCCAAAATGCAGCATTCAGCAAATTAGAAAACAAATTTGCAGGATCTCGGGATGTGCATTCAAAAGCAGAATCATAAATCGTGCAAAAAACATATCTCTCCAGTTAAAGTGTTTTTCTGTCACGGTCATGGATGTTCACGGCTGATCTATGCAGTGCAAAAGAAAGGCAAACAATTCTGGATCCATTCATCACCTCCGACATGCGCCATAGAAAATCTGTCAGCCGCAATTCAACACCCATAAATAAATCACTTTTAAATTCGGTAACAGGCAGATGTAGTTTTCTATTTTGATCCCTCTTGATTTGTGGCACGGTTGTTTCATGCCGATCAGGTGGTTGTGGTGCAGCACACCATAACTTTCAAACTCAATTAGCGTAGCAAATTGCGACATGGTTTTCGTGAATTGCAAGAGCATACAAAATGAGAACTTGCGACGCTCTCTTAAAACTTCCATACACTGCAACCACTTTATATTTATATTAAATTAATACAAACTATACTTCTGCTGCGATTCGGAACTGCAGCGTGTAGTATATATATATGTAGCTTCGACACCCGGAAGACATGATTAATACTCGTACTAAGTTACTAACCGTAATCTACGCAGCTCAGAAATAAAATAATTTTCGTGTTCTTCTGAAAAAGGTTTTAATTTTTTACACTTGCAGCTTGAGTCTGTATTCTGTAATCACAAATTTAATGATTTTTTTATCAGTATTTCACTATTCACGCAGTAATACGAGTATATGGTAACCAAAATAAATTAACGGACAAAACTAGATAGGTGTAAGCCGAAGCCGTAAATCAGAAAGCTGTGACCAAATTCCATTTATTTTTTAGGTGACTGGAACTTCATAATTGGCTTATCGGACTGACTCATTTTCAGAAAAAGGGAGTGGAATTCAGAATTTAGCCAGAGATCGACATTTACTTTTCAGCCCAGTTCAAGCACACAAAATTTATAATCTTCAGGCTCACTCTAAGGCTGAGAGGTATCCCTTATTCCAGAAGAGACTTGATGGAAAAGCAAAATTAACAGCAAATCAATCAATGAAGTAGCCCAATGCAGTCTTTACTAATTTACGATTAAACTGTATAAACAGCTGCACTTTCACTAGCTCACTGCTCAAGTAATTCTTCTACGCAAACGAACCAGTCATTTATCTGATATTTCATTTTAAAACTTCCACCATCAGATAGCCTGTTTTTAATTCACAAAAGGCAACTAACAGATTTCAAAATCCACGTGGCTATCGCAGTGCCATAGTTTACAATTCCTTTACGAAGACGCGAATCACTTACTCGTTCTTTGGCTCGCAGACTCTGCTTCCGCATGGTCTTGACGAGGAAATCGCCAGCACCTCTCGAAGATTTGGGCTCCATTCTTAAGAAAAACACAATGATCCACTAAGCAAAACAATTATTACGGTCGTCAACCCGCGATAACGAAGCAAATCAACTCAGGTTTATCACCGATTAAAAGCGTTTTAAAAAGATGTTTCCGATATCCAAATTTCAAAATCGACAACACCAATGCACGATAGCGCACAGATTAACAACATTGCCAAATTTTATGGTGACCTGACGCGACCAGGCTACCGTGACGTCTGACTAATCATGCTGAGCAGATGGGCTCAGACTTGTGTCGGCTGCCGAACGAGTCAGGCGACCGCCTACTCGACTCTGCCATTCGTACTTTGTACCGACCGGAAATGAATCATCTCGACATCAGAATGGGAGTTTTGGGATCACATTACCGCGCATGCAGAAGTTCGCCATTGATCATGAGGATGCTCTAAACCAGCTTCTCTTCAGTGGGCTGTCAACTTCCCATAATGAAATCCACGGTACGGTCGTAGTACGGACGCAGTTCATGGCTAACGGGCAACAAACATTCAAACCTCGCTGGAAGTCCATTCCCCTTTATTGCAAGTGCAATGTCACACTTACAGGTACGGGACAATAGATTTTCTGTCGATCGGCTTTGGTGTGTTTTATAAAGCCTGTTCATACAATTTTAATAATTTTTGTTATTCGATTTAAAGGGATTTTATTTTGCTGATTTCAAATAATTTGCAGTTCAGTTTATATAGCCGATCCTTCAAGTTAATAATAAGTAACATTAACCTTGATTTATCAAGAGAATAAAGCATAAAGAGAATACCCATAAAGAATGGTGTGCATGCATAAAGCCATCTGTACATAATAATTCAGTTTCAATTGTTTTAGAATAGCAGATATGTACTCGTATTGATATCTGGTGAATTTTGAACAGATCGGTTCATATACATATTTCGCAAATTCAGTTTAAACTCACTACTGTCAAATGTGAATCGCAAATGCCAAAAACGTCGTTTTGTTGCTTTCAAGCTTTGCAGATCACATTACGAGAGATTCACCAAAAACTGCACACCGAAAACAGTAGCTACCAAAAAACATCACCTCAAAAACTAAAATTCTATGCACAATGCTAAATAAAACCTTCTAAAACTAGAGTATCTTTATACTTCAAAAACCGGTCGATTAAAAGTAAAAACAACAGTATATCAAATCCATAATCTCCATGCGGCGCTAAGTCCAAAACTTCAAACACGGCAAAAAAACTAACGGAATTAAACTCAAAGGGACAAAATTGTGTCACACGTTTCATCCGACACAAAATGCTCTTATCACAGCCAATTGAGAACAGACAGGAAAGGAACGGTATTCACCGGCGCACTACGACGGGGCTGAATAGCATCACCAACCATCGGCGAAGCAGTGCGATCCTGTGACGAGAATGTGTGTAAGATAAATTGAGATCATCATCATCGAAGTCATGGTTGCTATCATCACCGGAAGGGACACCATGTTGGCGGCTGCGTTGCATTCCAAATAGTCCCAACTTTCGCGTTCCTTCTGATCTCGCTTTAAAGGCATGTCCGGTAAGCATGTGAAATTATCCCGATCCTAATAAACATCATATTGTGAAAACTCACAGACCATTAGAAACTTTGTAAAAAAACGGTACCGCCTTTTAGCACAAAAAAAAGGTCAAAAGTAACTAACAACATAATTTAAGTTATCAAGTAAAAGAAACGCCTACATAGGAATTTAAACATCACCAGTATTATTCCTGCTGCCACAAAATATTTACAATTTAATTAAACCTAACAAAACTTCAAAAAGTAAAATAAATATTTCCAAAAAATACTGAATTACTGCGAAAAGTGCATGCAATGGGGCTTTTTGGGAGCTAACGGCGGTCTGAGACAACCAAAAACTTTTTTTGAAAATCATCTAACCCAAATTGCATTCCTTACCGGGCAAAGCAGTCCACAAGCCGGACAAATAACTGTACCAGTGTGCAGCCACTCGTTGCCAAGAATTTGTAGCTGTAAACGCTGGCCTTCGGAGTAGCAGATTATCGTCCGATTAGCGACAATTACATGCAGGCGACCATTTTGACAAGCGTGCTGCAAAAAAATGTAGCAAAGCGTCAATCACAACAGCAAGCGTTTTGAAATATGGGACGTGACGCCGACAGTCAACCATGCGTACTGCGTACTTCATAACAACCGGACCCCCAATGTTGCCACGTCCGCGTTAGCACGCATGTTCGTTCTGACCACGGCTTGTCTTGGGCGAAACACACGCTGTCTTTCCCATACTTTTCCAGGGCAAAATTCATCGAAGGCTCTAAAACGCCAAACAGATACTGTGAGTAATTAAACACTACACAATTCTGTGTAAACCAGATATTCAGCACATCACCGGCAAAATCAACGACATTAAATATACGTCGATAAAATGAACTTTAGCAGTGACGCTTCCGTTTTGCTTACCAGGTTGATTCTCTTCTACGGTGCATCGTGCTCCTCTCACAGTGCCAGCTGTACTTTTCCAACTGAATTCCTAAAAAAATCAATCATTTCACGATTAGGAATATTCACTAATGCTTATAACCACAATTTCCTCTGGAGAGGGCTCCACAAACCTGCATGAAGGGACAATAATCGGCCAGATCAACAGAGCCACCGTAATGGCCAACCATGTCATCCGGAACACCGGATATCGAATCGAAATTCTGATACTCCGGAGGTAGATCCGTTGAATAACCGGCCAAATTACAGATGGATAATGCATTTCGTTGTGTACTACACTCCGTTTTCACCATATTATTTGAGGATGTCTTCAGTCTGTTACAATATGGCGCCACGGATGTCCTATTAGAAAAACAAGAATAATACAATTTTTCAATATTTAGTCACCGAATACTTCGTACGTTACTGAGTCACTATCGCCCTAACCAACAAAATTAATTCAACACGTCTCACTTTTTTTGAAGCGCTTGGTCCATCCACGATTTACAGCTCTTCATAGCAAACCCACAACCCTGACCAGCACCGAACGTCACTTCTCTCGCTAGGGAGTAATTTGGCTGATACCATCCTGAATCTTCCAGTGCAGCGAAGGTGATATTAGAATACACTGGATTCTGCGTGTGAACGCCGGTCATGGCCTCATTTTCGAACACCCTTTTCTCCCAATGGGTCAACAACGTGCCTTCACCGCCTTGATTCTCCAATTCCGCCCCCTCCAGATCGTTACAACCAAAATGCCTACGCGCTTCCTCGGTCACACGAGGCGTTACCAACAGATCCATAGGACGTGTAATTTCTCCCCCTCGTACCTGCCAATTAGGCCGTTCGATATGTCGAATAGTGGAATCCGACCACTGATAAGTGTTCAGTCTGCAATCAATAATAATGCTAACGATATTACGTAAGCACAACCAATTTGAACCTGAACATCTTACAATTATTAAAAATTGAATTTACTTTAAAAATATCTCATGCCGTCAATGCGGTGACATTTACGCAAATAATCATAGCTCAAACGTCAAAACTGAAGAGGGCGGCACCGGCACGCGCCACATGGTAGCACAATTCTTCATCAACATTTAATGTTACCCAACTTGTACTGTTCAAATTTACGCAGTATAAAGCAGATAAACTATGCTCGACCACCTTAGTCTGATATAAGTTGTACCCACTCTGAATTCCACTGTGGTCGCCCGTACTTGTCCCTGGGGGTTCGCGGAGACCCATTTTCGTCGCGGTAGAAAGCGAACAGGGCCACGGAGAAACCAAGCGCATGGAGAATCTCATGTTTAACAGTGGAGAGGATCGTTTCAATGTCCGATGGATTATCGCTGATTGCATGGGGGCACAAATTGGCATGACCAGCGATAGGACTGCAAACCAAAAAATAATTCGGTTAACAACTTAACAGCAAGTGTACAGCATACGGCAAACAGTTAGTGGTTAGCATATATAGCATTTAAATGGAGAGACTCTGCAAACGACAAAAATAAAAAAAAAACAGATAAATCAATTGCTTGAAGTTAATAATGGCGATGCTGTTGCGTTAAATTAATATCATATCCTAATTATCTTTAGTTAAAACCTACAGAAAAATACAGAACCTACAGCACCTACACCTACAGAAATCACTTAGAACGACGAGAAAGAAAATATCTATCAAGAAACATTTGACCGAAACGCTCTCGAAACTTACCGGTCGTACGTCATTTCCTGTTGACAATGGGCGGCATAGGCGACCGTCTTGGAAACATTGCATCTTTCCGTTTCAAGAGTCGACACATAGAGAACAAAATCTGCACTGGCGACGCCTGGCCCATCTGGTGGTCCAACAGCTTGCTTCGTTGTGACGGAAACGGGAAACAGGTCCGAAAAAATTGTCGAAGGACTGGATGCCAAGTACAAGCATTGCTAAATATAAAGACAAAATGAGATTTAGTCAGTCTTTTGCCATACGCCCTAGGTAATTTCTATAGAAAACTGGAAAAAATCGGTTAATATGACAGACATATTTACATTTTCCAAGCGCAAAATGAACAACAACATTGTTCAGCCCAATTTCAACAAACGCTCATGCAGAAAATTGGCTCAATCAACCCAATCAATAATCAATGTTACCAGTAAATGCTTATCAGGCACAGGTACATCGCCACAGAATGTTTTCGGGTCACATCCTTGGTCGCAGTAAAAGACGTTTGTGTTCGATGGATCGGGATAATGCACTCGGTATTCCCCAGCAGAGTTGGTTAAACATTTCCTGTAGAAAAGCCAATAACTGTGACTGTGCAGAATGAAACTACTTGCAAAATAAGTGAACCTGAGGGGCCAGATATGACAAATACGATAAAACACCAGATACTACTACTGACAAAGCACATTTAAATTAGGTTTTATTTCATTGCCAAAAGACTGATGTAACTCTAAGCTACACCGTCGGCGAAATCTACTTCTTCGTAAACTAATCCGTCAGTTTTCAAAGAAACCTGACATCGCCTAATACACTCCAATACGACAGACAAACGAAAAAAACTGTCACGCGCAGATGACAATGTACTCGTAGAATATTTCGGATAAACGTATCTGGCCGTAAAACGTTCAAACAGCTTACCAATATTTCATACCTATCACAAAATCGTAGAAACAATTTTTTAGAATATCGACGTTAACGACAGATACTTCGCGCAAGGCACAGTATAAGCACAGATACATATGACGTAATTGACATTAATTGTTTTTAGAAACTACAAAATCGAATAGAGATAAATAAAACACAACCTATTTCTCGCAAAACGCATTGATGAGCAGACAAAAATTTTATTAATTTTTCACTTGTTGTTCTGTATATTATCTCAGTAGTCTGTGATTAAGCGTCTCGTCTCGCTCCATAATGTGCTTCATTCGCTGCATTCAAAACGTAATAACTGTTTTTCATCTATTTCTAAAGGGAAATTCGTCACGGAGCATGCACACGACTCTCTATGAGGGTAATCTTCGTCTCCGATAATTGCCAACAGGAACCAACCTCAAGCCGATCATTTAGTGCAGCTATCAATTAAGGTGAATTACCGTGAGAGCAGTACACGTAACAGGAAACATAAAAAAAACAGGTTACAAGCAAAAGCTAACGAAAGGTACTGTACCTGTGTAGTCGAATGGGGGTGGTACTGCGCACAACTTTCAGAGCTTCACTCCAAAATTTTACAGCTTGCGGTAGTATGACTTCCTGTACAATACAAAGATAATTACAGTGTGCAACATTTCAAGAGTACATGCCAGACAATTGCAGAATACCAAACAGCGATAAAAAAGTGAAAAAATATTATATTATACAACGAACAATAAATGAATAAATTACGTACAAAACATCGAGCGTGTGCGAAGTACAGATACACCCACCTTTATTAGTCGCTGTTGTCTGTTAGATAAGCTGCAAAAAGTGACAAAATATAGATACAGTATGCCTGTATGTGCACGAGATAAATTTATCCTCTTATCATTAATACCAACCTTGTAAAAAAAATTTAGTCAAGTAAAAAATAATAATAAAACATTTAGTCAGTCTCCCGTAAATAATGCAGAACAGTAATTCAGCGTATAATCCAAATCTTTTCATTTTAATGCAAAATTTTAAAAACAAAAAAATTATGAATCTCAGATCCAAAATATTTTTTACAGTTAATCCATCGGGCACCCTAAGATACTATACACTCGAAATTCAAAAGCGAAGAAATCCCGAACAAGACACCACCGTATTAAAAATTTTTCTAAGCGCAGAGCAACCCGCTCAGTAGTCCAAGACTCCAAAATCAATCTCACAACTGTCGTCGACTATTTATTCGGAGTGCGAGACTGAGCACTGTCAAAAAAGAGTAACATTTTTGAGAGATTTACGCATAAAATTTCCCACTTACGCATTCAAACTTTTGTCGTCATAATGCAGCGACACCCGTAACTGTCCCCATTCCGGTGTGCTGCGTTTGCTGACATTGTGACTGGATTCCAGAGAAACTGGCGGAAGAACCTGCAGAAAACGAACGGCGCCTATCAAAACTCCCCACCGCTCTTCTGATTTCAAAAGGGAAAGGAAACAAGGGCTGCTACCTGATCGCGTTTTGGGGGTTTGTAACTACATGATGCGGAAGATAATGGAAGCAGTAGGCTAGTCAGTCCGGAAAGTGTCAGCGCGCACTGTACGAGCAGATGTTGCATTGAAAAAGTCAAGAATAACACAGAGCTCGAGCCGTGGCAACATCGGAAATCAGCGTCAATGACAACAGCTAAGAAGTGCTGAATAAACAGAAACCCAGACGTATAAATACTGGAAATCAGAAAGCCGGAACTTTCGTGCGCAGGTTACAAAGCCACAAACCCGAAACGCAAAAAACGAATTGTTTCAAAGCGCGCTACCTATTAAACAATATACTCGTACAGTTAGCGCACAGGTGAGCACTGAAGTCCATCACTGTTTACACTGTACTGGTGAGCTGTATGTACACATGGTCGTACTCTAGTGGAGTACTGTACTGTACTTACGTTTTAAATCCATTCAGAATATGACTGGCTGACTGCCGCTCAGCACGCCTGCGGGCGGGCTTGATCTACAGAGTACAAACGCTGTTTTAAACTGTATAGCACATTTCCGGTGTTCGTTGCTAACCCCGAAAACAAACTCAAACAAATTGAAATACTACGCAATTTTTATAAAGAGAATAAAAGAAATTCTAGAACTAAATTCTCATTTTTTTTAAATTGAGGCGGTAGATCAGGGAAGTAATTTACCATATTAACTGCATGCTGGAAATAACCGATCCATATGCATGTGTCCACGCCGACTCCACGGTCCAGTCCACCAAATGTCAAAGTACGCAAAAATTTTATGAATATTTCAAGTACTAGAAGTCAATAACGTCCACGAAAGTTGCGGTTTCTCAATTTTTTTTAGAATGCAAAAGAGCAGTTTGCTTGGGTTATTTGGTAAGATATCGGATATCTCTTTGACGCATCCAGAATGGCCATTTGCCCAGTTTGCGCGCCATTCGATCGGCACAAAATTTTTGAACGTTTCTCCAGGTTCTATTCGACTTTCTGGCCGTATCTTTTAGCTTAATTAATAATTCGCTTATTTTGAATCCTCCACACCTACCCCAGTATCGGACGTCGGAATGACTCTTTGCAATCAGTGGTCAACACACCATCACCGGTGCCAACGATGTTGTTTAGTTTTTCTTTCCACGTGGTTATATTATTGCATTCCAGCCCTTTTTAAATATTTTTTGTTCTCTATTGAGTGTGTTCTCAAAGCAAACTTACTTTAATGGCCTACGATAGTAATTCTTTAGTCGTCTGTTCTACCCTCCATTGGCTTTTGTAGTAGTTTAGTAGCATTGTATGTAGCTTGACGGTATAATCCAAATTTTTTGCATAGCACGTTTGATGACCTTTACAGGAGCCCTCGTGTTTTGATTTTCGGTTTGGTAACTCGGTACGATGCATTTACAATTTAACCACAATCTATATAGTAACGCTTATTGCATCTACATAAATTCAAGTGGTTCCAGGCTTTACAACAATCAGGTGGCTATTGGTGACATTTGACTACTGGGTAACGCAAATGATTAGGCAGAAGGTAAAAAGAACTACTGTAAACCAAAGCTGATGGCAGGCTGGCAGCTACCGAGATTTAATTACAGACACGATCACAGAATTCAAATGCCACTAGTAAGTGAACTACATAATTATGGGTAAAAATACTTGTTCATAACACTTATACATAGCTAGTTTATTGGTTAACCGACGTAAAGGCATTGTGACCCACAAGGTCGCTTGAAGATGGTGAAGACTAACGAAAACAGCAAGACCAGTATATATAGCAGATGCAGATCGTGGTAGCACTGTATTTATTGTTACTTTGATTGCTGGCTGATCCATACTTTGTCACATAGAATTTTATGTAGCTTTGTCACATAGATTTTTATTCTTGTACAGCGTATTTGTACAGAAATGCAAGTTATAAAATAAAGAAATAACACAAAATTAAGAGCATGAACCATTCATAAAATTGCAGCTGGCCAATCAAATCCACGCAGTTCGGAGCACCTTATTAATGATAAGCATACTTTGTCCGCCATGGGAAACACTAACCATATAATATGCATCGTTCTGTACTTACAATAACCTCCTATAGCATAAACCTATAACAGCAATTTCAAAAACTGGCATCGTAATTGCGTGCATATATACCGGAATAAGGGCCAAATCGCGGCTTGGAATTTCGGTAATAGCGCAAAGGCGAAACAATCCCCAACCCCGGTGACCTTTTGTCGCCAAATCCGCGCTTGTCGCCGAAACCGCGTTTGTCCACGAAACCTTTCTTTGTCGTTCGATGCTGATCCCACGGATTGTACTGCAAACCATCGGATGGTCCGGAGTTATCGTCAACGTACATATCCGGGCGAAGGGTTACCATTGGCATATCCACGGCAATTGACCTTTTGTCCCCAAAGCCCCGTTTCTCTTCCGCCACCAGTATTCCATCATCACTGACCTTTTCCGTGTCAAAGAGGAAATCCGGATGATCGGCCAATGCAAATGTAGCAAAATATAGCTGAACGCACAGGGCTGTACAGATTATGGAAAGTACGGAAATTAAACCTTTGCATCCCATTTTGGCAATTGGAAGACCTTTTCGGCTGCCAATGCAAAGTTAGCGTAATGGAGAACTATTTATAAACCGATGTTCGAGGTACGATGTAATGCTGTGACAAGAATTACGAAACGGCAAAATGCATTAAAAGAATATATATACCAAAGAAAGGACGATTTTTAAGGATTAAAATTGCGTATCCGTCGCCCTGCGGACAATTACTGCGGTAATCCTGTGTGAAAGTAACGAAGAGATGAGGTTCTTATATATACATGAAACTACATGATGTTTTTGTGGTCCACTAGTTTGCCCACTTTGCTGTCATTTACGTGCGCCAGTTCATGCATTACGAATGAGGAAAAAGTGGCATCCCGCGGGATTCCGAATTAATCTTTCGACTTGCGTGTTTACAGCACAACAATCTTCGTGATACTACTATTAGCGAAACAAACTCACAGGAAACGAAACAAGAGTCTCTTTTACATTGGATTTTGACGATATCATCCAAGTATTTCTGAACTGCAGACTGTTTAAGACTAAACCCATACAAAATATTAAGTAAATAACTACAAGAAGTCAGAACGTTTTAACTGGTTGATGGTTATAAAGCGTCATCAAATGATACGGTGAAGTCTGAATGTACCTAATGGCTACTGTATATCCTCAAATTCCTTGTATACTCAATGCAATTGACATTCGATTTGTACGATATCAAAGTTCAGGAAACTAGAAAACATTTTGGTATTTGTACATACCAAACCGGCCAATGCGGTCTATATATACGTATTATAAAAATCTCTATTATAAAAATCAAATAAATGTCCTTTGTGAATTAAATGCGTCTTGTTACCTACCGTGCTGTAGACATATTAACCTTTTGGTTTCCTATAACAAATAAGACAGAATCGGAGAGCAAAACAATGTGACGTTTAAAACTTTTATATATTTATGCAATTGCAACTTTTATACATTTATGCGCATATTTGTATTTACATATGTTACATAATTCCGTAACTCGAAAATGCGAAGAATATCTATATTTTCATTAGCTTCCTTGGCACTTGGGATAATGCCTCCATGCTGCGCCCATGGTGCCCAGATTTTGCTGTCGCTTAGCGTTACGTTAGCACCGAGATTGCGCATATTTCTTATTTTGTGGGGTCGGTGCAAACACAAAGCAAATGAAAACTACGGTTAATTTTCAGGCCGAGAGTTCCTGCGCAGTGGACCACCAGTTGCTTCGTCTCAATGTCACCCATATTAATTTTTAGTGCAACTGTACTTCCAAAATTTGCATACGACTCTGATTTCCTTTGGGATGCGATTCAGATTTAGATGTTTGAATTCTTATTATGCAACACTCCCGTACATCGGAATTCTTCTTCTGGAATACGCGGAATAGAAGCAACCCTCGTGTTTTGGATCTACGCCTTGTATGAAATTACTTAAACAACTACAAAAGATTTAATGTTTTGTTGCTCAAAGTAGCATGCATAAAGATGTCTTCACCCGGTTCTATTCGAGAAAAAAGCGCCCATGTCTGCTTCATCCAAAAGATGTCCTTTGGATGGTTGTTTTTTGAGTTTCGAAAAGCCATAATATAGTTACGTAGACCATGTATTTTAGACGTGAAAATGTACATAAAAAGGGGCTCCATAAGTATACTGAAACATGCCGTTCTAAAGACGGCGTGTTGTGCTCCGACGATGTCTAAAGCACGTCAAAAAATTGCTTGCCGTAGAACCGGGTCAGATACGAGTAGGACTAGATATGTAAGTATACGATTATAGAGAGCTAAAAATACGTAAGTTACTGTAAACACCAAAGAGGTACTGTATAAACTATCAAGTCTCGTTACCAGTATTAATACAATGAATAATTTTTAATGTTGATGAGACATGTTTACAAAGACAGTTACTGTAATAACTAACAATACTGAAAAATCTGCTCAACCGTTCAGTAATATTATGCGTGACACACAAACAGAAGTATCTAGATGAATTATTTCATAGTCGTGTTATTTAATTTCTGTGACCGGATTTGCGGGCTTTTGCGTGTTCAGAACGACTAACATCGCAAAAAATTTAGTTTTGTATTAGCAGAATTATTTGCATCCTGCGTAAGGTATAACCGCAGACTCGGAACGGAGCTACTACCTCTATGCGCTCTGATAATAATTATAAATTAAATGCGTTTCTCAGATTCTTCTGTGCTAGCAGTAACAGTGCTTCTGAACTTTGTTGCACCTGAAAAACCAGCGGAATCATAAAAATCCCTCATTATTTTCTTCTGCTTTGACATTGCGTAGATTGTTCCGGAGGGATACATAACGTCTACGGTGAACATAAGTCTTTATAACGTTTGTGATCTGACTGAAATGTGAACGAACCGGTACTCTAAAGGAGTTAAAGAACTTAGTTTTTCTGATTTCTTTGCAGTTTACGATTAATTAGTGGCACCATACGATTCACGGATTATTCTCGTATAAAAAACAAACTGCCGCACTATTAGCAGCTGCACAGTTTGCAACGTCTACGTACGAGTATAATTTTGTCAACGAACGTAATAAAACTTAAAGTATTTTGCGCAGCAATGCAGTGCAGCTGATATTTTGAAACAAATCTGCATACAGATGGATGCATGACTTATTGTGAGATTGAATAAATGGTAATCATGCACCGAAATTATGATTTCCTCACCCTTATTTTTTGATACACAGCAGATTATATAATGGGTTTAGGAAGTACAAAAGGAATTACTGCAACAGAATCGTCGAAACTATCGAAGTGCATTGTATTCAGTTTTAATATCTCCAGATCTCAGTAGGTTAGATTTAATGGGCTTTGTACAAATTCTTTGGTTCAAGCGGAATTCGTAAACATCGTGCCTTGAACCTATCTGATAAAATGGACCTATGTGCACAAACATATAAATCTACCGTAGTTTTATATTAACATAGTGCCTGAGCACTACGGTTCTCATGATCAGTACTTACAGTAATGTTCGAATACAAAATTTGGAAATTCAAATTCTTTGGTTCAAGCGGAATTCGTAAACATCGTGCCTTGAACCTATCTGATAAAATGGACCTATGTGCACAAACATATAAATCTACCGTAGTTTTATATTAACATAGTGCCTGAGCACTACGGTTCTCATGATCAGTACTTACAGTAATGTTCGAATACAAAATTTGGAAATTCAAATTCTTTGGTTCAAGCGGAATTCGTAAACATCGTGCCTTGAACCTATCTGATAAAATGGACCTATGTGCACAAACATATAAATCTACCGTAGTTTTATATTAACATAGTGCCTGAGCACTACGGTTCTCATGATCAGTACTTACAGTAATGTTCGAATACAAAATTTGGAAATTCGCCGCTGCACGCTATCTTAAAGAAATCTGTGACTATTAAATTGTAAGACATCGTAAAGAGCGCCCAACAACCTAACTATTTTCAATCTATTGAATACATGTAGCAATGTTTAATAGAGGCTATTTTAAAAGTACTGGTGTGAAAAGACCAAACCCTTTACGGTGTTTATTTGCATTTTATTGCAAGCGTCATTATTGCCAATTTCGATTTTATCGCCGGCATTAGGGAGCTGCACGAGCAGCCTAACCGCATCCACGTCAGTGTGTGTACAGTAGTTCGTATACATCCCACCAGTCAATATACCGATTGTGACATTGCACCGTACCGTGTCAGGACCGTACAGTTGTTTTCAAAAAGTGCCACCCCTTACATTAGGATTGCTGCCGCCAGGAGCAACGTGTAGTCCCAGCATCCATTAATGAGTGGGGTACGTTTTTACGCAGATTGATTCTCTCTTGGGAAGCGCCAGCGGCTGGATATTACGCATAACCGCTCCTGTCCACCCCGCTGCTGTCACATACGCATGTTCTGTACATGTGCGCATATGTATTGTGTATGTATATATTCTTGGTATTCGAGTGCCAGTTACGGCGCATCTTGACAAGCAGATTGTTTTCGATTTGCAAGATGTGTTGTACTGTTATTTGTGTATACTGTTATTTGTGTGGCCAGGTTTAAAATCCCAGCTAGAATGTCACCCTAGCCGGAAATGGGCTACCTGCTCCACGATGAATAATAATAATAATAATAATACGTGGAGACGCGGGACTGCGTATGGCCCACAGTCATCCACCGCCGCCAACTAATTAGACACTTTGTTCCCTCGTTACACGCACTTCCGAAACCGGCTTTGATGAGGCACACTGATACCTCGCGCGCAATGTATCTTAGCTTTCCGGCCACGGGCTGGGATGTAGCCGGTCTTAATGAGATCCCCTTTCAGCCGCGAGAGATAATTGATCCATGAATGTGTAAAGAAAAGAGCTTCTGTATTTAAATTAGACGCCCCGCGCGATGCGACGCATGTACATAACGCGCTCAAACAAACATAAAGCTTCCCATAAATCCCCGTCAGATTTACTTACTCGCTGTGTCTCACTAACACTCGGTGCGCGGTATATTCCCCCGTTCAGCGGATTAGCGCTCTTGTTATACTTTGTATTTGTATAGAAAGTCTCTGTGCGCTGGCGGAAAACGTGTGTGCGGCGTTCTTTTTCGTCTTTCCCGTGGTGCTATGGTCGTGTTGTTCCTGTGTCAACATTCCGGCAAACGCTCGACGCGCGCATCCCGTTTTTAACGCTCTTTAACTCCCACCGATTGGTGCGCTGTGAAAATATCGTAATTTAATAATCCCCGTTCCAGTACACTAATGCTGAGGCAAACATTGCATGATCAAGTAAGTTTGTGGATTAACTTATGCAGTCAGTCGTGTATGTGCGATAAAATTAAAATAATCGCCAAATGTAAAATGCATGTATGATCAGTGCGCATACCCGGTGCCGCTGGGTTGTTTAACCAAGGACGCAAATGCTGAACATCGATTTTTAATTACGGCAATTCATGTACATAACAAAAGCAGAGTTTTCTGCAAACTTTAAGCAGGAACAGATATCTAAAAAGTTTTGTATTTATGTAAAATACTTGCTAATAGTAGTGTTGGACGCAACAAATTCGAAAACAGCAATCCATAAAATGAATTATAACTACTTGCGCATATATACATCAGTGCGTAATTACAGTTGTATTTTCCAAGCAGACTTTGTAAGATGACAGAAACAGTCTGTATGTTCTGTATGTTTTTTCTGACGTAATTATATATTAATTCACGCAGATTGTAAAAGAATTAACCATGAAATTTATCTACTGTCTGCGATTAAAATAGTTTCTGCAAAGCGGCAACTGCGACATTTTGCTTATGCGTCATAATCAGTATAAGAAGGTCAGCCTAATTGGGTGTCATGTACCTACACAAATGGATATTGTTCAAACACTTGTAATTGAGGAACGGGATTGTTAGGCTGGATAGGTTACAGCCAGCGCGTAGTTTACGTTGACACACTGATCACTTGAACACGGTTGTGATTTGTAAGCGCACTAGTAAAGAGCACACCAGTCAATTGCCAGCGACCGCTACATGTCTCTTCCCCTGATATTGTTGTACAGCCATCCCTTCTGCGGCTTGATCCGGCCTCAACATCCAAAAATATTCCCGCTTGGCGTCTTTGGATGTCAGCGGTAGTTCGGTGCTGAGTTAATACACAGTACACATATACTGCAGCTCGTAATGCACTTCCCTTTCCCGTCACAGGCAATGTCCGTCACGGCAATTGTTATATATATACACCCATATATATATTGTATATATGTTCTTCCTGCGCTGATCCGAATCCAAGTAAAATCAATTTTACGCTCGGTATACGCTATCAGATCCCTTTTGCACCATCATCTGCGTTTTCCCACATATTGTACATTTTTCTACCAGGACAAATTTACCAAAGTGCTCCTTCAATATGCACCACATGGATGTCGGGGCATCATGAGTGTGTACATATATAAGTATGGTTTCTATATATATAACAGGTAACCATCACCTGAAACGGCACTCTCATCAGCCGACAGCGGCTGTTGTATTCTTCCCAGCCGGTTTCTCTCCCGGACGGCAGAATATACATACGTGACGTCCTGGTGTTGTGCAGCGCGCAGCACTCTCCACGATTCGACGCCGTAGTGGCAGAGATATTATTATTATTTTTACAATTCCTAACCCAATCTATTCATATATGTCTCATATCGCACTCGCCCGTAATGCAGTGGGTCGATTCAATCCGCCGAGCATCTTTCACAGTCAGTCGTGAGGCATTCATCCAGCGAAAAATTATCCTTTCACCATCTTTTTTCATCCCGCAGATCTAGTATTATAAAAACGGCTATTGCTGCAGTGTGTCTATACGAATGCTGTGCGGTGTGCGATCACTAGCGCTTACAGCGTTCCATTGCCACTGGATTGGCTATTGTAAGTCATCAAGAAATTCGGCAGTTTCCGGTAACGTTATTCCTTTTTAAGTATATCCATTACGTTGTCATTGTTAGGCTATGACAAAGTTGCTTTTTGGATGAAATCTAATCTGATTACTGTAAATTCAGATTTATGCTTTTGTGATGATCGTACTTTACAAAGTGATCGCATGTCTACCACAGTACCGCGTAAATTCTAAGCGGAGGACGGATTATCATTGCATTATGCGCTCGTACAGTATGATTATATGCTTCCTATAATAATAATTTGGTTTGAAACTACTGTAAATGCATACCCATAATTATGTATATAAAGGTGCACTGATGAACATGAGGACAACTAACCTAACTGTCACGGTGCAGGAAATTCGGTGTGATTCGATACGTAAAAATAGCTCCATTGTTTCATGGTAAATTGAATAAGATGGAGTCTATGCGGAAATGGATATTCTAGCTGGCGGGCAAACGGGAGATATTCGACTCCCTTGTCTGGACAATTTGAAACCGTCTATTGATTTTCGCTTAACAATCCTTAAAACGAACTTGCACCAAAAAGCCAACAGCCTTAACATTATCACTGTCAATCATCAGCGGCGTTTTTCCCAGCATTGTACGGACGTTATATACACTTCATTTTCCACAACAACTGCAAGATTTCTCATTGGTAATTTTATGGGGGAAATTTTTTTTCTCACACTGCAGCTGTAAATCAGTTTCCGTATCCTCAGTTTCCGATAAGCAGAAATGTTGTGCTATGTCGTGCATGCAATATATTTCCGGTTTACACAGATTCAATCAATTCGTTTTTCAACCGACGCATGGCCATTAATGTAATTTATAACTGAAGGCAATTTGGTCATTGTTATGTACGGCTGACTTTGTGCATTGGTCGATGTCTAACAGTTTTTATATTATATTCCATCCTTTACTTGTTCATCAAGGTAAGCAAAAAAAAGGTGTTCAGTAGTGGTTTTAGCGATTTGTGTTGTGCATTGTATTTATAGAACCACATCACCAGGCAGTGCAGCTATGCGGTTTTACTTTGCTACTAGGTGCTTGCTATCTTCAAACAGAATTAAAAAGTAAATTGTAGTTCACTGTAATATCATTATTCATTTTGTGTTACAGCGCAAAAAATGGTGAGGTTAATTAAGTAGTCAATAGTGAGTTAACTTGGCATAAGTGAATCATAAAAAAGCCTTGCGGAACAAAGATCAGGCACATAATGGCTGACTGCCCGTTGTAATCCGGCTCCACGACTGCCGCGCACTGAACTCATTAACTTTTTGTAGATGGGATGAGCCGTGTACCGGAAGTTACATGATTGACTACATTCGCCGGAAGTTCACTTCTAGTCGGTACGTCAATAGGTGTAAAGTGTGGCCGGCAACTCATTTGTACGCTATTGTGCCGGCAATTGCGCAGATTTATGCTGCATTTACACACATTTTATTCATTTGACAACATTTGCATAATCGTTGCGGGTACTAATTGATGACGTATTCGTAATACTCGTAGTATATGCGACGCCCTGCCAATTTATACACAATGAACACATAATTATGATGCATCTATTCGCTACTCGACATACATGTATGCACAACAATTACGTAGTTCTGCGAAAAAAAACTTCTGCAGGTTATATTACCCGTACAAGTCTCATTTATTTAATATTTATTTTTTAAATCTGAAGCTTTGTCTCCGGTAACACTTTTGGGTTTTTGGCGGAGATTTTTAGATCTTACAAGCTATATATCAGTATTAGTGCCACTTGAAGATATTAATCTGCGTAGGTGTTGATATCCTGTAAGCAGCTGATACGTCACGATGACAGCGACTGCACCTGTGATTACCACCAGCGCCATCGCGGTGGACGACGATGATCTGGACAGTATCGAAGTGTTATCTGCTCAATACCGCCCCACTGCCTCCGTGCACCAGGACTACAGCAGCACGAACCACCATACGCCGGCAGTATATGCTGCCGGTGTGCCGGTGGACACTGACCACTTAATCAACCATCACCACCCTCGGCAGCGCAATCTGGACACCATTCGCTCGGTGGATGACTACGAGAAGGACACCTACTATTTCCCCTCCACCCGACCGACGCCCAGTCCGGCCGACGGTGTTGCCGGTGCGGCTTCGTCGTCTAACCGGCACGGACAGCAGTCTCGCTCACGATCGCAATCCGGCGGAAGAGTGCCGGCTGATCATCGGCTGGTAGGCGGTGTAACCGGCAATAATGCCCATTCGGCATCTGCCGCTGCCAAATCCACCCTCATTCCTGTGCCTATTTATAACGGTGATATGGTGCTGCTGGAGACGGCAGCTGCCACTAATTCGACTAAAGAGTCCCTCTCACCGGAAGAGCGCAAGCGTAAACGTATCACCCTCGCTGTCGGGATAATTGCAGGTGAGACACGCGCGCGGGGTTATACTCATTAAAATTACACGCGAATAATACTGAATTATGTGGTACAGGATGATCTTTCAGTTATTTCTGGAAATCAATACTTTTATCAACAGTAGATCAAATAACCCTTCCATTAGAGTAATAACGTTTACGTAAAACTCATGCAAGCCGTAATTCAGTTAAACCTGCGCAGCGAAGATTTTTCAAGGAATCTGAGGTGGATAGTTTTCATACATGTATATGTATTTGCGCCGGCAACTGCGCAACAAAAATCAACATGCAATTTGTTTATTGCGTGCTACACTGATGAGCATAAAAATCGTAAAACGAATTCAGCTTTTTTAATTTTAGCTGTTAATATTATGGAATAAAATGCTGAATGCTAATACTGAATTTCTTGGAGTATAACAATAATTATACTAAAGTAGATCAACATGTTATTACGACATATTATAGTATTCGCTGTTACATGACTTGTGCTTACGCCTACATCCAGCAAACTCTATACCATTTACACGTATTTTGTACAGAAGCTTAATTATGTTAATGGTCAATAATGGATACAATTAAAGTCGACGGACAAGTTATGCCGGGACATATAAGTACATATATATGGCTTTAAGAATTATTTACTGTACTTGATTAGACAAAAGCCAAATCTATGTACTAAAATAAAAGTACTGTACTCTATCTTAATTGTTTCCAGAATTCACCTGACATTTAAAGCCCTATACTGATGTTATTACAGATGCTCACATTTCGTTGCCTTTTTGTCTTTTTGCATTTCTAGCTTATAGCGTTTTTTTTAAAAAATATGCGACAGGAATTTCTACGAAGAATTTTTATTCAGCGGAAATTTGGTTTCCATTCAAACCTAACTAACTGGAAACAGCAGCGCGCCGGGGCTGCTTAATCAACAGGAAAGGAAAATTCAATCAGGATACTTGATAATTTGCGCATTCACCGCGTATTACGCTGCGTGATGATGAGTCCCGTAATACTTATCGATTTTTTTTCCTTTTGCAGGGATAATAATAATTGCCAGCATCCTTTTGGTGGCGATTACCCTGAACATGACATCACGGATCGACGCGATCGGTAAGCGCGTAATGTCAAACAACTGTAGTAAGGCCGAAAGAGCATTAACAGTAGTGCCGAAATTGATGCTCTCATACCGAGCAAACCACCAATCCAGTTTTGTCTGCACGAGCTCGCATCAATACGGTACAATGTGCAACCGGCCCAAATCGATACTTTAGTTAAATCCAATTCCGCCCTGTAAATTAAAAACTGTCAAATCGCCTGCCATAACATGCCATATAAATTTTGTACAACTGCAGACACCGAAAAATTAGTTAAAATTACTCAGAAATTTTCATCTAGGCTTAGAAATGATTTAAACACCTTATTCAACAAAACTAATAAATTACAGAGTTATACCGATCCTAACGAATTAATAGGTAGTAAAATATAAACGCGATACAAACATTTAAAGGGAATCGTATTTACATAGTTTTCATAGAAAAATTGCTTCTGAACTTATGGTCACATTAATGCAGTGAGCAATTGCACGACCAGCAAGCGGTGATAACTCTAGTTTTACAAGCAGCACAAAACAATATCAGTTTGGTAGTACAGACACAGAGTAATTTAAAAAAACCGTCAAAATATCAATAATACATTATGTGGACAGCACGCATATATCTTTGACGAAAAAAACCAAAAATTAACTAAGTACCCTAGTTAATTAATCTTATCTATACTACATTGTACGTAGCCGTACTATTGCTGAAGTTCAGTAAATCTTTCGAAAGAAATATTTGCTTTGTTAGCTGAAAATTTCGCTAAGCGCACGAGAGACGCTGGCCATGGAGGACAGGAGGAGTGCATTGCCTGATCATATTATATTATTATCGTGATCAAACAGTAATGGTTTAATTTGGGGATAGTGCTATAGTAAGTATGGATTACGACTGGATTTAGAAAGCCATACAATTCTTTTGTAGTGAAAGAGCAAAATGATAATATATACGCTCAGCTGACAGCCAACAGTGATTATGGATTATCATGGAAGAATTCATCATCGGCCCAAAATTACCCCATCTTGCAATATTCCAACCGTGATAGTATATGAATTGCGTAAGTGCGTCATAAAATCCGTACTGCGTAATGCAGCCCATTTTGCCGGATTCCTTGCGATAAAAGATTTTGTTGTGACGGGCTTCGTTGGTCTCGACGTAGCAAGTATGGGAAAGATGGCAACGGGATCTCATCATGGATGAATATATTTTTTCGGTGCCTATTCATGCGCTTTACACTTTACAGTGTGTGCCGTGTAGAAAGCATGGCTGGATCTCTTCTTGTACAGAGAGTGTGTTTAACGAGTAAGCGGCTTACAAGTGACCTTTACTGTTATCTTTCTGCTCAAAATGTAGTTTTCGGTGTGGTTGATTGGAATTCAGAGAACGATATATTGTTTGCGACGAATGAAGTATTGCTAACCATCACTCATGAGGTGCACAATTAAATTAGCAAAAAATGATCGATTCTGTTAACGATATCTGCAACCGACTAATCAAACACGCTTGTCTTCCTTATTTCAAACACAGAAAAAAAATACCCAACAGCAGTCTGATACTTATCGATATTTATTTATTTACACGAATACGTAAAAACCGTTCGCATAAAGAAAGCAGCTAGTAAGCGGGGTCTATGAACAGAAAACGCAATAAAATTCATTTTAAAAGAGTACCAGAAACAAACCTGTACACGCCACTAACATACCGCTAATGAACGAAAACGAAAGTGCACCGAAAAGAAAGTAGCATCACAAAAATCATTAAAGCAACAACGCCAACTAAGCACAGCTACCCAAAACCGGGTTAAAAGAATACAAAAAACGCAATAAATTCATTAAAAGACACATATACTCGCGTTTAAAATAAACAAAACAAACTTTCTTACATAAATCTTACTATCGGCTAAAATCAACAAAATACTAGTCGCTTCTTTAACAAAATAAAATACAGAATGGATAATCATGTGTGTGTCCGAGCCGACATGAAGAACGAGTGCGTGAGACGTTTACCGCGTGTGAGTAGCATGAGAAACACACAGGCTGTTGTTACTTAGCGCGGCATCGATCCACCTGAAACAAAAAGCCCACAAATTGGAGCATCTCGGTATGGTGTCAGAAGGATGCTTTTTGTGATGAACTGTTCAATCCATACTACGAGCATCTCCGTTATACCTGGGGCTCCCGGCGCCGGATACAGGATACTGTACAGTTCACTCTGCGAGATGGCCGCGTCAGTGCTAGGCTCGAAAGAGCTCAAATCCTCCGTCAGCCAGCGATCCATATTCTCCGGGCTATTTGTATCAGTGAAATCCATCTCATTTCCTCCGCTGTAATATAATCAGACTGTCAATTTCAGACATTTTAATACACTGTAAGATGTTTTGATGCCATAAAGCACCGCCAGTACTTTGAACAAAATCTACTAACGACTGTTAAGGTATTTCTTTGCAGCCACTCACACAAAGTGCTCTGTATGGCCTAGTGAATGGTAGTCAAGGTTTCCCTAATAAAAATTTCCTCGTTTCTTAACCTAATTAATTTTGGCCGATTTGTAAAAACTTCAAATTAATAGTGGTGACTCTTAGATGCTACATTTCCAGAAAAGCAGAAAAACCGACTACCGTCCACCGTAATACACGGGGAAAATGGTTTCCTTCAAAACTAGAACCTGTCCAGCATTTCAGCTAAGTTACGCTGTCCCCAAGGAGCGCTTGAGAAATCAATTAGCCCGCAAAGCCAGCGACCCTCAACTGACACGCATTACCCAGTGGCGCAACCATCAGTGCCAGTCCAAGTAACATACAGGCCACAGGGAATACATCTGCCCTTTCTCCTACACACACTTACCCCATGTTCGATTCGGTTTGATGGCTGAGAACGGAACGAGGATCCTGGACAGAACCTTCGGGGGAATGTGGCGACTGCACAGAGAAGGGCGTCACCGCTCGCGATCCACTACCGCGTCCGTGAAATCTACACACATACCACCGGTTAACAACCAGTTCAATTAACTGCCAAATATACAAAATTACAGCTTACCTAACTGGTGCATTAATTCCGCAAACAATAGTTTATTTAAGTATTTTAGGTCTGATATCAACAGAGTGCCGAGTCAATACTGTATCAGTACCATCGTGCAATTATTCCACAGCGTAGCAAGAGCGCGACAGCTATATTTACTGTATCATCCATCTGCGGTACACCCGATCTGGTACAAGTACATCAAGCGTGTAAAAAACCCCTCCTAATTAATAACGCTATGTTGGGAATTGCCTTTTCGGAAAAGACTGCATTACACCTATCGGAAACTTTCAAAAAAAATAACATTAATTACCAGTCAAAAAACGGCAATTACAACAAACACGAAATCTAACTACGGCAGTATGGAACCTATTCCGAATGCTGCTAGTCACTTATCGTAAATCCATAAGCTGAAAACTTCATTAAAACAAAATCTACTGCAAATTGCTTATTCCACTCAAATAACGTGAGACCAAGATATTAACAAAAATAACGAAATACTTAATTCTTCTTTTGCAAGAAATACGCAAAGCAAGAATTCTCAACGAAAATACTACTCGACACACTGAAAAATTACAATCAACCAAATGTATCAAAATCCGACAATTACAACAATGCTGAAACCAATCCCTAAATACTAGTACAGTAAACCTTTACAATACTGCGCGGTTCTACAACAGATTCCAAAAAAAGAATGCACAGGAAAATTACATATGTAGCTCACCCAGGTATCGTGGTGTGCAGATCCGAAGGGACATAATCGCCTCCAACCTGCGGACGAACATCTAACAATGAGACGAAAACGCATGTCAAAGCAGTGCAGCATAGTGTAAGAAGTTTTGTCATTCCCAAAATGCGAACACAAATGATGTAAGTTTAACCCTCTGTTGCATTTACCGGTGGCGGTATAATACTTGGCAAAGGCTTGATCGCGCGGAATGTCCGGATAAAGGTATAACAAATTCTCCGCCAGATCCCTAATCCTGTTAGCACAACTGCGGATCTGGAAATCCTTGCTCGTGTACGGTTGTATGGAAAGCACTTCGTGAATGTCTGAAGGCAAAACAATTTCTGGATATCGAATTAAGAGTGGTTATCAATTTTGCAGTTATTTACAGCGAACATAAAAAATTACCTATCATGCACAACAAAATAACACGGGAAATTAAAGTACGAAAAAGATGTACGAGTACTTACCGCTTTCCGCGTCCTGACGATGCCACGCTATAGTTACGCCACCCAGAATCGAATCGCTAAATCGGAGCAAGAATGTTCCAGAATGTTTCTGCAGCAGCCAGTCCTGAGCGGTTTGTTTAGCGACAAATCCGTGGATGCATCTATCCAAAGCACAGCAAAATTAAGTCACTACGAATTTTTAGGAAATACTGTACTATTGTAAATTTTACGGCAATGCAGGTGCGCAAATGTTACCCAGCGTTCCACAGATCTTGCAGATGATCCTTCACCAACTTCATAGCATCATAAAACCATTCCCAGAAAGTGAACTTGCGATCAATCAGGTTTTCTTTGTGGAATTTAGCCCGCGTTACTTTGGCATTACTCAAATCTTCCATGGTGTCCTCCTTCCGTCCTAACAGTTTAGCCGCCAAAAATCGTAAATGTTCCTCACACAATCCGGTCCCAATTTGGCTTTTAAATTTAAAATTCAACTGTTCCGCTAAATTTTTCCATAACACTTCCTTTGGAACCTCGAAAGGCACACGACCCTGCACAAAGCAACCAACACATCAAGACAAAGCAGATAAGTACAAAACATCGGCGCATTACCGGCTCAGCAAAGGCATTGTCCCATAAAATGACAGCTGTGGCTTGTGCTTCTTGGGAACCATGAACAATGACAACCACGGGAAGTGACAGCGTCTAGAAACATCAGTTTCGGTTCCAATTCGGGTGCAAGAAAAAACTGAGCAGCAAACACAGACTTACCCAAACCTGGAAAGTCATTTCGTTGGCCACGTTGAATTTCGATTGGAAAAGCAAGCAGAACTTTTCTTCCGTAACAGCCTAAAAAAGAAACAAAATAAACTATCGGAATACAGTGAAACATACCATATCACCAATTTGTACCTCCTGGTGTTTCTTCCTTTCAGATCGTTTGACAGTCTTCAGCGCCTGTTACACACAAACATGCGGGAATATCCAAATCAACCATCTTACGCTTCGATTTTACCATATTTCGGAAGTTAACTACAAGCTGCTTAGAAGCTTGATGGTATTCCATCAGTCCGCTGTTATTGACAATCACCCCCGCAGAATTTCTGTAAAAAGCACAAATACAGGTTTCCAGTTAGCAAATGATGACGTCTACCACTACCGGAAATAAAATGGACCAGAGAGTCGGCCTCAAATTTAAAAAAAATGCTCACTCAGCAATTTTCAAATGGCGTACCATCAAGCACCGATTATTATAAACGAGAAAAAATTTCCGAAATATGATACGAGGTAGTACTCAACCCGCGCTCGTACTTACGTGGTAGCGCTCTTATCCCCTCCTTTGATCAACTGATTTGCTTGTGCCTCACTGCAACAGGATACAGTTAAATCAGGACAATCACAAAATTCAATCACGGAATAACGATACGATCAGGTGTCGACTAATGAGTTTATCATCTAAATCACCGCTCCAGACATGGAAAAAAATAGATCTGTCCGTTGACCTTCCACGGAAGTTATAAATATTGCCCACGTACATACAATAAACATTAAGTTGATGATAAACCCTGGTAGTTCTTATTTCTTATCTTTGGACAATAGAAAACGATACAGGACTGTAATCAGTGTTGTCGCAGACACTGTTTACCTGATAATCGTGCCGGTAACTTTCGGTGGTGTCAGGTGGACATTGATCTTGTTACCCACTAACAGACGCACTGAACAGCTGAATTTGTTGGACACCTTCATAACTTGTGGCGGCTGGCGTTCCACAATGAAGGTGCTGGTAACTAAAGAGGAGAGCAGTGCGGAAATCTTGGCGTTTAGCGACGGTAGTAAATCCTGTTGTTCCATTGGCATCGGCAGTTGACTGCGCAAAGCTTCTACGCGCTGTAGCTGCTGGCGATTTTGCAGAATGATATCAGCCAATATTTCACACCTGACAAACGACAAAAAATCGAATTGGTTTACGATTCTTGCCAGCATCTTCTTTGTTTCTGCTATACTAATAATCAATATTCCCGAATTCCAAATAATTTGTTTCAGACTCGCATGCAAAAAACACGATCATATCATACGCGTATGTGGAAAATAATAAGAATGCAGCAGAGCGATAAGCCTGCGATAATTTCCTCCAAGAAAAAAAAAGGAAAACTAAATTTTGTCAAACTGAGCTCGTAACGCATGGTAACGCGTAATACCTGTTTTTTTCTCTCCACGATATCTATTATTAATTAAAAAAGTACTGTAGTCCATTCTGAGTTGTAGTCACATTGCTTAAACATTATTTCACTGTCGCGGATAGTACGTCAAAAGTAAAAACAAGAAAGTTGTTTTCGCCGCATACTGCTTACCACTGCTGAATCTGATCCAAATTATTGAAGAAAGGTACACCATTTCCACTCAGCTGCTGATTCCGTCTCCAGTGCATCAGATGCTCATTAAGGACCACGCTCTGCACTTTCTCCAGATGCTGTAAACTTTCCAGATGCTTCTTGGCCAAAAACTGTAACCACACAGGTTAAGAACTGTATCGATCTGCTACTACAGTATCCAATTCCATTCTCTTGAACATACAATGCGTTTTTCTAAAATACTGTTAGCCTTCTGAGAGAGATTCTGATCCACTTGTTCTTTGCGCTGACGCAGCCGCACTTCGCTTGTGCTGGTGGTTCCAGTGTGTCTAGTGAGAGCTTCTTCAATATGATATTTTTCCTGGTACAAAATAATAAACGATTCCTGCTCATGCTGCAAGATATTCAAATCCGATTCGGTGGCCTGCAAAAAAAACACAAACGAGCCATAAAAATTGAACAAAATTCATCAATAAATTAAAAAAAACTCATAAGCCATCGCTTACCTTCGTAGCTTTCTGTAGCAATTCAAATTGCTGCATTAAAGGTCCATTTGCTCCGCTCTTACTCTGGGTGGACATGTTATTCCCGCTACTGGGCTATAAAAAATGATAAACTTCGAGACCTGAAGAACTACTCTGACTGGTGAGTAAAAATATGGGCGATTATAAAAATGCCACAACAAAACGCACATTTTCAGCCAATTCCACAAGATGCTTCTCAGTTTCCAACATGGTACGGATATTCTGCACAAAATGCAGCGGGCTACGAAAATAATGATCGCGCAGGTATGTCACAGCTTCTTCCAACTTCATCTTAGTAACGAAATCATTTGGCGATAAACTTTTCGCTTTTGTTTCCACTTCTTTCAACAAGTTCTTCAGCAGTCCCATAGCCATCTTTTCATGCAGGTTGTTGTACGTATCAATACCTTCCCTATAACAACCGTACAACTGACTTAAAATTCGTACTTGGACCGAAATTTACTGTAGTTGTACGGAGATAAACTCAAATCTGATACTTAAACCACACAAAACAAAGCCACAACAATAAAACCTACAGCGCATTATCGTTATCAAATTAGTATTAATTACCAGAAGTACTGAGAGACAATATCCATCTGTACTTATAATAATCAGCTAGCTACTGTCTGCCGACCGGTAAAGTACAGGGTAGTATGTATTCCGATCCACACTCACCGGTCAGGGTGTGTTTTCGCTCACGAAATTTAAAACTGCTGCAGCTGAAATTCATCATAGCCACTAATTTAGTAAATCTACCACAATATAAAGCGCACAAAATTTTTTAACCAAGTCTGCAAATAGCTATCAATAGATTTTAACAATAATGCAGCGGGACCGAGCATGATCGTTTGTTCCTATTTTTATTATTAAAAAAACAAATTAAGAGTTATCTATAATTTCGTTGCCAAATTCCAAGTTGGCTTTGCAATCCCTTATGATGTTACTCGCATTTTATAAAGTAATTTTGGAAGCTGGAACTTAAACTTGAATACGAGTACCTTTAACTATATTTCTGTAATTACCGGCACTGCTTACTGCTGCTGTGAGACTACCAATTTATTTACAACGCTAAACTAGACTGCAAATCGTATAAAACTATTACACAAAACTGACAAAATACTGCTCGTAGCATTCTATAAGAATGAAAAAACGTGAATGATTCATGCGTAGTTTCATTTTCTGATGTAGAGGTGGGTTCCCCGAATACTTCCGACTTTCGGGTTAGCGCAGTGATGGTGTTAGAACAGATTGAGGTCTACGATTAGAGCAAGTGATCGATAACCAAATTAAACGTCAACCGCAAAGGTACTAATCATAATAATAAACAGAATCCGCGCACAGTGACATATGAGCGGTTTCTAAATGATCCAGTCTTTCCTGCAAATTATCAAAGAAAGGCACACTTCATCTAAGATCTACTCTAAAAATCGATTGCACGGTTTCAAGCCAATATTCAAACGGACATTTCAAATCGCAAACTGAACAAGACACTTGTAAAACATGGCTATCTCGGTAATAAACCTAATTAAAAAAAATCCGTTGTGTCTCTTACTTTTCCTGACCGCAGTAGGTGACAGACTAACAGGTATCAGTAAACAGTAGTATATTTCTCTGATTTTACGGCTTACCTAAACTCAAAATAATATTATGACATTTATAAAGTACATATGGTATAATAAAAACCACATACATATAGATATTAAGTACATGTAGATATGACAATTACAGAAACTGCGAAGATTTCGAATCACAGGATTTTCAGAAAACTGTCTTATTAATCACATTTACATTCACGAGAAAACGTAGAAATTAATTATTTTCATTCGATAAAACGTATCGCAAAATTCACAAGTTAATTCTTACATGGGAAAAACGAAATATTTAGGCTCTGAAAATTTGAGCTTAACGGTAACTGGTAAGTACTGAAATATTCAATGAGCTGGTTAAAAAAGTAACTGCAACCCTATTTTGTTGCATTTATTGCAACAACAGCTACATTACTTAGCTGAGTATTAAGCCAAGTACTACGCTGCAAGTGCGTGATTACCATTGCTGAGCTTCGATCCAATCCGCGCAATAATGACGAACTTCGATGGGAAAACACTGGGAATAAATGGCACGCAGCTGTTCCAGGGCATCTCCCTGTAATCGCTGAGTTTTCTCCCACAGCGACATCGTGGAACATCCAATTATTCCGATATAACAATATCCGAAAGGCAAAACGTCTTATCGATAATACAGTGATTTCACAACAGCCTGCAAACAAATACAAAATAATACCATTCCTCACAACTTTTTCCAGCTTTAAAAACACGAAAGCATGAATCACGGATTCAAGATCAAATCTGAGTTTCAAAATCAATAATCGGATAGTCACATATGGAATAATTTCGCAAAGTGATTGGAAAACTCCATTAAACGCAGCCTATATCATCATCAACCAGGCAGAATAATACAACAATTAACTGCCTACTGAATCCAAATTATTTACATTTTACTTTCATATATTTACTTTTAACCACCAAAGGGAAACATATTAAGCTAAGTCTGCTAAGAAAACTGAAAAAAAGAAAACTTTTAAAGCTCTGAACATCAACTACATCCATCAAATACGAAGTACTGCCAATTAAATCACACTCACAACAAACGTAATTTTGTTACTCATCTGTAAACTCCGAATATCTGGTTAACCATGGAAGAACACTTACTGGGAAAAAGGAGTAGTTTTCAGCGTTTCAAAGAAAAACTCTACGGTAGCGGAGAGAGAATTCCCAGAAAGTTACGGCACCACGGTACCACAGGCTTAAGTGCAAACAAACGCATACGCAATCGGCTGATAGCAACGGTATGCCGCGAATTTCCAGCAGGACGGTAAAAGACCAAGAACCCAAATAAGAACACGAACGTAGTCGGTAGTGCCGCACGAGTAAACTCGTCTGCAGACCCGCAACAAGGCCAGCTGAATGGGTTGGCAAGCGTCCAAAGTTCGATTACAGTCCAATGGTATATGCGCGAAACTCATCCAACAGGAATGATTTTAATTTCACACGAGTAAGAAGGCTACTATCTTCATAGAATTTAATAAATTCATCGTATTACAAAGAGTATCCACGAAAAGTTTCACGAAATCACTCCAATCATCGTTAGCACAAAAAAACACGAACGAAGATTACAGTAGCATTGCCCATTACAGATGCACTTGGCTTTTACTGCCGAACATGTACCGTCAATCAATCACATCTGGTTTCCTTGTACAGTGCACAACTCTGTCTGTGAATTGTGCATTGGTGTGGTGTAGTGGCAGATAAATTTGCTGCTGTACGAAGATTCGGTGTTAACGCAACCGGAAACTCGATCTACTCGACAAATTTTGCCATCTCGTAAATTGTGGACTTGATGAGTACTTTTCGATAAAAAAAAGTTAAACTGCGCTGTGTGGATGCGCTTTGACCGAATGCATCAGCCAATTCATTTCTTATACTAATAATTATATGAATACTAAACATCTCTAGCAGGTCTACGGCCTCTCCTGTCAGACCGCGGTAATCTCCGCTTCTGCTCATCCGATCTTCATGCTTCAAAATGTTTTGAAAACCTCTCAGTGCGGCGGGTGATCTAAGACCAGTCGTTGTTTGCTGAATTCAGAACCGCTAATCCAGTGGTCATTCAATGGCTTGTTGCCATGGATGCCATAGGCCTAACATAGTCTGGTCTGGTGCCACGGGCATTAAATTTGAATAAAGAAAACCTTGTGGGCTTAGTGAAGGAATCACTTCAGACACTTCACTGTCCACAGTAGCTTATTAGAATTTGGAGAGTTTAGCAGAACAAGCGTAAAATCAGCAGCCGAGCCACAAACCAATCAAACTTTAGGGGCAAAAGGTCAATACTCCAAAACTAGGCTTCAGATGTTCTGACTTAAAAGAAAGAAGTGAAATTGCTAACTTAACCGATAATGCCAGTAATCGCTAACAAAAAGGCAAATCACTGACAAAAAAGGGACAAATTTTAGCGGATGCAGCCGCAAGTTGACTGCAGAGCATTCCTGTCATCCGTTAAATCTGATAAACTGAACAAGATCTGTTGTCTTTATCAAAAACCAATTGTTTTCAAACAAAATAATAACTGCTGTTGCTTCCTCGAATCCACTGCAACCTTTGAATTTTAAACTGATTATTTACCTAGTCGTAAGCCAATATTCATCCGTGCTCAGCTTGTTATATGAATACTAAACATCTCTTGCAGGTGTTCGGCCTCTCCTGTTAGACCGCGGTAATCTCAGCTTCTACTCATCCAATTTTCCTGCTTTAAAATGTTCTAAAAACCTCCCGGTCTGGCGGGTGATCTAAGATTAATCGTTGTTTGCTAAATCTGGAACTTCAAGCCCAGTGGTCACTCAAAAGCTTGTTACCATGGATGCCATAAGCCTAACATAGTTTATGTCTGTCTCACGGGCGTTAAATTAGTCTGAGCCACGGGCATTAAATTAGCAAAAGGAAAAGCTTTGGCATCGCCTCTGCGTTTCCTAAGTTTCATTGGCCGACTGAACGAATCAGTTCGGACACTTTGTTGGCTACTCTTGCCTATTAGAATTTCGCGAGTTTAGCAGAATAAACATAAAATTTGCAGCCGAGCCACAAAACCAAACGAACTCTATCAACAAAGGTCAACAATCCAAGAACTGGGCATTAGCAGATACTGGACTGATAGACCCTGACTCAAAAAAGAAGTGCAAACTGCTAGTTTGCTAAAGTATTAACCGATAATGACAGTCAGCGTCGCAGGTTGGCTAATCACTATAAACTATAAGCCATACGACAAAAAAAGGAATAATTTCACCTGATACAACCGCAAGTTGCCGGCAGAGCGTTCCGTGTCATTTCTTAAATCTGATAAACTGAATAAAATCTGTTGTCTTATACAAAAACCAACTGTTTTCAAACAAAATAATAACTGGTACTGCTTCCTCGAATACGCTGCAACTTATGAATTTTAAACTAATTTATTTACCGAGTCGTAAGCCAATATTCATCCGATCTTCCTGATTCAAAATGTTTTGAAAACCTCCCAGTCTGGCGGGTGATCTAAGACCAGTCGTTGTTTGTTGAATTCAGAACCGCAATCTTAGTGGTCACTCAAAAGCTTGTTACCATGGATGCCATAGGTCTAACATGGGCTGGTCTGTTACCACGGTCACAATTATACTGTACTCAAACAAGAAACAGCTTTGGCTTCGCCTCTGCGTTTCTCATGGTCCAAAATCGGACCAAACAAATGATCAAGCTCGTCTTCAGTTCATTTGCAAGCTTCTGAGGAGACTATTAGCCGCTGTGCACGAAACTGCTTCAAACAAAATACTAACTGCTATTGCTTCCTCGAATACACTGCAACCTATGAATTTTAAACTGATTCATTTACCCAGTCGTAAGCCAATATTCATCCGTGCTCAGCTTGTTAACTACATCCGTAACAGCCGTGACGGGCTTTGTTAAAGAAAATTATGTTTGGACGAACGGGTAGGCCGATTTTGACGCGGTAAAGTGCGCCAGAATCGTCGCAACGAAGCGGGTGATGTTGCGCTATTGCCGACACGATGCGCCTCAAGGGGGGAGCACGACCCTCAAAAAACAAATTGTTGCCATGGGCCTGCAAGTCTCGCCTTCCGCCCTCGCTCCAAACCGGTTAACATAAAGTATAGGCACACGAGCTTGCACGAGCATTTTTGCAGGTCAGATCGGCCTCGGCTCGAAAAATATTAGGAAAAATACCACAGAACTGTACCGTAACAACCGTGACGTTCAAACCTAAAACAGCAATGTTTGGCTGAACGGGTATGCAGATTTTGACGCGGTCAAAAATGGCAGAATCGCCGCAACGCCGTAACAACCGTGACAGAGTAAGGTTAAAAAACCTATGTTTGGGAGAACGGGTAGGCCGATTTCAACGCGGTCAAGTGCGCTAGAACCGCTGCAACGACGCGGTGGATGTTACGCTATTACCGAGACGATGCGCCTCGAGGGGAAAAAAGGGGACGGGAAAGGAAAATTGTTACCATGGGCCTCCATAGACATACATGGACAAGTTGTTCCCATGTGTTTCCCATGTACGTAAATGACACGACACCCCTCGGCCAGCGGCCTCGATCCGAACATAAACGGTTAATTAACCACCAAAAGCCGACGCCGATAAATTGGTTACGGATGTAGTCCTCCGTAAACTGGTTATATGAATACTGTACATCTCTTGCAGGTTTTCTGCCTCTCCTCTTTGTTACCTATGTTCTCGGCTTCCACTGAGCCGATTTTGCACCTTTAAATTTTCACAGAATCTTTTCAAAACGTAGAGTAACACAAAGCTAGTGGTTTTTTTATTCTCACAAGTAGGATAAGCCCAGTGGTCACTCAAAGGCTTGTTGCCATGGATGCCATAGGGCTAACATGCGCTTGTTTTTCACCACGGGCAAATCAGTGTTTAACAACAAACAGCTTTGGCTTCGCCTCTGCGTTTCTTGTGGGCCACATACCGAGTGAACGAATGATTCGGTTAGTTTTAGAATAAAATGAAAACTAGCAGCCGAGGCACAAATGAAACAAACTTTAATGGCGAAAAGTCAACATTTGAAGAATCTCGCATCAGATATTGGCCTAAACGACCTCAACTCATAAGAAAAAGTGCAAACTGCTAACGTAATATATAATGCCAGTACATAAACGTCCACTTGTTGACTGGTCACCAATCTAAATGCAGAAACAGGAAAAATTTCAGCTGATACAAACACAAGTTTACCGCAGAGCATTCCTTGTCACCAGTTAAATTTAATAAACCGAAGGCGATCTGTTCTCTTATACTTGAATTAAAATTAACTTGTTTCAACCAAATTCATAACTGCTATTAAATAACTACTGCTTTCTCGAATACACGCATAACTGCTAACTATGAAATCATAACTGCTGTCTCCTCGAACACACTGCAACTTTTCAGTTTTAAACTAGTCTATTTGCCCAGTCGTAAGCCAAGATTCATCCGTGCACAGCTTGTTATCTACATCCGTAACCACGTATACACGATTGATAATGTAGCCAATGTTTGGGCGAACGCCTGAACCGATTTCGACGCGGCCAAGTGCGTTAAATTCGTCTCCACGGCGCGAATGTTCTTACGCTATTGCGCCATCGATGCGCCCCAAAAGGGAAGGAGTAGCCCAAAAAACAAATTGTTACCATGGGCCCCCATAGACATACATGGTAAATGCATTGTCTGTTCGCGGACCGTTCGGAAAAACCGAGACAGACCGCGGCCTTCGGCATCGGCACGTTACAAAGTATTGAAAATTTTAAAAACATGTGCAAAAATTAATCGCAGTCAATCCCACCAGCGTGATCGGTATACCCCGTATTCTTTTATATACGATATTTCTTAGGTTTCTTAGGTTTCTTAGGTTTTCTTAGGTATTCTCAGGTTTCTTAGGTATGCTTAGGTATTCTTAGGTTTCTCAGGTTTCTTAGGTTTCTTAGGTTTCTTAGGTTTCTTAGGTTTCTTAGATTTCTTTGGTTTCTTAGGCTTTCTTAGGGTTTCTCAAGTTTTCATAGATTTTCTCTTTCTTAGTTTTCTTAGCGGCTGGGACCAATGCGATCAACCGTTGCGAAGAATGCATTGCGTAATAAACTTGCGCCGCAAAAGTTTATGTACGGATGTAGATCCCGTAAACTGGTTATATGAATACTGTACATCTCTTGCAGGTTTTCGGCCTCTCCTCTTTGTTACCTATGTTCTCAGCTTCCACTGAGCCGATTTTGCAGATTTAAATTTTCACAGAATCCTTTCAAAACGTAGAGTAACACAAAGCTAGTGGTTTTTTTACTCACACAAGTAGGATAAGCCCAGTGGTCACTCAATGGCTTGTTGCCATGGATGCCATAGGGCTAACATGCGCTTGTCTGTCACCACGGGCAAATTAGGGTTTCACAAGAAACAGCTTTGGCTTCGCCTCTGCGTTTCTTGTGGGCCACATACCGAGTGAACGAATGATTCGGTTAGTTTTAGAATAAAATGAAAACTAGCAGCCGAGGCACAAATGAAACAAACTTTAATGGCGAAAGGTCAACATCTGAAAAACCGGGCACCAGATATTGGCCTGATCGACCTCAACTCATAAAAAAAGTGCAGAGTGCTTAACGTAATAATATATAATGTTGGCTTGATGCCCGCTTGATGACTAGTCACCAAACTGAATGCAGAAACAGGTAATTTTAGCAGGTACAAACGCAAGTTGACCGCAGAGCAATCGCTTTGACCAGTTTAATCAAATAAACTGAAGGCGATCTATTGTCTAATATTCCTATAAAACTAACTCTTTTCAAACAAATTCCTAACTGCTAGTGAATTACTACTGCTACCACAAAATATACAGTCATAACTCCTAACTATGAAATCATAACTACTTCCTCCTCGAATACACTGCAACATTTGAATTTTAAACTAGTCTATTTGCCAAGTCGTAATCCAATATTCATCCGTGCTCAGCTTGTTATATGAATACTGTACATCTCTTGCAGGTTTTCTGCCTCTCCTCTTTGTTCCCTATGATCTCAACTCCCACTCATCCAATTTTCTCGCTTTAAAATGTTCTGGGAACCGCGCGGTCTGGCGGGTGATCTAATACTAATCGTTGTTTGCTATATGCAGAACCTCAAGCCCAGTGGTCACTCGAAAGCTTGTTACCATGGATGCCATAGGGCTAACATGGGCTAGTCTGTTACCACGGTCACATTACGCTGTACTCAATTAGCTCAAACATGAAACAGCTTTGGCTTCGCCTCACCGTTTCTTGTGGACCACATACCGAGTGAACGAATGATTCGGTTAATTATAGAATAAAATGGAAACTAGCAGCCGAGGCACAAACGGAACAACATATGAGGTACTCGGCATTAGATATTGGCCTGATCGATTCAACTCAAAAGTGCAAAGTGCTAACGTAATATTGATAACGTAATATTGCCACCTGTTAACGTTATTGGAAATGCCAGTGAACGCGCGCTTGTGTTTCAGTCACCAAACTAAATGCAGAAACAGGAAAAGTTTCAGCTAATACAAAAGAGTTGACCGCAGAGCGTTCCCTGTCACTGAAGGCGATGTGTTGTCTTACTCATACAAAAATTAACTGTTTTCAAACAAATTCATAACTGCTACTGAATAACTACTGCCTCCTCGAATACATAACTTTGAATTATAAATAATTATTAGTCGTATTTACCCAGTCGTAAGCCAATATTCATCCGTGCTCAGCTTGTTATATGAATACTATACATCTCTTGCAGGTTTTCTGCCTCTCCTCTTTGTTCCCTATGATCTCAACTCCCACTCATCCAATTTTCTCGCTTTAAAATGTTCTGGGAACCGCTCGGTCTGGCGGGTGATCTAAAACCAATCGTTGTTTGCTGTATGCAGAACCTCAAGCCCAGTGGTCACTCGAAAGCTTGTTACCATGGAGGCCATAGGGCTAACATGGGCTAGTCTGTTACCATGGTCACATTACACTGTACTTACTCAATTAGCTCAAACATGAAACAGCTTTGGCTGCGCCTCTACGTTTCCTATGTTCCGTGGGCTGACTGAACGACACTTCGTTGGCTACAGTTGCTATTACAGTTTCGCGAGTTTAGCAGAATGAACAGAAAAACAGCAGCCGAGCCACAGAACGACACAAACTCTATTAACAAAGGTCAACAATCTAAAAACTGAACATTAGTAGAGACTGGACTGATAATAGACTCCGTTTGCTAAAGTAATAACCGACAATGACAGCAAGCGTCCACAGGTTGGCTAATCACTAAGCCAAACGACAAGACAAGGAAAAATTCAGCTGATACAACCGCAAGTTGACCGCAAAGCATTCCCTGTCATTTGTTAAATCCGATAAACTAAACAAAATCTATTTTCTTATACAAAAACCAACTGTTTTCAAACAAAAAAAATAACTGTTACTGCTTTCTCGAATACGCTGCAACGTATGAATTTTAAACTAATTTATTTGCCCAGTCGTAAGCCAATATTCATCCGTGCTCATCTTGTTATCTACATCCGTAACATCTTATACACGAGTATGCTTTGTTCCGAATGATTGGGCGAACGGCTGGGCCGATTTTAACGCAGAAAAGTGCGTTAGAATCGTCGCAACGGCGCCGGTAATGTTACGCTATTGCTTAACCGATGCGCCCCAACGGGGAAACGGAGGCCCTAAAAAAGAAATTGTTGCCATGGGCCCCCATAGACGGACGTGGGCTAATCATTTGTACAGTCACAGCGACAGAGGCAGCCCGGGGCCTTCGGCATCGCTTCGGGAAAAAAATGTAAAAAATCGTAAAAAATACGACAAATAATGTTAGTCAAGCTGGCGACTAATGTACAGTAATCGGTTTTCTTGCTTTGTTTCTTAGATTTCTTAGATTTTCTTAGATTTCTTAGATTTCTTAGATTTCTTAGATTTCTTAGATGGCTTAGGTTGCTTAGGTTGCTTAGGTTGCTTAAGTTTCATAGGTTTTCTTAGGTTTCTTGGGTTTCTAAAATTTCTTAGATTTTTTAGGTTTTCTTAGGTTGCTCATATTTCTTACGTTTTTAAGGCTTACAAGTCTTGCGCTCGTGAAATTTTTTGAATAAAGAGATTCGAATGTCTTTAAACAAAAATTTTCAAAATTAATGTACGCCACGACAATACGTACGGATGTAGATCCCGTAAACTGGTTATATGAATACTATACATCTCTAGCAGGTCTTTGGCCTCTCATGTTAGACCGCGGTAATCTCCGCTTCTGCTCATCCGATCTTCCTGCTTCAAAATGCTATGAAAACCTCCCAGTCTGGCGGGTGATCTAAGACCAGTCGTTGTTTGTTGAATTCAGAACCGCAATCCCAGTGGTCACTCAAAAGCTTGTTACCATGGATGCCATAGGTCTAACATGGGCTGGTCTGTTACCACGGTCACAATTATACTGTACTCAAACAAGAAACAGCTTTGGCTTCGCTCTGTTTCTCATGGTCCAAAATCGGACCAAACAAATTATCAAGCTCGTCTTCAGTTCATTTGCAAGCTTCTGAGGAGACTATTAGCCGCTGTGCACGAAACTGCTTCAAACAAAATACTAACTGCTATTGCTTCCTCGAATACACTGCAACCTATGAATTTTAAACTGATTCATTTACCCAGTCGTAAGCCAATATTCATCCAGCTCAGCTTGTTAACTACATCCGTAACAGCCGTGACGGGCTTTGTTAAAGAAAATTATGTTTGGACGAACGGGTAGGCCGATTTTGACGCGGTAAAGTGCGCCAGAATCGTCGCAACGAAGCGGGTGATGTTACGCTATTGCCGACCCGATGCGCCTCAAGGGGGGAGCACGACCTCAAAAAACAAATTGTTGCCATGGGCCCAAGTCTCGCCTTCCGCCCTCGCTCCAAACCGGTTAACAGTATAGGCACACGAGCTTGCACGAGCATTTTTGCAGGTCAGATCGGCCTCGGCTCGAAAAATATTAGGAAAAATACCACAGAACTGTACCGTAACAACCGTGACGTTCAAACCTAAAACAGCAATGTTTGGCTGAACGGGTATGCAGATTTTGACGCGGTCAAAAATGGCAGAATCGCCGCAACGACGTTATGTTTGTTATATTTTCTTACGTTTTCTTTCCAAAATATTTTCGAAACAAATGCGCCCCGAAACTGGGTACGGATGTAGTCCTCCGTAAACTGGTTATATGAATACTATACATCTCTTGCAGGTTTTCTGCCTCTCCTCTTTGTTCCCTATGATCTCAACTCCCACTCATCCAATTTTCTCGCTTTAAAATGTTCTGGGAACCGCTCGGTCTGGCGGGTGATCTAAGACTAATCGTTGTTTGCTGTATACAGAACCTCAAGCCCAGTGGTCACTCGCCGAAAGCTTGTTACCATGGGAGGCGATAGGGCTAACATGAATCTGTTTACCATATTCACAGCACAATAGAGACCCGTTTCATAAAGTAATACCTGACAATGACAGCAGCGTCCACAGGTTGGCTAATCACTGCCAAACGACAAGAAAAGGAAAAATTCAGCTGATACAACCGCGCAGAGCATTTTATGTCTTTTGTAAAATCCGATAAACTTAACAAAATCTGTTTTCTTATACAAAACCAACTGTTTTCAAACAAAAAAATAACTGTTACTGCTTTCTCGAGTGCGCTGCAACGTATGAATTTTAAACTAATTTATTTGCCCAGTCGTAAGCCAATATTCATCCGTGCTCATCTTGTTATATGAATACTGTACATCTCTTGCAGGTTTTCGGCCTCTCCTTGTTACCTATGTTCTTAGCTTCCGCTGAGCCGATTTTGCAGCTTTAAATTTTACTGATCCTTTCAAAACGTAGAGTAAAACAGAGCTAGTGGTTTTTTGACTCACAAGTAGGTAAGCCCAGTGGTCACTAAAAGGCTTGTTGCCATGAATGCCATAGGGATACCATGCGCTTGTCTGTCACCACGGGCAATTTATTTAACAAGAAACAGCTCCGGCTTCGCCTCTGCGTTTCTTGTGGACTACATACCGAGTGAACGAATGATTCGGTTAGTTATAGAGTAAAATGAAAACCAGCAGCCGAGGCACAAACGAAACAAACTTTAAGGGCGAAAGGTCAACATTTGAAGAACCAGGCATCAAGTATTCTGATCAACTCAGCTCATAAAAAAAAGTGCAAACTGCTAACGTAATATATAATGCCAGTAAACGTCCGCTTGTTGACTGGTCACCAATCTAAATGCAGAAACAGGAAAAACTTCAGCTGATACAAACGCTAGTTGACCGCAGAGCATACCCTGTCACCAGTTATACCTAATAAAACCGAAGGCGTTCTGTTGTCTTATAATCACAAGTAACTGGCTTCAAACAAATTCATAACTGCTATTAAAAAAACTAGCTACTGCTTCTCGAATACAGGCATAACTGCTAACTATGAAATCATAACTACTGTCTCCTCGAACACAATGCAACTTTTGAATTTTAAACTAGTGTATTTGCCCAGTCGTAAGCCAATATTCATCCGTGCTCAGCTTGTTATATGAATACTAAACATCTCTAGCAGGTCTTCGCTCGCCTGTTAGACCGCGGTAATCTCAGCTTCTACTCATCCGATTTTCCTGCTTTAAAAATTTAAAAACCTCCGGTCTGGCGGGTGATCTAAGATTAATTGTTGTTTGCTAAATTCAGAAATCCAAGCCCAGTGGTCACTCAAAAGCTTGTTACCATGGATGCCATAAGCCTAACATAGGCTGGTCTGTTGCCACAGGAATTAAATTTGCGCAAGAAAAATCTTAGGCATCGCCTCTTCGTTTCTTGTCTTCCATTAACTGAGTGAACGAATCACTCGACACTTCAATGGCTACAATAGCTTATTAGAATTTTGATAGTTTAACAGAACAAGCATAAAATCAGCAGCCGAGCCACAAACCAAACAAACTCTAGGGGCAAAAGGTCACTACTCCAAGAACTAGATTCAGATATTTTGACTCTAAAGAAAAAAGTTCGATTTATTAACTTAAACGATAATGCCAGTAAGCGTCCGCAGGATGGCAAATCACTAACAAAAAAAAAAGGCAAATCACTGAAAAAAGGGAAAAATTACAGCTGATGGAACGGCAACTTAACTGCAGAGCATTCCTGTCATCCGTTAAATCTGCTAAACTGAACAAGATCTGCTGTCTTAATGCAAAAGCCAATTGTTTTCAAACAAAATAAGAATTGCTTCCTCGAATACGCTGCAACCTATGAAGTTTAAACTGATTTATTTACCCAGTCGTAAGCCAATATTCATCCGTGCTCAGCTTGTTATCTACATCCGTAACATCTTATACATGCTAAGCAGACGACCACGATGATTTCGGCCACTGCACGACGATAATTTCGGCCACTGCACTGGCTAAAGCAGCTTATTAATTTGGCAATTTTAGAATACGGTAGATTGAGCAGAGACCTAGCAGGCGAGTCAAAATCAAAACAAAAGGGGCAAAGGTCAACTATCCAGGGTGCTCGCCGCGGCAACCATCCTGAACACTTGTCCGGCTTTGCCATTCTGACTTTGCGGAAAGCGTAATATTTTAAAATAGTCGTAAGCCAATATTCATCCGTGCTCAGCTTGTTATATGAATACTAAACATCTCTAGCAGGTCTTTGGCCTGTCATGTTAGACCGCGTAATCTCCGCTTCTGCTCATCCGATCTTCCTGCTTCAAAATGTTTTGAAAACCTCCCAGTCTGGCGGGTGATCTAAGGCCAGTCGTTGTTTGTTGAATTCAGAACCGCAATCCCAGTGGTCACTCAAAAGCTTGTTACCATGGATGCCATAGGTCTAACATGGGCTGGTCTGTTACCACGGTCACAATTATACAGTGGTCACTCAAAAGCTTGTTACCATGGATGCCATAGGTCTAACATGGGCTGGTCTGTTACCACGGTCACAGTACTTTTGGCTTCGCCTCTGCGTTTCTCATGGTCCAAAATCGGACCAAACAAATGATCAAGCTCGTCTTCAGTTCATTTGCAAGCTTCTGAGGAGACTATTAGCCGCTGTGCACGAAACTGCTTCAAACAAAATACTAACTGCTATTGCTTCCTCGAATACACTGCAACCTATGAATTTTAAACTGATTCATTTACCCAGTCGTAAGCCAATATTCATCCGTGCTCAGCTTGTTATATGAATACTAAACATCTCTAGCAGGTCTACGGCCTCTCCTGTTAGACCGCGGTAATCTCCCTTCTGCTCATCCGATCTTCATGCTTCAAAATGTTTTGAAAACCTCTCAGTGCGGCGGGTGATCTAAGACCAGTCGTTGTTTGCTGAATTCAGAACCGCTAATCCAGTGGTCATTCAAAGGCTTGTTGCCATGGATGCCATAGGCCTAACATAGTCTGGTCTGGTGCCACGGGCATTAAATTTGAATAAAGAAAACCTTGTGGGCTTAGTGAAGGAATCACTTCAGACACTTCACTGTCCACAGTAGCTTATTAGAATTTGGAGAGTTTAGCAGAACAAGCGTAAAATCAGCAGCCGAGCCACAAACCAATCAAACTTTAGGGGCAAAAGGTCAATACTCCAAAACTAGGCTTCAGATGTTCTGACTTAAAAGAAAGAAGTGAAATTGCTAACTTAACCGATAATGCCAGTAATCGCTAACAAAAAGGCAAATCACTGACAAAAAAGGGACAAATTTTAGCGGATGCAGCCGCAAGTTGACTGCAGAGCATTCCTGTCATCCGTTAAATCTGATAAACTGAACAAGATCTGTTGTCTTTATCAAAAACCAATTGTTTTCAAACAAAATAATAACTGCTGTTGCTTCCTCGAATCCACTGCAACCTTTGAATTTTAAACTGATTATTTACCTAGTCGTAAGCCAATATTCATCCGTGCTCAGCTTGTTATCTACATGCGTAACATCTTATACATGCTAAGCAGACGACCACGATGATCGGGCGAACGGATGGTCCGATTTTGACGCGGTAAAGTGCGCCGGAATCGTCGCAACGTCGCGAGTGACATAGGAACACTGCGAATATTGTGCGCCTCAAGAGGGCAAGACAGCCCCCAAAAAAACGACTTGTTGCTATGGGCCTCCATAGACATACATGAGCTAACGCAGAGCGACAAAGACAAATCGCGCCTTTCGCTTCGTTCGCTAACTTAAATTTGACGCAGTAAAGTGCTTCCTTAGAATCGTCGCAACGACGCCGGTAATGTTACGCTAATGCAAAACCGATGCGCCCCAACGGGGAAACAAAGGCCCCAAAAAACAAATTGTTGCCATGGGCCCCCATAGACGGACGTAGGCTAATAATCTGCACAGTCGCAGCGACAGAGGCGGCCCTCGGCCTTCGGCATCGCTTCGGCGAAAAAAATTAAAAAATCGGAAAAGTGCGACAAATAAATAATGGTGATCAAACTGGCGATTAGCGTAATCTGTATTCTTTGCTTTTCTTAACTTTCTTGCTTTCGTAGATTTCGTAGGTTTCTTAGGTTTCTTATTTTTCTTAGGTTTCTTAGGTCTCTTAAGTTTTCTTAGGTTTTCTTATGTTTCTTAGGTTTCTTATGTTTCTTAGGTTTCTTTGGTTTTCTTATGTTTTTTTAGGTTGCTTAGGTTTCTTAGGCGTCTTACAATTCTTACGCTTAAAAAACTTTGTGAATGCAGAAGATTCGTATATTGCATTAACTAAAAATTTCGAAACCTTCGAAACTAAAGTACGCTGCGACAATACGTACGGATGTAGATCCCGCAAACTGGTTATATGAATACTAATCATCTGTGCCAGAACCTCGGCCCCTCTCCTTTGAGGCAAATGATCTCGGCTTCTACTTCACCAAATTTGCTACTTTAAAGTGCATAAGAATTCTCGCAGCGCAGCGGTGGATCTAAGATGGTTAACCTTTTGCCAAAATCATTTGGCTGGGTCCAGTGGTCAGCCATAAGCTTGTTACCATGGACGCGATAAGAAATGCATACTGTTCTACACAAAAATTGACCCAGAGCAGTAGAAATATCTGTGCTCCTACTCAACAATACTTAACGCGAAGTGGCTAGCGAATTTTCAAAATAATTCCCAAAAATTACCTTAGCTCATCTTACAGAGCTTTTTTTATACTACATAACGCAACAATTGTAATGAGTATATCTTTTTTCGTTAACACGCAAAAAATTAAAGTTGTACTAGTGGTAGAGGGGGGCACGTAAGGTGAACCGCAAAATAATGGGTTGCGCCGCACTTATTGTGAGTGATGGCATATTCCTGCAATCGCCCCCGACATCAGTGGTTGGCATTGAAGTAATCGCAATCAGGTGCGATCAAAATCTGCAACTGCCCCATCCAGCTTTGTTGAGCTTGTTGACAAGAAAGAGGAACAAAAGACGCCATAAACGCAAATCTGCCGTCTGATTGCAGTCTTTTGTTTTAGTGACTATGACTGCAACAGTCTGCAGGAATGTTACAGTATATGGCTGCCTGCTTGTTCTGCGTTGCTCAATGTGTATGTGCTTTTGTGTGCGGCAGCCATCACCTCTCGGTACCGGCACCAAAGCCATGAAAGAGGTGTACTTTTGCAAGCTAACAGTGAACAAAACGTAAAAAAACTTTGAAAATCGGCTGTGAATAAATACATTTGTTTGCCAAAAATTACGAATAAAATCGCATTAAATAAAGTACCGCAGCCCGAGCTTATTATACGGACAGAATCTCTGTTTAAGGTTATATGAATACTATACATCTCTTGCAGGTTTTCTGCCTCTCCTCTTTGTTCCCTATGATCTCAACTCCCACTCATCCAATTTTCTCGCTTTAAAATGTTCTGGGAACCGCTCGGTCTGGCGGGTGATCTAAGACTAATCGTTGTTTGCTGTATACAGAACCTCAAGCCCAGTGGTCACTCGAAAGCTTGTTACCATGGAGGCGATAGGGCTAACATGGGCTAGTCTGTTACCACGGTCACATTACACTGTACTTACTCAATTAGCTCAAACATGAAACAGCTTTGGCTGCGCCTCTGCGTTTCCTATGTTTCGTGGGCTGACTGTACGACAATTCGTTGGCTACAGATGCTATTACAGTTTCGCGAGTTTAGCAGAATAAACAGAAAAACAGCAGCCGAGCCACAAAACGACACAGACTCTATAAACAAAGGTCAACAATCTTAGAACTGAACATTAGTAGCAACTGGACCGAGAGACCCCGTTTGCTAAAGTAATACCCGACAATGACAGCAAGCGTCCACAGGTTGGCTAATCACTAAGCCAAACGACAAGAAAAGGAAAAATTCAGCTGATACAACCGCCGCAGAGCATTTTATGTCTTTTGTAAAATCCGATAAACTTAACAAAATCTGTTTTCTTATACAAAAACCAACTGTTTTCAAACAAAAAAAATAACTGTTACTGCTTTCTCGAATGCGCTGCAACGTATGAATTTTAAACTAATTTATTTGCCCAGTCGTAAGCCAATATTCATCCGTGCTCATCTTGTTATATGAATACTGTACATCTCTTGCAGGTTTTCGGCCTCTCCTCTTTGTTACCTATGTTCTTAGCTTCCGCTGAGCCGATTTTGCAGCTTTAAATTTTTACTGGATCCTTTCAAAACGTAGAGTAAAACAGAGCTAGTGGTTTTTTGACTCTCACAAGTAGGGTAAGCCCAGTGGTCACTAAAAGGCTTGTTGCCATGAATGCCATAGGGATACCATGCGCTTGTCTGTCACCACGGGCAAATTTGGGTTTAACAAGAAACAGCTCCGGCTTCGCCTCTGCGTTTCTTGTGGACTACATACCGAGTGAACGAATGATTCGGTTAGTTATAGAGTAAAATGAAAACCAGCAGCCGAGGCACAAACGAAACAAACTTTAAGGGCGAAAGGTCAACATTTGAAGAACCAGGCATCAAGTATTAGCCTGATCAACCTCAGCTCATAAAAAAAGTGCAAACTGCTAACGTAATATATAATGCCAGTAAACGTCCGCTTGTTGACTGGTCACCAATCTAAATGCAGAAACAGGAAAAACTTCAGCTGATACAAACGCTAGTTGACCGCAGAGCATACCCTGTCACCAGTTATACCTAATAAACCGAAGGCGTTCTGTTGTCTTATAATCGTAATACAAGTAACTGGCTTCAAACAAATTCATAACTGCTATTAAAAAACTAGCTACTGCTTCCTCGAATACAGGCATAACTGCTAACTATGAAATCATAACTACTGTCTCCTCGAACACAATGCAACTTTTGAATTTTAAACTAGTGTATTTGCCCAGTCGTAAGCCAATATTCATCCGTGCTCAGCTTGTTATATGAATACTAAACATCTCTAGCAGGTCTTCGGCCTCGCCTGTTAGACCGCGGTAATCTCAGCTTCTACTCATCCGATTTTCCTGCTTTAAAATGTTCTAAAAACCTCCCGGTCTGGCGGGTGATCTAAGATTAATTGTTGTTTGCTAAATTCAGAAATCCAAGCCCAGTGGTCACTCAAAAGCTTGTTACCATGGATGCCATAAGCCTAACATAGGCTGGTCTGTTGCCACAGGAATTAAATTTGCGCAAGAAAAATCTTAGGCATCGCCTCTTCGTTTCTTGTCTTCCATTAACTGAGTGAACGAATCACTTCGGACACTTCAATGGCTACAATAGCTTATTAGAATTTTGATAGTTTAACAGAACAAGCATAAAATCAGCAGCCGAGCCACAAACCAAACAAACTCTAGGGGCAAAAGGTCACTACTCCAAGAACTAGGATTCAGATATTTTGACTCTAAAGAAAAAAGTTCGATTTATTAACTTAAACGATAATGCCAGTAAGCGTCCGCAGGATGGCAAATCACTAACAAAAAAAAAGGCAAATCACTGACAAAAAAGGGAAAAATTACAGCTGATGGAACGGCAACTTAACTGCAGAGCATTCCTGTCATCCGTTAAATCTGCTAAACTGAACAAGATCTGCTGTCTTAATGCAAAAGCCAATTGTTTTCAAACAAAATAAGAATTGCTTCCTCGAATACGCTGCAACCTATGAAGTTTAAACTGATTTATTTACCCAGTCGTAAGCCAATATTCATCCGTGCTCAGCTTGTTATCTACATCCGTAACATCTTATACATGCTAAGCAGACGACCACGATGATTTCGGCCACTGCACGACGATAATTTCGGCCACTGCACTGGCTAAAGCAGCTTATTAATTTGGCAATTTTAGAATACGGTAGATTGAGCAGAGACCTAGCAGGCGAGTCAAAATCAAAACAAAAGGGGCAAAAGGTCAACTATCCAGGGTGCTCGCCGCGGGCAACCATCCTGAACACTTGTCCGGCTTTGCCATTCTGACTTTGCGGGAAAGCGTAATATTTTAAAAATAGTCGTAAGCCAATATTCATCCGTGCTCAGCTTGTTATATGAATACTAAACATCTCTAGCAGGTCTTTGGCCTGTCATGTTAGACCGCGGTAATCTCCGCTTCTGCTCATCCGATCTTCCTGCTTCAAAATGTTTTGAAAACCTCCCAGTCTGGCGGGTGATCTAAGGCCAGTCGTTGTTTGTTGAATTCAGAACCGCAATCCCAGTGGTCACTCAAAAGCTTGTTACCATGGATGCCATAGGTCTAACATGGGCTGGTCTGTTACCACGGTCACAATTATACTGTACTCAAACAAGAAACAGTTTTGGCTTCGCCTCTGCGTTTCTCATGGTCCAAAATCGGACCAAACAAATGATCAAGCTCGTCTTCAGTTCATTTGCAAGCTTCTGAGGAGACTATTAGCCGCTGTGCACGAAACTGCTTCAAACAAAATACTAACTGCTATTGCTTCCTCGAATACACTGCAACCTATGAATTTTAAACTGATTCATTTACCCAGTCGTAAGCCAATATTCATCCGTGCTCAGCTTGTTATATGAATACTAAACATCTCTAGCAGGTCTACGGCCTCTCCTGTTAGACCGCGGTAATCTCCGCTTCTGCTCATCCGATCTTCATGCTTCAAAATGTTTTGAAAACCTCTCAGTGCGGCGGGTGATCTAAGACCAGTCGTTGTTTGCTGAATTCAGAACCGCTAATCCAGTGGTCATTCAAAGGCTTGTTGCCATGGATGCCATAGGCCTAACATAGTCTGGTCTGGTGCCACGGGCATTAAATTTGAATAAAGAAAACCTTGTGGGCTTAGTGAAGGAATCACTTCAGACACTTCACTGTCCACAGTAGCTTATTAGAATTTGGAGAGTTTAGCAGAACAAGCGTAAAATCAGCAGCCGAGCCACAAACCAATCAAACTTTAGGGGCAAAAGGTCAATACTCCAAAAACTAGGCTTCAGATGTTCTGACTTAAAAGAAAGAAGTGAAATTGCTAACTTAACCGATAATGCCAGTAATCGCTAACAAAAAAGGCAAATCACTGACAAAAAAGGGACAAATTTTAGCGGATGCAGCCGCAAGTTGACTGCAGAGCATTCCTGTCATCCGTTAAATCTGATAAACTGAACAAGATCTGTTGTCTTTATCAAAAACCAATTGTTTTCAAACAAAATAATAACTGCTGTTGCTTCCTCGAATCCACTGCAACCTTTGAATTTTAAACTGATTATTTACCTAGTCGTAAGCCAATATTCATCCGTGCTCAGCTTGTTATATGAATACTATACATCTCTTGCAGGTTTTCTGCCTCTCCTCTTTGTTCGCTATGATCTCAGCTCCCACTCATCCGATTTTCTCGCTTTAAAATGTTCTGGGAACCGCTCGATCTGGCGGGTGATCTAAGACTAGTCATTGTTTGCTATATTCAGAACCTCAAGCCCAGTGGTCACCTGAAAGCTTGTTACCATGGATGCCATAGGGCTAACATGGGCTAGTTTGTTACCACGGTCACATTACACTCAATACACTGTATGTACTCAATTACGTAGCTAAAACATGAAACAGCTTTGGCTTCGCCTCTGCGTTTCTTGTTGTATTTCACTTGATCACTGTCGCACCTTACGGCCCAATGCACTGAGTTGTATCGACAGTTCGGTCAACCTCTCACATATAGCTGCCCAGTTCACTAAACAGTAATACTACGACGTAATTCTACGACTTCTAGTAACAAAAAATCTTAACTCACTTATTTACAGTACCTAGTCGTAAGCTAATATTCATCCGTGCTCAGCTTGTTATCTACATGCGTAACATCTTATACATGCTAAGCAGACGACCACGATGATCGGGCGAACGGATGGTCCGATTTTGACGCGGTAAAGTGCGCCGGAATCGTCGCAACGTCGCGAGTGACATAGGAACACTGCGAATATTGTGCGCCTCAAGAGGGCAAGACAGCCCCCAAAAAAACGACTTGTTGCTATGGGCCTCCATAGACATACATGAGCTAACGCAGAGCGACAAAGACAAATCGCGCCTTTCGGCCTCGCTTCGCTAACAATTCATGCAAAAATTGTAAATGCGCAACAAAATACCATTATGAACCTGGCGTTTCAAAATACCTAATCATCTCAGGTTCTGTTAACTAAGCTTTCTTAGATGTCTTCGGATTCTTAGATTTCTTAGGTTTCTTAGGTTTCTTAGGTTTCTTAGGTTTCTTAGGTTTCTTAGGTTTCTTTGTTTTCTTGGGCTTCTTAGTTCTCGTAGGTTTCTTATGTTTCTGAGAATTCTTAAAATTTTCTTATGTTACTTAGGTTTCCTCAGATTTGTTATACTTTCAGTTTTCTTGAGCGGCCGGAATTAAGGTAGGGCGAAAGTTCGAAACTAAGAAGCGGCACAAAAGTCATGTACGGATGTAGATCCCGTAAACTGGTTATCTACATCCGTAACATCTTATACACGAGTATGCTTTGTTCCGAATGATTGGCCGAACGACTGAGCCGAATTTGACGCAGTAAAGTGCTCCAGAATCGTCGCAACGACGCCGGTAATGTTACGCTAATGCAAAACCGATGCGCCCCAACGGGGAAACAAAGGCCCCAAAAAACAAATTGTTGCCATGGGCCCCCATAGACGGACGTAGGCTAATAATCTGCACAGTCGCAGCGACAGAGGCGGCCCTCGGCCTTCGGCATCGCTTCGGCGAAAAAAATTAAAAAATCGGAAAAGTGCGACAAATAAATAATGGTGATCAAACTGGCGATTAGCGTAATCTGTATTCTTTGCTTTTCTTAACTTTCTTGCTTTCGTAGATTTCGTAGGTTTCTTAGGTTTCTTATTTTTCTTAGGTTTCTTAGGTCTCTTAAGTTTTCTTAGGTTTTCTTATGTTTCTTAGGTTTCTTATGTTTCTTAGGTTTCTTTGGTTTTCTTATGTTTTTTTAGGTTGCTTAGGTTTCTTAGGCGTCTTACAATTCTTACGCTTAAAAAACTTTGTGAATGCAGAAGATTCGTATATTGCATTAACTAAAAAATTTCGAAACCTTCGAAACTAAAGTACGCTGCGACAATACGTACGGATGTAGATCCCGCAAACTGGTTATATGAATACTAATCATCTGTGCCAGAACCTCGGCCCCTCTCCTTTGAGGCAAATGATCTCGGCTTCTACTTCACCAAATTTGCTACTTTAAAGTGCATAAGAATTCTCGCAGCGCAGCGGTGGATCTAAGATGGTTAACCTTTTGCCAAAATCATTTGGCTGGGTCCAGTGGTCAGCCATAAGCTTGTTACCATGGACGCGATAAGAAATGCATACTGTTCTACACAAAAATTGACCCAGAGCAGTAGAAATATCTGTGCTCCTACTCAACAATACTTAACGCGAAGTGGCTAGCGAATTTTCAAAATAATTCCCAAAAATTACCTTAGCTCATCTTACAGAGCTTTTTTTATACTACATAACGCAACAATTGTAATGAGTATATCTTTTTTCGTTAACACGCAAAAAATTAAAGTTGTACTAGTGGTAGAGGGGGGCACGTAAGGTGAACCGCAAAATAATGGGTTGCGCCGCACTTATTGTGAGTGATGGCATATTCCTGCAATCGCCCCCGACATCAGTGGTTGGCATTGAAGTAATCGCAATCAGGTGCGATCAAAATCTGCAACTGCCCCATCCAGCTTTGTTGAGCTTGTTGACAAGAAAGAGGAACAAAAGACGCCATAAACGCAAATCTGCCGTCTGATTGCAGTCTTTTGTTTTAGTGACTATGACTGCAACAGTCTGCAGGAATGTTACAGTATATGGCTGCCTGCTTGTTCTGCGTTGCTCAATGTGTATGTGCTTTTGTGTGCGGCAGCCATCACCTCTCGGTACCGGCACCAAAGCCATGAAAGAGGTGTACTTTTGCAAGCTAACAGTGAACAAAACGTAAAAAAACTTTGAAAATCGGCTGTGAATAAATACATTTGTTTGCCAAAAATTACGAATAAAATCGCATTAAATAAAGTACCGCAGCCCGAGCTTATTATACGGACAGAATCTCTGTTTAAGGTTTTGTTCGGCAGATATGGTCAGAACTATCCAGGGGTAGAGTGCCCCAGGCACTTCTTTGGCACCCCCGATTTTTTTTCTTTTTCTGTTTTTCATCAATCAAAATTCTGTCCGTATAATAAGTTTCTAATACTTCACTGTATAAAATGGCCGTTTCAGAATATTTTTTTCACCTCTGTACTCTGTGAAAATCGACTTCAAATTTTTCACTTTAAAAGCTAATTCCTCAGCAACAACAAATGCGTTACCATTACTGAACCCATTTTAAAGTACAAAAATCATTTCTTTATGTGTCATATGCTACGGTTTTGTCTAAAAGTGTAGCGCGTCGATGGTATGCCCGTTTCCGCAGAAGGACCGAGTTGCTAGCCACTTCGCGTTAAAGCACAATGCAAAGTAAAATATTCATGATAAAATGGCAGTATCAGCCGACAGCGCAAACCGCAACTTATGCAGAGTATATGTTTCGATTAACTTATGTAAAATCACTACAGCGTGTCAAAATAATTATTGCTAAATACACGTACAGGTTTCGCAATATTTTGACAGTTTGTAAGCAACTAGAATTCAACACATCCTTGGAATTACTTGATTCTTTTAGTCATCAGCCAATATTCATCCGTGCTCGGCTTGTACAGTAATATTCGTAACGATTTGTACGACATCGTGAGAACTGCGTTCCAATCAGAAGCAAATGCAGTGATAAAATCGTTTGCTTTAATAACAGAAAAACCTTGATTACAGTGAACTTTTGAACAACGGCAAACTATCAACACAAACCTTAAAGATAGAAACCACCATCACCAAACCATGTTTCGGGCTTTAGAGAAAATCATGACGCTTCCGTGCCGGGACATCGGCACTTTCGTAGTCCATATTTTTCGTATATTCGATAGCCGAAGCAAACTGTGTCCACCAGTAGGACTCTTCTCCGGCTAACCGATTTCCGTAGAAATTGTTTACATATTGGACGGTGGATAAAAGGCTTGGCGGATTGGCGCGAATCAAAACGTACACCAACGCCGGCATGAAATCATCGGCAGCGGGAACTGAACTGTCCGATGCCAGACTCAACAAATTCATCAGAATTGTTGAGCACCAAAGAACGCACTGGACTTTATCCTTCGGAGTTTTGTATGCATTGATCTCGGCAATTTCGGCTTGCGCAGAAGGCCAAGGGCATTCCAGATGGAAAACCTGAAGAAGTAGAATGTGCGGATACTGACTTATAATAATCATATAATCGCGTAAACGTCACTAACACGCAACATGATTACTAAGGAACCGTAAATACTGTATGTCACTCAATATGTAATACAAGTTATTATACAACGTTTTACTCAAAAACAATAAGGAACGTTTTCTAAAGCGAAAACGTTTGTAAAGTTAGATATAGCTTCAAGGGATGACTTAATTTAGATAACACCACTTCTGTTACCTTAGAAATTTTCAGATCCTTGTGATCAGGAGTTAATATGGTGGCCAATTTGCGGATATGCTCTTCCAGCACTTCATCTCGTGCACGGTCAACTTCGTCGTTGGGATAAAAGGCTCTGGTATACACGGCTAATAATCTGTCTTTCTAGCGTTTCTTGAGCATCGGTAGTCTGGTGTTCCGAGCAAGCTAAAAAGTGTGCGCACAAAAATTACTTCATTGACATAATGGAAGCAGTTCCAAGCTAGCAACATTTATACAAACCTCGCCAGAGCGACTCCCTGTCCATTTGACTGTGAAGATGCATTAGGAAGGACTCCATAAGAGCAGTTTTTTCATCATATACGGTGGCCTTTTGAAATCTTTGAAAAGCAAACGTAAGCTTACCAGCCATTTTTGTCATACTCTGATCCGATCCGTAATTGGAAAAGCCGGTCAGGTTGCTGAAAGAGGAACAACTGCTCGGCACGGACGTTGGAAATGCCGTGTCTACGTCATTCGGTATCGGTAAAAACACATTCAGTGGCAGATTAGCAGTGGGATCTTCCTCTTTTGTCTCCTCCGTGGAATTGTGGAAAGGTCTATTTACGGGATAACCGAAGCTCTATTTACGGGAGCTGGATAATTGCCGGGCAAATGAAGTGCGAGAACACAAGATCGGTGCAGACAATGGCCGGCAGGGTGGACTGCGCTGCTTGCTGGCTCTGTATCCGCTCGTACACCTGGCTGATGATCCAGCATAGGCTCGGAGGAAAACAAAACAAACTGGTTTGTAGCCCTTGTATGAATCGCTTCACCAGTCGCACCTACAAATCCCATACGTTGTCATGCGTGTGAATAAGCCTGACTCAAAACACAAACATCTCACCAATCTCTGGATCATCACAGCTCGATAATTCTTGAAATTCTGTTCAAATCGCGGCGTCCCTTCTTTCCCGAATTTCCTCCTTTTCTCCTCCGCTGGTATTCGATACGATAACTTTCCAGCATCAAAATCAAGAAAGTGATCGTCTTCGGCAAGAACTTGTAAAATTGGCTGATGCAGCGCGGCAGCTAAATATAATTTTGCTTCGTGGAGATTTTCCACGAAAATTTTGTAGCAATAAGTGAAGGAAGAATTTTTCAACAACCGACGGGGATTACTGTTGGCATCCAACTGGATTTCGATCAGGGATTTCAATAATTTGAGCGAATATTCTTGGTCTTCTGGTATCAGCCCGTAACCGCATAAGCTGCCCAGAATAATTCTCAGCGCTTCTTGAACTTTTTCATGGTCCAATTTTTCGCATCGCACTAAACACTCAGCTAATAATTCTGGATTTTGGCGTACAACTTTCAAACATTCTCCGTACGAAGCCTCCTTGTAGCCTAGGAAAAAAACAATATAAATCCAATATAAATCAACAACATGCAATATCATTGTGAATCATGAATTGTCGAACCCATTTCAAAACGACCTTGGGAAATAGTAACTATGCAGAACGATACAAGATAATATAATTTCGCTTCGTGGAGATTCTTTTGTGCAATACAGCAATAAGTGAAGGACGAATTATTCACCGACGGGGGATTACTATTGGCATCTATCTGGATTTCAATTATCATTTCAACAACTTACAACTTATTCATCGGAAGATAAAAATATAGGCAAAGCAAACGGAATAAACTGATTCAAAAATGCTAAAACCTAACGATTTACAACTGAGAGCTAGCATTTGAGGTGCGCGGGAGAAATTAATGGACAGAAGTCTTTTCTCCGAAACTGTAAAAAACGGTGAATGTGCTGACTGCTGTTCAATTAATACTGAGCTTAGTCATATTGTCGGTTTAATCACTTCACTGCCCTTACGTTCAATCACTTAAATGCCCTTAGTCATGTCGGTTAATTTAGTACATTCTACACTAACCCGCTCGCATAGACAACCATGCTTCATAAACACCTCTGAAAAAGTCTAACATTACAGTAGCAGTCTGCAGCTCAACATTAGGTAATTCCAGTCGTAAATCAAACGAAAACACCTCATCCAAGTTGTCTTCGGTAACGACAAATTGCTCGACTAATTCGATATCATAATCTTCCAGGATCTGCTCTTTGGAGAATTTTGAAACGTCTGCCGACTTGAGATCATCATCCAGGAGCGCTGCGGCTTCCTTGCCGTGGCATTTTATAAGGCCAGCAGCGGATCCGAGTGGCTTGTTCTGCGGGGACGGACATCGTTTGAAAATAAAGATGCGCGCCCGGAAGCGTTCTCCACTCGAGCCATTGCTGATCTTCACGCAGATACAATACTGCACGTGGATGCCATCATTTGGCCCGAGCCAAGCGCTCGCCTCGGAAAACAGTACATTAAGTGACTCATTTCTATGGGAAACCTCTGCGACAACCAACTCCTTGTAAGAATTAAATGAAACGATAGCTCCGTCATGCTCCTTATTAAACTTGTACCCGCACCCAACGCGGTTCACCACCGCATTCCTGGAATTACCCTGAAAGTCGACCTTGTTCACTCCGTAAACCTTTTCAATTGCTTTAAGTACACAACGGATAACTCCCCCAGCCGCCCTGCCGTGGCATTTCCCGTAATGCCCAATATAAACCACATATCCAAAATGCACGAATGCTTTTCCACAGCTCTCATGATTGTCAAAAAAAAACTCCGTTTTGTCGTAATCTTCATATTTGCCCATTACAATTGGCAAATTCGATGGAACGATTTCCTCCGCCATTATGTCCAAGCTAACTACGGAATCGCGCACTAACTTTGGTAATGCGTAAAATTCTGCAAAGAACAAACAAATATTCAAATCATTTAACCGAGACAACCGGTAATGCACAAGACTTTCACTATGTACTTCACGGTTAATTACAAACTTCTGACATTACTGCACAGGCAAATTGGTAGAGATTCGTAAATGAAGAGCTGAAGTTAATTTGAAATTATACTTACGTAATTCTATAGCAAACAATAAATCGATAAGCGAGTAAGAGCGAAAAGAGGGTGGTTATTACAAATATTATTACAACTATGCACAGGTCACTGCTCACCAGATACATCAACTAAATCTTTGCCAGCAACCGAAGGTTCAACTTTGCTCCCTGATGATGCTGCACTAGACCCCAAACCGCTGTCCGCACCAGTGTCCGGCGTGCTCATTTTTCTTCTTGATAATTGAATAGCTGCCGCAGAATACAGAAGAAGTGATAAGAGCAGTTAGCAGAGCAGTGAGGATAAGAAGAGAAGAGAGGAGAAGTGATAAGAGCAGTGAGGTTCAACGGGTGGTTATTACAACTATGCACAGGTCACTGCTCACCAGATACATCAACTAAATCTTTGCCAGCAACCGAAGGTTCAACTTTGCTCCCTGATGATGCTGCACTAGACCCCAAACCGCTGTCCGCACCAGTGTCCGGCGTGCTCATTTTTCTTCTTGATAATTGAATAGCTGCCGCAGAATACAGAAGAAGTGATAAGAGCAGTTGCAGCAAAAACGCAAACAACTCACTCGCGGTTTCAGATGTTGCAGCAATTTCCGTTAAGGCACTATTTAAGAGCGCTTCAATGACTGCCCAATATCCGGATGGCTTCTCCAGGTCCACTTCGCATTCCTCAGTGATATCCTGCAACAACATTTGTCAATGATCTTTTACAGGCATTTCAAGAAAACAGGCAATTACCGAGACAGTTCTCAAGATCTCCAACAGCTCGTTTTCAACAAAAGTCCTAAAGTTCTTTATTTTTTTCACATTTTCCGTAGTGGAAAATTCTTCAGCAAACCGTTCAGTGGCTGACAAGATCCTCCAGCGAGAGCGCAGTCTCTCTACCGTATTAGCAAAAGCTTCAGCGACTGTACTTTGCTGGTTCGAATTCAGGTGGACTCTGCGTCGAAGCAGATCTTCAACTGCGGAAGTTAGCCCGGCATTGTCCCTACCCTCACTGCAGACTTTCACCTTTTCAACAAGATCTTCACTCAGCCTCACGTTTTCCAAGTCACTACAAAACAAACGTCACTGTGAATGGCACATGATTGCCTTCACGCAACTTTATCCGTAATAGCCAAGAAATATTTTATAAGGGAGTTGAAGGCACAACCTCATACCACTGTACTGTATGTAGTAAGCACGACTCGCAGATACACTGAAATTTGAGTATTGTTAAACAAAAATACTTTAAACCATAATATCATCAAATAAACTAAATATGCCAAAGTGGCTTCGTACTTGCTGACAGCTTCGTACCTGTTTAACTGGGAATCCGGTTGTGAGCGTTCCGGGTTTTCAGGAACCGACGAAATTTCATCCGTACCGCTATTCCCGCTACTTCTCTAAAAAAATAAATCTTCGGACTAGAAGAACCATACGCAGTGAAGTAATATAAAAATATCATAATAAAACGTACATTTTCAGCCAATTCCACAAGGTGCTTCTCAGTTTCCAACATCGTACGAATGTTCTGCACAAAATGCAGCGGGGTCCGGAAATAATGACCTCGCAGGTATGTTACAGTTTCTTCCAACTTCATCTTAGTGACCAAATCATTCGGCGTTAAACTTTTCGCTTTTGTTTCTACTTCTTTCAACAAGTTCTCCAACAGTCCCATAGCCATCTTTTCGTACAGGTTGTTGTACGCATCGATACCTTCCCTATAACAATCCTACAGTTCACTGTAAACTTCAAATTCGTACCTGATTGTGAGCCAAAATTTAGTTGGGGAATGGTTTAACTAGTTACACACTGTAATAACTACAGTAATAATTTTATACACAGAAACTTATACAACCTATTTCTTGAATCGAAAGAAAAAATTCGACTTGGAAAGCTAAAGTAAGAAAATGATAAATAAAATAATAATGGCTGGTGAAAAACTAACCAATGATAAATAAAATAATAATGGCTGGTGAAAAACTAATAGTAAGCCAAAATTGTCCCGTATCATTATACGAAGAGTACCGAAAACATTATCAAATGATAACATCCTAACTGAGTTACGCAGGAAGCATGACCTTTCAGCTGATTCTGTGCTTCGAGTGATTACTAGATTGAGTAGCCACAGGGAAGAAGTATCGACCTGCGCAGTTGTTCTTGAAGTTGATCAGAAAATTCGCGATATGCTTTTATGCAAAAAATCGGTAATGATTCAGTGGTCTCTTTGCCCGGTAGAAGATCATTTTTACGTGCCTCAATGTGGAAAATGCTGCGAATTTGGGCATACTAAAGCAAAGTGTAAAAACAATTCTCGCTGCGGTTTTTGTGCTGGGTGTCATCTTTCTTCCGAATGTAAAGAAAACAATGATTTCAAGTGTGTGTGTGCTAACTGTTATGACGAAGGCATCTACTCCCAAGAAAATCATCATTCTGCCTATGGTCATGAGTACTGTCGTGTTTATCAGCGATTGAAAAATTCAAAATATTTTTACAGTCAAAATCTGCGAAAAAACTAGCAACGTTACCCGAAAATAAGATGCGTAAAGATAATAATAATGTTATCTTTTCCGAACATGAAATTCCTAGAGCCTTTCCGGATACGCTGTTAAGCAATTTGAACAAGACCGTTATTAGCTCAAATACGCCTTCTGTAGCTAAACGTATGAAGAATTTTCATTCAGTCAGAATCCGGTATTGTAACGCGAACAGTGTCAACTGTAAACTTGACCAAGTTAAACACTTTTGTTCTGAAGCGGATATAACTGCTATAACTGAAACATGGGAAAAGGATTCTACCGATAAGCAAGATTGCCTTTTTGCTGACCTAAATACTTTTAACGTCTTTCGTAAACCAAGAGTCGGTGAGATTGGTGGTGGTGTTGCACTTGTCATTCGTGCTAGTTATAAAGCTTTTCAGCGCACGGATCTAGAAGTTCCTTTTCTGGAAGCTCTCTTTGTTGAATCTAAACTTTTAAATCGGCTATTCATTGTATTCTACAGTTCACCTGATAAATGTCAGCAAGCCGTGCCCGAGCTTATAAAACACTTACGCAATAAGCTTTCACTTAAATTGCTTGCTAAAAGTGTGATAATTGGTGATTTTAACCTACCGGATATTGACTGGCGTAAGAAAAATGCAAAAACTTCTGCTGGTTGCGAATTGTTAGGTGCTGTGAAAGAGTTTCGGTTTCTACAAATCATTAATTTTCCAACCAGAAAAGCGAACTGTCTCGATCTGTGCATGTTAAGTCGTAAAAGTGAATTTGAAGCAGCAGCGCCAATAAGTCCGCCTTCTGTAACCAATGATCATGTGGGTTTTCAATTTTTGCTGAAAACATGTAAAATTAAAAGAAAACGCAGAAAGGTTAAGCGGTGGATAATAAATAAAAATAACGTTAACAACTTTCAAAATCACCTTAAGAACACCGATTGGTTGTCTGTTTTCCAGAAATGCGACTGCAATGATCGAGCAGTGACCTTTGAAAGAATTTTTCTTGAAGCCGCAAATTTGTATTTTGAATACCGTACTGTAGTTACTCGGACAAGTGCGACCAGATATCCCATTCGCATACGAAAAGTGATCAAATCTCGTGAAAGAGCTTTTCGTGCTTATCGCAAATCTAAGTCTTCACTAAAAGAAGCGTGTAAAGCAAAATTGAAGGCGGTTTCTAAAAAGTGTGAAAGTTTAATTAAACAATTTGAGACGTTAAAGCTTACTGATATTGCGTATTCGCATCGCAATAACCCGGCTAAATTTTGGAAATATGTAAAGTCGACCTCAAATCGAAGTAGCATGCCCCCGTTGAAAAAGCCTGATGGCTGCACAGCTGTCACTGAACTTGACAAAGCGAATGTTTTGAATGAGCAGTACAGGGACTCCCAGTCTGTTTGCAATGCTCACTGCAACGATTCTGGTTCTAGTATAATCTGCGGTAACAATGATATCTGGGAAATAACTGAACTACTGGTGCTCGAGCAATTAGCAAAATTATCAGCAAAAACATCTAGCGGTAAATTCATCATTAACAATTTGCTATTAATTACTGCTAGAAATTCCATCACAAAGCCTCTTAAACTGATTTTTGAGGCCGCGCTAAACGAAGGAGTGTTTCCTGACGTTTGGAAACAGTCATTCATAACTCCCGTCCCCAAGTCGTCGTCTGACCCTCAGCTGCCGGCAAGCTACCGGCCTATATCCATGCTCCATCCTGTGTCAAAAGTTTTTGAGCGATGCTTAGACCAGCTGATCCGTGAATTTTTCGAATGCAACAAAGCGCTACTAAATCACCAGTTCGCTTACCGCAAAAAAATGTCCACTGAGCTTCAGCTGTTTATTTTTACTAAAGAAATTTCTGATTTTATTTCAAACGGATTTGAAGTAGACGCAATTTTTCTTGATTGCTCGAAGGCGTTTGATAAACTGTCGCACGAGTCAATTGTTAAGGCCCTTGTAAAATTAAATTTACCTAGCCAAATCGTACATCTGATTTATGACTATCTGAAGCGGCGACTACAGTGTGTAACAGTCGAAGATGCAGTGTCCGACACGCTGTCCGTTATCAGCGGTGTTCCTCAAGGGTCTGTTTTAGGCCCTCTCCTGTTTATTTGTGTTCTTAATTTTATTCTGTCTGTGTTAAAAACGGCAGCAAAGTGTATTTATTTGCTGATGATATTGTCATCCTTCGCCCTGTTACGAAAGATAGTGATCCCGTACTGCTGCAGGAAGATGTTTCGTGCGTAAATGATTGGCTCAACGGTAACTGCCTTTATCTCAACGCAGCAAAATCTGTTCATGTTTGTTTTTCCGCCAAACGGAACATTCAGACCTCTAACACTTACTATATTAACGGCTTAAATATACCAACAAGCAAGTCGGTAAAGTACTTAGGCGTTTTTGTAGATCGAAAACTTTCCTGGAAGGTAAACAGTGAGAAACTTTTGCTGAAATGTAACAGTAGATTAAGTTACATAAATCGGCTATTTAAATACTTTCATTCAGGTGCAAGAATTAAATTATTCGAAGCTTTGGTTTTATCAGTGATCGACTACTGTGCCTCCTGCGTTCACCCAGTGCTAAAAACGTCCAGCGATACGGTAGAAAAGTGCCAAAAACGTTTTACGAAAACCTTGCAACTAGGAAATGACCTGGCAAACTACGAAGCACGTCTGAAAGAGCTGCAGTGGGATAGTTTAAAATTACGTCGCATTAAGAAAGCGCTGATTTTTATTTACAAACTGAAGTTTGGCAAAGTGCCTTTAGGTGACCTTTGCATTATTCCTTTTGTTAGTTCAGTTGCTGCCCTTGAATCTATTGCAGGTAACACTCGGCATCACGTTCGGTTGACTCAGCATCCATTTCCGATATCACCGGCACCAACGTCTATTTGCGGTACAACGGTGACCGCCGTCCATGGATCGCACCTAAACGAACTGACTACCCTGTGGAACGAACTGTCTTTTCCTGTGGAATCCTATCAGTCAGCATCCACGTTCCAGGCTGAATTGGATCGGGTTGACTGGGACGACCTTGCATGGATTAAGAAACATCCTTTGTTTGTTAAAGATACTTAAATTTTTTAGCTTTTGTCACATAACTCGTTGAATTTCAAATCGTACGAATACGTAGTTTCGATGCTTGTACTTTTGTTTTCCTTAATTAGTGCACCATAAGCTCTTAAATTCGCATCCTTGGTTGCTGTCATGATATCACGCTTTTTGTTTTCTCTACTTATTTAGAATTTTCTGTCTTAGCTTAAAAGGAGGCGAAGCCTCGTAGCAAAGGACAATAAACCAGTTATTATTAATTTAACTGCAATACTACAGTACAGTACTGTTGCATTTATTGAACAACAGGGTTACAGTACTTCGAACTACGTAGCAAGTGAGTAATTACCATTGCTGAGCTTCAATCCACTCCGCGCAATAATGACGAACTTCAATGGGCAAGCACTGGGAATAAATGGCACGCAGCTGTTCCAGGGCATCTCCCTGCAATCGCTGAGTTTTCTCCCACAGCGACATCGTGGAACATCCAATTATTCCGATATAACAATATCCGAAAGGCAAAACGTCTTATCGATAACAAAGTGATTTCACAACAGCCTGCAAACAAAATTCCCGTACAATTTTTTCCAGCTTTTAAAACACGAAAGCGAGAATCACGGATTCAATATCCAATCTTAATTTAAAAATTGAATAAATTATCATACATATATGGAATAATTTTGCGAAGTGACTCGAAAAAGGAAAACATCTAACAAAATAAACGCGACCTACATTATCCAAAAAGACAACAATAATTCAGCTGACTACTGATCATCTAGAAATCCAGATTCCGTACTTTTATAAGTTTTCTTATTTAATACTTGCTAATTTACATGCAGCCACCAAAGCAAAACATCCTAGTTTTCAGTTTTAATAATAATAATAATGGAAGTTTATTGTCCTTTGCACGGAGCATTTGCCCCCTCTAGGCTTTTCTGCAAAACATCCTAGTTTTCAGCTTTATAAAACTGTTAAAGCTCTGAACTTTATTCAAATACGAAGTACTGCCAATTAAATGACAAACGTAATGTTATTACTCATCAGTAAACTCCGAACATCTGATTAACCACGAAAGAACAGTTGTGACTTACGTGGAAAAAGGAGTAGTTTTCAGCGTTTCAAAGAAAAACTCTACGGTAGCGGAGAGAGAAGTCCCAGAATGTTACGGCACCACGGTACCACAGGCTTATGTGCAAATAAACGCATACGGAATCGGCTGATAGCAACGGTATGCCGTGAATTTCCAGCAGGACGGTAAAAGACCAAGAACCCAAATAAGAACACGAACGTAGTCAGTAGTGCCGCACGAGTAAACTCGTCTGCAGACCCGCAACAAGGCCAGCTGAATGGGTTGGCGTCCAAAGTTCGACTACAGTCCAATGGTATATGCGCGAAACTCATCCAACAGGAATGATTTTAATTTCACACGAGTAAGAAGGCTACTATCTTCATAGAATTTAATAAATTCATCGTATTACAAAGAGTATCCACGAAACTTTTCACGAAATCTCTCCAATCATCGTTAGCACAAAAAATACGAACGAAGATTACAGTAACGGTGCCATGTTAATGATGCATTTGGCTTTTCACTGCCGAACATGCTCCGTCAATCAATCACATCTGGTTTCCTTGTACAGTACACAACTCTGTCAGCGAAGCGCACATTGTGCACTGGTGTGTTGTGGTGTAGTGGCATATATATTTGCTGTAATTTTGCTCTCTCGCAAATTGTGGACTTTATGCTCTTTTAGAAGAAGAACGTTAAACTGCGCAATGAGGATGCGCCTTGTCCGAACGCATCAGTCAATTCTTGTGCAAATTTTTGTAACGATTTATACGACATTGTGAGAACCAGAAGCAAGTGCAGGGATAAAATCGCTTGTTTTAATAACAGAAAAAACCTTGATTACAGTGAATTTTTGAACAACGGCAAACTATCAACACAAAAACCTTAAAGATAGAAACCACCATCACCAAACCATGTTTCGGGCTTTAGAGAAAATCATGACGCTTCCGTGCCGGGACATCGGCACTTTCGTAGTCCATATTTTTCGTATATTCGATAGCCGAAGCAAACTGTGTCCACCAGTAGGACTCTTCTCCGGCTAGCCGATTTCCATAGAAATTGTTTACATATTGGACGGTGGAGAGAAGGCTTGGCGGATTGGCGCGAATTAAAACGTACACCAACGCCGGCATGAAATCATCGGCAGCGGGAACTGAACTGTCCGAAGCCAGACTCAACAAATTCATCAGAATTGTTGAGCACCGAAGAACGCACTGGACTTTATCCTTCGGAGTTTTGTACGCATTGATCTCGGCAATTTCGGCTTGCGCAGAAGGCCAAGGGCATTCCAGATGGAAAACCTGAAGAAGTAGAATGTGCGGATACTGACTTATAATAACCATAATCGGGTAAACGTCACTAACACGCAACATGATTACTGAGAAACAATAAATACTGTATATCACTCAGTTTTGTAATAAAACGTTTTACCCAAAAACAATAAGGAACGTTTACTAAAGTGAAAACGTTGTAAAGTTAGATATAGCTTTAAGGGATGACTTAATTTAGATAACACCACTTCTGGTACCTTAGAAATTTTCAGATCCTTGTGATCAGGAGTTAATATGGTGGCCAATTTGCGGATATGCTCTTCCAGCACTTCATCTCGTGCACGGTCAACTTCGTCGTTGGGATAAAAGGCACTCTGGTATACACGGCTAATAATCTGTCTTTCTAGCGTTTCTTGAGCATCGGTAGTCTGGTGTTCCGAGCAAGCTAAAAAGTGTGCGCACAAAAATTACTTCATTGACATAATGGAAGCAGTTCCAAGCTAGCAACATTTATACAAACCTCGCCAGAGCGACTCCCTGTCCATTTGACTGTGAAGATGCATTAGGAAGGACTCCATAAGAGCAGTTTTTTCATCATATACGGTGGCCTTTTGAAATTCCCGTACAAAATTCAAGATATCGCGTTCACGTTTTTCCAGAAACTGGCTTATACAAACCGAAAGAAAATATTTGCAACATACATCACTGTCCCTAAAGACACAAGAAATTCATTTAGTACTGAAATGAATTTAGCTGCCAATGCCAAACATGAGTTTCACCTTCTAGTTCTCCAAGACAGGTTATCAATATGTTGTAAACTATTCAGAAGACTCTTTCTGCTGCGAATCAAATACGCTGTATAGATTTCTCGGTTGCGGTAGTCGGCTTTGACTAATTCAATCAACTTCCGAGTTCTGTTAAGTACGGCAAAGTAAGTAAATCGTAAATGGTGAACAGTTCATGAGAACGCACTAACCCTTTGCTATCTAACGCTTTTACACAGCGAATAGCTTCGTGAAGTTGGGCAATTAGAGAACGATCTTGCAGACCAATGGCTTCTGATAACTGAATCTGCAAAAACGCACAAAACGCATAAATGATGTGAAAATGGAATCATTAACACGTCTCCCAAACCTTCAAAAACGATAACAAAGGCGGTTCAGAACTGGCTGAGTTTTTCGTGGTGAACCGCATCTTCAAGCACGGCACCGATCCTACATCAAACGAATTCAGAACAATGCGCACTTTCCGTTTGGCGGTCTCCAGCATAGCATCTTCCCCGATGCCAGCGAAATCGGCTGCCGACAAATTTTCAGCACTGTTAACCACCGGTAAAGAAGCAGACGGAGGGGCAAGCAAGGGCGTTCCATTCGGCACTGCCACGGGTGGCGTCGACGGCGTGGCGCCGGCAGAGGCCGCAGCTTTTTTACGATATTTCGCCAAAATATCATCCGGTGATTCATTTACTACAGCTGGTGATAATGCTGCTTTGGGTGGTGTGTTGAAGTCGCCCAGGCTAGCCGCATGCGGCAGGTCAACCTTTCCTGACATACGTTTTTGTTTACCACGGAAGCTGGTAGCGATGCTCTTGAGAAAACTGCCCTTCTTTCCTGGTGAATGGGACAAGGATGGGCTGAATTTATCCGGTCGGTTATTTATTATCGGAGAGTCTTTCAAGCTCGACTGCCGATTTGGAAGTTCTTTTATGGTGACGGTTTCCCGAGAGATAGTTAAGCTACCTTTGCGTGGAATTGTTGGCTTGTCAGCTGGTGGATACGCGAATGTGGGCGATGGATTTGGGTTAAATGTCACCGGGGCGTAAGGATCAAATGCATTCAGCACAGACGGTTGAGAGCCGTTTTCAACACCTACGCATGCACCATTCATATTTATCAACTATTTACCGGATAATAGCAAATGTAAGCTTACCAGCCATTTTTGTCATACTCTGATCCGATCCGTAATTGGAAAAGCCGCTCAGGTTGCTGAAAGAGGAACAACTGCTCGGCACGGACGTTGGAAATGCCGTGTCTACGTCATTCGGTATCGGTAAAAACACATTCAGTGGCAGATTAGCAGTGGGATCTTCCTCTTTTGTCTCCTCCGTGGAATTGTGGAAAGGTCTATTTACGGGAGAACCGAAGGGTCCAAGTAAATCATGCTCGGGCGGATAGTGATGGAACTGGTCATCGGTGGCAAAACTGACGTACTTTCCAGGAGCGTTAGGCAAAACTGGTCCAACTGGCACAACAACATCCAGTATTGCGTTCTCCCGAAGCTCCTGATCTCTTGTAAGCGCAAGGTCACGATCCATCTACATAAAAAACGAATCACGATGCTGTAAATGCGTGGCCGATAATATTCAGCTTTGACAGAATCATCGCATTTCAAGTGATACCTGAGGGTCAATTTCCAGTTCACGCATGCGCTCTTCCAGCGGTTCCTGGCTAGCATTCGATACGGAAGCGGCGACATCCACGCTCCACCGATCATCGTCCGAGTCAAACCCGCCAGCAGCCGCTACAGCAAAAACCGGATCGTCAACAGGGTTAACTTCCGGAAGCGGCGGTGGAATAATCGGAACATCATTCAGTGCTTCGATTTCCGAAGCAGCTACTTCCGTACTCCACGCATCGCTCATCGTTGACCGTGTTTCATCCAACGGTATATAGAACTTCCCGAATTTCTCGGGGACATCTTCGCGATTGGATTTTTGCACGGTGATCGGCAAATCGGACGGCTGCAATGGCCTGACCACAGCGGCAGGTAGGTTCGGGAGGTTATTCAAATCCACTTGTTCATTTTGCGGTGACGGGGTGTCCCGTCCACTAACCGTTGGACTGGCATGTCCACTAATATTTGGAGATACGGCATCACTCAGGTTATCATCAGCCGTGGCCTCGTCCTCCACCGAAGACGCAATCGAATGGCGTCCCTGAATTTCTTCGCATACGGCTATTAATCCTTCACTCGGCACACTGGAGGTATCATCGAAACGACCAGGGATGCTGTTCCTTTTTCCTGGTCCGGTAAGGGATACAGAGTCCGGAATACTACTACAAACGCTAAAGGCACTCATAGCTTCGTCATCGACGCTTCCTACATCTGCAACCAATAATGCCATGCTGCAGTATAACGCAAATAAAGGCAAGATTACAGCTACCCTTACATTCTCCGAATGAATCCTGTTCTTCAGAAAATCGTGTTCGCTTCTTTGGTGTTCCTTTATTCAAAGCCAATACTTTCTGCTCCGGTATAAATCCCAACTCACTACACTCGCGCGGTCCCAACGAGACCACCATGACTTCGCTAGCCATCATATACTTCTCAAGCAAATCCTTCTCCTTTTCTTCAATCGTGCTGGATCGCAGCGCCTCATGTTTACTGTTACTCTTATGGATTTTCGATTTCATTTCCAGAGGCGGAGTTGGCGCAGCACCAAATGTTTCTTCCTTTGGTGGGGCTTCGATAACCGGCAATGAATTAACCAAATTTCGAATGATATCAGATGCCACTCGAGACCCGGGTCGATCAGCGCTAGACTCCTTTAGAAAACCGATGAGAAAATTTAACTCCGTAAGGGAAATAAAAACCGATGAACGGTTAACACTGTCAGATGAAGGCAAAGGTGACATGAGGATGTCCGATGTTCGCATCTCCACAACCCGATCAAGCACTTTCCACACACAATCCTGAAAGAAACAGTAAATAGTTGAACATGTGCCAGGATGAAGTCCAACAACAACAAAATCTTACCGGCTCAAAAGCACCGTAAACATCCAGATGTTTTGAATCAATAGTCTCCCATTTGGAAACTGCCAATGTCTGCAGCACTTGCGCAATCTGTATCATAAAGGGAAAATAATTTAATTTAGTGATTTTCGAAAACATGTAGAGATAAATCCCTTACCTGCATCAGATTGTACCGAGCAACACTGCTCACGGGAATATCCGAGGTAAGTGCATAAGGTTCGGGCTGGATAATTGCCGGGCAAATGAAGTGCGAGAACACAAGATCGGTGCAGACAATGGCCGGCAGGGTGGACTGCGCTGCTTGCTGGCTCTGTATCCGCTCGTACACCTGGCTGATGATCCAGCATAGGCTCGGAGGAAAACAAAACAAACTGGTTTGTAGCCCTTGTATGAATCGCTTAACCAGTCGCACCTACAAATCCCATACGTTGTCATGCGTGTGAATAAGCCTGACTCAAAACACAAACATCTCACCAATCTCTGGATCATCACAGCTCGATAATTCTTGAAATTCTGTTCAAATCGCGGCGTCCCTTCTTTCCCGAATTTCCTCCTTTTCTCCTCCGCTGGTATTCGATACGATAACTTTCCAGCATCAAAATCAAGAAAGTGATCGTCTTCGGCAAGAACTTGTAAAATTGGCTGATGGAGCGCGGCAGCTAAATATAATTTTGCTTCGTGGAGATTTTCCACGAAAATTTTGTAGCAATAAGTGAAGGAAGAATTTTTCAACAACCGACGGGGATTACTGTTGGCATCCAACTGGATTTCGATCAGGGATTTCAATAATTTGAGCGAATATTCTTGGTCTTCTGGTATCAGCCCGTAACCGTATAAGCTGCCCAGAATAATTCTCAGCGCTTCTTGAACTTTTTCATGGTCCAATTTTTCGCATCGCACTAAACACTCCGCTAATAATTCTGGATTTTGGCGTACAACTTTCAAACATTCTCCGTACGAAGCCTCCTTGTAGCCTAGGAAAAAACAATACAAATTCAATACAAATAAACAACATGCAATATCACTGTGAATCATGAATTGTCGAACCCATTTGAAAACGACCTTGGGAAATACAGTAAATATGCAGAACGATACAAGAACACTGATTAAAAACATTATTATAATAACATGTTCGCCCAGTATCATATTTTGCAGTTTGAAAGAGGCCACAAACAATGATATACAAGTAATGCTATACCACCAACCTAATACTTTGTAGCCATCCACAAGAACAGTACTGGCTGCTGCATTAAGATAGCGCAGACAACCATCAGCAGGAAGATCTTGCCGTTGCTGCAACAGAATCTCCAGGGCACGTCGCTGCCTTCGAGCAATCCATGCTTCGTGGTACAGTGCTTCCGTGCTCTCCGCTAGCTGTCGATTTAAACGAGACAGCTGCTGCGTTTCTGCCTTGACGAAGATGTGCTCTTCTCTCAGGCTGGAAGCCAATTGGACTAAGTCCGCGGATGAAGGCATTCCCAATACTTTTGGATCACAGCTGATCCGACAGTCTCCACTCTGCCAAAACATTCCCTTCAACTACGCTGCACCATTACATAATGATATCATCAAGTGTCTGCCTTCGCAGATATTCTGAACTCTGAAACGATAAAAATGTCGTAACATTCGTTATCGTACCATTCAATATCAGGTTGGGTGATTGTCAATGTAGGACAGCAGATACAACCGCGATGCACATCCATCCTGCCATGGTTTTGCTGCAGAACAATCCTCAGATTTTTTGGCTTCTTCAGAGAAAGATTGGCAGAGCGATTCTGATTTTTCAAATCACAACTGGATGAATCAGCATCGAAAAAACTAACCTAAACATCACGGCTGATCTAATCCTCCTGGAGGGATTGGATGGGTGCTATTCACGCACTTCGGTTCATTTTATGGACTTAAGCGTCGTGCTCAGTGGCAGCGTTTACACATCCAATCTGCCACAAAATCCATTGGACGTTGTTGCTTTTCAGTGCCTAAGCGCAAGTCCAAGCACGAAAATAATTAATATTATTTCAAATTAGAAATTTTAGTTTCTATCAAAAGAAGGGCTTAAAAAGCAAAGCGCAAAACGTATCGACCCTGATAACAGATACCTGATTTTCTGTTATAATGGTTCCATTCTGACTAGCGTGTGGAACTTTTTGTGAATTGTAAAAGCTACCGCATATCGACATATGCCTCGTATATGAAAAAGAATAGAAGAATTTCTCTCGTTCGTGCTAGGTTTTATTTTGGCCAAATCACAAATGAATCTTTTTTCGGATAACTTTCCGTATGTTACACTTTCAGACAATGGAAGCATTACAAGACTGTTTTTGTTTAAAATGAAAAGTCAAGGACCGTTTTGTCCTACCAAAACATGCTTGCAAAGAATTCTAAAATATCTATAAATTATCACTTCCACTCACGGAAAGCCTTTCGACAACACTAACATGAGCACTCGGGTTAAGACTATGGTTAAAACTAAGGTCAGCATTCGGGTTTTTACTTTGGTTAGAACTAATGTTAGCACTCGGGTTAGGGCTCTAATTAAATTAAGTGCAAAACGAAACGGGCTTACCATTGTTAGGCTGAAGCATTACTTAGTTAGATAGTTAATTCGAAAGAACAACGATTCAAAAGAGTTTATTTTTCTGATTGATTTTAAAAGGAAATGGTTATTCTCACCACCCTGGCACCTCCTTTGGCTATTCTCACGACCTTTCACCACCTATTGGCTATTCCCACCACCTTCCAAGAATTGAATTCTAACACCACCTTTTGACTATTGCCACCGCCTCTGCACACCTCTTTTAGCTATTCTCACCTCTTTATTGCATTTTTTACACAGTAAATTTTATAAAAAACTTCGTGACAAAAAACAAAGCTTTGCCGTTGGGGGCACTTTTTTTACGGTTGGGGCCGCCGCCGGCCGGAAAAGTATCTAGGCGCATCTTGTCCGTGCTGCAGCTGTTTGCCAAACGTTCTCGCATCTTCTTATTGCAGAGTTCGGCTTCTTCCGGTAAACCCTGGTAAACGATTTCAACTGCAAAAGCAATGGTGAAAACGCTACAGTCGTATCCATTTTTTGCTGCTATACCCGAGGAAACAGAATGTCGATCGATTGGCCTTATTGGAAACTCAGTAGCTTTTTTATCACTCGCACTCGCACTTTTTTAAATTCACTCGCGATTCTATCAATTCACGGACTTCTACAGCTTCTTTCGGATCCAACCGTCGATTTTCCAGCACGTTTTGCCAACCATCCTTGGTAAGAGGATGGTTATGCCGCATATTTTGCTTAGTAATGATGGGGCGGTGTTCTTTCAGCCGTGCCGCTACGGTTAGAGCGGCATTGCATTCGGCTCGCCGGGTATGCTGGAATGGTTTTCTTCCAGTTCTTTGATCGTCATGCACTTTGTGGCGGATCCAGTCATATTTAACTGACTCGTATCTCATGATTTTGTACCTGCTAGTACAGTATTTGTTGATACCGGCAAGTATTATCGGGTTTACTTGCCCGGCTTTTAAAGGTCGTGCGCCTAAACGCATAGCGTTATACAAATATGATTTTACAATCATTTTTATAAAAGAAAGATCTCCGTAGGCATTTATAAACATAATATTATTATTAAAATATGTAAGGAAATGGGAATAGTCGAAAGGAGGTGTAAAAAGGTGGTCACAATAGCCAAAGGTGGTGGCAAAAATATTTTTTAAAAAGTGGGTGCGAATAGCCAAAAGGTGGTGAAAGGTCTTGAGAACAGCCAAAGGAGGTGCTAGGGTGGTGAGAATAGCCATTTCCTTTTTTAAATTCAATCATAAAAAATAAACTTTTTTGAATCGTTGTTCTATCGAATTAACTATCTAACTAAGTAATGCTTCAGCCTAACAATGGTAAGCCCGTTTCGTTTTGCACTTAATTTAACCAGAGCCTTAACCCGAGTGCTAACATTAGTTCTAACCAAAGTAAAAACCCGAATGCTGACCTTAGTTTTAACCATAGTCTTAACCCGAGTGCTCATGTTAGTGCTGTCGAAAGGCTTTCCGTGAGTGGAAGTGATAATTTATAGATATTTTAGAATTCTTTGTAAGCATGTTTTGGTAGGACAAAAACGGTCCTTGACTTTTCATTTTAAACAAAAAACAGGTTTGTAATGCTTCCGTTGCTGGTCTGAAAGTGTAACATATGGAACGTTATCCGAAAAAAGATTCATTTGTGATTTGGCCAAAATAAAACTTAGCACGAACGAGAGAAATTCTCATTCTATTCTTCTTCTTATACGTGGCATATGTCGATATGCGGTAGCTTTTACAATTCACAAAAAATTCCACACGCTAGTCAGAATGGAACCATAATAACAGAAAATCAGGTATCTGTTATCAGGGTCGATACGTTTTGCGCTTTGCTTTTAAGCCCTCCTTTTGATAGAAACTAAAATTTCTAATTTGAAATAATATTAATTATTTTCGTGCTTGGACTTGCGCTTAGGCACTGAAAAGCAACAACGTCCAATGGATTTTGTGGCAGATTGGATGTGTAAACGCTGCCACTGAGCACGACGCTTAAGTCCATAAAATGAACCGAAGTGCGTGAATAGCACCCATCCAATCCCTCCAGGAGGATTAGATCAGCCGTGATGTTTAGGTAAAAAACTAACAGCGTAAGCGTAAACAAATGCTGTCTCACGTAGCGTGTTTTGAACTGCTCTGTGTGATTGTGGGCCGTGTTTGCAAGTTTGCAACACACCAGTATTGTCCGTCTTGGCATGAGGTTAATAATAATGACGTCGAGCGTCAATGAAACGTGGAATTACAGTACTAGTACTTAACGGTTTTAGTTTGACCTTCTGGAATGTTTTATTCACCTTGGTCCATGTCCTCATGTTTTTATCTTTAACATTTAAAGGAAAATCTGTTCCTACTTTTACTTCATGCATTCTTCAAAAATTAAAATTATTAACGATTAAGATTACCATAGGGAGTCTACTCAGTCTAGCGAACAGCAATTTCCTGTATCCGGGTATCGTATGTACGAGTACGGGAAAGCACGTCACACGCGGTTTCACTACTTCCGGTGAGTCGAACACGAAATCCGTGTCGGATATGCTTCCTTCGCTTTTCCTATTCGTTTTTGGATTTCCAGTTGGGGCGCTCTGTCAGAAATTCAAATTTCCAATTGAAATTTTCGTACAAGTATTTTCATTTTCTTTCGTGTCTGGTTTTGCCATTTGAATGATTTGAATAAAAATACTAATTCCATACCAGGACCTTATGGTTAATCTGCATTTGCACCATCTTAAGAGATCGTTTTCGGTGTGGTGAAAGTTGACAACTGGTGTCTTGGATTTTACTGACGCAGAGGGCCAAGGATGGCTGTTGCACGGATTTCCAACCTTTACAGGGCTGTGTCGGCAGCCGTACCAGCTTCTGCAGCCCTCCAGAATCTGGCATTTCCGGCCCACTCCAGGCTTTTACACAGTTCAGCTGTCCAGTCTTTCCCAGTGCAGGCACCGGTGGCAAAACCAGAGAGACGCTATCCTGTAACTATTATACCAGGTGATGGAGTGGGTCCGGAATTGGTAGGTTGAAAACTTGAAATCAGTGAAATGCGAACGAGATTCTTGCCTCAAAGTCAAGAGTCAAGTTTGTACGGTAGCTAAGACGAATTAACAAAAGTTTACTGAATTTGTAGGTTTTTTTTAATTTTTAAGACAGCCAAAGTTCAGTGCACTGTGCACAGTACTAGTTGTGCTCCCTGCTGTTCTCCAGCGAGCTTCATCGAGTGACTTGTAGGATGTAGATTGTTGATGCACCTTGACTTCGAATGTTGCGCTTTACAGATGTGGGCTGTTCGAGAGGTCTTCGACAGTATCAGTGTTCCTATTGATTGGGAGGAATATTTTTTGAGCGAGGTGGCGTTCTCGCGCAGTGACTCAATTGACGATGTGGCTACGTCCATCCGCAAGAACGGGGTGTGTTTGAAGGGCGCCCTGCAGTCAGGTTTCGAGGGCAAGGACGGTGAACTGGCTACCCTCAACACGAAGCTCCGCAGAAAACTGGATTCTTTTGCCAGTGTTGCCAATATTAAGAGCTTGGATGGTCTGAAGACACGACACACGAATGTGGATTTTATTATTATCCGGGAGACAACGGAAGGCGAGTACAGTGCCATCGAGTATGAGGCTGTGCCTGGCATTGTGGAGAGTCTGAAAGTGGTCACTCGCGACAAGTCTATGCGTATTGCGAAGTTCGCCTTTGACTACGCTGTGCGCAACAATCGCAAACGAGTCACAGCGGTACATAAAGCTAACATTATGAAACTGAGTGATGGACTGTTCCTGGAGTGTTGTGCGAAGATTGCGGATTTATATCCTCGGATCAAATTCAACAATATGATCATTGATAATGCCTGCATGCAGCTGGTCAACAATCCGCATCAGTTTGATGTTATGGTAAGTAAAAATCTATGATTTTGAGCGATTTAGGGGTTGTAACCAATCGTTCGTGAGAAACATTTGCGGCTGTTAGTCCTTTCCGGTGCAAAAGTAAATCAGTGTACAAGTCTTTAGTATTTACCTCCCCATGGGTTACGTGCAAATAATATTGTTAGTTCAGCTTATTTTGTACGTGACATGCCTGATGGATTAGCCGTCGACGTTGCAGCCGCAAGTCCAGATATTAAATAGATGAGTTACGATGCGTATGAACACTTCTTTGTGGATGACTGTTATAAAAAAGTTATTACAAAAATTGCTATTCTTGTGGATTACATCCGTTCAGAAATATCGCTGAACGTCGCATGTTTACCGGTAGATTCTATGAGGTACCAAGCGTAGCACAATCTTTATGTTTTAAAATTGATCTTGAACATTTGGCATTGAATATGCAACAATAAACTCCTCAAATGCGGAACTGTGCAATGTGTAAGTACCGTTTTCCCCGTAGCAAAAAGACAGTCACAATGTGACATGCATTCAACTTGATGGATTTTCTAGGTGATGCCAAATTTATACGGAAACATCATTGATAATTTGTCTGCTGGTCTCGTCGGTGGAGCCGGTGTGGTGCCGGGAGAGGTACAGTAATACGTTTTTTCAATTTGGATGTCGTTTATGCTGTTCACATCGACCTAATTTTTTCCAGAGTTATTCCCATGATTCGGTCATTTTTGAAACGGGGGCTCGTCATTCTTATGCCGAAGCCGTGGGAAAAAACATTGCAAACCCCACCGCCATCTTGCTTACAGCGTGCAATATGCTTCGGCACCTGAATCTCGACTACCACGCAAATATTATTAGAGACGCGGTTCACCGAGTGATTAAGGCTCAGAAAGTTAGGACAAAAGATCTGGGTGGACATGCGAAGTCGACTGATTTTGTCAGAGCTGTTATAAGTAACGTGAAATTTTAAGCTTAATGGAAAAATAGTTCTTTAATGTATCTGACTCGTTTTATTTGGCACTTTTCGCGACGTGATGATGGTACTTAATAATTTAACTGGTGTAGCTAAATTGTTCGGTTGTTTTTACTTTGTGTTCGTGGATTGGTATTTCATGTTAATAAATCTGCAGTCCCGGGGTGAATGGCAGGATTTATTTGAAAGTTTCTTCGATGAGGAAAAGCTTGTAATCCCTAATCAGCTTGGACAACAGTCTGCACTCTGCAGACTCCGCACAACTGGAACATGTTGACTGAATAGTGATACATAAGTTGGCTTTGCCTTATAAGCTTCTGCTCATTAGCTTGAGACCTTCTGTTTTTAGTAATTAAGATGGTCTTATGATTACTGCCAAAAGAAGAATAAGAAAATCATGCACGTATTAGGATTTCGGAACTTTGCTTGAGCTTGAAGTTTGCTTCTTTTATGAAAGTACAGATTACAGCAGTAGGAAACGTCGCCGCCGGCTTATCTTCTACAGACTGTTCTAACGAAAAAATCCGCGCTCAAGCGCTAACACATACTGCCGGAGTGGTAGTTACTTGTATACCTGTTTGTTGTATCGACTGCGGTGCCGCCTTTTCCGCATTTGCCTTGTGCCGTTACATTTCCGTGCCTTGGAAGATTTTATACGAGCTATTTGTTCCGAAGCACGGGAACCAAAATAGAAAATATTTTTTGTGTTTTTCGTTGACGTTTTGTCATTGTAATCTAAAACCCCATAAGTATCGTTTTTGAAACTTGGATTCTTTGAGCTGCGGATAAATGGTGGTGGTAACGCGGAATTCTTTACTGGCAGCGTTGCCAAATGATCACTTTCAAACAACGAAAAAGCCGAGGACGGAATCGCCAAATCCTTATGGACTAAAACAGAATGGCACCACATCCGCCGACGAAGAGTGCAGCAGCGTGTCATCGATTCCGCGAGCAAATCTCGAGGAAATACTTGATCGCAGAATTGGTCCTCTGAGCGGCAAGTTGGAGTATTACACCAAGGCCATTTTGAACAAGCGGTAAAACATATCCTTGAATGCTGCAATTTTTGAGTGCTACTGTCTAACGGCACGCAGCAGATAGTAGATTGTGTTCGCAAGCACAAAAAGTAACTGCAGAGTGATTACAATACTTATTTTTCCGATAATAGCGAAATCGTTTTTAAATTTTATGATATCACTATGGTAAATTAATGGCCGCTCTTTTTAATGATGGAGTCTCGATAGTAAATGTTGGATGCTTGCTGAAAACATAGTTATGTTATGTTTTCAACTTCCAAAACAGCTGACTTAGCCGAAAAGTGATACGGCGGTACACCCGATTTTTGTATAACTGGGGAGTTGGGAGATACGGGTTAAATAATCGTTATAAGATTGTCGAAGATGGAAGACATCAAAACTGCCACCGAAATAATGGAGTACAATTTTCATTCTTTGAAGTTTTATGGTATCAGTATGTGAATTTTTTACTGCGAGTACAGTAATTATATTTTTGTTCTAATTCCCTGCTCTCACAGCACCAGCCGTGTTTGGATAGAATGGACTCCGATGGGACAAACTTTTACCGTGGAGGAGATGCAGAAAGTGGTCGAATTTGATCAGAAATATGAGCAGGAAGTCGTTAATTTATTGCAGGATGATCATACCGCTACTCGCATAAAGACTAACTTTGTCACTCGCTTGATTTTTGATCCAAGACCGAATATTACCTGTGGAACTGGAATGGAATCTTCAAAACAACGCTTTTTATTGGAGGTTTACTTGTAAGCTTTCAGTTTTTTTTTAAACTAATCTTGAATGCCTGCAGTGAAATATGAGGAATGCGGTTTATGTCAAAAGTTTTGTCGATATTAGTTATTAAATTAGTGATTTGTGTTGCAATTGTCCCTTGCTTACTTATTTACTTTCGTCTTTCGAATGATCAGCCATACCCTTCGCTATATATCTATACAGTACTGTATCTATATCTATACAGGGGGTAATTAGTTTTGGTGTAGATCAAATTCGTTGTCCATGGACCGCACTGTCCTTTTGCCAAATGCGTTTATGCGTCAGCACCTTCGCAAAGCCCTCTGTGAATTCTATGAAGATGCGATGGTTGCAAGAGATACCGCTGTGGTGATTCTTCCGAGTGGACATGCAACAGAACAGGAAAATCGATGTCCTTCGCCGGAAGTGTGAACCACTGTCAGCTATCCGGGTGCATACTCGTATTGTTCGGTGTGACAAATTTAACTTATTTTGATTAGTTGAATTTCATCCGACATTTGCTGATTGGAATCAGCATTTTTATGTGTATTCTATACCCCCTGCTCTGTACATGGAAGATGGTGAGGCTTCTGGGCTATTTCTCTTTTTAAGTAACTTACCAAAAAATTAATTGTATAAGTGCATTAATTGTATATTAAACCTAGTCAAAGAAGTCTTTTTGTGTCCTTCTCTGTACCGATTTAAGAGGTACTTGGTCTTTGTTCTGAAGTGAGTAACATAGAATTGTCGTCGAACATAGAATAGAATTGTCGTCGAATCTTATGGAATAAAATTCTAGTTTTTGAATAACGATCTATCACAACTCTCTACAGTGTACAGATGATCTATCTATATGGGCACAGTACTTTTTGTAAGGAACAATTAGGCTTTCTGCAGTAGTCGTATGACTCGCAACCAAAATCAGTCCTTGTCCTGATAGAAACTAACTGACAATAATGAAATATTTACTATGTAGTATGTACATACTACATATGCACGCATATGCTACATATGCATATGTTATGCTAATTTGGATTGAACCGAGTAGACCCTAAAGAGGAGAATCTTTTAACACCGAGTTGCCACGGTTCACATTCTGACAGCCTTGGGATCATGAGTGAACTAGACCAGCTGCGCCAAGAAGCGGAGACATAGTAAATAACTTGGCATTGCATTGAAGGAAAGCAATCGTTAGCGGCAGATCGGGGATGATTTCAATTTTTTTTGCATACAGGAAGTAGCAACTGGCAAGCATTTTAATTTTATTAGAACTCAAAAATAGTTAATTATCAATTCAGCCCGCTTGTTCTCAGTTTTCAGGGTTTCACTGGTGCTGGCATGTGCTAATGCCGTTTCCGTAAAGTAAAAAATTAGGTGTCTTATTTTTGACGACAAATAAACAAGTCATAACATAAAGAAGCAATCATGGAATCGAAGTCAAGAACAGGTCAAATTTATCGTCCCGTATTACAACAGCAAAACAGAAGTTAGTCCGAAAACACGAAATAAAATTCAAATTACATCAAAATCAACCAACAGCTTGATCAGATTACGATTCAGGTACCACTTGCTAAACAGGTGAAAGGATGCAAGGTCTAACGATCACATCCCTGATCACTGCGGTAACGATATCAGAGTTTGTTGTCCAGGTGGTAAATAGATGACTTGCTTAGCTTTAGCAAGTTGGTAAGCGATATCTTCTGCCGCTTCCAATTTCCGCAGTTCTACCAGTGCTTCGCCGGATTTTCCGAAGGCATCAGCTAATAACTGCGCACCAACTGAGTCACCTTCTGCTGAAATGATGGTGGCCCGCTTTTTCTGTTCAGCCTACAACAAACATTCAGAATTTTTGATTATCAAACCGAACACGAGAGCAAGGAAAGCGAGATCTCACCTTCTCGACAAGGAATCTAGCGCGCTCTGCTTCCTGCTGAGCAACCTGCTTCATTTCGACGGCTAATGTGAAGTCTCTTCCGAATGTCAAATGTGTCTGAAACCGTAGAACATATCAAATCATTCAAATGTAAATCTCAATCGACAGACACGTAGTTTTCTTGATCTGCTGAGTTCGAATCATGACTTACAATAGCAATGTCATCCAGGATCAGCCCGAATTGCGCCGCACGCTCAATCAATTCTTCGCTCACTCTCTGACTGACAACTTCTCGCTGGGTGATCAATTCACTGGCATCAAACTGGGCCTAAAGCGCCAAAAAACCAGCCTAATATTAAACAACTAAGTACAGTATTCGAAATTTGTATATTTTTATAACAAAATAAATTACGGCAAAGTGTGTAAACTGTAAACCCAAAAAATCATTACCGGTGGTGACAAAACTAAAACATCAGTCGTGCGCTGAATACTGCAGGAAGTATCATGCAGCGAAGCGAAAAGTCATAAACGAAGTTTGTACTATGTACATCGGTACAACGAAAAACTGCTTCAGCGATAAAAAAGCGCTCTTCACTTACCACAACTGCCTTCAAAACTTCCGTAACAATGGAAGGTAAAACTCGCTCGTCGTAGTCGATACCGAGAATCTGATACAGTTTTGGTAGGTTCTCTTCGACCGGCCGATGAAGGATACGGAGTGTGATGTTGACATTCTGGAGATCTGTGAAGTACCATTGCGCTGCACTCACGAAATCTCAGAGAAACCGAAGCAAATCGTAAGCGGCCTACTGCCATTACAAAACTTCACGGCCTATTCCCTCATTTACCTTTGCTTCCGGTTATGACAGGGACATTTCGGGGCCTCGAGCGGATGTCGTAGATGATAGGTTTCTGGACCCAGGGAATGATGAAATGGGTTCCCTCGCCAACAACGTAATTGCGTACTCCGGCGAATCGATCGTATATTACGGCTCGATGACCGCCATCAACTGTAAATTTTGGACATGTTAAGTGAGTGTATTGCTCAAGTCGCATAAACATTCAAGACGCCAAGAGCAACAGGGTTCGCTCACCATTGTACAGCGCGGTTGATGCAATACCCCCAATCGCAGCGATACCTAAGCCGAGAGCGCCTAGGCGATTAAAAATCTGAGCCATCCTCAACTTCACCGCAGTCTGAATCGATGAACAAAATCAGAATTCAAAATCCAACAAACTCGCAGAAAATGGGATGTTTTTTGTACTTAAGTGCGAAACTTTTGACTTATTATGAGCTTTCAAAAAATTCTGATTCAGCAGTAAAAGTAGAAATCACATTGCGGAAGCGGTATTAAAGCGTATGTGCAATGCACTGCGCACTATGCAGGTCCTTGTGTAAAGCAGTTCGGGGCAATCGGTTCCCGTACGATTTCTCTTCGAGTTATTTTCGGCCGAATTGCTTTCAATAAATAAACATCCCGCCCAACATACAGGAGCGCGATGGTTTTATTGTATTCGAATATTTTTCAATTTTAAAACTTCTTAATTATTGTTTCCAGTTCTTCCTGTTGCTTTGTAGCATCCTGCGGTTTTGAGGAGTGTTGTTAATACAGTAAATAATATTAAGACTTGTCACACATTCTTTCTCCTTTATACGGAGGGTTTTTGGTCGAACGTATTGGGGATCCTGGAATTTATTGTGAATCACAGTGAATGGTAGCTATTATTATGATGGGTCCTGACTCCTGCCCGTTTTGAAATTATGCTTTGACTGCAAAACAGCGGAGCAGATTCACTGGACACCATTATCAACAAGCATCTTGTCCAGCATTTTCTCCTTGTGGTGTAATATACAATGGATGAACGGGACAGCGATAACGAGGACGCTCATGATGAGGATGTCGAGCAGGAGTTTGTGGATCTTCCAGAAGAACCCTCCGTTTTGAAGTGAGCTGAAATGAATCACTTGAATGCTTGGTCGTATCCGAAGTTACGGTGGCACATTTTTTAGACCATATTTGATATTTACATCAGAATGCCGATCATTCCAATGAGCAGTAAAATGAACTGAACGGCGTTATCAGTTTGTCCTTGGTTTTTAGAGCCAGTGATTTTGCTGGTGACAGTGACGACCATCGTCTTGCTCGTGCTCTGAAGCAAGATGAACTGGACGCAAAATTTGGTTTTGAGCGCTACAGAGAACCAGAAGTGCGAACTGGATATCTCCTCAACATGCATTCCGTAAGCGCAGTATTAATCGGTTGTTTTGTGCCGTCTAACTACATGGTTTTCTGCCAGAACGAAGTATTAAATGAGGAAACCAAAAAGCTGACTGCTGTCGTGGATTACTTCTTCGTTGACGAGCTAAACGAGCGTTTCAAGGTGAGCATGCAGTTGATTTTAGTGCAGTATAGATGCACTGCTAATTTGCGACTGGGATAACCGACAATGTCTGTAAATGCATGCAGTTAAAATATTTTTAGAATAATTTAGGAGTCTGAACGATATAATAACTGCAGTAATATGTAGAAAATAACGTATTTGCTGTTTTCTGAAGGTTGGCATGCCGTACCATCCATATTTTTTTATCAAGACAAAAAGGGATTGTGAAGTGGAAACATGCACGTATCTGCAACGAAAGTTCAGTCATTTGCTAACATCGGTTGATGTGGTGAAAAAGGAGGATCTTGAATTGGTAAGTCGGACTGACTCGGACATAAAACTTTTACGGGCATGCCTCAGAACAAATTTTTCTTTCATTTTTCAAACGCCGAAATGTCGAGAATATTGTTGGTCCGCTTTTTAAAAGCTAAGATACTAAAAAGCCTCCCCTGCGGATGCTGAAATATTATGCTCACAAGTCAGCTGCACCTAACAAGTAACAAACTTGGAATACCTTCGATACTTTAATTGTGCTCGCTTGAATTATGCTACAAATAGCCTACAATTTAACTTTTTACATGCAGTAGTAGTTTTATTATGTGACTGTTCGTGTGTGTCGAATCTTCAGCAGTCTTTGTGTTTGCCTTCCAGTTGAATCACCTTAGCGGTCTCCAGCAAAAATACATCAAACTTTCGTTCCTTAATGTCAGTGATTTGATGAAAGTTCGCAAGGAGCTGATGCCGAAAATTACAAGAAATCGCAATCGCCATAATGCTAGCACGAATACGTACGGAGAGGCCAATTTAAATTTTCTGGGTGGTTTGGATTTGGATTATGTACAGGATTCCCGAAGTGACCCTATCGAAAATATAATCGATATCCGGTATTACTTTTATGTAACTAGTAAACTGGTCTAATATGCCACTTTAATATTTTGTTAATTTGGATGACATGGAATATACCATGACTTATAACTAACTACATAAAATCAACTGTGCAGGGAGTTTGATGTACCATTCCATGTCCGTGTGGCCATTGATAAGCAGATATTCTGTGGCTTGTGGTATGACGTGACCCCGCAGGCTGGACCTTGTGTACCGCCTGTAATGGAGTTCCGAGATGACATTCAGGAGCCTCCAGTGCGTGTTATGTTTACGATTTTTGGCCAGTTTTGACGTTACAGTTTGATTACGCTTCTAGGATGTTGTGGTGTGTGCCTACGACATTGAAACCACAAAAGAACCCTTGAAGTTTCCCGATCCATTAAAAGACAAAATCATGATGATTTCATATATGATTAACGGACAGGTAGCTGGCTTGTACCATCGTGCAAATTACATGCGTTGCAGTGTGTGTTGTTTAGGGATTTTTGATTGTAAACCGGGAAATCGTGTCCGATGATATCAGTTCGTTCGAGTATACTCCAAAGCCAGAATTCGAGGGTGTTTTCTCCATTTTCAACGAGCCTGATGAATCTCATTTATTGTCAAGATTCTTTGGCCACCTTCTAAAGACTCAGCCGGTCATTTTCACAACGTACAACGGTGATTTTTTCGATTGGTAAAAACTGTTTTGCGTATTTAATACCCAAAATGCTGCAAATTCCAAACGTTCTGTAATAATTGCAGGCCATTTATCGAAGCACGAGCGCGAGCGAACGGTATCAGCTTGTATGATCAACTGGGTTTCGCCAAAACCGGGGAAGATTTCCTTTCCCATTCCGCTGTCCATATGGATTGTTTCAAATGGGTAAAGCGTGATAGTTATCTCCCAGTGGGCAGCCAGAATTTGAAAGCGGTCTGCAAAGCCAAATTGAAGTACAATCCCGTGGAACTTGACCCCGAGCTGATGGTGCAAATGGCCCGGGAGCAGCCGCAGATTCTGGCTAATTACTCCGTGTCGGACGCCGTTGCCACTTATTACCTGTACATGAAATATGTGCACCCCTTTATCTTTGCACTCTGTACCATTATTCCCATGGAACCGGATTCTGTTTTGCGGAAAGGTTCAGGAACGTTATGTGAAACCCTCCTGATGGTTGAGGCACACAAAGCAAACGTTATTTTTCCGAATAAACACAACTCTATGTTGCATAAACTGACTAAGGATGGTCATGTTGTGGAATCGGAAACGTACGTTGGAGGTCACGTGGAGGCCCTGGAGGCAGGGATTTTTCGTGCTGATTTGCCTTTGAAATTTCGTTTGGTAAGATCGAGTCTCGAATTTGAATTGGTGCATCCACTTTCTTTATACGGTTCAATTATTGTTCTGTACAATTCAGATGTTTACAGTATGTAGTTACCATTTTGCTTTGTTCATATCAATAGAACCCCGAGGGAGTGCAGACGCTTATCGACAGCCTGGAGAAAACAATCACTCATGCTATCGTGGAGGAAGAAAAACTCGATATGACTAAGGTCAAGAATTTCGCTGCTGTCTGCGATCAAATTCGTGATCGTTTGGTGGATCTGCGGGATAATCCAATTCGCCAAGAGCATCCGTTACTGTATCATTTGGATGTGGCCGCTATGTACCCGAATATTATTCTGACCAACCGCTTGCAACCTTCGGCGCTGGTTATCGACGACACTTGTGCGGGATGCCAGTTCAATCAACCAAAGAACGATTGCCGGAGAAAAATGAAATGGACTTGGCGTGGCGAGCATAGTACGAATACTTTGTAAATGATATTAGAATTTGATGCATGTTTATTTTTCTGGATGTGTTATTAAACAAGAAAATTATGTGCATTGTAGTGCCGGCAACCCGAAGTGAATTCCACAGAATCCAGCAGCAGCTTGAAACTGAGAAGTTTCCTCCAGCTGCCCCAAATCGTCCTCCGCGCGCATTCCATCAGCTGTCTCGAGAAGAAAAAACAACATACGAAAAGAAACGCCTCACAGGTATTCTGTTTTACATAATTTCATTTTACGGTTTACGGCATTGATCCCTGTCATTTCAAGAGTACTGCCGAAAAACATACAAAAGGTTGTACATTACCCGGGAGGAGCCGCGGGAATCGGTTGTGTGCCAACGAGAAAACAGTTTCTATGTGGACACCGTCCGTATGTTCCGTGACAAACGGTATGAGCATAAGGACAACCTCAAGGTAAATTCACTCAGTTATTACCGTTATCTCGAAAAAGGTCATCAGATTCGGAATACAGATGTGCGAGTTAATCCTAGTGTAAATTCGAAATTCAATTTTAGAAAGCCAAACAAGACGTACTTGAAGCACAACGAGCCGGAAATTCCGAAAGAGAAAAGAAGGCTCGAGCCATGGAAGTGGTTTATGATTCCCTGCAGCTTGCACACAAATGTATCCTGAATTCTTTTTACGGCTACGTCATGCGGCGCGGGTAAAAACTGAACTAGTAGCTCTATGAAGTAGCTTGTGGCGTTCTCTTGCTTCATTAGCGGTATGTGCCTGTGTGCGGAAAGCATAATTGTCTCACTTTTGTTATAAACTTGCCCTTGTTTTAGTGCTCGCTGGTACAGTATGGAGATGGCTGGTATTGTGTGTCACACGGGTGGATCAATTATCAAGCGCGCGCGACAGATCGTGGAACAGATTGGTCGGCCCTTGGAACTGGACACCGACGGGATTTGGTGTGCCATTCCCAAGTCGTTCCCGGAAACCTTTAAGCTGGAAGTGGAGGGAATGCCGAAAGGCGCTACGATAAACTACCCCGGTGTCATGCTGAATATGATGGTGCGGGATGAGTTTTCCAACCCGCAGTATCAGGAGCTGACTGATCCGGCCCATCTAATTTATTCTAAACGTACGGAGAATTCCATTGCATTCGAAGTGGATGGACCTTACTTGGCTATGATTCTGCCGGCTGCCAAAGAAGAAGGGAAGAAGTTAAAGAAACGTTATGCAGTTTTCAATTTTGATGGGTCGTTAGCGGAGTTGAAGGGATTCGAGGTGAAGCGACGTGGAGAGCTGCAGCTGATTAAACTGTTCCAAACGGCGGTTTTTGAAACGTTCTTGCTTGGAGAATCTCTGCAAGAGTGTTATGCTGAAGTGGCCAAAGTGGCCGATAATTGGTTGGATATTTTGCACACAAAGGTACGAAAATTAGGATCTTGAAAGGCCTCGAAAATCGTGCCACGTATTTTCCGTATGTTAACTTAAATGCAGCCGGAACGAGTATAGGTCAGTCCGTTCGTTTCTGTTGATGTAGCAGTTCTGGTACTCGGTTTTGCTACGTTTTGACCACAAATTAAATATCAGGGAGGAACGTTGGCGGATTCTGAACTGTGTGACCTTATTGCGGAAAATCGTAATATGTCTAAAAGGATTTCCGAATACGGTGCATTGAAGTCGACATCTATCAGTACGGCCCGAAGGTTGGCGGAATTCCTTGGGGAAAGCGTCATCAAGGATGCTGGATTAAACTGCCGATACGTGATTGCGAAAAAACCTGAAGGAGCCCCGGTAACTGAGCGGTGAGTTTGTCCTTTGGTTTGGGTAATTCGAAGGTTTAGGCTGAACAGTTTGACTTTTTAGCGCTATTCCGTTAGCGATTTGGCGGGCTGCTAGACACATACGACTACACTATCTGAAAAAGTGGCTGAAAGTGCCGGTTCTGGAATCTGATGATATTCGCGATATTCTCGACTGGAACTACTACATTGAACGACTCAATGGTGCGATCCAGAAGATCGTCACTATTCCGGCCGCATTACAAAGCGTAATCAGTTAAATTTATATATGACAGCGAATTCTCGTTTTGCTTATGGCTATATTGTACAGATCCCCAATCCTGTGCCCCGCGTTCCGTACCCGGATTGGCTCCACAAACGCATGCAGGAGCATAACGACATCTTCAAGCAAAAGCGGATTACCGATATGTTTAAGCCGGTGAGTAAGCCCGCTGCCGTTGCGGATGTTGTGGATATTGAAGCAATTAATGGGGAATCCTCTTTACGACTACCTCCCGTGGTTATGGTGTCAAGAAAGCGCAAGGCTGCGGTCAGTCCTGCTAAAACTGTCGCTGCTGCGCCGCAGCGTTGGCAGGATGTCTTGGGGCAGCCGCCTCCTAAAGGCCAGACGTCCAGAGAACTGACTGATTGGCTGGATTTCCATCGGCAAAAATGGGCGTGGATGCGGCGTCATAAAGAAACCCGGAAGAAATCCAGAACGCTGAATTATGATTCTGGAATCGTTGTAAGCGGCGCGAGTGTGGGGGCATTCGTGCAGCAAGCGCGCAAAGATGTCATCGAAAAGAATTGGCACGTGGTGCAGGTAAATCATCAGTCTCTTTTGTGTTCTTTCTCAGTACGTCTTGTACGTGTATGTGTTTTCCTAATACGTCTTTGTTGTATATTTTTTTCTCTTGGTAACAATAAAATCTGCTCCATTTTTGCGTAAGAGCTGTATTGCGTGATAATTATTTTGATGTTGGTTACTCCGACCTTGCAGATTGCCGAAACCGGAAGTCCGGGATTGTACAACGTTTTTGCCTTAATCGACAATACTATGCACACAATTCGGCTGAAAGTTTATCGGTTGTTTTACATAAATCGACGCTTTCCCAAACCAGTTAGCGATGGTAGAATCGTGCAGAAAGTCAACAAGATTCTGCCTCGCTCGAAACGCGGCGACCATGTTTACGAGTACCGAGTAGAAGAGGAAGCCTTCCAAAAACATCAAAATGAATTGCTCAATGACTTAACCGATCCGTCGGTAGAAGGCATTTACGAGACGCAGATTCCGTTAATGTTTCGCATGTTGTGCAGTATGGGTAGCGTCTGTCGAATTGTTCCACAAAAAAGGCGGGGAGTCGCAAGACGCGAGTCGGACGTGTATTTCCTGGAGGATATCGAACGGGTATTGGACGAGAATGTGGAATATCTGCCCAATGGATCCCTAAATCCTGTTTATTTCTTTCATTATAAAATGGACAGAAAAGAACTGTAAGTTTATTTCTGAACCGAATAACGGATAACTGTATGCCTGAAGTTGTGGTTATTGCAGGTTTGCATTAGTTTACGTCAAGCAAAGGAAGGAGCTCATTATCGCTAAAGATATCCGGAAAGAAAATCATTTCCCGGCTAAGCTGGACAGAATGTATAAGACCATGCGGCAACAGTTGGTCGAAGAACATGGAGACGAATGCCTGCCTCCGGAAGATCAGGAGTTTATTAACAAACATGTTGAAACCGACATAAAAAGGGTACGCCTGAAATTTTTAACGAAAGCTTCGTCCCGACTGTCAGTGAGTTGTGCAGGCTGGCTGCGAAGTGGTTTATGAAGCCTGAACAGACTCGTGAATTCAGTTTATTCATAGGAGTCTTGACAAGTATTTTGCAAGTAAACAATGCCTGAGTTATCGTTTGTTATAAATTCTGATTATCAAATAAATTTTTCAATAACTTTTTTAGATATATCGTATGTTGGACAAGTCGCTGACAGACTATATCGCACAACGACACGGTTCCAGCGTAGTTTTCCTTCATGGTAGCCATCATGCGTCTTTCTGGATTGAGAACATTCCGGCTCTGGGACGTCTTCCAATTGTTCCCACGTATCAGCATGAGGACGAGCGTGTGGATACGGAAATATACATGAACTGGCAGCCTAAAGCTTCGGAGAAAATGTTGCAGCGGTTTCTAGAATTACACTCTGTCGTGGAGAGTTCACTGGAAAAATGCCGCTTTTTTGATATTCCATGGGGGAATTCGCCAAAAGTATGCTCAGTGTTATAAATTATTGCGGTTCGGACTGTAACACAGTGAATTATTTTCAGGATTTTGCGGTATTTGGATGCGATTTATTTTATGCACGTCTCCTTCAAAGACATAATTTGATCATGTGGGGAACGCCCAAAGAACGTCCTGATTTTGGCGGCAAGGAGACTGATGATATCAGGTATTTACGCTTTTGTAATTGCTGTTGTTTGATAAACATATCTATTCTTTGTAGATTAATTGCCGAAGACGAAGAGAAAGTTCTTCAGATCAGCCAACCGCGGCTGTATCCCACATGCACAGTTAAAATGGAAGTGGAGCATTTAGCGGTGTGCGCAATATTAGTTGGACACCACATTCACAGTTCGGAAGGGATTGCTGAGTCCATCAATTTCGATCGCGCACCTCAGGTTTGTGCATTAACTGTTCGGCTTTATTTTAAAAAGTTAGAGTGACCTTTCGACCACTAAATTCGGTTTGGTGTTCGTTTCTTTTCTGTCTGACTTTGATGCGACGAAGCATAAATACTGCAGTTTGCTGCATTTCGACACTTCAGTTGCGTTTCCTTTGCCGATTATTGTTGTTTTGTTTGAATTTATAAACTGAATGTTTTTGTGTTTAGGTTCGCTTAGAAGAGCAGATTAAAACGGGCATTCACGTGGTAGATGTCGCTCCGTATGACGAATCGGCCCAGGTCCAGTACGCTTTCGATATCCTCGGCAGCATGGTACGGAATATCACCCGCGAAGCTGAAAGGGGCAACCAGCTTGCCAACGAAATGGCGCTGCATATCTTCCGATGGATACGTTCTTCCACATCCTTGCTGTATGATCCCGCATTGCACCGCAAGATGATCGGCATCATGAGGAAAATGTTGATCAAACTGGTGAAGGATATTAACAGCTTCGGGTGTCATGTTGTATATGCGACGGCTGTTATGATGGTGGTCAATACCGATAAAGGAAATGTGCACGAAGCTCTGGCGCAGCTGAAATTCACCATGGATCGTGTGCGTCAGGACCAGTTATTTCATGGATTGAGCATTGTACCGGAAAGGATATGGACTACATTATTGTGGCTAGATGCGGTAAAGCAAGGCGCACTCCTACCTATAATTATGTTTGCGAGTTAATAATCGTTGATTTTATCCATTTAAGGCTTGTTTTCAATTTTATTTTACGGTAGTATAGTGCGTACGATAAGCCAGCGTATTTTTGTTTCTCCTTGCATTTCTTATCGTGCATGTGTGTTTGGGTAACAGTCCAACTATGCTGGTGTTTCCGTGAAAATGCCCGAAGAATCGGATTCTAGTCGTATACATGATCGGACATTCGGAGACTACTTCGGGGATATGAGCTATTTCAGCCAGGAACAAGGCGACGAGAATAATCCGGACATTCGGTGGGTGTGGAATCTCATGGGATTTCTCCCAACCGAATGCCAGAAAATGTTCCGAGGTGTCGTTACGGGCTACGTCATGCAGGCCAACTTGCAGTATCAGGAGTATTTTAAGAAGGTTGCCAAAGGTGAAATTGTCCCCCGTCGGTATTTCGAAGACGAAGATCACGAAGCAGAAGCGCCTGTGGTGTATCTACAGCAGCTGCTGCTTGGAAGCGTTCATCACAGCATATTGCAGTATGTGTTTTCTTTTTCTTAATTTCAATTTTTTGGAGATTTGAAATGCGGAATGCTTATTATTTCAGAAATATCCAAGCAGTCATGCGTACTATGCCAACCGGCATTCGTCGAATTGACGGCAAAGAAGTGAACCTGTTTCCTGTTCTGCCTGGCTCGCATCTGAATATGCAGAATCCTGCACTGGAGTTAACGAAAGCCGTGTGCAAGGTAAAATAGTAGTATCTGGGAGCTTTATTTTTAGGTGAAGAGAAAAACAGATTATGCAAGGATGAATAGCTGGAGACCGGCTTAAAAAGCAAAAACAGCTGAAAATGGCTTAAAATTATGTGCCATGACGATGATTACGATGATGACGATAATACTAATTCAGCAATAAAGTCTCGCTTTGCAGGTGTTAAGTTTACATGTGGATGTGAAGGATGAAGTGCGTAGGATGAAACGTGATCTGCTAAAGATGATTGGAGTGGGGGAATTCTCCCCGCAGGCAGAATGGATTGATCCTTGTTTGACGTACACTTTGCCGGAAGTCATTTGCTCGGAATGCAATAGTTGTCGCGATCTTGACCTTTGTAAAGATCAGCCGATCACAGTGGAAGATAGGTATAAAATCCTCCCAGTTTTTGGAGTTAAGACTATCAACACTGTAATCGTTTGTTTGTGCCACTTGACTATTTGAAAGGAACAGGCGTTAAAACCTTAATAAACATTGTGATTTTCGTTTCAGCACGTTTTGGGTTTGCGCCAATGCAGATTGCGGGCGTCCTTATTCTCGGGAAGAGATACAGCAGCGCCTTTTTGTAGCTCTTAAGAAGATGAACGTTGCTTACCACTTGCAAGATTTGGTCTGCTCGAAATGCCGACAGGTTAACCTTGATGTCCTCCGGGAAATATAAACTTTGCTGGTAACTTTAAAACTTATGCATTCTTGTTAGATCTTTGATCGCCATGTGTCGAAGACTTGCGCCTGCGCTGGACAGTTTCGGAATACGGTAACACGGGAGTCCTTTCTGGATAAGTTGAGGATACTGGAGAATATCAGCAGGTATGTGCATGCCGTTAAGTAAATAACAGCGGGTGCTTTACGTACTTCGACTCTTAAGAGTTAAGACTATCGAGAAAATGCTGTTCTAGGCACTTTGAAATGACGGCTCTGTGTGATACGGTCTCGTGGATGCTTTCCATGAATACTTTTGGGCAGAAGCCTCAACAATGAAACGCCCTGCGCTTCACAAGCCTTTCTAGAGGTTTTCTTCGTTGATTTGAATTGTTTTTAACCAAGAAAAAAAGGTTCTCTTGTTGTTTGTGCTCAAAATTGTGTCTACGTAAATTGTTTATCGTTTACTGCTTGTTATGGATGATGTTACTCGTTCGCTGTTGTTCAACAAATTAATGGTAACTAGAGCGAAGCGGAACTTGCACTCGTATTATCGCGAAACTTATGTAGTCTGTTCGTATTATTCCTCGTGAGATTTCAGAGCAGTGCATGCGTATCCAGTCACAAAATATGCATCGTCAAAACAGAGCTTTTGCCAACATCGAAAAACATCTCGCTTCCATCGAAAAACATCAGAATACTGCTAGCATTTAAAATATCGTACCAAACACCGACCAGCCGACCCAAATTTAACATAATTCAGAAATCTAAGTCCAATGGTCAGTAACAAAAAATCAACAAGCTAGCAGGCATACTGTACAGATACCAAAACTGAAATCGGGCGTAAGAACAAAAATAGTGCGTATCGATCCTGTCTCTGTGGAATGGACGGGCAAATATGGCCATAAACGATACGAAACATCAACAAAACTCAAAAAGACATCCCGAATCAGGCAGCGACCTGCGACAGGCTATGGCTACTGAGACGTCGCAGATCGAGAGCCGTTCCAATGGATTTACGCTCCTGCGGCAGCGGCACTTCCACACTCAGTTCCGATTCGCTGCGCAGCGACGCCGGCGTCATGGGCGAGGACGGATTACTGGCTCGCGGCGAAAGATTCAACGGCAGATTCTGTACCGCCGGATCACTGATGCGCTTGTTAACATTAGCATGCTCCGACAAGTTGTTGAGGAATTTGTAGGTGAAGTGTTTCCCTTGAACCTTGGCCAGAATATTCCCGTCGTAATAATATCTACAGCGATAACAAATAGTAGGTTAAGTGTAAAAGAACCAGAAAAACGCAGTTGCTCTCATCACCTACCGTAAAGCACGACTCATTTTCTCGTAATTCATGCTGGGCTTGTTCTTTCGCAGACCCCACAATTCCGCCACACGTTCCGGATCCAATAACCGAAACTCTCCATCACTACTGGTCCATTCCAAAGCATTGGCGTGCTGACCACTCATCAGCAGTTCCAACAGGAATGTCCACAACTGAACATTACCCGAATCTTTGGCAAATGGAGATCCAGTGGCGCTGGGTGATTTGTTGGGCAATCGTACACGAGCCTTCGGACCTGCAGATCAACGCGTTACACAACTATTCCCCATAAAATATTTTATCCTGCTTTTACTCACTGCTCAGCTCAGCGTCAGGAACTGCCGGAACAACGCTATACACAGGAATTTCTGCAAAAAAAATTGCATTACAAATCTATCGATTTCCAGGTGAGGACTACGATTTGTGATTTGGTTATATACCTGCGTAATTTTTTGAGCGCAAAATTTCCAGATGCGTCCAAAAGAGATCGCGGTCATCCCGACCGACCAACTGCCGAAACATATCACGTCCCAATGAGCAGACAGCGTTCCCATCCATTTCCGAAAATAAACGCATATTGATGTCCGGCAGACTGAAATTCTTCACGGCCCAGCCCAGCCAAGTCCCCACATTGCTTGCTGACCAGTCATGCACGTCTACAGTAATGCAGAATTTCAAGTATGCAACACAGGAAGATTTAAATCTCACTAATCTAGTTTTTTTTACTAACCTTGCGGAATATTACTGCTGCGGCAAAGTGCTTGAAAATCTTCCGCTTCAATCCATTCCTGATTTTGATCGTTAGCCGCTTTACGTTTGGCCGCAGATACACGATGGGAGGAAACTGGACGTTTGCGTCCGTTCAACTTTTTGCCCAGGCTGACATCTGTTGGATATACAGAAATGTGTGAAAAAAATCAAAGAAAAGCCCGACTGCACTTACGCTTCACGGTGGCGCCGAGAGGAGATCGTTTGACAGGAGCTGGCGTAGAAACGGATGCTTGTGGGGTCTGTGTAGCTTGTAGCACATCCTCAATGTTAATACTTGGGCGCTGGCGCGGGCGGAGGCGCAGAAAGAAAACGAAATTCTACAGGTGATGAGGTATACTTATAGCATATATTTAAACTTAGTGTTTAAAGTACTAGTACCAATAGTCTATTGTTTAAAGCCTACTGTTTAAAGTACCAAAACCATTTATTCGAGCGAGAAAATTTCTCTACGGTAGCTTAACATAGGCGTTCTCTCTGTTCCCTTTCTCCGCCTCCGGATCAGCTCAGAAAGCTTACGATACAGTAGCTAGCCTGTATAGCTTCGCAAGGAGCTTATACTACGTACAGCCTGGCTGGCCTTGGCACACTGAAAGCAAGCGATATTAAATGCAGACGTTGCATTTCTCGTGCAGTGCAAGCTCCTCATTGAAAATCTGGAATCCAGAGTTCTTTTTTTCAATCAGAACATAAAATTATTACTGCATTCAAAAACTGACGGGTTTTCCTCGCTTGACATCTTTGATGCCTTACACATTGCAAAAGTAACTGTTCTTTCGTTATGTCTGTCTACCGTGGATGAAAGTAAGGATCATTGTGTCGCGAGCATGGTGAGTGTTGGTTTGGCATCCGAAATTCTTCAAAATATTTATATCCTCGATATAATAATACTAGTACCCTGAGCCTTAACGAAATTCCGATTTTGCTCAATTTGCCAGTCGGATGCGATGCTGACTGGCATACGACCAGTTCCGTGCTGTATGGTGTATGACGTATGTACAGAATTACGTATACGGTATAATTCGTACAGGTAAGTTATCATAAGCACGGATATGAATTTGAAAAAAAAAGGCGGAACTAATTAGGGGAAAGCGCTATGAACCTCATATTGGCTCCCTTTCGAATTTATGACCATGTCTCTTTTACAGAAAAGTTTCAAGAAGATCGAGTAAAAACCAGACTTTTGGTACTGTATTTTCACGAGTTTAAGGAACACGAAAATACCCTAGGTCTGCTCGCAGCCACCCGGGGCCTGCAGCTATGTTCAAAGCTGTTCACTGAGCTGAGTGAGCTCTAAAATCAACAATTGCATTTTACATCAGTTTTAAATTTACTGCTGCTCATTACGGGGCACTATTTCACAATTCACAGAAGCACACTACTGTTTTTTTCGGGGTATCCATTATTATTTTATTATGGCCAAATTTGCTTTGATTTTTGGCCCAGAAATGGATCTGGCTTGTATGTGGCAGGGCCTGCCCCTGGCAAGGGGGCGCCCCTGAGGGGCAACATCGCATCGTAAATCTGTATTTCTGCAGGCTTCGTTAGGCTTGGGCTGTGTCATTTAGTTTAATTTTTTTCCTTGTTCGGATTCCTAATTTTGACGAGGTAAGACCGTATTTGAAGACTAGAAAGGATGCGCAGAGTCAAAACGGGGACTTACTTACAACGTTTTTTACCCTTGACATACAGACATCGAACGCAAAACCGCGCCCGTTTACTCGTCTTGCATGTATGTATGTACGGGCTAAACTCGACCGCATGCGCACAACTGTCATGACATACAGACTGACAGTATGCGTGCAGATATATTATGCTTCTACATTGTATTACAACTTTTCTGAATATTACAACAAGTTAAATGCCATATAACCTGTTAAAAAGCATTAAAACAAGGTGCGCTTGGGAATTGCTATGCATTATTGTTTTTAGATAAATAAATAAAAAGGCTGCGGTTAATAATTATTTAATATTTCTTCTGGGTAACCAGATAAAAGCGGGAACCCGCCACATGGTTAAGCAAGTATACAATTTTTTTCATAAAATACAGACGAAAAATCGGAAATAAGTGTATGCGACCAACAAATTATGCCAACTCATACTTCGATGAACTAACATGATATTGGTATAGGTCAATTGCATTTGGGTAACCGATGCGCGTCGGGTAACGGAGAAACGGGTAAAAATCTGTCCATGACTCAGCGAAAAAAATATCGTCCAATCGTAAGGCGAGTACGCTTCCGTGCCAAGAAAGAAATTGAACAACGGAAAAACTGAAGTGGAACTGAAAAATCTGTTTTTGATGCTTTAATGCGGTAAAACGTCAAAAAAGTTGATTCTGAGTTTAGAAGTGTCAATCTGGGTCGCTGGATGCACTTTTGGTTCAAAAAACAAAAAATTTTGTTGATCTGGGCAGGAGAGTTACGAATTACTCGTAGTTTGGGTAACGGTTGCGCTTCGACGTCGAAGCGCAACGGTTACGCGGACGGGTAAGCTGAAAACCCATCCCAGAATTCTGGTTTACCAATCAAATCGTTTACCTGCTTACGCGCCGTGACGTCATGTTTTTTTACCCGACTGCCGCTTGCGCGTCGCGTAATGCTTACACAGAGCAATTGACCTATGCCATTATAAATCAATTTCTGACTTACCATGGAAGGCTGTCCAGCAGTATTAATCGTAGTGGGGCACTGAATTAGATTAAAAATTAAGCACAGAACTGGGTGAACTGTAAACAGCACCAGCAGCTGGGTAGCCAGCGCGCAGGGTTCCCTGTGATATGACGGCAGTAATACATGACGAGTATACCACAAATTGTTAAAGACAGCCACAAGGATCTGTGAACCTTTTGGCAAATCGGAATCAATTTGCAATACGCTAGTCAATGGGATCAAAAGTAATCTGAGCAATAATCAGGCAACAAGTAATCAGTAAACGGAGGCGCACCCGGCCAAAGACTAATCTTGCGCAGTCTAATCTGGATTCCCAGAATGCAGCATCCTGCAATATAGATACACCAGTAATGCAAAAAAGATTATCGGTTTTTACACTTTGGAGTGCAAAAACAAACAAGGCAAGAACCGAAAACTCAAAAAAGATATAAAACCCTATGATTTTATCGTTTAACCGTCGCCGTAAGCTCAAAGTATAGAGAAGCGATCACGTGGTTTTGAATTTTGCTATTGGCGGTGGGCAGCTTCGATCTAACTCAGAATGGTGACCCACGAATCAAAACCGCGGGAACGCAAAGTTTGTAAGTAGCTGGGCGTAGCTTAGACCCGTTACAAGGTACGCCCATCTTCGTAACGGTTTTCGTCGACGCCCACCGACAGACATCGAGCAAAAATCGACTTACATCGAAGTCCAGCCAATTGGGACTTGGTACGCCTATTTCTCGTTTCGATGTAAGTCGCAGATGCTCCATGTAAGTCCGCGTTTTGACGCTGCGCATCCTCTAGACTGTCTGAATCAGTCCGAGTATTTACGTGGTATTCTCAATTCTGCAGATACTGAGTTGCAGAATGCATTGTCAGTGAACCAGTTTGAACGTAGCTTCAGGCCCCGGGTGGCTGCAAGCAGACCTAGGGTATTTTCGTGTTCCTTAAACTCGTGAAAATACAGTACACAATAATAATCATTTAAGGAAAATGGCCCGGTACATAGCGTCAAAAATGGGATACTGTACATAAACTAAAACTTTCGCTTTCGCGCACTCCGAATCACTTTTTTGTAATACTTTATCAATAGATTCATATATCCCTACGTCCCTATTTTTTGGAAATTATCTCCTAATTCGACATTCAGTTTGTGATACTTTTGATATTTTTATAAAATCCGGCGTCTTTCAAAGTTTCCTACCTGTAATCTGGAAAAAAACCTTTTGGTTTCCAGAACTTTTCTAAAAACGTTTCAAACTTTCAGTACTTAGCGTTTTAAGTACGTCCCTACGTCAGTATTTTTGGAAATTATCTCCCTATTCGACATTCAGTTTGTGATATTTTTGATATTTTTATAAAATCCGGCGTCTTTCAAAGTTTCCTACCTGTTGTTCGAAAAAAACCTTTTGGTTTCCAGAACTTTTCTAAAAATGTTTAAACCTTTCAGTACTTAACGTTTGAAGTACACAGAACTTTCCAGTAAATTCTGGAAACGTCTCGAATGAGCAAATAAAACTTTCGCAGCTTAGCAACCTAAACAATAGCTATCTAAATTACATCAGACTTATAATTTATTTTTTTAAATTCTTGAAACCTTTAAAATGTTTTTAATCCGTTTGAAAACCTCAGAATAACTTTAAATCTTTCCAAAGGCGGCTCCAAAGATTTTACATTTCCAGAATTTCTGAATATTTCTAAATATTTCGACTCGGCCCCGCGCAGCGGGGCCGTTACCTCTAACTATTTAGCCTCCAGAGTTTCGAAATTATAAAAATATCTGGAAACTGAGTACCTCAGTATCTCACGGTTTAAAGTATCAATTATATATCTAATTTCTAAATATCTAAAAGCCGGCTCGCGGTCCCGTATTCAGTCACCTAGCGGCTCTGTGATACTGGTGGTAGCTTAGGTATTCACGAACCTCTAAATGTAATAAATATGTATTTATTTTATTTTACTAATTACTGTAGAGCTTGACTGAATGGCTAAAACTCTTATTATAGCAGACGGAGTATACTACATGCAATTAGCAGCTGAAGATGTAGCCTGCGAGGTCACCTTGAGCAAGTGTTAATTGTTTCCCACAAGTTTCCATTAATTCTGCGCTGAAATATCGTCTGAATGGTTTTTATGGGCATCGTATAAATGATCCCACTCCATCCTTTTTATCACTGTTTAAATGTTATCTTTCGTACCAAAAATTTTAAGTTTCGGGTTGGCTAGATCGGCAATATAAAGTTACATTAAGAACGTGAAAAAAACAAACAAAAAAATTACAAATTTTCACAATTTTATAAAACTGGTCGAATTTAACGGAAAGCTTGAAAACTGTCCGCTACATGTTTAAAATATTTTCGCAGCTGGCCTCGCTGGGGTTTTACATTTGAAATATTATTCAAAATCTATTTTATTGCTCTACGAAGTGTATTTTGTAGTTTCTTTCATTCTTCCATGCCTCAAACACAACTGGTCGCGCGCTAGCGCGACCGATACTTGTATCATTCTAATGCTACGCGTAGATGATTTATATTTATATGGTATACATTGTTCTGAAAACCGTTTGCGCGCGCAACATCCGGTTGCCGGGATATGGCGTACTAAAACTTATGAAAAGTTTAAATGGATTGTTGTGTAAAAGTACGTATGATTATTACCCGATCTTCTTGATACTTTGCTGGAAAAGACACATGGCCATGAGGTCGAAAGGGAACCAATTTTAGATACATGGCATTTTTTTCCGATTTTAAAATAAATTTCAAAAACTTTAAAATCCATTTTAATATTATGGGAAAATGCTACGAACCTGAAGTTGGTTCACTTTCCACTTCATGTGTCTTTTGAAGCAAATTATCAAGAACATCGGGTAATAATCAGACATTTAGATCAAATGTTCTCCGTAATCCGGCCGCATGTTTCTGCTGTTTGTTAATATTAGGATGTGATGTTTCTTTTGTGAATTGTAAAGTGAATTGTAAAGCTAAGAAAATTAATAAATCACATGGAGATCCTGAAAAAACCAGACATTTGATGCACAACAATCCATTAAACTTTTCGCCCATTTTAGTACGCCATATCTCGGCAACCGTATGTTGCGCGCGCAAACGGTTTTCAGAACAATGTGCACAAATCATTAAGCTTTAGAATGACATAAAGTATTCCGAAAAAGTGATTTGGAGTGCGCGAAAGCGAAAGTTTCAGTGTATCCTATTTCTGACGCCTTGTACCGGGCCATTTCCCTTAAACTTTTCATCCATTTTAGTACGCCTTATCTCGGCATCCGTATGTTGCGCGCGCAAACAGTTTTCAGAACAATGTACACAAATCATTAAGCTTTAGAATGCCATAAAGTATTACAAAAAAGTGATTTGGAGTGCGCGAAAGCGAAAGTTTTAGTGTATATATCCCATTTTTGACAACATGTACCGGGCCATTTACCCTGAAATGTCGATTTCCCATCACAAATCGGTTTTTGAAGAAAAGATACGATAGAAAGAAAACTTTCTAATACTTTCTAATACTTCAACGTACAGAGTCTATGAGAAAAGCTGAAAACCACCCCACTATAGCCCACCACGCCAACCGTAGTTTTTTTTTCTTAGGTTTTCTTTGGCATCTGAGGTTTTCTTATGCTTCTTAGGTTCCTTAGGCACTTAGGCTCCTTAGGTTTCTTAGAGTAGGTTTTTTAGTTTTCTCAGGTTTTTTAGGTTATTTCTAGGTTATTTTCTCGTGTTATTATTTCGATTCGAACTGTTTGTGATAATTCTGCTTCGAACGGTTGTGGTACTGTATACTTTGATTCGAACTGCTAACAAGCGGAAGGTCTGGTTGGCGAGATGTACCGTTGGCGAACTGGGTGGTAGACTGTTAGTCCTAGTTACAATGGGAGCGTATAATTCGATAATTCCGGTAAATTTTGACCTCACCAAAAATCAAGATTCCGCTTGCCGTGGTATGTGCTCGTACTAAAAATTGTACCAATCGGAATGTGAGCATTAAATAATTCAAAAGTATTACCTACAGTGAAGTAGGTACTGTACTTTATAGAGATGTTTTACTGTATCTTTATCTTTATATCTTTATATATTCATACAAGCTTACCGACCAAAGCGTATTTATGCGCCGTTTTTAACTCCTCGATAATTCGTGGTCAGTTTAAGTCCAGCTTGGTCTTAAAAAATTCCATATTTTCCACAGGTGTGCCAATAGATTTTTGTTTGTTTTTAATAACCAGTGGTCAAAAGATGGTTTCACCAGGTCTTAAGTATAGGAAACATAAAGGGCACTCGAAGAAGTATTCACTGTACAGCAATAAAAAGTGCTTTAAAACATAATGACTGTAACCACGGAGACTATAGCGGATGCATACATACTTGCTCTTTAGGTAGAATTATATATTATTATTACTGTACGTCATGCAAAAGTCCATACGTATTTCAGAGCGTCAAAACGTCAGAAATTCAATACGTATGAACGTCAGAACGTAACACCGTCAGAACGTCACAAAGTAAAAACATCGGAACGTTAGAACGCCAGAACGTCATAAGGTAAGAACATCAGAACGTTAGAACGTTAGAACATCAAAACGTCAGAACATTAGAACGTCATAAAATCAGAACGTTATAACGTTAGAACGTTAGAACGTTAGAACGTCAGAACGTTAGAACGTCAGAACGTTAGAACGTCAGAACGTCAGAATGCCTGAATGCCAGAACGTCAGAACGTCAGAACGTCAGAACGTCAGAACCTTAGAACGCCAGAACGCCAGAACGTCAGAACGTCAGAACGTCATAACGTCAGAACGTCATAACGTCAGAACGTCAGAACGTCAGAACGCCAGAACGTCAGAACGCCAGAACGTCAGAACGTCAGAATGCCAGAACGCCAGAACGCCAGAACGTTATTAGACCGTCAGAACGTTAGAACGTCAGAACGTTAGAACGTCAGAACGTTAGAACGTCAGAACGTTAGAACGTCAGAACGTCAGAACGTCAGAACGTCAGAACGTCAGAACGTTAGAACGTCAGAACGTCAGAACGTCAGAACGTCAGAATGCCAGAATGCCAGAACGCCAGAACGTCAGAACGTCAGAACGTCATAACGTCAGAACGTCAGAACGTCATAACGTCAGCACGTCAAAACACCAGAACGTCAGAACGTCATAACGCCAGAAGGGCAAAACGTCATAAAGTAAGAACGTTAGAACGTAAGACCGTCAAAACGTTAGAATGTCAGAACATCAGAACTTCAGAACGTGAAAAATTAAAATTGTCAGAACGTCAAAAATTCCGAAAGTCAGCCTTTATATATTTATAACGACCTTTCCAAAACAATGCCAATACTATCCAATACTTAAGTGCCGAGCGCGGATGCGCGAGGATACCTTGTATTCATACAAGCTTACCGACCAAAGCGTATTTATGCGCCGTTTTTAACTCTTCGATAACTCGTGGTCAGTTTAAGTCCAGCTTTGTCTTAAAAAATTCCATATTTTCCATAGGTGTGCCAATAGATTTTTGTTTGTTTTTAATAACCAGTGGTCAGAAGATGGTTTCACCAGGTCTTAAGTATAGGAAACGTAAAGAGCACTCGAAAAAGTACTGTATTCACTGCACAGCAATAAAAAGTGCTTTAAAACATGTCTGTAACCACGGAGACTATAGCGGGTGCATAAATACTCGTACTTGCTCTTTAGGTACTTAAAATATGTATATTATTACGTCATGCAAAAGTCCATACGTATTTCAGAGCGTCAAAACGTGAGAAATTCAAAACGTAAGAACGTCAGAACGTAACACCGTCAGAACGTCAGAACGTCATAAAGTAAGAGCATCGGAACGTTAGAACGTAAGAACGTCAGAACGTCCTAAAGTAAGAACATCAGAACGTTAGAACGTAAGAACGTCATAAAGCACGAACATCGGAACGTTAGAACGTAAGAACGTCAGAACGTTAGAACGTTAGAACGTCAGAACGTCAAAACGTTAGGACATTAGAACGTTAGAACGTAACACCGTAAGAACGCTGGACGTCATAACGTCATAAAGTAAGAACACTAGAACGTCAGAACGTGAGAACGTTAGAACGCCAGAACGTAACAACGTCAGAACGTCAAAACGTTAGAACGAACAGAACTTTGACGTTCTGACGTAAGAACTTCATAAAGTAAGAACATCAGAACGTCAGAACGTGAGAACGTTAGAACGCCAGAACGTAACAACGTCAGAACGTTAGGACGTTAAGAACGCCAGAACGTAACAACGTCAGAACGTCAAAACGTTCAGAACTTCAGAACGCCAGAACATCAAAACGTCATAAAGTAAGAACATCAGAACGTCAGAACGTCAGAACGCCAGAACGTCAAAACGTAAGAACGTCATAAAATAAGAGCATCAGAACGTTAGAACGTAAGAACGTCATAACGTTAGAACCTCAGAAAATCAGATTCTTCATAACGTGAAAAATTAAAATTGTCAGAACTTCTGAAATTCCGAACGTCAGCCTTTGCATATTTATAATGACCTTTCCAAAACAAAGCCAATACTATCCAGTACTTAAGTGCCGAGCGCGGATGCGCGCGGCTATTCATACAATCTTACCGACCAAAACGTATTTATGCGCCGTTTTTATAGACTCGTCAACGCGTGGTCAGTTTTAGTCCAGCTCGGTCTTAAAAAATTCCATATTTTCCATAGGTTTGCCAATAGATTTTTGTTTTTTTTTTATTAGCCAGTGGTCAGAAGATGGTTTTACCACGTTTTAAGTATAGGAAACGTAAAGAGCACTCGAAGACGTATTCCTGCACAGCAATAAAAAGTACTTAAAATAATGACTGTAACCACGGAGACTATAGCGAATTTTAGATTTCACAAAACAAGTTCCGTCCAGTTCGACTTGCGGGTAGAAGTTGGCGTTACGGGTTGATTTACGTCCGTTCGCGACGTAAGGCGCCGTAACCTAACGTCGTTGGCTGACGCGTAAAAACTATCTGCCTTGCGTGGATCTGTGCAACGGCTCAGCCGTATGGCTGAGCGACAAGCCAGCGCATGCTGCCTGTGGATCTTTTTTATGTGCTCTAACCGCCTCCCCGAGAGCAGGTTGGTCACGCTCTCGGCACTCTCGACTCGATTTATTTTTCAGCTGTACGTCACTGCAAGTGTGCATCCGTACAAGCATTTTAAACGCTGTTCAATCTGGTAACGTACTGTTTATGTGACGCAGTAGTTTCTAGTGGACGGAGCCTGAACCATGAGAAATCTAAAATTCCCTTATAGCGGATGCATACATACTCGTACTTGCTTTTTAGTATGGATGATAATTATTGTGTTAATAGTACGTAAATTTACCTAATTTGGAAAACGTCCATAAAAGGTAAAGTACAGCGCACCTTATGTCGCATATACAGTACTCAGAATATCAGAAGATGAGAACGTCAGAAAACAGAATGTCAGATAATCAGAATTAAGAACCTTAGAATGTCTGAACGTAAGAAATTAAGAACGTCAGAACATCAAAACGTCAGAACGTCAGAATATCAGAAGTCAGAACGTGAAAAATTTAAAAGGTTAGAACGTCAGAAATTCAGAACGTCAGAACATCAAAACGTCAGAACGTCAGAATATCAGAAGTCAGGACGTGAAAAATTTTAGAGGTCAGAACATCAAAACGTCAGAACGTCAGAATATCAGAAGTCAGGACGTGAAAAATCTGAAAGGGCAGAACGTCAGAACATCAAAACGTCAGAACAGAATATCAGAAGTCAGAACGTGAAAAATTTGAAAGGTCAGAACGTCAGAACATCAAAACGTCAAAATGTGAAAAATTTAAAAGATCGGAACGTCAGAACATCAAAACGTCAGAACGTAAGAATATCAGAAGTCAGGACGTGAAAAATTTAAAAGGTCAGAACGTCAGAACATCAAAACGTCAGAACGTGAAAAATTTGAAAGGGCAGAACGTCAGAACATCAAAACGTCAGAACGTAAGAATATCAGAAGTCAGAACGTGAAAAATTTGAAAGGTCAGAACGTCAGAACATCAAAACGTGAAAAATTTAAAAGGTCAGAACGTCAGAAATTCAGGACGTCAGAACATCAGAAAGTCAGAATATTAGAACGTCAAAAAAATTAGAACGTCAGAACGTATAAAATTAAGAACGTCAGAAATTTTGAACGTCTCAACCTCAGAACATCAGAACGTCAAAACGTGAAAATTCTGAAACGTCAGACCGTCAGAATATCAGAATGTCAGAAGTCAGAACGTCAGAACATCAGAACGTGAAACGTTTTAAACGTCAGAACATCAGAAATTCAGAACGTCGGAACATGAGAACGTCGGAACGTGAAAAATTAAGATCGTTAAAACATCAATACGTCTTATCAAATACGACTACGAAAGCCTATATACGATTAAAATCATAGTCTTAAAAAACTTTTCTTCTATAATTCTGGCTTTTTTATATTTTTAATGACCTTTCCAAATAAAGCTAATACTATCCAGTACATAAGTGCCGAGCGCGGATGCGCGAGGCTACCTTGTATTCATACAATCTTACCGACTAAAACGTATTTATGCGCCGTTTTTATAGACTCGTCAACGCGTGGTCAGTTTTAGTCCAGCTTGGCCTTAAAAAATTCCATATTTTCCATAGGTGTGCCAATAGATTTTTGTTTTTCTTTATTAACCAGTGGTCAGAAGATGGTTTTACCAGGTTTTAAGGGATTTGGCCCGGTACATAGTACCAAATTCGGGTACCTACACGGGAACTTTCGCTGTCGCGCACTCCTAAACACTTTTTTTGCATTGCTTTATGACATTTTGTAGCCAAAGGATTTGTATACGTAGGCCTGAAATCCGTTTACGCGCGCAATATCCGATTCGGGAGTTATTAGTGAAATAAAATTCCAAAAGTTTAAACGCGCTGAGGTGTACCAAAAGTCTCATTATGAACCGATGCTCTTCAAATTTTGCACGAAAAGGCACATTACTATGAAGATCGTTTTGGTACCGAACCAGCTTTTTAATATTTTTTTCAAATTTTAAAATGATTTCAAAAATTTTAAAAATTAATTTAAATTTTGAAAAAAATGGTAGAGAGCTGGTTCGGTACCAAAACGATCTTCATAGTAATGTGTGTTTTCGTGCAAAATTTGAAGAGCATAGGTTCATAATGAGACTTTTGGTACACCTCCGCGTTTAAGCTTTTGGAATTTTGTTTCACTAATAACTCCCGAACCGGATGTTGCGCGCACAAACGGTTTTTTTGCCTATGTATACGAATCCTTTGGCTATAAAACATCATAAAGCAATGCAAAAAAGTGTTTGGGAGTGCGCGACAGCGAAAGTTGCCGTGGATGTATACAAATTTGTTGCTATGTACCGGGCCAAATCCCTTAAGTACAGTATAGGAAACGTAAAGAGCACTCGAAGACGTATTCCTGCACAGCAATAAAAAGTACTTAACATAATGACTGTAACCACGGAGACTATAGCGGATGCATAAATACTCGTACTTGCTTTTTTAGTGTAGATGATAATTATTGTGTTAATAGTACATAAATTTACCTAATTTGGAAAACGTCCATAAAAGGTAAAGTACAGCGCACCTTATGTCGCATATACAGTACTTATCTGCATACGTCAGAACGTAAAAATATCAAAAGATCAGAACGTCAGAAAACAGAATGTCAGATAATCAGAAGGCAAAAAATTAAGAACGTTACAATGTCTGAACGTAAGAAATTCAGAACGTCAGAACATCAAAACGTCAGAACGTCAGAAATTCAGAACGTCAGAACATCAAAACATCAGAACGTAAGAATATTAGAAGTCAGAACGTGAAAAATTTAAAAGGTCAGAACGTTAGAACATCAAAACGTCAGAACGTAAGAATATCAGAAGTCAGAACGTGAAAAATTTGAAAGGTCAGAAAGTCAGAACATCAAAACGTCAGAACGTAAGAATATCAGAAGTCAGAACGTGAAAAATTTGAATGGTCAGAAAGTCAGAACATCAAAACCTCAGAACGTAAAAAATGTAAAAGGTCAGAACGTCAGAAATTCAGGACGTCAGAACATCAGAAAGTCAGAATATTAGAACGTCAGAAAAATTAGAACGTCAGAACGTGTAAAATTAAGAACGTCAGAAATTTTGAACGTCTCAACGTCAGAACATCAGAACGTCAAAACGCGAAAATTCAGAAACGTCAGACCGTCAGAATATCAGAATGTCAGAAATCAGAACGTCAGAACATCAAAACATAAAACGTTTTAAACGTCAGAACATCAGAAATTCAGAACGTCGGAACAAGAGAACTTCGGGACGTGAAAAATTAAGATCGTTAAAACGTCAATACGTCTTATATAAAATACTACGTTTATTTATTGTCTTATGCAGCGGGACAGACGTCCCCTCTAGGCACTTGACAGTTTTTAACATAGTCTAAGATAACAACACATAACCACAAGTCCACAACTATCAAATTGCGAAAAGGTAGACATGCTATCGGGGTATCAGCTGACGACAAACAAGAAATGTCATACTACAAGTATAAAACGCTGCAAGTGACTTTTGCCGAATCATTCCTTGAGTAACTTTATGTTACAAAAACTTTTGATAGAGTTCAGTCTCCTCCAGTTAACGGTATCCAACGCACTTGTAAACAAGCTGAGGGAGGCATAACTTTCCTTGTCCAAAACAATTTCATTCCATAAGAGCGACAAGCGGCTTGGGAGAGAGTCCTGGGAAGGAGGTAGAGTCGTTCCACACAATGTTGTAGGTGCCGCCAGGATGGGGAAGGGATGTGCTGATAGCCGTCTTGCTGATCGTGTATTACCTGAAACACAAGACAGCAGCAGCTTGTCCGTACGGTACGAAAAATCGTTCTCCCAGTGGGATGCGATTAAAAACAAGTTTGTATACGAATGTAAGGCTCCGTTTCAGCCTGCGCAACTCAAAACAATCCCAATTTAATTCCGTTAACTGTTCTTTATAACTGTTACTACCAAGATAAATGGTATCTAGAAAGCGCTCTAAACAACGCTCTAACTTATCTCGGCACGTTTTGTTGACAGGCGCAATAAAAGGACAGCAATAATCAAAGGACGTAAACACTAAAGACTTGAACAACTGAATACGAGCAGCAGAATCAGCTCTTCTAAATGCGAAATTAATCCAGCACGTTTTTTTCCGTAATTTCATCACTAAATTATTGGTATTTTCTTTAAACTTCAAACTACGGTCGGACATCACACCTAGGTATTTAACACAATCGGTTTTCTCGATCATGTTGCCACCGAGATAGTACTTTGATTCACAGTACGGTGTTCGTTTTTTCGAAAAAGAAACATGGTAAGATTTTGAAACATTAAAAATTAGTTTATGATCACTTGCCCACTTTTCTATCGCCCTGAGATCAGACTGCAGCGCAACTTCGTCAGCTTTCGCAGAGATGGGTCTGTAAAGAGCTATGTCGTCGGCGAAAATGAGCAATTCGCTGTTGTTTACGAGCGCCGAGGGCAAGAAATTTTGAACGCAAATAAAGAAACGTGGCCCCACAATCGACCCTTGCGAGACGCCGCTGGTGACAGCTATCACTTTTGATACACGGCCGTTAACAACAACGCATTGCTTTCTGCCCTTTAAGTAATCAGCTATCAAGTGCACCATTTGACTGTTAATACCAAGTTTAATCAATGCATCGAGAATGATTTGATGATCACATTTATCAAATGCTTTCGAACAATCCAAAAACAACGCGTCAACTTCAACATCATTATCAATAAAATCCGTTGTTGACTTTACGAACCATGATATCTGTAATTCACATGAACGCTTTTCCCTGTAACCAAATTGGTGATCGGTCAGTTTATTATGTTTTTTTTAAAAAATTTCGAATATACTCATCAATACAACGTTCAAAAATTTTGGAAACGGGGTTCAACAAAGAAATTGGTCGGTAGTTTTGGGGACAAGTCAGATCTTTAGACCCTTTGGGAATAGGTGATATGTACGACTGCTTCCAGCTTGAAGGATAACAACCCTCATTTACCGCTGCAGTAAAAATCATGTGCAGCGGTTTAACGATAGCATTTGCACACAGTTTTAAAAGTTTATTCGTTATTTGAAACGGACCACTGGATGACGCAGACGAGCAGTTTGCAATGTGATACAGAATACTTTCTTCCGTTATTTCGAAAGGCTCCGTGTTATTATTTACACACATCTCTACATTGGAGCCATGGCAATGACTGCCGCATGACCCTTGAGAACTTGCGTACATTTGGTTAAACGCGGTCGCTTTTTCGTTATCTGTAGAAAGAATCGAGCCGTCCTCCATTTTCAGCGGCAGTATCCCAGTTTTATCGTCGGACGATTTAACGTACTGCCAAAACTTACGTGGGTTGTTGCGCGCTGCCGTTGCAGCCTCACTAATCTGACAGTTTTCAAAATTGCGTATCAATTTTTCTGCATGCTTACATAAATTTTTCCACTGCAGCTTATAATTTAGGGCGAGATTAACATCAGTTTTTCTTAACGAATTTCGATATTTTTCGAAAACTTTATACGACTACGAAAGCCTATATGCGATTAAAATCATAGTCTGAAAAACCTTTTCTTCTATAATTCCGGCTTTTTTATATTTTTAATGACCTTTCCAAATAAAGCTAAAACTATCCAGTACATAAGTGCCGAGCGCGGATGCGCGAGGCTACCTTGTATAGCTAATCTGTATGTAGTACCATCCCGTGACGTTCGTTATATGAGATACCTGTCGATAACGTCATCGGGCCACTTCCGTAACAGACAGACGGAGAGTTTTTCTTTTTCAGCTGAGGACCCTCGCTGTTCTCCGGTCGATAACCGAAGTAATTTCATGGTTTTTAAAGTTGCCACCTATTGCAGTGAATTCTGTTGTTTTTAGGCGCATTTTAAGGTGCTGGAAGGGATGCCGCGGTATCAGTCGCTACTAGCGGGTGCAAATCAAGTCAGCTATCGTAATACTGTTGTCGTCCGCGGCCATGGCAACGTTTGGTGGCTGGGATACGTTCAGGATATTGACGGCGAGTACGCCTTTATTCACTTTAACTCTACACTAACGGAAGCTCGCTGGATGCACTTAAGAGACGTCTGGCCTCTGCCATCGTACTGGGACACCGAGCTTTGTATGAGGGAAGGCTACCAAAATGTCGAAATTTTTGCGGCTTTGCGTGATGGAGATAACGGTCCGTTCCGATTTCGGCCAGCCGTTATAATGCACAGACTTTCGGGTTGTAGCTCGAGTTGTTGGATGTTTTATATCAAGACCAAAAGTCTCAGCAGCGACTCCGGTGCCCAACGAACTTGTCTTGAGCTGGTACACGCAGGCCAAGTGGCAAGTGCTTTGCCACCCAGCGGTCCGTCCTTGCTAGATCGCCGCAAAGGATTGCTCTATACCAAATACTTCATACCATTTGACCATGCCAAGGCCGTTCTCACTGAGCCTTCAGATAAATTTCGCATCATAAAACATCTTCAGGACGCTTTTCGAGCCAGAATGCATTTACTAAGTGGTGAGTATTTGACCGACGGCTGCCGATTTCATCTGCGCATCGAATCGGGGGGTTGCGTATTTGTTATCATTATTCTCGCAACGGACGCGGAACCGACACCTTGGATAACTGAGATCTTGCCGAAAATCCTGAAAACACATATCTCCAGTCGCGCCAGTCTACTGCCTATCCGTAATCGAGAATTACGCGCAAATGAATATGGCCTTTGTGAAACTGGTAAGCCGACTGTTTTTTATGAACTTTATGTCCTTATCCTTTAAAATTATGTGTATTTGTAAATACTTACTACTATTAGTAGGTATTCATGCATGGTAATACTCAATCGATGGAAGACTATGCCCACAGTTAGAGGCTATCTTGCCACCACTGAGCTGATATTCCACAGTCAATCCAGACATTAATATGCCACACAGCTCACTCCGGCCATAAGACTGAATCGCCACTAACGGAGCATAGGCGACTTATAACACTCACTAGGTACTTTCAGTTCTGACTGCCTTATGATAATGCAGCCCAACGGACTGTTCGTCATGCTCCTATGTGTCATTCCGAGATAACGCAAGCGTTGTGCATTGGTTTGTTGCAACAGTCAACACATGTCCACTTTAAGGCAACATTGCCCAACGGAAAATCTAGTCGAGACTAGATTTTCCGTTGGGCATCGTTGACTTATCCATGCATTGCGCGCGTTACACGCTGTAGACGGTGAGTGCAATGGACTGCACTGCCCCGTTAATACCGTGCTATCGACGCTATGTAATAACAAATTTAGATCTAACATAATTACGAACGCAGAATAATGCGTATGCTACCATTAATAATTTATTGACTTTGAGACGGCATTAATTACTAATTAGGCAGTAATTTCCCGTTATAATTAATAATTAAGCATTATTTAAGCTAATTAGATAGTCATTCAAGACGGCGGTGGCTAGCTTTACTGATGTATTAAAGGTAATTAGGCTACTCAGGCAGTAATTTCACGCTCTCATTAACAACGTCGAGCTTATGATAAGTCTAACTTATCACAAGCTGGGGCATTCATATATCGCAGCCGTTACCGTTGCTCTGTTTTCGCATTATTGGATAGTTTTTCTACGAGTCAAATGTGATTACTCATGGTTTTGACTTATCGTAAGTTAAGCTTACGATAAGTCAGAGTGTGCTGAAATTCCTTACTATAATAATATTATTACTTACTAAACTAACAGGTATTCCATCGAGCATGCACCTTGTACGATGACGTCACGGTAGAGAACACGCACAGTGCGACGCAGTAGGCAACCCCTGCGGGTTCTTTGTTTATCAAAACTTTCAGATTCGTACAATCCCTTCGTACTATGGCAAAAAAAATTTGAAGTTTGGAAGTGAAAGTTGGAAAGTAAAAAGTTGTCATATAAACGAAAAGTTTACGCTTTACGCAATTCTTGTTTACCATAAAGGCCTATGAGGGAATCTGCCTTAGCACTCTACGCTAAACAAAAATCACTTGTTTTGATCAAAACTGAATTGTTCGATGGTTTTGATTGATTAATTAATTTTAATTGTTTGGTTTTGATTGACTGATCAGGTTTGGTCGCTTCGTTTGATCACAAATCAAGAACCAACTATTCTCGGTTAACATGGAGGTCTGTGGACTGTGGCAAACCACCTCCTAGACCTCTATGCTAACGAGAATCATAAAGTTTTCGTTTCCTTCGGAACGTTTCACTTGTCAGTTTTAGTTTACAAACTTAGAATTTTTGCTGAATTTTTTGAGCCATAATACGAACGGATTCTACGAATTTGAATAACAATTGAGAATAATTTCTGAAATTCAGAGAAATTTATTGCTGGAATTTATAAAAATAGTAATTTCTGGAATTTAGATATGTTTACAATAACGCGCACATCTTTTAAACATAGCAAAATTATTGTGCAGAAAACACTTTTTTTCCGAGGGAAAGGCAGTGACCAATACCATTTTCTGGTTGAAATAAAATATGAATTCATTTGGCTGCATTAAAAAATAAGTACCGGCCCCGCCGGCCCGCGCTCATGCTCTGACTCAGACTCTTGACGGCGAAAACTCTGACTCTGACTACTCAAAGTTTGACCTTCAAAGTCTGTATCATTCGATAGCTCTTATTCTGTAGTAGAGCCATGATCCATCAAAAGTCAGATTTGAGAAAAACAGTTCCAGTTTTACAAAAAATTAAAAAAAACTTTACATGCTGAGTCTACGGGAGAAGTGAAGAATGCACCACTGCAAAACTGACCACCTCACCATTAGATTGTAGTCGCTACACAGTGGCCAAGAACCCCTTTGCTGCCAAACAGCCAACGGCCTCCGGAACGTTTCACTAGCTTAGGTTGCCCTGAGTTTTTAATTTCTCATCAAAACTCTGACTCGAAAAGGAAGGAGGAACAGCAAAGTGCGATAGAACATTTTAAAGTTTAAACCATGATCACTAAAACAACTGCCCTCCGCCGAAGTCTAACCAGTTCTGAAGTAGCAGCGCGCCCAAGGGCAGCAGCTGGTGACTGGTGAGCAATGGAAGTACACATTTTCTGGCACAGTGAGCGGGCTCGGAAGCAGTAAGAAAGAATTTTCTAAAATTTCTGTTTTGTAAAATCTTTGACAACCAACAGAAGGCGCAGCAGCCGGGAGAAAAAGTTAAAAAAATCATTAAAAATCAGCAGCAAAACATTATCTACAGAACGATATGAAGCCGATTTGCGCGGGGTCTGTCATTCACTACATATCTTTTACTCAAAGTCAGTAGCAGAGCCAGCAGAAGTCAGATTTGAGAAGAGCAGGCAACGGTGGCTCCAGATGTCACGGATCATTAGGTTTTTCCTTTGCGTCATAAATTTTCAGAAAATTGATTTTTTCCCAATGTGTGGAATAAGAACCGAAGACAAGGCCGCAGGCGACGCCGAGCTGCGGCGCGAGCGGAGCATCAAGTGAAACATTATTTATGGCCATTTTTTTGCATGGGATTGCATTCCGCTTTCCCACCACTTCCCATACTGATACTTTCGGATTTAAAGGGCATGGGTGGAAAATTATTTTTACGGGTGGGATATGAAGAAACCAGAAACGTCAAATGAGCAACATGTGCTCCATAGTTCTGAGTCGTAGTGCTGTTTCCGGTATCCGACCTTGGGAATTTACAATTACTCCAAGTTTGTGACCTGGCCACGAAAAATTATTCGTGCAAACAATACAACGCATGATACGAAATATGACCGTGATGTTTTTCACCAAAAAATAAATAATAATCATGATATCCTTCTGATTTTAAATCGTTCCTATTCCGTAGCCTATATATTGCGCGCAATTTGCGCGGGGTCAACTAGTAGCCTAATAATACCCTAAGAAACCTAAGAGACCTAAGAAACACACGAACAAACTAAGGCCTTGGCTCAAATTCGAACCGTATCTCGCTACGGTACGGTAGCTCCACCGCACGAAGTAGCTGTTTGCAGTGGCCACGCCTACAGGTACAGTTCTACAAGCCACCTCGTGCGGTGGAGCCACCGTACCGTAGCGAGATACGGTTCGAATTTGAGCCAAGGCCTAAGAAACACACAATAGCCTAGGGCCCTAAGCGTAAACAGCGTAAACTAAGAGTAACTTAGGAAACCTAAGAACCTGTTTTACTTGGCTGTATCAGAGCTTCGGTGGTCAAAGAGTAGTTGCGGTCAGAGTCAGAGTAATAACTTTGAGTACGATAGTCAGAGACAGACTTTGAGCAGTCAGAGTCGGAGTTTGAGTGGTCAGATTCAGAGTTTAAGCGTGGGCCAGAAATAGTACCGATACAGCAGTGGTTTTCGTTCTGCTGTACAATGCGTGGCACAATCTCGCGATTGTACAGCGGCAAGTTCCAGAAAAAAAATAATGTAAATCATTTAGGAGTATCGTATAAATAATGCAATATCAATAGGAGTAGTAAGTACTATGAAGCTGGAAAGGAAATGTCCAGCTAGCAGCGCCGTTTGCAAATTTGGACGGGAGAAATGGGTGTAATAGAGGCTTTTTGCAACTGCTCCGCTTAACCATAGCCATACACTTAACCATACGCTATGGTTAAGTGCGAGCGTATGGTAAGTGCGGATACCATACAAACTCGTTGTATGGTGGCTGACTTCCAACAGCTCCTCTTAACTCCTGTATACTTTAACTTTGCTAGAAGTAGACTTTTCAAGTACAGAAAACATCAGAGAATTTAAATTTTGATGTTTTAAAGGATTCCACGGCACGTAACACGAGGAAAAAAATGAATTCGAAGACCCCTAGAAATCAGTTGCGCTTTTTGTAAGGTAATCTGTACACTGCCACTTCGATGGCGGTCGTCCAGCTACCCGATAAGCGATGGTTAAGGTATGGTTATGGTGTTTTCTGCAAAAAGCCTCTAATAGCTTACTCGTCATGCATCGTTCCTCGAGCAGAACACAACACACGTCGCTGTTAGGCCCGGCCTCTGCCTTCAACTTGCCGGGGCATTCCGGGCTACCGATCACTTCGGCCGTTTTCATTTCGGCCGCGTTCATTTCGGCCAAAGTTTTTCGGTCGCCATTCACTTCGGCCGCAGTACATTTCGGCCGACGCTCATTTTAGTTTAATTCACAAGAAAACGTTACCTGCGATATAAATTTATCGGTTACTTAAACCATTGAATAAAAAAATTGAAAGCAAATACCGCGTTCATATCAATTTGCACGCACAATTTTTTTTAGCAGTTCTTGAAGTGTTACTGTCACCATCAAGTGTCCCATTCGATGACACAAAGTCACGAAGCCTACCGGGAGACTACTGAAAACCTAACCGTAAGCCAACTAGGAAAACATAAAAACAGAAAGTAAATCTTCATATCATAAATCACTAAGGATAACCTAAGAATACCTATGATAACAAAAGAAAATCAAAGAAAACCTAAGAAAACGTAAGAAAACATAACAAATCTAAGAAAACCTAATAAACCTGAGAAACCTAAGGAACCAAAGAAACCAATACCATAATAAACCTAAAAATCCTAGAAAACCTGGACAACGTAGAAAACCCAGGACACCTATGATGGCCGAAATGTCCCGTTGCCGAAATTAGCGTTGGCCGAATGAACCTTTGCGGCCGAAGTGATCGGACACGGGCATTCCGCACTCTACGACCGCCAGAAATTTTCTTTTGTTTACACACGGATTCGGACACCAACCACAGAAGCTATAGCTTCTTATATGTTACGATATCCGTCGTTACGGGCGTCGTATACCGCATATAAGAACCTATCACGGTTCACTGGAACCTGCCGCAAAAATTCCAACTGTACCAGAGTACAGCACTGTATACAAGCGTTTACTATTAGTAGTTGCAGGCCAATATCCATCCCTGCTAACTGGTCAGCTTCTATTAAGTATATATTCCTTCTACAGATGTCGAAGTTGGTTCACTGATGTTGAATGCCTGTATCTCACATTTGACGCCTTCGCTACTGAGCGACATCTTGTCGCATTTGGACTTACATTCGCAAATGAAAGTCAAACGGTACGCAGTATCTTTGCATTCGCTTCATAAGTAACCTTTTAACAGTATCTTCATCATAAGTACTCGTGTTCGTTCTCAAGGCAGTATTATAATATTTCGAAGGCCTTCTCAAGGTTCATGATCGGTTTTCGAAAGTAAAGCTGGCTCCTGGGCCACAACGTTGAGAAGAACTCCGGAAGTCTATACTTTTTTTTTCTGAATCATTGTCACACTCAGTTAGCTTTTTGTTAAAATCTTTGTCTAAAATTAACGTTCCGTACAAAAAAGAATCCGTGAACTGCTCTTTTTGTAAGGATTAAGAGGCAAGCAATCTTCCTAAACCACCTGCACTAAGTAAGTAGCGGCTCCATCGAAGGCAAATCATCGGACGCCTGGTACGGGTGGTTTTTGCGTACATAATATTAATTCTTGCAAAAAGAACAGTTGAAGTACTCGTACAAAAAAAAACAGGTAAAGCTCGTGAATTGTGTGTTATTATTGTTTCAAAATTTGAACTTGATATAAGTATTTTCTGCAGAACCATAGTTGATATTTTGATGTCAGTGGTGCACATAGTATAAGAATGTCTGTCTCAGCCTTTATTGTCCTGTGATTAATACAATTCAAGATCGTCAATACATGTAGTTCACAATTTCACTCAATACTCAATAAGAAGTAAGAACTCAATACTGACTACTCTGTGTTTCTTGATAGGGTGTGTGCCTTATGGCAGTTGCTGCTGAGCAGCTATCGAGTGATAGAGCACGTCAGCATCTCTTTCGGAAGCTGTTGGCAGCTCAAGGCGGACAGCGATAACTGTTTTAAAGTGGCTACTCTACTGAACAGCTCAATCAGCTCAGCGACCATAAGTCTCACCCTGTTGAATGTATTCCCGCCACAGCACGGTTTTTTCTTGGGTTCGATGTTAGATGCCTTGGAAATTAAGTTGCCGTTTCTCGTGTTCAAAGACTACACTAACGTTATACCACTAAGAGTCTTCCAACAAAAACAGTCACGTTTAAAGCATGGCACAGCGGTCCATTTAACAGCCTATAAACACTACTGCAAATTCGTCTTGCTGCAAAACTGGAAAGTTACCGCCCTCTTCGGACAGCAAATGTACGACGTTTTTGAGGAGGACCCAATCTGCTACGAGCCACATCCCGGGACCACCTCTTGCCCACTGCCAGCGCACGAGCGGGAGTTTATGTTGCATCTCGCATACCAGCCACACGATCTGGCCATTGACAAACTGCAAATCACCATTCCGAAGGTCATTCTGCCCTGCAGAGACGGAAAAATGCACATGACCAGTCGCTTCATGTGCGCCTTGAACGATAACTTCCCGCCGATCACGCAGGACATGCTGGTGAAGGTCACAGCTGTCCGTGCGCGGTGGCTGCGCACTCTTACCTACCCCCAGGACTGGCAGAGCATTCGCAACTACCTCGTAATGTGAGTGATGATAAATTATGCTTTCTTCGACGTATTGTGCTAAGTACTGTATATAAAAGGTTCACATGCTTACGTATATTAGCCTTTTGCTTTCGAAGTTGGCTAACCGATATCCTGCCACCGTAGTCAGTCAAATCAAAGTGCTTGGTTATACCGAAATAGCGGAAATAATGGAAGTTAATCTTATTTCACCTGCGGTACAACGTAATTTTCTAATAATTGAAAACATCGACATTTCTTTATAACATTAAAATTTCAGTAAACTTTTCTGCTCCTTCCATCGTTCCCAATTCCCATAACCGATGCCGCGCTGTACCTCCAGTGGCAATCTCTGGCGTAAATACATATTCATGAGAACGGGCTTTGCCAGTGTGTTGCTCGAGTCGTTTACCCAGTGCTTTGATAATGGCGACAGCGGACGGTCCCCATGGGCCCATTGTTTCAACAGCTATGTGTGCGAAGATGTATCTGCCGCATAGGTACGAGGACACACTAAGTATACGTGATAGACAAAAAATTAAGCGAGAATAAGTGATAACCATGCCCGGCTCATGCAACGCGGGCAACCACCCAGGTTCGCAGTTGCTTGTAAGCACATAAAAAATGACTGACTGAAAATTATGCAAACTTTCAACGCTGATTTCTCGTGCACTCTGAAACGTGACTATTCAACCAATATATCAGAAGGCGCAGAAAAAAATAACACGATTTTTGATACCAAATAAGCGAGAAGATACGCTGATTCAAACAGATTACAGCTATTTTCATTTTCTCGTAGACTAACCATAGGATCCACGATCAAGGGTTCCCCACACAGAATCCTATGCTCTGTCTACGAGAAACTCAAAAACGCTATCTATTGTCTTAATCGCAATAAACTGCAACTTGTTGGGTATCAAAAATCTTGTAGATTTTTTCTGCATCTTTTGCTTCATTGGTCAAATTGTTTCGTTTCATATCACACAAGGAATGAGAGCTGGAAGTCAGCATACGCGTCTATGAAGACGAGCTGTTTACTACGCAGTACTTGGACCGCCAACCCTTGGTGGCTGGGTGTGCTGCACAACACGTGATTGGTTACTGTGTTGTCGAGTCAACTTGGCACCTTTTCGTACACTGAGTTATACGCTAAGCGGATACGACTCACTGTAAACAAGGGTGCCAAGTTGACTCGACAACACAGTATCATTTATTCTCGCTGGTTTTTTTGTCTATCACGTATACTTAGTGTGTCCTCGTACACATAAAGCCGGGACTTCTTTTCTTCCGCTTCCACCTCCGCAGCACCTGCGCTTGCTGCCGTAGACCTGACGTGGGAAGGCGCCACCGTGTCCACACAAGTGACGTCCCATGCTAATCACATCCCTCTCTGCCAGGCGAAGGTTGTGCAGCCATCAGGACGTCGTTCTGACGTATGCGACGTGCCACGTGGTTCCAATTTCGCCGGAACCCCAGCTGACACAAGAGACCGGCATATGATGATGTTCAGTCCTCCGTGTCGTGGGTGTCTACCGGGCTGAGTACCGGCTGAGAATGCACAAGACAGACCGTGGTGCCCGTATTTATCTTTATGTTTTTGGCACTTCATGCAATCGTGAGGCTCGCATATTGCAACTCTCAGTCTCAGGCCTACAGAAATTTTAAGAGTGTCATCGTCTAGTAAGTTGCCAATGTGGGCGGAGGGGAACGCATTTTAACCAAATACCGGCCTCTGGGCTTGACTGAGCAAGAATCCGGGCTTTATTCGTCGTTGCGGTAAACTTCCAGCGGCGTAGACAGAGACACGTTGCACAGCGGCATATCCCACGTTTTTGGCTGCTTGCGGAAATTAGGTTCCGGCAGTTCGGGTAGGCAGGCGTTCTTTTTCCAAAAATCAAGAGCGTCAGGAAATTCAACGGCAGATTGACCAGGCAGCTGTGAGGACACCAAATCGGATACGGAGTGAATCGAAGCCAGAAAGGCTGGAAGTGCTAATTCCTCCGCCCGACGTACGCCGATACCGCCCTTGCACGGCGCGGAAGTTAATTGTCGTTTCACGGCGCGGTTGCATCCTCGTAGCTTCAGACAGCGAAACAGCAAGAAGAAATCGTACAGAACATTGCGATAAGATCACAGTCACATAAAAACGAAGTGATTACAGCTTTAACTGTTAACATGCCGACATAAAAGTCAATAAACAGCAAGCACTGATTTAAATGCACTTAACACACGTATAGAGTCAAGAACTCACCGTAGTGTCAGAGTAACTGCTCATTGTCAGTGCTCACACTATAGTAGGTTCTTGATGGAGTAGTTACTTTCGTTGCAGTTGCGATTGGTTGGTGTTATCGTGGAAAAAAGTCAGGAAGACGATAAAACCAAAAGCCACGTTATTAATTAATTGTCAAATTTTCAAAAATATCGAAAAGGAAAGCAAGGACACTTAATCGGCTTTTGTACAACACTACCCGTAGAGACCTTCAAGTGGCCACCTATGTTGAGCCAATGGCCGTGCCAATTTTCATGGACTCTGGAAAGAGGAAGTTGTGATTACTATGTTAAAACAAAAAACCGAAAGAAAATCGGTTCTGGAGCAACATACTGAAGCCGGCCGCGTGAAGGTATTGACGTAACATAGGTGGCCACTTGAAGGTCTCTACGGGTAGCGAGTCAGTGAAACAGGTGTGAAGTCGAAATTGGACTTAGGAAGTGGATCGAACTGGTTTAACTGTGGCTAATGGGAGAAGTGCGCAAACTACACAATGCATGCCACACAGCGACCGCTAAATGACGTTCGCAACTGAAAGTTCTTGTGTTTTGATAATATCGGTTAGCTCATTACTGACAGTTCTTTTGGAGTTCCAATCCACGCATTTTCCTGATTTTTCCTCCCATGCGCAGCAGGTTTTTCATGACAGTTTATTCAGTTTTAAAAATTTTAGGCGCAACAAACATTGGCTTTTTTTTTATAAACGGTGGTGCTTTTACACGTTATAAAAGATCTGCTTATCAAATTTTTAGTTTTTGGCAACATCACAATTCGCAGGTCTGGCAGATTCGTTAGGTATCTCTACGTTACATAATTTTTCTTCTTATTGGTTGTCATTTTGTCGTTGTGCGGCGTGCTATGGTTGCGCACTTCCACTGAACAAAATACACCGCTTTAAACTTTGCTAGAGGAGCAATTACTCTTTCTCTATCTCTAGCACTTTAATATGCGTTGTCCAGTAACAGAGAAAGACTTTTCGGTATAGTTGACGTCATGAATTCCTTTGACCTTGGAGAGTTTATTGTGTTCACTGGTCTAGTCTAACGTGGTCTGAAATAATTCTAGTTCCAATTCATCGCCGCTGAAAGTCCTATTATTTGACAAAAATATTTGTTCCAAGTTTTGTTGACACATTCTGTGTAATCTGCAAATGTTAAGTATTCTGTAACTGCAGTTAACGTTATCAAAAAAGAGCATGAAATGGACCAGGCATGCGCAGTTCGTCGTTCAAGCAAGAAATAAAGGCGGAGCATGTTACATGTTACTGTCCGAGCATCCGGCCAGTTTATGGCAGTGATTGCTCCTCTCATACAGAGCGGAGCTAAGCGAAGCGGCGTATGTTTGTTTCCTGTACGGTACTGCTGTAAACCCATCTGAGCGATTGCTGAATGGTTTATTTCCAGGCGCATCTGCTACGTTTTTTGTACATTATTTTGGCAGATTCAGCGGGTTTCACTCGGATGGAAGGCCAAAAGCATGGGACGATATCGACCTCCGATGTGTGGATCTTTCCACATGGAGCAAATTGGCTATATACGGGATCAGCGAAGTGTTCCGTATGTGAATCTCTGCAGAGCATCATCGTTGATTTCTAATCGAAGAATCGGCTATCCTGTTCATCACCAGGATAGCGGTAATATCTATTGATCCAGGATCACGGGGGAATGGAGGTATATAAAGAATCACATGCACATATCGCTACAAACGGCATTTCTTGGATCTGATTAAATACTGTCAAAGGAATTATCTGCGATCCATGTGTTCCTTTTTCTTTTCGCGTTGCGAGATGCTTAAAAGTTATTGAAATGCCTTGTTTTGGGCTTGTTAACAGCTCAGCGCTTTTCTCTTGTGTAGTGTTCTTCATTTTCTATCTGGTTGCTTGCTTATCTTTCTGTTTTGGAATAAGTTTGTATTTCGAAACTCGTATGGAACAAAATATGAAATCTCTCAGCTATGTAAACATCTGTACTCGGGTACTACTAAACCCTATTAACAAATGTTAACGTGAAACCACTAATCTGAGTTCGCGTGAGCGACGCACAAAAAACGGCATGTGATACACAAGTGTGCAGGTCGGTTTATTCAAATCGTTTTCGCGCCGACTGATAATGTCTGGACAGTTACATTTTCATCTGGTGCAGGACGAGAGCTGTCTTGATACAATATAGTTCTTTCGGAAACACAAAAACACCGAGGCGGAGTTGACTGTCGAAAAGTAATTATTATTATAATTACTTAATTATTATTATTATTATTATTAGTTAATTATTATTATTCTTGTTGTTCTGAATATATGCGTTGATTAATTATCATTTGAGTATGAATACTGCACGGTTATCATTTCTGTGATTTCGTTTTGATCCAGAAGATATTGATTAAACATCTGGAAACATAAGCATTACACAGATTTAACAGATAGCAGAAACAGGCGGCCGAATCAGCAGAAACATTTTATCTAAGTTAGCCGAGGCTGGTATCGTTCCCAGGATGGATGCCGCGTTTCCACGTTGAATTTCGATGCTGAACCTCTGGCGCAGATACTCCGTTGCACTCACCTCGCCTGTTTCCTGCCTTGTTATCTTGCCCACTTCGCTGATTAACCGGAAGGTTTCGAGTCCGAGTGGTCTCACTGTCTCCACGCCCACCGCATGGAATAAGTGGTCCTGGATGCCACGTTGAATTTCGATGCTGAACCTCTGGCGCAGACCTGTTTCCTTCCTTGTTATCTTGCCCACTTCGCTGATCAACCGGAAGGTTTCGAGTCCGAGTGGTCCCACTGTCTCCACGCCCACCGCATGGAATAAGTAGTCCTGGATGGTGTTCTGGTACTTCGCGGTTTTTTTCCCGTGTGGTCTGTGCTGCTGCGCCAGTTTGGGTGGATGTTGCTGCGATATGAGAAAGGGCCATCGTACACACAAATGTGCCATCCCACGTTAACATTTTGCCTCGTTCCCATGGCATCTAAGTGACTCCGTTAGGGCGTTTGCCGTTGTTAGCGATATTCCCAGGGGTTCAAGTTCTGCCTCGATGGTGGCTGGCGGAAGCTCATCTAATAAGCGTGGCGTTTAAATTGCTGTCTTTGAGTTCCGGCCCGGTTTTCCTTACAGCTCAAGCCGGGGCAGCCTCGAGCGTCCACCCATTCATTGCAAATGCATCGGTGCAGAGTAACAATCGGTGATCCCTTGCGCAAGCCAATATCAACCCTTAACAATAAGGCGGAGTCGTCCAAAGATTTCCCAGGGATGCAGCTGGTATGCTCATTTTAACCATGCAGGTCCATGCTCTATTGTCCTTGGTGCTAACACCTACTCGAGTAGGAGAAGCGCTTGATCTGGGAATGTCAAATTGGGCCATTTCAATAAGCCTTTTGACGGTCATCTTCATGATCATTTTTTATTTCAGGGGAGGTGTGGTATGCACGTGTAAAAGGCCATTGATATGAATTTGATAATTATTTTATTGTGACATTGATACGTAGCAACGCAATCATGCTATCATGATTTGTGTGCGTTGAGTACACAGGAAGAAACACGTATGTCGAAGTACGTACCCAACAGTACTTTGACGGTTAGTATAAGTACAGTAAGTGCACATACACCACACTGGCGCGAAGGATGTTAAATCCTGCCATTACGACTATATCCACATATACCGCGCCATCCCCGAGCCCTGTCGGAGCCAGTGTGGGACCAAACTTGCTGCTTACATTCAAACCCGATGAAATCAAGTCGGAAACTTGGAAGTCAACACTTTTTGATTACTATGTTGAACTTAATTGCAGCCGTGCCCCATGACAGGCACCCTCCAGGTAAACTACCTGAGCCCCTGAGCCCAATTCTATTTTGTCAGATGATGGTTTTACACGAGATATCGGCGGTAATAATGCTATAGAAGGTAAATTGTGAACCCCTGTCATACAGTGGATTTGGTGACACCCGCAGCGATAGCGCTTTGGATGCGCATGAGACATTCCGAACTCCAGTGCACGTAATATTTTGCACCGAGCGCGAAGCGCGAGGTGCTGGAATTAACGGATCGTCAAGACTACACGCTCCATAGCAGAGTATATAAGTACCTCCACATCAGGTTTTCTGACGCCAGAAAGCGCGTACTTAATCCTCTTTTCTACGGGATATGCGGAATCAGGGCCGTAGCGAGGTCCGTGGGATGGGGTAGGCGCAATTTGGCTGCGCCATTTGCGCCCGCTTCGAAGGTTAGTCTGAGCCCACTGCGCCCATAAATTTCGAAGCCTGCGCCCGTTGCGCCCGTATAAACAGGCCGCGCTTTACTACTTTAATTAATATAAAAATAATAAAACATAGTTTAATTATTATAGTTCTTGATCGCCGTACCTCAGACCAAGGCACATCGGCCAAAGTCCACTCTGCGCCACGGGCGCATGGCCAGTGGCGCCCGCTGCGCCCTTGGAAAAATCCAGAAATTTTGCGCCCGTGCGCCTGTGCGCCAGTTTCGGGCGCAAATATTAGTCAAAAGTTGGCCGAGGAGGGGTAGGCGCGCGCCAGTGCGCCTATACCCTCGCTACGGCCCTGTGCGGAATTCCACATCTCGATTCTATTCCATTGGTACGTGCCATTTTCACGTGTCACTGGAAACGCATAACAGTGGCTCGGTGCGGTGATGTGGTTATCAACCACCACTAGTATTGTGTAAAAGAATGCCTATTAAGGGATTTGGCCCGGTACATAGCACAAAATTTGTGTACATTCAAGGGAACGTCCGCTGCCGCGGTAACAAGTCAAAAATCACCGGTTAGTAAACACCGGGTTATCTTTGAAATTACGGCTGAATGGTTCCACCATGTGGCTGCGGTAATGGGTTCAAGAAGACCGGGAACATCCGAATGTGTAACATATCTTTGTGCACGCTGCTGGAGATTTACCGCGACGACGAAATTAATAAAGTCCGCCTTCTTGCCCAGTTAAGGCGAAATGGCGTGCTTTCGGGCCGATGAAGTACCGAAATGAAAGAATGTAAAGCGCTGATTAAGTACAAATGCAATATCTTTGACTGTCGTAACAATGGATAGCGTGTACATCCAACTATGTTTCAAACGAAGAAACAAGTTTTTAAAACTGTTTTAAACTTTAAAATTTTGGATTTAACTGCAATGCACCGAATTGTGCATACTAGTTTTTAACAACGTTACAGATATGAACAACACACATATCATTCTATACACAAGTCAATTATCTACAACTTGTTGGGACCAGTTTTTCAAAACTTTTTAGTTTAGAATTATAAAAAAATGTTAAGTCTCCGCTGGTGTGCGTTTTTCCCTACCTCATTCACAATCAATAGTCATTACGCGTTAATCAGACCGAAAATCGAAAAACTGGTCCCAAGCTTTTGAAGGGCACACTTTTCCAAATCGGGCGATGTGTATTGTGTTTGATAAGAATGCGATAGCAAAGACTAGTTTGCGGAAGAACTCCAAAAATTTATTGTTCGTAAACCAACAAAATCCAGTGTATCTGGTAAATGCGCAGTCTGAAACAAACATATGGCGCAGGCAGCAATAAGAAGGTAGTGAGTGACCACTGGCCAGCTAGCCCGCAGATAGACGGCGGGAAGTAGCAGTTTCACCACGACCGGAGCCGTTTAGGAACTGATAGCTAATACAAACAAATGCAAGAAGCGACATGCACAGTAGGTGAAAACATCAAAGGAGTAATAAACGACTACTTCCAGTTCATTGAGGCCAATTCAGCCAGCGACACTTCGTGTGTTCCTTTGCCGGGCCCGTTGTTTTTCCCATTGCCATACTGCACACGAATGTATTCGAGCAATGGGGCCGGATATACTAGGCAGATGACTTTTGCGTGGTCATATTTAACAACTTTTTCCACGTGCTATTAGTAAATATTTTACTTATCAATAATTATTAGTTCGATCACTTTCACTGCAAATAAAAGTAACATACCAAGATCTGTTTGGCTAGCGCTCTGTAAATCAAGAAGCGGCGCTGCTTGTCATTCTTTCCAACAGACGCAGCTTTGGTGATGAAATCCACCAAAGCATCCGAGTACGGCAGACTATACGTAAAAGGGAAATCAGCGTTGGCGGATGCCGAGAATATAATCATTGTCATTGTGGTTTGTAATTATACAACTTACTCGTTTACTCGAAAAGCTTGTTCCAATGTCTCCATAGTACCAAAATTACTATCAAATATTCAAATAATTTTTAATAACAGAGTGAGAGAAGTAAGTTCTACCGTGTAAGTAACTTTCGTTTGCAAGCAATTTCTGTGCTAACTTATGAGAACTATTTTCCCTGCTGCAGACAACTCAATTTCCGAAATGCCAGTTCTTTTATTTTCTGTTCAAGAAAGAAACGGGGGTTCTGTACTCCAGACAGAAAGTAACAGCAGGCAATCAATCAAAGCAGTAGCATAAATCCACTTAGCCGCTTATGTTTCATATCAAACAGAAGACCGGCAGTGACCACAGAGACATTACAATCACGCTGGGGACGTTTATAATAATCACTTCGCACTAACTTAGACGAGTAGAATTCCCGCGAGTGATTACCACACGAAATTTTGAGTTTAAAAGACAGTCCAGATTTAGAAACAATCGATAGTCGGCTTTGGCGTTTGCAAACATCGGCACCATTTTTCGTATGAGTAACATGGTTACAATCACCTTCAAGTAAATCTCTCAATAAACCACTGTCAAACAGAAAGTTTTTAGGAAAAGCACGAGAATCGCCAATCTTCGTCGTATTGCGTTGTTTGGCTTTGGTAAAATTTCGAATTTTTTCATGACTTCTTATGCGAGGCATATTATAAATTTATATACTAACGGTCACCACGGCTGATAAACTGCTCTGCAATCTGCATCATACTCTTGCAGATGAAACGCTCAGCAATTTGTTACATGTGTGAAGATTGTTCTCATGATTGTTATTGATCAGCTGGCGCTGACAGTGGTCATCTGTGTAAATAACAAAGCCATAAAATGTGGTAGTGTACCTGTGCCGACTAATTATTCCCTAACCTTATGATAATCACTGCTCGGCACTCTTCAGTCTGACAATACGATAGCGCCAAGTGGCCATCGTCCACACAAGCAGCGCGCGCGGTGTAAAGCAGCCCAAAGCCGAACCGATACCGCCGGCTACTAAACAGCGGCAGCTTTTACTGAACAGAGAAACAACTGCATCAAGGCAGGTTTAATTCACTGTTTTCTTTCACCGACCGGTTGTTGAAAAAAATTCACTCTTTTAAGTGGAGACGGCCGATTGTTATTTTGCGATACGCCATCATGTAGCTTACGTGTTACTGTATCAATGGTAATTTTTTTCAAAAATCGTTACGGAGTACCCCAAGCACGCCATTTCGCCTTAATATTGCACTTGGCTGACAACTGTCCAGATCTGTGGTATAGTCGCCAGTTACAGTTTCTTAACGCTTGGAACCGGCAAATTGATGCACACATCTACCTGTATTGTGCAAAACAGCGCTCATATGCCATAACATAACAAAATCCATGACTTTGGGATATTTGTATAACACATTTGACAAAACAACCCACAGCAGCGCAAATAGATACTGTATAGATATGTGTCCGCTCCACTACAAAATAAATACAAACACCAAATCAAAAACGTGCCAGAAAATAAGCCAGGCAGGAACCTTGTAATAATTAATTCAATAATTACGACTGGGGATTTGTATCCGCATCGTTATAAATGCAGACATATCCCATTATACACCGGCAAGCCATCATTTCCGATACATATAACCGAGTTGTCAGATGTGACACAGAAGCAGGATGAAAAGGGAGCGATCTCCTTTATTGTGTAACAATAAAGCCAACCAAAACCAACAGAAAAGCAATGCGGAAAAGCTGTGGAAAAAGTGGCTGCTAGCGAGCTCGGTGAAAATCAACGTAATGCCGCGGAATGCTGCCGCTGAATCACAGCTGGCACCGCAAAGCATGGCATCGCTCGTAAGCGCTGGGCCACACCTCCAAAAGTGCATAGCGAACGCTGATTGGTCAGCGTAGACAAAGTATACGCTGACGTTATCAGCGTATATGAGCGGCACGAATGGCGTGGCCATATGCGTGCGGGCGACAGAGCAAGCCACAAGAGGTGTCTACCGCCTCGAGTGAGCGGTCTCTGACATGCCTCTGGGCGGGAGTGGGAGCTCCTGCGAGCACCTTCCGACTCTGCCCCTGGCCAACCCGGTAGGGTGCCAGGATCCGATACCCGGTAGGGCCGGATGCCACTTTGTCTCTTACCCGGTAGGGCCACTGTCTCCAGACCCGCGGTGCATGCACTGAACGGCCGAAATCCGGAGGGCACTTTGTGTGGAGGTTCCAGTGAGGTGTTGATGAAGCTTCTTCGGTCGGTGAAGTAAAAAATAAAGTTTATAAGGCTCATGGTTAAACATCGAAGTAAAAAAATCACAATTCCAATTGAGAATCAAGAAAGTAAGATCATAGTTAAGAGATCCCAAAGCCAATTCTTTTGGTTAGTAGGCTAAATGAGAACAACAATTTCTTTGGTTAATAAGTCTAGAAAAACCAGGTTTGGTTAAAAAACTAGACAAAAATAGCTTATTCCGACTAGGTGTACCACAGGGCAAATTCTGTCCACACGGGTCCTCGTCAACGGTCCGCTTAATTCGGTAGGATTGGCCTGGTATTGTGGATCCGAGGCGACGGTCCCCAGAGATGTCCACAGTGTCCAGTCGAGTAATTCAGCTATGCGGAGTATGGAAGGCACCGTTGCTTTCGCAAGGACAGTTTGTTCCCTTCCTGGTATGATGGACCAGTCCCGGTTGGGTGGTCCGTAAGAGGTCCGTACGTAAGGCCTCTGGGCAGGAGTGGTGCTCCTGTAGTGGAATGGACCGAACCCGGTTTGGGCGGTCATTAATGGCTTGTGGATGATGCCTCTGGGCAGGAGGGGCGCCAAATTGGTGCAATGAACCAGTCCCGTTAGGGTGGTCGGCTTTGGTCAGGTTTGGCCCTGCATGCCGGTTTGGTCATGCACTTCGGGCCAAAAATCTTCTAAGTTCGAGTGCACCCCGGTTGGGTCATGCATCTCGAGCCAAAAATCTTCCAAGTCCAAGAGGGCCATAATGGAAAAATTTCCCATGACCGAAGTGGTGTGATGAACCGGACCCGTTGGGGCGGTCCAAACTCGGTCTCTGACACGCTTTGGGCGGGATACGGGGCTCCGGGATGGCGGGGCCTTGCCTCTGGCTGTTGCGGGAGTGGGAGTGTTGCTTTGGCGCTCCGATATGGACTTAGTCGTTTTTCGGCGGGCCACGCCGTCTGGCGGGCCAAAATGGACTTAATCGCTTTTTCGACGGTCCAGAGTGTATGGCGGGCCGCTATGGCGCGCCAAGGTAATTGGCGGGCCAATATTAAAGATTCGTTGAATCTGGACCATCTCACTAGCCGTGGGCCATGAGTTAACTGGCATGTCCGATAGGCTTTCCCGAGACCGTGGCCATCAAAAATTAATGGCTTCCGACGAAAACATCAGATTGGCCTGGCCAAACTCCAAAAAATTAAGTTGTGGGCACCGGTAGGCGTTTAGCACGGAGTATCCGGTCTGCTGACTAGGAGGATCTTCTTTTGGCCACCGGGCGGTGAGTTCTTTGGTTTTGCCTCTGGGCGGTTGATGGTGAAATCTATAATTTTGCCTCTGGGCCTCTGCCCCTATCTCTGGGCGGTGCATGCGAATGTGGGCGTACCACAACTTCTATGTGGCTCCCTTTAACTCGCTGGTCCCGGCTACCTAGTATGGCAACTAGACTCGTGAGCCGCATATGGTCCGTTAGACACATAGCGGGTCTGGTCCAACTTCTATGGGCCAGGATTTGTCCACGGCTTGCCGCAACTTCTATGCAGGCCAGGACTGGTCCACGGCTTGTCGCAACTTCTATGCGGGCGTCGCCACCTTCTGGGCGCTGGATCTTTTCCGAGCCGGGGAACTTAGCTCGCGCCAAGTTCGGTCCGGTGGACTCCGTCGGATGGTCTGGGATGGCCAGGCCAAATTCATGGTCCCAGCCGCTAAGCCAGAGCCAATCCGGGGAATCCGGTTAAGATCCAGGGATTAAGGTCCGGTAAAGTAGACATTACATGGCTGTAAGCCACGTTTGTTGGGCGAGGGTAACAACCGTTGGATTGAACCCCTGATGGTGGTCAAGTCCGGTTCAGCAGTACGGCCCCACTTCTAGGCGACCGGGCCATTTCTAGGCCTATGTCGGTCCACCTCTAGGGCCGACATGCAGGTATGGCCGTTGGCCTATTCCTGCGCGTCTCCTTGGTCGTGGCGCTCGCCGGCCCCTTCTGGTTGCAGTGGGTCGACGACGCTTTCTTCCATCAGTGCCAACTCCTGTTCAGTTGTACCAACGTTGGCTGGTTGGACTTCTTGGCCGTGTTGGCCAGCCGGAGACTGGTTCTGCGAAGACGATACCGCCGAGCGCTGGGTGCGAAACTTCGTTGGAAGTTTTCGCGCGGCCGTTCGGTTAACGAACGACTCCGCTGCATCGTCATGATCCTTCGGCTGGCTGTAACCATACTCCTTGGCGCGACTCCTGAAAGTATTCAGTGCGCTCTGGATCTTGACTCCTGCTGCAATTTCGTGGATGTGGTTTCTAAGCAGAACCATGTGGGTGAGAAGCTGGGGGATGATCTTCCCTTGCCGGTAGGCAACTTCAAGTTCCCAATGGCTTCGCATGTGGCCAAGTCTGGCCGCGAACATGCGGATGACCGTCCCGTTCCATGTGTAATTATAGGTCCCCGTTGGGGCCTCTTCATAGTTTTCCGGTCTGCGCGGAATGTGGCGTTCGCGTCCGGTAGGACGAACTGAGCCAGATACTTGACAACATCCAACTGGTTATCGCGTATGTGCAGTTCGCACAAGTCATTCCAGTCCGGACGTGTAATAGGCTCACCCAGCAGGTTAACGTCCGTTGCGCACGATAGTGCATTACTCGGACAATCGGGTAGCCTTAGCGGTTTGCGATATGGTCCTCCATGGTGAAAGTATGGGGCCAGTCCTTTCGCTGGAACTCCCGTTCAAGTCCGGACGACCTGACAAAGTTCTGCAGGTCCTGGATGATGGCGTCGATCTAGGCCCATTTAGTCCGTGGGTACGGAATGGCCTTCATGATGTAGTCCGTCACCTCCCGATGGGGACGTGGCCGGATGTTGACGCCTTGGTCTGCGGCATACTTGTATGGGTCGAAGTCCGCTGTAGTGGTGCTTACGTCAGATCGGGCCGGTGGATCCGATGACGGCGGTGCGGGATCCGTGTCCATTGGGACATGGATACTGATATTCTGGGCCACTGAGCTAACATTTCGCTCGGGCCTCTTATTGGTGCGGGAGACAACCAGGCTTTCATCCTCGTTCCGTTTTCCGGGCGAGGTCCGCGTCTGTTGCTGGCGCTCCGGCTGACGGCCTCGGTTCTGTTGGCCGGTTTGGTCCTGGTTGCGATTCTCGATATAATGACGTAAGTCATCTGGCTGCCGCGGTAGCGGTGCCGCTGGCGCAGGCGCATACTGTTGAGTACGCGTCTGGTCATACTGGCCCTTTAGGGCATCCTAAAGTCCGCCTTCCATCAGCTGTTTGGCCACCTGGTCCACCATCTGTTTATTGATGTTGGCCAAGATTTGCTCATATGTGGTCTGAGCTGGCAACCCTTGTCCGTAGGACTGGGTGCGTGATAATGGCCGCTGCTGGTGCGACTGGTCATGAGTTTTCGGGAAGGCCGTTGGACCGCGCCCTGATGAATGGTCGGCACCCGAGATACGGGGCCGGCTGTTGCGTTCGAAGTCGCGTTCTGCCTTCTTCTCTAACGCCGTTTGGCTGAGAATTGGCGGTTTTGTGCCCATGCTGCTCTAGCCGGGAAGTCTGTCGCCGCTGCGTTGCATATAGAGATCGTGGATCTCTATCTGTTCATGATCCCTTAGTAGGGGGATCAAGTGGCGTCCGTCTCGGCTGGTCATATGGCAGTACGCGTCAAAGTTGCCTCTCACCACTTCCAAGTAGAAGCAGTAGGCTCTTTCACTTTCATCGCGAAAACCGGGTCGCAAGTGGTATGCGCAGGGGAAATACTCCCGTCGGGAGCTCTCCCTCCGGCCGGACAGGTCCAAACTGTTGCGTCTGCGGTCCGAGCATCCCGATTCATACTTCTGCTGCAGGGTAAGTCCCATTCTCTGTGGTAACAGAAATGAAACATGCAGAACGATGATGAAGTCCACTTCTAGGACTGGTCCCTCTGATGATTACGCCCTATGAATTTACGTCTCTATGAAATTTACAACCCGTCCCCCCTATGCCCTATGCAAACTCTATGCCGGGTCACTGGTGGTAAGGCTTCCGCTTATGCTTCTTTTTGGTGGAAGCCAAAGAGGGGGTGTCGGCAGGACGAGGGCCATAGCGGTCTGGTGGGTCTTGCCGCTTTCGGTAGCGCTGCTGGGCCACGGGCTAATCAACGGTTTGTTCGAGCCAGCGTTCACGCAGCATCTTCTTGACGACGTATCTGACGTCCTCAAAGATGGGGAATAAGCCTATGTCCCGGCCGTTGCCCGAGGCGTATTCCGTTCCATCAATCAAATGCGGGTGGTGCGCCATATAGTACAGCTGGTAATGGCCCAGAAGTTGATTGGCAATTTCTCCGCGTGTGAGGCCGAGGGGATGCTGTGTGGTAGTCAGCACAGTGAGAATGGCGTTGCGCCATTCCCAGTAGCCTTGAGGAGCCGCCTCACGATTTTCCGGTGGGAACGTGTAGATTTCGCCGTTGGGCGTATGGGTCCTCAAGATGACGCCTTCATTGTATGCCATCTGGACATACTGCCTCACTTTCGACTTGGACAGCCAGGGAGGGGCCTTCCCATTTCTCAATCAGCTGGTAGGCCAAGTCCCCTGTGGCGTAAGTTGTGCCCGTTTGGGACAACGCCTGTAGGGCGGCCTTCACGTATGCCCATCCTTTATCCATGTTGGAAATCTTCATCTTCTTGGATGGATCTCCGCCTGGCCATTTCCTGGCCACCTTTGGTGTTGGTGGCGAGACATAGCCAATGCGTGGCTTGGCCGGGCATGGATCTGGTAAAGTATGGCGCACTTCGCCCGAGTCCGGGGAAAATGTGTCTCTTACATGTCGGGCGACCGAGTCAGGTGGTGTGTCGCTCTGGTCACTGGGATGGGCGTCTTCTGCGCCGCCCTGGTCCGCATGTTGAGCGCCTTGTGTGCTGCCCTGATCCTCCATGCTCTGGTCACCGGTAGGTGCCTGATTTTCGTCGACTGGAGGTATTTCCATACTGTGGTCCGGTGGGACATTTATGGAAAGTTTACCAGGGCTCTGATCATCATCATCTGAGTCTTCGGAGTCGGACTTTGAGGAATCCATTTCTTCGTCCCCTTCATCCTCCTCTTCGTCTTCTCACACTGACTTTGGTTTAGAGTCTTCTGAGTCCGAATCATCGGGTGGTGGGGTCGGCGATTTCTTGCCGCGCCCTTTCTTGGCCGTAGTTTTTCGACTCTTCATGGAAGAAGCTGATGGAGCCGGTGAAGGAGGTCTAGACCGGCCAGCTGCGTTAGGCAGCGACACAGTGTCCCGTGGCGAGGGCCGTTGGCCTGTCGCTCGCATCTGCGCCTCCTGCTGTTCCTTTTGAAGGGCGTTCTCCCTTCGGGTTACTGATGGCCTTGGAGGCATTTCTTTCGGCAGGTTCTTTGGGCCTGGCAGTTTGGCCAGTTGGGTCATGTTGTATGGCCAGTTGGGTCATGTTGTAGTTGGGTCCTCTTTGGCCCTGCCTTTCATTTCTTTAGCCTTCGCTCCTACCGCTTTCCGTCTGCTCGAGTCCCATCTTGTGCCAACGCCGTGCGACACGTACAGACCCCGTTGGGTCTTTTGTGGGATAAATCCCGGGACAGCGAAGCGTAATGGTTCGGCGCGGAAGGCATTAGTTGTTTCCAGGACGCCATCTCTGACCAATGCTAGTAATTCGTTCACTAGTTGGTCACTGAGCTTCCATGGGTCCATCGTTCCCTTATAGTAAAGTGCGTTAATTGTCCTGGCAATGTCCATCAAGGGGGATCCTCTTGGGTCATGTAAGTACCCGATGGCTCGGCAGATTTGGTGGAAGTAATTGTCTCTGCTACGGGAAAGTCCTTGTGGTCGATGGGCCACATGGATTTCTGCCATGCTGGTCCAGTCGCGGTGTGTGCGAACCAGCAGACCTGAGTCAAGGATAAGAGTGACCACCCGCCGCATAAAGGGTGCCGTCAGTACGCGGTCCGCAAGCGGAAGTCCTCTAAACTCCTCGCCGAGTGCCATACGGGCCGAATGACACTGACGAGACACTGGTATAGGTCTCGGCCCGTTTCTCTTCTCATAATTCTGTTTGGCCGGTTTGGCCCTCTGGCTTCTTGGCTTTCCTCGGCTGTTTGCCTCTTTGAGAGTTGGCAGAGTGGATCACTGATGCGCCAATCGCCAAATCTTCCAATGTCCCAGCTATGGGGAAAGTTACTGGCTGGCCAATGGGTATGTCGTCCACTTTGGCTGGCATGGTTGACAAAGTTGTTGGAGCTGCGGCCGTTGGGCCCGCTCCTGCTTGACTTTGGTCAGCTGGTGCCTTTGGTGGCGTTTTGGCCTTCGATGGTTCGCCTGTATTGGCTCAGCTTGTGGCGTCGCCACAACTGGCCCTGACGGGGATGTGTCCATCGGCTCTGGCTCCGAAGACGCTTTCGGCAACACTACTGTTGGTGCAGTCGATGACAGCGGTTGGGCCATCATTTGGTCTTTCTTCGGTGAGGGGAAAAAACGTTTGCGCCTTCGATTCCAGTAATCGTGGAGCATTCTGTCCACTAGCCGGCGAAGCATTTCCGTTAGCATTTCATAGTCATCCGGCTTATTCTGGTCCTTAGCCTCTTGTCTCTTCTTGAGGAGGTAAGGATACTGCCTTCTATCGTTGTGCTCCGCATGGGCCACAAGGTGTCTCTGCTCCGTTGGACTGAGAGTGGTCATGGGCATTAAGGCCGAATCTGTTCCACCTGTTCGGTCGGAAGTTCAATGACGATTTTAGCCGTTTCCGGGACCACAGGTGCTGGTGCGGTCACGGTGATTTGGACTTCGTCGTCTAATTTGGAATCCGCGGCCACCGTTGGTGCCGGGATTCGTTCCACCGCTGTGGTCATGACTGGCTCTTGAGAAGGCGAGGTATCGATCTTCTCTTTGACATGTAATTTGCCTGGCCGGCTCGGTGTGAACCTGGCTGGTGGCGGTCCTGGGGCCGGCGTACTTAGCATGCGCGCCGGTTGCGATGTGGCGCGGCCTGGGGAAGTCCGTTTCTCTGGAGACCGACTTTTGCGGGGCGATCTCCTCGGTAGAGGAGATTTAACCCGTGCAGTCTCATATAGAACTCTTTGGACATCCTTATCCAAGTCTTCTTCATCGCTGGACAGGACGCCGTAGTAGGCTGCCGGGAATTGAGGAATTTCCTCATCGCTTTCGACCTCCTCCGGTGGGAGTTGGTCTTCCACTGGCTGGCCTGGTCTTGGGCGCGGTTCCACTGTCCAAGCTCTTGGGTTAATGTGTGGCCCTCGAATATTGATTGCATGTTCGATGATCTCGCCAGGTAGTTTGCGCTGGCGAAGGGCCTGGCTTTTACTTCTCATAGCCATGAGTCGTCGGATGAGGATATTCCGTTCCTGGACCAACAGCTGACAGCCCCGGTTGGTGCGGTCAATTTCATGTTCGGTCAAGGCTGGGTCGCCGGCGCGTATCCGCTGGCGCATGTCCTCTTCCGTAAGGTTTAAGCGGAGATCAACTTCTATGATCTCGCTAACCAATTCGTTATGCGGGTCCATCTGGTAATGGCTGGTTGGGCCCGTTGGGGTCAACCGAATACGATGCCTCGCTGGAGGCTCGTCCCGCAAGGGTTCCGTTGTCCCTGATGGGAGCGGTCGTTCCTCTGGTGGTGAAAGCACATGGCCTTGCCCAGGGAACTTCTTCGGTGGTGACTTCTTCTTCGTGGTCGTTAGGCCACGAAGTGTCAAAGTCGGCTGCTCTTTGGTTGCAGGCTTTAATATGGGTGGCCCAGGCCTGGTAGGGCCGGGGCGTTCTAAGTCCCTTGAGGGGCCACTCCGCGCTGGTGGAGTGGGCTTGCGAGTTGGATTCAGCTCCAAGTCCATCGGTGGTCCTCTCCATGCTGGAAGTGACCGTTGCGAAGGAGGTTCCTCTGCTTCTGGAGGAGTCCTATTCTTCCTTATGAACCTGGGCGACTGTGGGCCAACAGTTGTAACTGGTGTGGCCGTTCTTTCTGGTGTGGCGGGCTTACTAGTCATTACGCAGTTCGTAAAAGTAAGTAAGGTTACGACAAAACGTAAAAAGGAAGTAAAAATGAAAAGTAAAGTAAATAGTAAAGTTAATGGTCAGACGAAAAGTAAAAAAAACAAGTAAGGTTTTGGGGGAATAGTAAATACAACACTGTGCGTTACCTCTATTTTACCCAGCAAAAGTTAGAGCGGGCTCTTATGGCTCCAGCTTTCACGAAACACTAAGTTTGCTATCTGCATCGTAATTTGTTTTTGAAAAATCTTATTTTTTTTCCATTTGTGTGGGTCAAGAACCGAAGGCGGAGCTGCGGCGCGCGTCGAGCATTAAACGGAGTAATTTTTTGCACGGGATAGCATACCGCTTTCTCATCACTTCGCATGCTGATACTTTGGATTTAATGAACGTGTATGGAAAATTTATTTTACGGATGGGATATACAACAACAAAAAACGTCAAGTGAGCAACGTCTGCAACATAGTTCTGAGTCATAGTACTGTTTCCGGTAACACACCTTGGGAATTTACGACTGCTCCAAGTTTGTGACATGGCCAAGAAAAAAGTATTCGCTCAAATCATACAGTACAACGCATGACACATAAAATCAACCATAATCTTTATCACAAAAAATAATTACCATCAAACAATAACCAGGTTATCCTTTCGATTTTTGAATATTTCTATGCCGTAGCCAGTATGTTACAAGCAATTTGCGTGGGGCCAATAGTTATTGTTTAAAATTTTTTCAGTATTGTGGATCTTTCTGAGCGTTCTGTGTCACTGGAAATATCGGTGGAAGTCATTTAGTGCCAGTTCAGATTAGGTAGGAGATAGTGCAGTAACCCGGCGAAACAATGGCGCAAACAAGGTGGACTTACATCTGCTGTATTTATGTTATGTCAGAGCATTATGGGTAGGCATATTTACAACCCATCAGGTACCGATTTGTACACATGGAGTTCACGCTACCGTCTGGTAATCTTGGTTTAAGCTTTACCTGTACACCATAAGCCAACAAGGCCAGGGTCAAAAAGAGGGAGGAATTTTGAGAGGGAGGAATTTCTGCGTGGTCAAAAAGAGGGAGGAATTTTTGAAGCGAGGGAGGGAGGAATTTTGATATGGTCAAAAAGAGGGAGGAATTTTTTCGAAGTTCAAATAAAGAACTCGGGGACCTCGAACCCGGGTCCCCGAGGTCGCCACTGAGGTTTTTTCATCAAGCGGGCGAGCGAAGCGAGCCCGCATTTCTAATTCAAGACATGTTGAGGGTTCGCTGGAACGGAAGTGCCGGTGACCTTTAGGTCGCCACGTAACCTTTGGGTCGCCACCGATTTTCATGGTGATTCCTATACAGTTTGACATGCTGAGTCGAACTGAAGTACTCGGGGACATTGAACTGGGTCCCCGAGGTTGCCATCACGACATGTACCATATATGCATAGTGTGATGTGCATAGTCGAATTAAAGTACTCGGGACTAACGAACCCGGGTCCCTGAGATCGCCACTACGTTATGCAACACATATTCACGGTTTCCTATGCTGAGTCGAACTGAAGTACTGGGGGTTCTCGGACCCGCGTCCCACAAGCCGCCACCACGATATATATTCGACCGAAGCGAAGCGGAGGTCCTCTATGTCCAGGAATTAGGACTTTTGTCTGTCCGTCTGTCATGCACTAATCTGTCCGTCGGTCACGCACTACGTTGCACTATCTGTTATTTAATAAGCCTTAGTGGGTGCTAAGGCTACTACTAAAGCAAAGTACCCCCTAAGGCTTAGTAGCTACTAAGGTTTGATTTATTAGCGCAAGGCAGTTTCACTCCTGCAGAACATAAAGAGAACAGAAATAATTGCAACAAAAATATTTGCTTGAATTAACTAAGGTTCAGTATCAAAGCCAAGACGCTCTATGTTGAAGAAAATGGGACTCCTGTCAATCCATCGGTCGTGCCCTAGGCACACCGACAACTCGCTGACGGTCATCTTTCTGACCGACAACTTGCTGACGACTATTTGCTGACCGATAAAACGTTGACCCGACAGTTTGCTGAAACAACAAATCGCTGAACGACATTTTGCTGAACGACAACTCGCTGACACCGACGATTTGCTGGCGACAATTTGTTGACTGACAGAATGTTTACCCGACAACTTGCTTACTTACTAAATTGTTGACCGACATTTTACTGACAGACGTTTTATGGAAATACCGACAACTCGCTGACCACAAATTTAGTCTGTTACCCATCAAATCCTTGTAAAACTCAGTTAGGGTGATTATAATCGGATACCACAACCAATTCTACTGTTGTTAACAGCTGTCGGCTTATGCAGCAATCTGAAAAATCCAGTCAACCATTTCTCCTTTTCTCAGTTCGAGCGTGCATGAGTGGATTTCATAAAAAAACCTATGAAAAAGAAAAAAACCACGAAACCTAAGAAACCCGAGAAAACTAAGAAACCTAAGAAACCTAAGAAACCTAAGAAACCTAAGAAACCTAAGAAACCCAAGAAACCTAAAAAACCTAAGAAACCGGTGTAATTATTAAAACATCTTTGACAGTTATCAATTCGACAAATAATTATTGACTGAGACAATAGCATACTCGTGAACTTAAGACGGCATAATAAAGTTATATTTCAGACTCAGTTATAACTGTCATAGTATTGCTTCCTTTTTATGAAACCAACGAATATTCTAGTTTTCGCGTGAATATCGATAATGTGCGTTGAATTGGTCAGCAAATTGTCGGTCAGCAAGTTTTCGTCTTCTACAAGTTGTCGGTCAGCGAGTTGTCGATTACCGACATTTCGCTGACCGACAAGTAAGCTGTCGTTCAGCAAATTAGTTTCAGCACGATGTCGGTCAGCCAGTTTGTAAAAAAGCGAACTGCCGCTCAGCGATTTGTCGGTCAGCAAGTTGTGGTAGTCAGCAGCAAGTCGGTCATCAAATTCTCGGTCAGCGAAATGAAGGTCATAGAGTTGTCGTGCTACCCGTGCGGGCCGGCGTGCCGGCACCCTAACCCTGTCCGGCGGTCACGGCTCACGACTTAAGCAAGACAAACCACCAGCCCTTACACTATTCACCTAACAAGTACAGTTTCTGAATATATTTTTGTCTGTTCTGAAATTATATTTTCTGATATTTTCGTACATATCGCTACATTTACCAACTATTTTTCAATACTTCTAAAAACTTCTCAATATTTCTAAATATTTCTCAATATTTTTTTCAATAATTGTCATTGCTTCTACCAATATTTTTTTATTATATTTCTACATTTTTCTCTTACATTTTAAATTTAAAATATATTGCTAGATATTTCTGAATATACTTAGCGGTATTTTTCGATAGGGTCAGATATATCTAATTATTTCATGATACATTTCTGAATATATTTTAGAAAATCTAATTACGTTTTTAATTATTTATCACATTTCAAAATACATTTTGAAGTATTTGTGCTTCTCAATAGCTTTAACATTTTATATTACCTAAAACGTAAACGTTAAAATTCTGATTCGAGTGTTTGAGAATATTGAAACATAAAATCCCGCAAATATAAAACAAGTTAATAAAACAAGGTTTTTAAAAACTGGCATTTCACTTCAAAATACCTAAATTCTTAAGTGTCAAAATACATAGCATATCAAATTTTATTTAACTAGTACCTATTCGTTTTTGTCCCTGCTGACTATGTTCTAATTAAATTACATCATGTGATGCTACTGTAGAGATAAATTCGAACACCACTTTCAGGTCAAAATTCTTAATAGTTACCGCAAGCTTTGGATCATAAATTCATATTATATGTTGATATAATCTTCTATATTTTATCACTGTTTGGATTTTAAAATTGCACCAGAAAAAAAAGTCTTGCTAAAACGGCATTAAATATTTGAACCACGGATTTGTCAAAAACAAATCAACAGCGCACTTCCTTTAACTGCGGATGACACATTGTAAAAAAACTAAACATGAAAGAGTGCTTCATAACAGGTCTTCTGACGTTTTCTGAAGCTTTATCGGCGCTCGCTGTACTTGTCACTGGATTTTCTAGCGGTTCCATGAAGTTATCAAGAATTTCTCGAAAACGGAATATTTCCGTTTCAAATTGCGCTGGCGAGAGTTCGGCCAGCCTTGCTATCACCGGTTTGCAGGCCCTTCTTGCGTCATCCGTCATCGTACCGTTGTCTGGGATTCATTGGTTTAATCTCGCATACGTCGTCGTCTTCGAACGCCTCTGAGTTTGTCAGCGCTCCCTTATATAACGGTTCGGAAAACTTTAGCTCGCGCGCATGGCGTGCTATGCATTCATCAGCGGATACAATCGGCTCGCATTTATGCTTGTGGACTGCCATCATATGCCGGCAGGTCAGTCCATATGAGCAGGAGAAATCACAGTCGCATTCCAAAATTACTCTGCTGTTATCAGTAACCAATTCTTCAGCTGCGAATTCCCTTTGTCTACCTTGGTTGACAACGATAAAAGATCCGCCCATAATTAGCTCTACTAAGTATTCAGATTCCTTCATGATCGACAGTTGCTTGAAAAGCAGACGATTGGCAAAATCACTCAACGACCTTCCAAGGCTGCTGAACAGGTTTTCATTTTCTGGTGCATGAACTTTTAGGGAACTTGTATCGTGTAGGTATTCAAGGTAATTTGAAGATTGCACAGATTCGCAGGAAAATTCGTAGAGTATCCGGATGCATTCTGCTAGATGCGGTCTTGTGCGCCTGGTAACTCGAATTGTTGCCTTCACCGCTCTGAAGAAAGCTTCCACAAAATTGTTTGTGTTGTTTCCAACCAGTCCAAATCCACGCCGGTATGCCAGCCTTCACAAGTGCACTGACCTTTTGTTCAAAGTAAGTTTTTACGGTCATAGCAACTGCATAAAATGATAAAATAAATTTTTGGAATATATTCCTTTCACATAATATTATTATTACTTTTAATTCAAAAAAGGATGCCTATGATAAACGGGGTGTGAAAAGGGGTGCCTATAATAAACGGGGGTTTTAGGGGGTGCCTATAAGGGTACCCTAAAATTTTTGCTTGTTTAGGTATTTAGGTATCAAGCATTTTAGTGCTTAAGAATTGAGGTTTTTACTTTTAGATAATGATATCAAAAATATTAACTAGTGGAAGTTCAGTTTTTAGATATATTCAGATACTGTAACCAGAAATCTGGGCATCCGGTAAATGATAATTTATTAGATTTTTAAAAAATTTAGGAATATTTAGAAATATTTAGAAATATTTAGAAATATTTAGAAATATTTAGAAATATTTAGAAATATTTAGAAATATTTAGAAATATTTAGAAATATTTAGAAATATTTAGAAATATTTCGAAAGTGTAGAGATATGTACAGAAATATCAGAAGACATAATTTTAGAATAATCAGGAATATATTTAGAAACTGGCAAAATAACTGCTGATTCGAGGGACGCGGTTCCGAGATCTCGGAGCACTTCAGTTCGACTCAGCATAGCAAACCGTGAATATGTGTTGCATACCGTAGTGGCGATCTAACGGACCCGGGTTCGTTAGTCCCGAGTACCTTAATTCGACTATGCACATCACACTGTGCATATATGATACATTTCGTGACGGCGACCTCGGGGACCCAGTTCATGGTCCCCGAGTACTTCAGTTCGACTCAGCATGTCAAACTGTATAGGAATCACCATGAAAATCGGTGGCGACCCAAAGGTTACGTGGCGACCTAAAGGTCACCGGCACTTCCGTTCCAGCGAACCTCAACATGTCTTGAATTAGAAATGCGGGCTCGCTTCGCGCGCCCGCTTGATGAAAAAACCTCAGTGGCGACCTCGGGGACCCGGGTTCGAGGTCCCCGAGTTCTTTATTTGAACTTCGAAAAAATTCCTCCCTCTTTTTGACCATATCAAAATTCCTCCCTCCCTCGCTTCAAAAATTCCTCCCTCTTTTTGACCACGCAGAAATTCCTCCCTCTCAAAATTCCTCCCTCTTTTTGACCCTGGCCAGCAAAGAATGGTCGTTGATCCATGCCACTCATCGGATTGAATTTGAATCTTTGGAGTATTTGTATATTCTAAGGTGGTGGTTGGCGCACTTAGATGGCGGAAATTGGTGCATTTTTATATTCACGTATTTCCCATAATTGCACCAGCTTTTTTAAAACCCTGAAATCCTAGCCTGCACGCATTAAAGACCTTGCAAATAATAACAAATTTATGAAAAAAGTCGTATGACATTAAAAATAGTGCTAGTTAACGCCCAGCTTTTGCGTTGGTTTTATTTGCTAAAACACGAAGAAATAAAAATAAAATCGATTTCCGAATATTTGTAAATTAAGAAGTTAGTCGTAGGTTATTCATCGATATAAAATTAAGTAAAAATAAAATCATTCTGTTAAAAAATCATCACGCATTATGTACCACGAAAATGAACGTACCATCCACTCAGGTAACGTCTTTTTAAAACTATCAAATTAATCTATGCTGCAAAAGAAAGCTAAGGAACAGATACCCATTAAAAATTACACGCTGTTCTTACAATAGTCCCGTTCAAATAGACCGCAAATTTAGTAAATCCTGTCAATTGTAAGAATTCTGCAAAAGCTGAGTAACGCACGAAATAAGACAAGCTTTCATAACCGGCACATATTGCGATGATGTGCCTTTTTGCACGTTTATATCCACACACCAAATAACCATAAATGTTGCTCTAAAAGGCTGCTCAAGAGTAGCTTGTTCGACCGGCAAGGTCGGCAATTTAGACATTTCTCATACAAACTCATACCACACATTTTAATGCTTACATTTCACTGCGATATACCGTAGTCGTACATTTCAGTGATTTATCTATCAATAAGTACTGCTAATGCTTATCGGGTATCGTCGACATTACTACGTGTATAATCTTAATAACTGATAAATAACATTAAAATTAGTTTTAATTGCTCATCCAAACATATTCTGGTAGCGTAAACCAGAAAATTCGTAGGGCGCTTAGGCCTCTAACATAACTTTATAAGTTACCAGGATGCGTTAAATTTCTGATTGAGATTAACTAATTAATTACGGGTTCATTAGAATTAAAATTTTGTGTACAAATGGTGTACAGAGTATTGATTTATTCGCTGACCGACTGGTGTTTATTAAATTGCAACCGGTAGCGATAATTAGCAGTCTGAAATTAATCGTTCATCACAGTAACCTTTTTTAATTAATTTGAAGCACTGAATTCGGTAGGCAAACTGCAGAAAGGTGCAAACAGTAAGGTCCCAACTGCAAAGTAAAATTACACACTAGAATGAAAGCACACCGTAAAGCAAAATGTCGCACGTTTTTGTGCTTCCAAAATTACCCCGCAATGCTGGAAGAGACTGTAAAAAGTGTAAGGTGTGCTCATGGGAAATCGATATGCAGTCTGACACTAATTGGTCAGATGGATCAAACGGTGTCAAATCGTGAGTAAATATGCTGAAAAAAAATCTGGGGTCGCTTATTTCTAACACTACATTCACGCTAACCACGTTGATTTTAACACCGCATCAATTTATTAGTCGAAGTCACGTACAGCGTTTTGACGGCCAGATCCGGACGAGGATATATATCGATAAGCATATAAAAATTTGTCAATAAATCTTCATAGATGTATTTTACATTTCACGGTTAATATGTCTACTTATGTTAGACGCTATATAAAAATTTACGTGTTGATGAAAAATAATTGTTCAGCAAGCACAACACAACGAAAAAAAAGTTTTTACGTAATCTAAGCAACACATTTGAAGCGACTGCTATCTCTTTAGGAAAAAATTTACTATACATCAGTAATGTGCTAAAACATGTAACGCATTAACCAAAAGGCGTGCTACAAAACGTGGCTGCGTGAGCTGCAAGATAAAATTAAACAAATTTTACGAGAATTTGTTCTTGTACTTCGTACATAATTGTTTTGGATACCGGATATGGTGCACATGCATTCATGAAAAGATTGAATCAAAGCCATAAATCTGCCACATCCAGGACAAAATTGGAAAATAAATCGCATTCAATGTGACCCTAGAAAACACTGTTTCCAGCACTTTAGTCGTTCTACTCAGCTGTCGGAATGCCGTTCAGCATTGCGTCTCCTTGTGAGAAATTTGTGACTTTTCTTGGTTAAACGGTCGTGCTCTTTACTAATACAAGATGGGGACTCCCGCATCGCAAACTTTCTTTTACCAAATTGTAGAACTTATAGTAAAACTGTATAATAAAATAATAAAAGTATTTATAAACTATAATTTATTGCTTAGTCCACCTATAATTGACCACAGCGGATGGAAACGTTTTTGAATATGGAGCGCCGACGCTGTGTTAGTGCACCTTTACCGCAACAGTACGAAACATGCGTTCAAAAAGCACCATTTGTGGCACCGATTTGGCAAAAGATCAGTGTAGTTCTACGTAATATTTTACTGAATGAAAAAATTGTATAAAAATATATTGTATAATGTATTTTGCGAACAAAACTCTACGATATTGTGTACGGCAAAAGTATGATTTTGAGTGTAGTTTTGGAAGTCCTGATTGCTAAAAATTCTAGTAAATTTTGTGGGTAAAAGTGTACGTGTTTAAAATTAGAATTATGTTAGATCCGTAGTAAAACTCACACCCCTCAACTCATACTCACGCGCACCGATGGTTATGATCAATTGTTTAGAACAGTCTTGTACGAGTATACATTACATTGCTGTTAGTATTGCTTGATTATGTACCTATAAATAAAACATCACGTATGTGCAGACACAATTTTGTTTTAGTTTCATCGAAAACGCACACCAGCTCAAGAGACACACAGGACTATATATAAACATCCCTATACTAGATATCTAACGTGCTTGCATAGATACGAGGACATTTGGGTGCTGTGGACATACCCTGCACGATTAGGCTGCGATGAACAGCCGGCTAAATTTATAGCCGTTTGCATTCAGACTGTGATATCAGTAGCGTTGCGAGCTACGGCTAACCAGCTGTTCATCGCAGCCTAATCGTGCAGGGTATGTTCACAGCACCCAAATGTCCTCGTATCTTATATTACAAATGGGACTACACACTCGCCCCTTCGTAGTTGCGCTATGCGGATTGAAGTTTACACTGACGACTAACGTTTTAACGTAAATTCTGCTTTTTTTTATTGTACTCGTACTTATTGTTAAAGTTGGAGCATCGACATCGCTGCTGTTCTTGGTCAAGCTTTCTTATTAGAACGAGGCGTGTATTTCTTATCGCTCTGTGCTTGATGATGGACCACTGGGGCTGGTCAATTGATTTTGGTAAAGTAGAAGACGAGATACCTCGCTTCAAAAGAGAGGTACCGAAGTCCAGACACAGACGACTAGTATTCGTATAACCACTGTCTGTCATTGTTAAAGAACGCAGTCTTTTGAGTTATTAAACTAGTTTTGTTTATACTCTGTCTGACAACCTAATATCTGAGAGACCACTGCTTTGTCTTTGTGGTAATATAAATTCAAAATCTCTCTGCTGCTGCGTTCTAAGCATAGCATTACGCAAAATATCCAAAAAAAAGTGTGTTTCGAACCTACTATTACGGCGTTGTTTTGGGAAAACGTCAATATAATTTTATGTAGTATTTCTTTGAATAAAAAGCGCAAATTTTTGATAAAAAAACTCCATATTTTAACGTTGCTTTCGATGTACGAGGGTCACTCAGAAAGTAATGATAACTATCGCACGATTTTTTATTGCATCAGCGCTTTCCTCGTATTTTCTCAAAATACTGCCCCTTCATCTCTATGCAACGCAAACATCTAGTCTGCCACTCATCAAACATTTTCGAAAAGAAATTAGGTGGTAAATTAGAGATCGCTGTATTGATATTTTCTTCCAGTTCTTCATCATTTTCAAACTTTTTACCACGTAACAATTTCTTCAACGTTGGGAAAATCTTGAAGTCGTGAGGTGCCAGGTCAGGCGAGTATGGTGGATGTGGGAGGATTTTCATTCGCGATGCCGAGATAAAATTCATTGTGGCATTCGATGTATGGGGACGTGCATTATCATGGTGATAAATGATCTTCCTTACGCGGCTTTGGGGTCTCTTTTTTCTGAACTTATCAAAGAAAGGCTGAAGAACATTTGCGCAGTACCACTGTGAATTCAATGTTGTGCCACGCCGTAGAGCCGATTTCAGAAAAACGCCACGCCTGCTGGAAATAAAAGCGTACATCAGCTTACGGGTACTCCTGGAACGCTTGACACTAGTGGGGGTGGGGTCGTCGTTTCCGATCCAAACTTGATTCTGCTGCTTCGTTAGGGGATCATAGTATGAAAACCAGGATTCATCCTCTGTGTACACGTCATATTTGCGTTCGGTCGAAATAACGTCAAAGATGTTCTGGGCCAATTCGACGCGGACTTCCATCTGGGCAGGAGTTAATAAATGAGGGACCCATCGCTGACAAACCTTGCGCAGACCAAGCTCACTGCGGACTATCCCACAAACCGTTCCCTCCGATATCTGCAGTTCTTCTGCTATCTGTCTGACGGTAATATGGGGATCGTGTTCGATCAGCTCTCTCACTGCGTCCGAGTTCTTCGCCGTGGTCGCTGTAGGAGGTCTTCCAGTTCTGGCACCATCGTCGAGGTCAAAATGCTCAGTGCGAAATCGCTGGAACCAACGCGCAACAGTAGGATAAGAAGGAGAAGAATCAGGGTGCAAACTTTTCAACTCAGCATGACAACTGCGCGCGCTTTTCTTTTCTAAAAATTTTTCTAAGATGATAGCACGAAAGTCGCGCTTCGTTAAATTAGCCATGTTTAATGACTAGTGCAGTGAACAGCTCGACTCGACTGCGCATAGATGCATGCCAGTCGCCAGCCGTAGGCGGTATGGCCACGGCCATTGCCCTATGATCTAGTTATGAATGCTACAGTTTTTAAAAAATTAGTTCATAATTATATGATTATTTGCTGATACCGATTATCATTACTTTCTGAGTGACCCTCGTATTACCTATACAGTTTTACAAGTCAGTACTTCCATTTTGTGTTGGACAAAAAAAACCTGTTTTCGTGGGTTTTTTTCGAAGTTTAAATTAACAAAATTTGTAATATACATTATGAGAAAAAAATAGTACGTGTTTGAAAACGAAATTGTACGAAAGCCGTGGTACAGACCACAGCTACCAAGTAATACGCATACCCACCAGTGACTATGATTAATAGAACCTCGACAATCACATACGTGTACATGCGTTACGTTACCCTTCGAACGATTACATTACATTGCTGTTTGGATCGTTGTACGTCAATATAATTATAGTTACTTATTTGCACCGAGCGTAAAGTGCAAGACGCTGCAATTAATTCTTCGTCAAGTGATACACGACCCATAGCAGAGCATATATTTCAACAGCAGAGTATGGCTGGCATCACGAAGAGCGTACGTAACACTTTTCCAATTCCTGTGGTATTGGCGCTCACACTCGTGCAATAATATCGTTTTCGCAACCACCACTGCTTGTTAATATATGAACACCCTAGGTTAAAAAAGGGAAGCATTCGACTGGCCCCAGTGAATATATGCCAGTGAATGTGTGTGTGTGTGTGTGTGCGTGTGTGTGTGGGTGTGTGGGTGTGTGGGTGTGTGGGTGTGTGTGTGTGTAAATTCCATAAATTTGCACAGTAAATGTAGATTTTTCGATTATATTTGGGCAAGAAATGCGTAACAAACAGATAGTTTTAGATCTAAAATTAAAAGTCACTTTTTCCATTACAAAAAACTACCTGTTTTTGTCGCAACTTATATGCTTTACCTATGAGAATTTCTTTTCGAAAAACTCCACATTTTAACTTTGAAATACTCCGTTATCGGTACAGATTTTGGAGTTTTTAATTGAAAAAATTAGCAGTTTCATTATAAATTTAAAAACTCCTTGAATTTGCTCTGCGAAAGTGCAATTTAAGGTAACACCACTAGCGGTATGAAAATAATTATATTAATTACTAATGTCTACATGTAAATATACGAACAACCTATGTGTTAAGGCACTGATGCGTTACGACTACATTGTTTGCGTCATCTGGTACATACAGAGTGTTGTTTGCGCTACCCAGTATGTATACCTAGTACTGAATTTTAATAAATAGAAGTAAAAATTAATATAGCGTTAAAAAATAAATTGTTTCTGTCCCCAACGTTTGAGGATAGGTTTAGACTGCATACTCACAGTCGGTTGCTATCTGATTTTAATCAGACATCTTGCTGTTTGTGCGCTCTGTCCACTTCAGTGCAAGTTACAGTACCTGTACAATATTTGTAATCGTACTCGTATATTTGTTTGCGCGTAGTAGCAGTAAAATACATACAGTACATGGCTAGTTTGTCTACCCTATCTAAACGCTGGTGGGCGGTGCTGTGCGGGAGTCAGTGCGGGTCGGTGCGGTTCGGTGCAGTATGTCAGTACAAGTATTGTTTCTATTGGCGCTTTCTAAGAAAAGTCATATCACCAGGCGCTGCTGGATGCTGTCTGATTTCAATCAAAAAGCATGCTGTTGGCGCGTTCTATCTATATGAGAGCAAAGTACAGTACTCGTACAATGTAAATTTGCTTGCGTGTAGTGACAGTACATGGCTGGTCTGTTCAGTCTAACCTACCTGGAAGCTAGTGACGTAAAATATTTGTATATTTGTACTCGTACTCGTATTTTTGTTTGCGTGCATAGCAGCAGTAAATCACATACTGTACATGGCTGGCCTGTCTACTCTACCTGCACGTTAACGTGCTCTGCGGTGAGTACAGAGTACAGTACCCGTATGTAACCGACTAAAACGTCCGGACGACCAAGACGTCCGGCGGACGTTTTAGTCGTTAAACCGACCAAACCGTCCGGGGGCCAAAAAAACGTCCGCCGTAAATTTTGCCCACTCAAAAATTTTTGCATTCTCGATGTGACCTGAAGTTCCTGAGAGCGTCTAAACCCGGACACTTTGGTCTGAGCACTATTTCATCCCGGACACTTTAGTCGGAGCACAATTTCAGCCCGGACACTTTGGTCAGAGCACTATTACAGCCCGGACACTTTGGTCGGAGCACTATTTTGACCGGACACTTTGGTCGGAGCACTGTTTCAGCTCGGACAATTTGGTCATAGGGTTCATCACATATCAGTCGACCTTTGGCGGGAAAGCGGATGGGATTTATTTTACAATATCTACATTAGCGTCCACGGCGATACGAAACTGTTGGATAGCGAAACAATGAAAAAAAACAGCAATTAGCGATTGAATAAAGGCAGTGCGCAATAGCGCATAGGATGCCGCGCATTTCATTGCCTGTAACCTATTGAGCATTCCCATTAGAGAAACGATATGCCAGCATGAATTTGGCAAGATACGAAGTAATCAAAAGCCGAGTAGCTGCCAAATCTAAGTTTCTTAAAATTTTGATGTTTTCACTTTCTACTTGGTAAGGCTTCTTTTAAGGAAATACAGCTTACCTTAAAAATTACGGTGAGATAATGATTGTAAGGGGCGACAGTATGCTGGCGCTTTTCCCCCAAAATGTTTAATGGTTTACGCTTTCTAGTTTAATATTTTTTATGTTTGTTTTTCAGTATTACATTTTCGACCGAAGCGAAGCGAAGGTCCTCTATTTTAAAGGAAACGGGACTTTCTGTCATGTCGGTCACGTCACCCAAAATTGTCGATTTTCGACGAATAATAACAAATGCTTGCTGAGGAATGCTACTCTTGAGAACCGGCAAGATGTTTTGCGAATAAAATGGATGAGCGCAACTAACCTTACTCAAATGATTCCAGCGTCACTGTTTCAAACGGTATCTTCATGAAAAAAAGTATCTTTGAATTTTGGTAGTAAATAAGTGATATGAACATAAGGCGAAGCCGAACTGCTGCACGAGGAAAGCTCGCAAAGTAGCAGTCAAGCAAAAGCATGTTTGGAGGTTTTCTTTTCTTCAGTGTATCAGCCAGCTTTGCAAGAATTTATCCTTTTAAAATAAACAAAGAAGTTCATGTAAGTAGTTAGCTGTGGCGTAATTGACGCCTGCCAGTGGAAAAGGTAATGAATTTGTTAATAACTGAGTAATTATCAAGGTAACTTCGATAAGCATCATATGAAACCTTAACAGTCTTTCAATAACGTAATTTATCTGTAACTAATTTGTTCCGCGCAGTTTGCGCTCGGTCACCCGGTTATTTAAAACAGCTATGAAAGGCAGCCTTTACAAGTCAACCATTATACGGTCAGTTTGTATAGTATTTAGGCTGACCGAAAGCTTGCACTTAATCATACCGTCCATATGGTAAAGAAAAGTATCAAAGCATGGTTGATTAGAGCACTCATTTGAGTTCTTCTACCATAATCAGCAAAGAGTGTACTTTCAAGAAAAGCACACTCGTTCAGGCGGGTGATGAATGACTGTAACAAAGAAAATTTATTCATAGAGTGACGACGAAAACATTTTTGCATAATAACATGAACCGTAGAACCCTGTCCAAGTAGTAACACATTTTGCCAATGCGCCTGATTTACAGATTTGACTGTAAGGAATAAAAGAGTGCTCCAACCAAAGTGTCCGGTCAAAATAGTGCTCTGACCAAAGTGTCCGGGCTGAGACGCTCTCAGGAACTTCAGGTCACATCGAGAATGCAAAAATTTTTGAGTGGGCAAAATTTACGGCGGACGTTTTTTTGGCCCCCGGACGGTTTGGTCGGTTTAACGACTAAAACGTCCGCCGGACGTCTTGGTCGTCCGGACGTTTTGGTCGGTTACACATGTCTAATTGCTACTTTAGCGACTTAATCAAAAACAAAATTTTACGTTTACCAAAAACATATTCTTGTTCCGTCAACACAAGCTGTTGTTTGTTGTAAACTTGTAGTAGATAATAAATAAATTTTTACGGGACTGCGTATTGCACAGAAAATTTATTATTGACAAATATTGAGGAATGATTACACAAGTTATTAGTAATCCGTTCTCTATCGCTGCTTGATGGTAATGACACCTTGGTCAACGTACTTTTCCATTAGAAATTCGACGTCAACACTAAATTTCAAGTGTTGGTTCCAGGTGAGCAGTATTAACCATGCGAGATACAATGGCTTACGATGGTAGCAAAATGCTAGAGTAGTAATCGCACTATATAGTTACTAACGAGTTAAGATCCCCTGTGACAAATTACCCCGAAACGCAACCAAAAGAATGACTCATATTCTTCAACAGCGTGCAGTACTTATCTTACATATTAAGCGGCAGGAGTCGTAACGCGACCGCCTCCAAATCGCTCTCATTGGCCAGAACCAAAACACTTACTAAACCAAGCGAACCTACTGAACAAACTCACAAACTATAGTGAACCTGCTGAACACACTTACTAAACAAAATGAACCAGCTGAACCCAACTAAAACGTTAGTGAACCAGCTGAACCCAACCAAAACCTTAGTGAACCGACTGAACTCAACAGAACCTTAGTGAACCGACTGAACTAAACCAAAACCTTAGTGAACCAGCTGAACCCAACTAAATCCTTAGTGAACCGACTGAACCCAACCGAAACCTCATTGAACCAACTGAACCCAACCAAAACCTTAGTGAACCAGCTGAACCCAACCTAATTCTTAGCGAACTGACTGAACCCAACCAAAACCTTATTAAACCAAATGAACCCAACCTAAACTTCAGTGAACCGACTGAACCCAACCAAAACCTTAGTGAACCAGCTGAACCCAACCTAATTCTTAACGAACTGACTGAACCCAACCAAAACCTTATTAAACCAAATGAACCCAACCAAAACTTCAGTGAACCGACTGAACCCAACGATATTTTTAGTGAATCAGTTGAATCCATCTTAATCCTTCGTGAATCGACAGAATCCAACTGAACCCAACCAAAATTTTAGTGAACCAGCTAAACAAAAACCATATTGAACGAAATGAATCTAACCCAATCGTTGTTGTACCAACTCAACTCAGTCGAAACATTAGTGAACCGACAGAACCCAACCAAAACCAAGTGAACCTCCTGAACGACCTTATTAAGCCATCTGAATCAGCTAAACGCACTTATTAAGCGAAGTGAACCTACTGAACCAATCTAATGCGTAACGTAACCGCAAGAAAGTAAGCGGCGCAATGTAACCGCAAAAATATGGGCGGCGTAACGTAACCACAAGAAAATGAACGGCCTGACGTAACCACAAGAAAGTGAGCGGCGTAACGAAACCACAAGAAAGTACGCGGCGCAACGTAACTGCAAGAAAGTGAACGGCGCAACGTAACCACAAGACAGTGACCGGCAAAACGTAACCACAAGAGAGTAAGCGGCGCAAGGTATCCACAAGAGCGTGAAGGGCGTAAAGTAACCACAAGAGAGTGAACGGCCTGACTTAACCACAAGAACATGAGCGGCGTAACAAAACCACAAGCAAGTACGCGGCGCAACGTAACTGCAAGAAAGTGAACGGCGCAACTTAACCACAAGAGGGTGAATGGACTGACGTAACTGTCATGTATTGAACGAACGGCATAATCTTTTATTATGTCCGCTCGGGACAGCAGCAAACAACCAAATAAACTCTAGACATGGCAACAATAACGGACAACAACAATACCATTGCTACGGCACATTAGCCATAGGCCATTATCCCATTTCACGAGATACTCGTACAATCTTTGTACGAGTACTACATACACTACACTCGCCCTTCACTTTTGAAAACCAAAAGTACAAACACTTCATTCACTTTGTACGTACGTGTTCATGCCTCATGCGCATCATCATTATGCAAACACATGTTAGTACGTAACTACGTAACTGCAATTAAACCTTCGTACTTCCCTTGCAACCTTTGCTGGTCCTTACGAAAAGTTCGCCACTGCGCTCTCGTACGGTGCGCCACTGCGTCCTTCACAGGCAACGCCCTTCGGCAGTTCCTGGCACTCTTCTTCCTTTCTTGCTTTCATGGAGGCACTTCCGCAGGCCACGCCATCCTCCATTGGCTTCCTGTCGGGCGACTCATTTTCATGCACTCCGCAGGTCACGCCCTTTACTGGCATCCTGTCGGGATAACTCCATGTCACTCTTCTCGCCCTTCGGATGGACAACCGCTCTCTTCTCGGTTCCATCTCTGGCTTCACTCTGAGGATAACTATCTCCTCCATTGCTTCCTCCGGATGGCACTTGCCATTCATTACTCTGGCTTCCATCACGGGATTCACTCGGCCTTTAGGATCGTCCTTCTGACCTTTCCTCTTTCTGGCCTTCTTCCCAGTATATTTGACATCCGCTGTCTCGGATGGAGTGGTCTGCATCCTTCGCTGTCGCTCCGCTTCAAGTTGTCGTCACTCTTGGCACATACGCCCCTCTGACACAAAGCTACATCCTTCACGCCATTGTCATGTATTGAACGAACGGCATAATCTTTTATTATGTCCGCTCGGGACAGCAGCAAACAACCAACTAAACTCTAGACATGGCAACAATAACGGACAACAATAATGCCGTTGCTACGGCACATTAGCCATAGGCCATTATCCCATTTCACGAGATACTCGTACAATCTTTGTACGAGTACTACATACACTACAGTAACCACAAGAAAGTGAGCGGCGTGACGCGACCACAAGAACGTAAGCGGCGCGATGTAACCGCAAGAATGTGAGAGGCGTAACGTAACCACAAGAGAGTGAGCGGCGTTGCGTAACAACGAGAGAGTGAACTGCGCAATGTAACCACACGACAGTGACCGGCAAAACGTAACCGCAAGAAAGTGAGCGGCGTAGCCTAACCACAAGAGAGTATGCGGCGCAATGTAACCACAAGAGAGTGAACGGCGTAACGTAACCACAAGAGAGTGAGCGGCGTTACGTAACAACGAGAGAGTGAACTGCGCAATGTAACCACAAGACAGTGACCGGCAAAACGTAACCGCAAAAAAGTGAGCGGCGTAGCCGAACCACAGGAGAGTATGCGGCGCAATGTAACCACAAGAGAGTGAACGGCGTAACGTAATCACAAGAGAGTTAGCAGCGCAAAGTAAACCAAAAGAGAGTGAGCGGGGGAAAGTAACCGCAAGGCAGCAAGCGGCGTAACGTAACCACAAGGGAGTGAACGGCGCAACGTTTTCGCAAGATAGTGAACGGTCTAACGCAACCACAAGTAAGCGGCGCATCGTAACCCCAAGATGGTAAGTGCGGCGCAATGTAACCACGAAAGAGTGAACGGCCTGACGTAACCACAAGAAGGTGAGCGGCGTAACGTAACCACAAGAGAGTGAAAGGCGTAACGTATTAACAAGAAAGTTAGCGGCGCAATGTATCCAGAAGAGAGTAAGCGGCGCAATGTAAACACAAGAGAGTGAACGGCCCAACGTAACCGCAAAACAGTGAACGGTCTAACGCAACCACTGGTGAGCGGCGTATCGTAACCACAAGAGAGTAAGCACCGCAACGCAACCGGAAGAGGTTGAACGGCGTAACGTAACCACAAAGGAGTGAGCGGCGCAATGTAACCACAAGTGAGCGGCGTAACGTAACCACAAGTGAGCGGCGTAACGTAACCACAAGTGAGCGGCGTAACGTAACCGCAAAAGCGTAAGCGGTGTAACGTAACCCCAAGAAAGTAAGCGGCGCAATGTAAACACAAGAGTGTAAGCATACGCGAGTAAGTGGCGTAAGGTGCCGTAAGCACACGATAGTGAGTGGCGTAAGGTCACCACAAAAGAGCAAGCGACAAAACGTAATCCAAGAGATTGAGCGGCGTAACTTAACCAAACGAGACTAAGCGCCGTAACAAAATCACGTTAAAGTAAACGGTGTAATTTAACCACACGATAGTTAACAGCGCAACGTAACCTTCGGTGGATACCGCGGCGCGTAGCGCGCCGCGGTCGTTGCTAGTAATTGAATTATGACACGCGCAACAAATTGCAGACTATCCTAATACGAAATGCTTAATAAATCTATTCACACAAGCGTCACAGTACTGCAAAGAAAATTAAATTGTAACAGTTATCACAATTTGTAAGTGTAATATGCAATGCTGTACAATACATATGGTAGCCCAATTACAAAATATCTATATTCATAATTTAATACACGAATAAGTTGAATACTGACTCGTGGGTAGTATCAGCTGTCAATATGCAATACAGGCACAGTGATACACTCCCAAGCAGTATTAACTGTGCAGAAAAAGCTCACACAGTACCCAACAGAATAGCGTAAGCTAATTAATTCCTTGTTAATTTAAGGCTCCGGTGATTCGCATAAGAGGTTGCGTTATGCACTAAACAATTTACAGCGTGATGATTTTAGTGATTTTTTGCCTTTAATAAAGATAATAAAGATAATGGATTAATAAAGATAATGGTCTGTGCTGTGTATATTTAAACTGAAATCAATTATTATTATGAATGATTTGACTTTCGATGGGTATTTTGCGCTAAATTTGGACCTTTGGACCCCTGAATAAAGTACAATATAAAGGATGGATATTTTGCGCTAAATTTCCCAGCGCGTCGATAGGGAGTTTCTCCTACTGACTGCGAGGGTGGCTTCGGAGAATCTAACCGTGGCACTGTACCACGGAAGGGGAAAGTGCCACGGAATGGGAAGCTGCTCGCGGCGGCCTGATTCTCCTGGGCATCCGGCCTTCCCGAGGACGCATTAGGTTGGTCTTTCTCCATTTTCTCAGTATTTATGGCTCCTGATCAGCCTTGCCCGCACTGCAAAAAGTGTTTCACGCAGGGAGCTGGATTCGCCGCTCATCTGAAGGCATGTTCGCGCAAGCACGCCACGGGTTCCTGCTCTGCCCAGCCTCCATTACCTACGCCTGGAGGGACTCAGAAGCACCCCTTACGTTCCTTCTTGGAAGGCGACCGATACCACATTCCAAAACGAGTGCCTAAAGCGGTGCGTCGCCAATGTGCTCAAGTGCTGACTGATCTGATCAGGAACTGCGTGCGCAAGAATTCATCTGCTACCTGGACCGCACTGCTGTTGTTTGCACCGACCGCTTTATCGCTGCCACCTACCAAAACTCTTCGCAGGGAATCTCTCACCTCCGTAATTAGAAAGAACCTGGCAGATCTGTCCCTTGCAAACCGCCATACTCTGCCCCGTCGCGAGCAAGCCAGAAATAATACTTCCGCACAAGATAGCCTACGTGCTTCGGTAAACTCCATGTTCCAAGATGCTAATATTAAAGGAGCTATTAGGATACTGCTGGAAGATGAAAAACTGGCCGAGATCAATGCTGAAGTACTACGAGATAAGCACCCGCCAGCACCCAACGACTGCCAATTCCCTCCAGCACCTGATGACTCCTTCTTACCACCACTTGTTTCTCCTGCCGAGGTAATGACTGCCGTTTTTAGTTTTCCCACTGGCTCAGCAGCAGGAGTTTTTGGCCTTCGCCCGCAACATTTGAAGGACCTCCTAAATCGCAAGGACGATCAACAAAGCGATCTTTGCCTCGCACTCACTGATCTGACAAATATGATTCTCAAGACGGATATACCTGAAGATATTAGGCCGTATTTTTTCGGCGCTAATTTAATTCCACTGGGAAAAAAAGATGGAGGAGTGAGACCAATCGCCGTAGGGGACACGATACGGCGATTGGTTTCCAAGATTGTTAGCAACAGGTGCGCTGAAGAAGCAGCCGCAATGTTTTCCCCCGTGCAACTCGGCGTCGGCGTAAGAGGGGGCGCTGAAGCGGCCGCGCATGCTGTTCGGAGCTACGTGGAAACGACACATGCGGACGCGCGCGTTATTGTAAAGCTCGATTTCAGAAATGCCTTCAATACATTGCGCCGGGACGTTTTATTGGCTGCTGTACGTGACAAGTTCCCTGCGTACTTTCGGTACTTCTGGCAGTCCTATCGGTATACGTCACACCTGGCTTGCGGTACGTCCCTGCTGTCTTCAGAAACTGGTGTGCAACAAGGCGATCCCGCTGGTCCGTTTGGTTATGGCCTTGCAACACTACCACTCTTTGAAGACTTGGAGTGTGATATAGCAGTTGGCTACCTTGATGATGTCACTTTAGCTGGTTTCGCGGAAAAAGTTATTGCAGCAATACGACTTATCATTGCACGCGGTTTCAGAATGGGACTAGAGCTCAATCTCAGCAAATGCGAAGTTTACAGCGTGGGAAAATTCACTGCGGACCGTTTACATGCTGTACAAATGGTGCTCAATGCTTTTCCTGAAATGGCCGTTTCCAGGGAAGAAGAATTTACTCTCCTTGGAGCTCCTTTAACGACAGCGGCGTGCAAGACTTTCCTACGCAGTAAATCCTTGCAGCTGGAGTATTTCATATCGCGACTCAAATTGATACCAGCACATTACAGCTTGTACCTCCTGCGAAATTGTTTACTGATACCGAAACTGCTCTACGGTTTCCGCACAAGCAGATGTTACGAGCACGTGGCGTTGACGACATCCATGGACGACATTGTCCGTGCCGGTTTGCAGTCCATCCTTAACATCCGCTTGAACGATGCACAGTGGAGCCAGATGTCGCTTCCTATCAGGGATGGGGGTATGGGGCTACGGAGTACGACAGCGCTAGTTTTTCCTGCCTTTCTGGCATCGGCGTATTCGGTTACTCCCTTAGTTTCCATGATCTACCACCCTGCAGCAGCGACACTACTTGATCCACTTGTGCTGCGATGGTCAGAAGAGACAAACTGTGAACCTCCCGCTATGGATCAGAGAAAGTTCCAATCCGCATGGGATCGACCGTTGATTGACCAAGCAGTGCTGTTAATGAAGCGGACGACCACCGACGAAGCAAACAGAGCCGTACTGTTAGCTGCGCTACACCGTGATTCGGGCGCATGGCTAAATGCTTTGCCTGCACCTAATTTGCGCACATTCTTGCGGGATGAAGAAGTGCGTATTGGCATCGCACTTCGGTTTGGACTTCCAGCTGTAGAAGAACACGACTGTGTGAACTGCGGAAGCCATGTGGAAACAAATGGTCACCACGGCCTATCCTGTTCCAGCAGCCGAGGAAGATGGTCTAGACTCTAGACTCTAGACATGTGGAACTCAACGATATAACAAAGCGGGCTTTGGAACATGCTGGGTACCCATGCCAAAGCGAGCCACTGGGACTGTCCGGTATAAACAATACACGACCAGACGGCATGACTCTCGTCCCTGTACGTGACGGCAAAGCGCTAGTTTGGGACGCTACATGTTGGGACACAGTAGCCTTATCGCATGTGCGGGCAAGCGCGAGTGCATCCGGCAGTGTTGCGCTCTTGGCCGAAGACAGTAAACGTCGTAAATACGCCTTTGTGGAAAGAATGGGATATCTTCTTTATCCCCTTGCGGTCGAGACCTTTGGAACTTTTGGCCCGGCATTTTCGGAGCTTATTCGTTTCGTCGGCAGAAGGATTCGCGACGCGACAGGGGAGCCACGCTCTACCGCATTTTTAAAGCAGAGATTTAGCCTAGCTGTTGTAAAAGGAAATGCTGCCGCTGTTTTGGGCACGTTGGGTATGCGTTCTAAAATGACTGACAGCGCTAACGATTTTGGTTGTTTTTTTAATGTTTAAATGTGAATCATTTTGCGTAGTATTCTGCGTATGCACTTTTTATTGTATTGATGGCTTTTGCCCAATAAAGAAAAGGATACAAAAATACCATTTACCATTTACAAAAAGCTCCAGTAGTGCTTTCCATACCATTTCCAAAAATACCATTTCCATTTACAAAAAGCTCCAGTAGTGCTTACTACTTACAGCACTTACCATACAGTACTTACAGTTAATAACTTTAAAAGTTGCACCGGCTATTCATAGACTTTGGGAGGGTCAGGATTCTGGAATAAGTGGACGTAACCGTGGCAAATTCGTTGTTTAAAATGTTTTAATTAAAACAGTCTCGCCAAGTGTATCGGTATGTCGCAAAAGCATGCATTAAAATAACATCAGCATGGTCTAGCGTTACAGACGTCTGAGCGTAATAAATTGCAAGTTTACTTACGTTTTTCATACGTCGCATAAGAGCGGGTAAAAAGGTCTACAGAGAAATTTCTGCCGAGGTGTTGGTGTTTATTGAAGAGAATCTTATGAGTAAGCACGAAAGGAGTAAGGGACGGCTTTCTCCAACTGTTTATACAGCGGATATAGAAATGAATTTGTGTACAGTTGGGTAAATTATATTTTGCGGCTTATACACGCCACAATAGTGTGCGGCTGTACCTGGAAAACGGATAAGCAGAAAATTGGATACTGTGCACTTATATCGATCTGGATGTTAGATGTTATTGGCAATCGTTAAAATGTATTGTCATCCTATCACGTGGCTTAGGATCGGCAGCATGGGCAACTCCTGGGGAAGAATTTTTTGCTGGTTCTTCTGAACTTGGTTGAAAAGGCAACTTTAACGCATTATATAAGGACGAAAATAGATTTGCATTGTAAACTTGCACTTCTTGTTATTTCTTTGTTAAGTGCATGACCTTTTACGTGTGACGGTGCAACTGCATCGTTATACAAATTTCCGCTATTTATAAAACATTGTTTTGTACTGCGTTAGACTTCCCGGCGACGATTTCAGTAAACATCTGTATGTATACGAGTATTAGCTTATAAATGGAAATTCAAATTCTTATGGTGTTGCACATTAAAAAAGACTGAAAAGAAGAAGCTTCTTTAAACTAATCGTAATTTAGATAAATCCAACATAAACCAAATTTACATAAATCAAACAGCTCATCTGGCTGTTGCCATATTAGCCAAACGCGTGGGAACATATGTACAGATACACCTCTGCGGCGGTTGTTGTTTCGCTGCCGTATTTTAATATTCATAGTTTTCCACAACTTCTATAATACTTTATGTCAGTTTTGCTGTACGTAGTCAGCTGCGTACCTATTAGAACATAGTCAGCGTTTTGGCGATGTTGTATCCCATTACTTGCCAGTTCTTACATTATGGAATTTTTGCCGGTCATGATCCTGATCCTTCGCGCACAAATTTTTTGCTGTACAAAACTTGCCTGCATTACACTTCGGCGACATGCTCATATCATGCAAACGTTCTCTCTTGTATGTTTTCTATAGCCGTTGAAAAGGTAATTTTATTTTGTTTTCACGGTTTATAGTTTATGTTTACACGGCTTTGTTTGTGGTGGTACACAATCAAAAACGTTACATAACTTGCACAAATATAAATTTGTGTACTAATGTTATCCTGATAAGAAACCGAGCCGTGGTAGTTACTAGTTAACGTTAAGACAACATGCAATATATGCATATTGCACATGCGATCTACTTATGACTTATGAACCGTATTGCAAACTGCGCTATCCACGTTATATTTGTAATTAAGTTGTTAATTTTTATGCTAATAATTATGTACTTGCATACGATAGCGGTAATCATCTTCCTTCATAAATTTACTTCAAGACGATCAAAGCCGCTAACATTTATCGTCAAAACTGCCTCTTCCTGACGCTAGATAGCGGTAAAGTTCAAACGTAAATAGGTAAAATTAGTAAAATACGTAATACATAAATTTATAGCGCTTTGTGACGTACTTATAACTAACTGAAAGTCTAAAACCGTAGCACAATATAAGCGAATAAGCAACAAATTATTTTACCGATAGATGGGCTGATACACAGTTCTGATCACACCCTTGCTCAATCAGTCGCTACGATCGGATTTAACGACAAAGGATTGTTGTATATCTTTCTTCCAGAAATGTTTGGCATTCCAATAACACTGCGATCTGAGCGCATTATGACATGGTCATGCTCAAACTATGGGATGCATTTAAACGTACTATAAAAAGCAGATTCATTGGACAGTCGACTTATGTAAAGATCGCGAGCATTTTATCTGGTACAGAAACAACAACCCAACTGTGATTTTTTGAATTTACGTATCCTATATATTAAAGCAGAACCGTTATTCCGGAACGCTCCTGCCTCCAAAACCTTCTGATTGGCCAGAAAAAACCTTACGTTTCTGATTGGCCGGAACTCGCCTAGCAACTTTTAAGCTTTTGCAGCCCCTTAACCCTGTGCTTTTACGCCTTTGTCCTTACTGAGTATCCGAAACTTAGTTTCATCACCTGTGAAAACCTTCGCCTGATAAACCGGATTCCACCCTTATCTATCTCTACTCCTTACTAAGCTTCAAAACCATAGTTCTTTAACAAACCTGATAACTTTAATTACTTTAACAAACCTTGCGGTCCCACCTTTTAAGCGTTTGGTAACCGAAGGCCACGCGTGCGGTACCCGCCTTTTTGAGCCATTGGTCACCGAATGCCACGCGTGCGGTACCCGCCTTTTTGAGACTTTGGTCACCGAAGGCCACGCGTGCGGTACCCGCCTTTTTGAGCCATTGGTCACCGAAGGCCACGCGTCCGGTACCTGCCTTTTTGAGCCTTTGATCACCGAAGGCCACGCGTGCGGTACCCGCCTTTTTGAGCCTTTGGTCACCGAAGGCCACGCGTGCGGTACCAGCCTTTTTGAGCCATTGGTCACCGAAGGCCACGCGTGCGGTACCCGCCTTTTTGAGTCTTTGGTAGCCGAAGGCCGCGCGTGCGGAACTCACCCAAAAAGACGCAACTGACCTGAATCGCCTTTGCACTGCAGCGCGGCGCGTAAACGCCGCGCGCTGTGCTTGTCCTATATATTAAAGCAGAACCGTTATTCCGGAACGCTCCTGCCTCCAAAACGTTCTGATTGGCCAGAACCAGCCTAACCTTTCTGATTGGCCAGAACCTGCCTGGCGGGTTTTAAGCTTTTGCAGCCCCTTAAACCTGTGCTTTTGCGCGTTTGTCCTTACCAAGTTTCCGAAACTTAGTACCTTCACCTGTAAAAACCTTTGCCTGATAAACCGGATCCCGGCTTCAGCATTGCTCCTTACTAAGCTTCCAAACATTAGTTCTTAAAGAAACCTGATAACTTTAAATAATTTACCGGTACCGTCTTTTAAGCCTTTAATTACCTTGAGGTACCACCTTTTAAGCCTTTAGTAACCGAAAGTCCCGCGTGCTGGACCCGTCCTTTTAAGCCTTTTTCAACCGAAGGCCACGCATGCGCTACCCGTCCATTTAGGCCTTTAGTCACCGCAGTCCACGCGTGCGGGACCCGTCCTCTTAAGCCTTTTGAAACCGAAGGCCGCGCGTGCGGTATCCGTCCTTTTAAGCCTTTGGTCACCGCAGTCCACGCGTGCTGGACCCGTCCTTTTACGCCTTTTGCAACCGAAGCCCACGCGTGCGGTACCCGCCCTTTTGAGCCTTTGATAACCGAAGGCCATGCCTGTGGGCTCGGGTTTTTTAGCCTTGGGTTGCCGGAGGCCACACGTGCTAGACCCGTTCTTTGAAGCTTTTTGCAACCGAAGGCCACGCGTGCGGTGCCCACCTTTTGGAGCATTTGATCACCGAAGGCCACGCGTGCGGTACCCGCCTTTTTGAGCCTTTGATAACCGAAGGCCACGCGTGCGTTACCCGCTTTTTTGAGCATTTGGTCACTGGAGTCCACGCGTGCTGGACCCGTTCTTTTAAGCCTTTTGCAACCGAAGGCCACGCGTGCGTTACCCGCTTTTTTGAGCATTTGGTCACTGGAGTCCACGCGTGCTGGACCCGTTCTTTTAAGCCTTTTGCAACCGAAGGCCACGCGTGCGGTGCCCACCTTTTGGAGCATTTGATCACCGAAGGCCACGCGTGCGGTACCCGCCTTTTGAGCCTTTGATAACCGAAGGCCACGCGTGCGTTACCCGCTTTTTTTGAGCATTTGGTCACTGGAGTCCACGCGTGCTGGACCCGTTCTTTTAAGCCTTTTGCAACCGAAGGCCACGCGTGCGGTGCCCTCCTTTTTGAGCCTTTGATCTTTGAAGGCCACGCGTGCGATACCCGCCCTTTTGAGCCTTTTGGTCACCGAAGGCTCCGCGTGCGGTACCCGCCTTTTCGAGCCTTTGATCACCGAAGGCTACGCGTGCGGCACCCGCCTTTTTAAGCCCTTGATCACCGAAGGCCACGCGTGCGTTACCCGCTTTTTTTGAGCCTTTGGTCACCGAAGGCTACCCGTGCGGTACCCGTTTTTTTGAGCCTTTGATCACCGAAGGTCACGCGTACGTTACCCGCCTTTTTGAGCCTTTGATCACCGAAGGCACGCGCGCGTTACCCGCTTTTCTGGGCCTTTGGTCGCCGAAGGCTACGCGTGCGGCACCCGCTCCTTTAACCCTTTGGTAACCGAAGGGCACGCATGATGTGTCCACTCTTTTAAGCGTTTTGTAACCGAAGAATTTCGGTTTATCCCGTTTCTAGATACAGTAACTGTATTCCCCTTTCAATAAGACTTACTCAGCATATAAAACCGTTTCACTTCCATTCGTTTAGAAAAAATGACCAGCCGACAAAAACCGCCTTTGCACTGCAGCGCGGCGCGTAAGCGCCGCGTGCTGTGCTTGTCTTACATATTAAGCGGCAGGAGTCGTAACGCGACCGCCTCCAAATCGCTCTCATTGGTCAAAACCAAAATACTTACCAAACGAAGTGAACCTAATGAACAAGCTCACAAACTGTAGTGAACCTGCTGAACATACTTCCTAATCAAAATGAACACCAAAATCTCAGTGAACCAACTGAACCCAATCCAAAATTCAGTGAACCAACTGAACCAAGCCAAATCCTTGAAGAACGAACTGAACCCAACCGAAAACTTAATGAACCAACTGAACCCAACCGAAAATTTAGTGAACCAACTGAACAAACCCGAAAATTTAGTGAACCAACTGAACCAAGCCAAATCCTTGATGAACTAACTGAACCCAACCGAAAATTTAGTGAACCAACTGAACGAAGCCAAATCCTAAATGTACTAGCTGAACCCAACCAAATCTTTAATGAACCATCTGAACCCAACCGAAATTTTAGTGAACCAACTGAATCCAACCGAAAATTTAGTGAACCTACTGAACCCACCTAGCCTTAATGAACCAACTGAACCGAACCTAATTTCAGCGAACCTAATCAATCCGCTAAAACTTAGTCAGCCTACTGAAGTTAGTTTTAATACATTATCACCTTCAAAAGTTTTCTGTGGTGTGACAGACCTGCTTTATGAACCTTTTGGTAATTGTCACTCAGCTAAAAGAAGTTTCTAGAAATTTCCACAAAAACTCAAGTCCCAAAATTCGCGCGGGTATATTAAGACGCCAACTTAGTCAGCTTACTGAAGTTAGTTTTCTTACGTCATCACCTTCGAAAGTTTTCTATGGTGTGGCATGATTACTTTATGAACCTTATGGTAGTATTTCCTGAGCCAGTGGAAGTTTCTAGAAATTTCTACAGAAACTCAAATCCTAGAATTCCCGCAAGTATATAAAGCCGCCAAACACAAACATTTCATTCCATTCCAACTCAGTTCTACTTTCCAGTCGAAATTGTGTTCTTAAGTAGCAATGGATAGTTTAAGTCGTCAATATGCATTAGCTTTTGAACTTCCTTCAAAACTTCAAACTCATGTCTGGATTGTCGGAAAATGGGAAAAGACATCTTTTAGAGCGAAAAAGAATTCACATAAGGACATCCGACCAAGTTGTCATTTATGTAAACCTTTCTCACGAGGTAAGCACCTCCTTTCGAAAAACTTTTAATTTCAATCTCTCGAAAGTTTTGATAGTTCACCGGTCCAGAGAATGGCTACATAGAAGTCAGTGGAATTGTTACCGGAGTGAAAACCGTGAAGTGTGAAAGTTTTGAGCAAGAACAAATCGGTTCCACCAAACTGGAAGAATGTTTCGGTAAGTAATTCTCGCGTAATCGTTTGGTGTATCCAAACATTTTTAGTCAACTTTTTCTGTTATGTGGAGCGGTACCTTAATTGTTTTGTGCTAACATAATTTATTAGGAGTTTTACTTTTTTTATAAAAATTACAACCGAATATCAAGATGAAACCGTTGAAGTAACAGATAATTAGTAAAATAGTAAAATTTAGTTCAGATTTAACGTAACTCAATGATAGCAATACCGTAAACTTTACACGTGCTTTGTTGTAGAGCTGCTGAAGAACCGCGCTCCCAGCAGTTCACGAGCCCCTCTCTCGGGCGCTGAACGCAAACGGCGCTTTGATAGTAATGAATCAGATCAGATCAGGACGCGTTGCAAGGTCTAGATAGATTACAAGAAGAGCGAGCAGCCGCCAAAGATCTACGACGTTGCAAAACAAGGTTTGCTGCCTTATCGTTTGGGAATGACGAGCCTTCATTACACAACCTGGGACCCATGGCTTATATTTGCAAAGCCTGTCGAGCGCGGCATTTTAAAGAAGAGGCTACTCAGAATGACCACACTCTTTTCACAAGTTGTTGCCAAAAAGGGAGTGTTAAGTTGGAGCCGGTATATTCCGCAAGGTTTCCAGAAATCTTGCATCAGTTGCTGACAGGCAGTCATTTTTCCAGCAAAAGCTTTTTTGCTAACATACGAAAGTATAATAGTGCGTTAGTATTTGCGTCGGTTGTTGCAAAACTGATTGTCTTCCGGGAACTGGACCAATGACTTATCGTACATCCGGCCAACTGTATCATTATCTCAGTCCTGCCCACCCTTCCAGCAATGATTCACCGAAATACGGACAGCTCTATTTCTTGGACAGCGCAGATGCGGTAGAAGTTCGTTTAGCTGACCCTGTGAACAGCTCACTGCAACTTCCGCTCTTGGTAGAGCTCGAGACAACGCTTCGCAAGTGCAATCCTTTTGCTGAGGCATACCGTATGATGCGGGAGGTGGAAGTTGAGGAACAGCAAAAAGCAAGCTGTGAACAACGACCGCCTTTGGATGTTAAATTGGTCTTTGATAACGATCGGCGAAAACCTCAAAGGCGATATACTGCTCCAGCTTGCACGAAGTTGCTGCCGTTATTGTCGGTAACGCCGTTGGAGAGTTTCCTGAACATCATCTTGCGGTGCATTCAAAAACTGGCGGCCTCCGTACGATTCCTTCGTTGAACGGCGACTGCGATCCAATGTGTTATCCACTGTTGTTCCCACTTGGAAATAAAGGGTTTCATCCACAGTTAAAACGTGAGAAGGGAAGAGCAAGCGTATCACTACTTGAAGTATGAACAAAATTCTGTTTACTACAAATGTTTTCCATTTTTTTAGTAGTTGGTGGTCTGTTATGCAATTTGATGTTTGACGTGTATTTTTGGGTTCTGCAGTTCTATGCTTATCAAATAGCCGACCGAGAGGAGTTCAATCCAATACTTCATGGAAAAGCACTTTTCCAGCAGTATACAGTGGATTCTTATCTTAAAGTTGAAGCGTCCAGGCTGCAGTTCCAGAAGCTGAACCAAAAGAAACTGCGCGTTGAAAGCTACCAGGGGTTGTCGGATTTTTTAGCGACAGCGGCTACAGAGCGAGGTATGCAGCCTGGGCGCTCCGTGGTGCTTAGCTCCAGTTTTGGTGGGGGGCCGCGAGCAATGCGTCAAAACTATCAAGACGCAATGGCCATGTGTCAAAAATTTGGAAAGCCGTGGATATTCCTTACAATGACAATGAATGCGAGATGTCAAGAAATTGAAGAGCATCTGTTCCCCGGCCAGAAAGCCACTGACCGTCCCGACTTAGTAGCCCGTGTGTTCAAGCTGAAGCTTAAGGAACTCGTGAAAGATATCGTTGACAATGAAGTTTTCGGCCGAGTGGATGGATTCTGTTTTGTAAGTGGGATTAACTACTTTTACATCAGGTCGGATACTCGATCCTTTAGCCTTCTGGTTTCATTTTAAAATTTCTTTTGAACTAATTTTATTGCATTAGTTACTTGCGGTTCAGCCGAAAATTCTTTCGCAGTAAGGTTTTTTTCAGTCGCTTAGCATTTGTTGAGATGAAGAAATTGCGTTAACGTTTGTGATTTTAAACATAATAGAATTTGTATTACAGACAATTGAATTTCAAAAACGTGGACTTCCTCATTGCCACTTGCTGTTGATTGTTGACAAAAGAGATGCGAAGGTCGAAGCTGAAATTATTGGTAAAGTGGTCTGCTGCGAAATTCCTGATCCAGTGCTTCATCCGCGGTTGCATGAGGCCGTCAAAAGCTTTATGGTTCATGGTCCGTGTGGAAAGCTAAACCCACAGTCTGTATGTATGAGAGAAACAGGCGAATGCCACGCAAAATTTCCGAAACCTTTCTGCGCTGAGACCAACCCCAACAAAGACGGTTACCCGGAGTACCGGCGCCGCGATAATGGGCGATCTATGACCGTTGGCAATCGTTTGGTGGATAACCAGTGGATCGTTCCGTACAACCCTTACATGTTGCTTAAATACAACTGCCACATCAATGTGGAAATTTGTGCAACTGTAAAGAGTTTCAAATACATCTACAAGTACATTTTCAAGGGGAATGATGTTGCTTTAATGAGCATAGTCAACGCCCAAGGGGAACGAGTGTTGAATTTGGATGAAATTGCGGCGTTTGTTGAGTCCCGATATATAAGCGCCCCGGAAGCATGCTGGCGACTTTTTAAATACGAAATGCACTGCGTTTCCCATACGATTGTGCGACTGCCCGTCCACAAGCCGGAAGAACAGGATGTTTACTTTACAGCAGGCCAAGAAGAGGAAGCCTTAGCTGCCGCAACGAATCGAGAGACCATGTTGACCGCTTGGTTCAAACCAGGAGATGCTGTTACTTACACAAGTGTTGATACCCCAGTTTGCGAAAATGGAGAAGATCCAACTGAATTTCCTGAGGAATTTTTGTATACGCTTACTCCGAGTGGATTGCCGCCCCACGAACTGGCGCTTAAAGTCAACACAGTGGTAATGCTCCTCCGCAATTTAGATGCAAAGCACGGCCTCTGCAATGGGACCAGGATGATCATTCGAAAATTGAACAAGTACAGCTTAGACTGCAAAGTACTAAGTGGAAGCAGCAAAGGAAAGCGGGTGTTAATATCCCGAATAAAGTTGCAACCGACCGGCGATCAGTTACCATTCCATTTTAGCCGTCTTCAGTTTCCTGTGCGAATTGCATTTGTCATGGCTATCAACAAGGCGCAAGGGCAAACCTTCGAGAGAGTTGGGATAGTATTAAAATCTTCCGTATTTTGTCACGGGCAGTTGTATGTTGCATTCTCTAGAGCTCGAGCTTTTGACGCAATTAAGGTTGTGCTTCCAGTCAAAAAGCTGAAAACCAGAAACGTTGTTTTCCGCGAAGTTTTTACAAACCTTTAAAGCTGGTATAATAATAAAGCTTTTGTTATTGTGATTGACGTGTTGCGTTTTTTGAAGCATCTTTGTTTTCTGTTAAAACCGCGAATACGAATTAACAACTCAGACAATGAAAAGACTTCTGTCGGTATTTTGTCAGTTTGAATAGTTCGTATTGAATAAGTACGTCATAAAAAACCTTATGACAACTCTATTAGCTTTAAAATTAAAAGGTCGTTTGAAAGAAATAAATTAAAAAATGAGTGAAAGGACCCTTTTTACCTTTTGAAAACGAAAATCCGAAACGTTTGTTTTTGACATCTTTTTTCAGAGTTCAAATATAAATTTTCAGACAATTCTACGATGACAAATGCCTACTGAGGGTTCTGACTGGCGGAAAAAACCTGTCTGCACAGTTCAAATATAAATTTCTAGAAAATTCTATGATGACAAATGCGTATTGGAGGTTCTAAATGGCGGAGAACCTGCCTGCACAGTTCAAATATAAGCCTCTGGAAACTTCTATAATGACAAATGCGTACTGAGGAGTTTAATTGGCGGGTGAAAACCTGTCTTCACAGTTCAAATATGAATTTCTAGAAAATTCTATGATGACAAATGCGTACGGGAGGTGCTGATTGGCGGATAAAAAGCTGTTTTCACAGTTCAAATATAAATTTCTAGAAAATTCTATGATGACGAATGCGTACGGGAGTTGCTGATTGGCAGAGCAAATCCTGTCTTCACAGTTCAAAAATAAATACCTAGAAAATTCTATGATGACAAATGCGCACTAGAGGTGCTGATTGGCGGAGAAAAACCTGTCTTCACAGTTCAAATATAATTTTCTAGAAACTTCGATGATGACGAATGCGTCCTGAGGGTTCTGATTAGCTAAACGGATACACCACTGGCAGCCACCAGAGTATATAAAGGCCCCGAGAAAAAAATTTGCGATTCATTTCCTCATTTAGATCGGATCAGAAAAGTTTTGAAAAGTTGCACAGCTTAAACACAGTTGTCTTATAATTTAGTCTGCCCAACTGTGGACCGATCACAATGGATTTCGGTGATTTTGGAGCCTCAGGATCTGGAATTAAACTTCCTGAACGGACGTCACAGTCCAAATAGCCGTAAGTGAAAAGATAATAGTTTAGAAGAAAGCGATTTTAATGGTAATTACAAAGAAATAATTTACAGGAAATAAAAAGCCCCACTGCAATTATCTTATGGGATGGTGCGCGCAAAATTGGTAAGTTATGACCAGAACATTATAGGCAAAAAATACTGACTTTGAAACACTAAACAATCACTTTTAAATAGTCATGCATAAGAAAGAGTGGTTTTTCATTTAGCAATCCGTAATTACGCATTGTTGTTAAAACGTGTTACGCGTTAAAATTACGCAAATTGCTGCAAGTCTGCTGTAAAATTTCTAAATAAATTCTTGAACAGGTTTTAAACTGATTACCAAAATATATTTAAGTGCATTTCATGCTATGGTTCATGGTTTTATTCTAGCTTTGATTGGCCTCATTGACCATTGAGTGACCTTTATTTGACCTTTAGATGCTTCTGTCAAAAATTCTGGCAACGCGTTCAGCGGAAGCTCTATGCAATTTGCAACCATTACATTAACCGAGTTCAAAGTTTTCGGCCGGTTAGTCCAGAAATTTTTATGAAATAAATAGTTCTCTGGCAACGTCCGTCTCTTGCAGAGAAAAAATTATCATAAGCGGCTACGAGGTCGTGGCAACAGGTTCCGACAACGGAAACTCCCTTCTTACTGCAGGTCTACCTGCAATTCCAAACGGTTTAGCAGGAATGGCGTCAGGAAGGAACAAGTATGTACACTGCTTATTTAAAAAAACAAAATTAAAAAGCGCTCATTTTTAGAACTGTCTGTGGTGTTGTATCTTCTGTGGATAAAACCTACAACAGCCCTGACGATACTGACGGAGAAAAGAAATTTCGAAGAATCTTGCTTGCGGACCATACTGGCAGCCTTAACGTTACCGCTTGGCGCGAGAACGTCGAGAAATTTGACAACATTCATGTTGGACAAGTTAGTTTCCAAATTCTAAATTTTTTTTATGATTTAATGTTAATTTAACAAAGAAGTTTACGATGCTTTTCTTTACGATATTTTCAATGCGCAAATTGATCGATTTATCGATTTTCGACCACGTTTGCCGATAGTTCTAAAAATAGCGCAATAATAATACCGAATATTTTATCTTGACCGCAGTTCGTTCAGATAACGCATGTTAACGCGGAAAACAACGAAAAGTACAGGAATGCGGCATCTCTTAAGCTCGGAATCACTTTAACACCATCAACAACAATTATTCCTGTGAACGAACCTCTTCCAATTGGACAAATTACAGACATCAAAACGGCAAAACATTTTAATGACCCAGCGCGAAAATTCGATAAATTTTTAGATTACTTTGGAAAATTTTTTTCAGTGACGTGTTTTTTAGACCTACTGGCTGTCGTTGAAGGTGTAAAACACGCTAAGACATTTCAAGTGCTTCGCGAAAGGTGAAGGTCTTGGATCCTTCAATCGACCCAGCATCTGAAACAATTGTGCTCCGAGGAAATGTGGTAGGCAAATTCGAGCTACCATCCATAGTAGTTACTAGCTTGAACGTTACTTAACTTTTAGGCGGGGAAATTTTCCCTTGAGCACAGATACAAGTTAGTCTGCTTCTGCAAGTTGCATATTTCGGAGGGAACAATCACCGGCAGTGATGGAGAGCGCTATTACTTTACTGCCATGCAACAAAACAGAGCTACAAGCCGCCGGATCTGCTTGGCCAAAGATAATGGATACATTGACGACACTGCTGTCACACAAGCTTTGGCCGAGTCTCCGACCCAGGACCAAGGCAAGCGACCAGCATCGCCAACGGGAACGAGTGAAAGTAGCGCCAAAAAACATGAAACTTAGGAACAGTTCCCTCAAGTTTCGTCAAGGAATAAGTGTTACATAAAAAATAATTTTTATTTGTTTGTGCCTGTATCATAACAGCTCAGCCAGCTCTTTGTTTCAAAATCTGCCGCGCGCTCATTTTAAAATTCGCCTGAATTTAATTAGCATCAAGATCTTTTGTTGTCAGCTTTATGTCACTATATTAATGAATGGTGCGCCCAAAACTGCTTAACGAATTAAAACATTGTCGGAGATTCGATGATTTTGCATATGTTTAAACCACCGTATCATTAAGCATAACAGCCCTCCGCCAGCATACTGCCACCCAATAGCCCACAACCACAGCACCTCAGCCCGCAAACCACTGTCCTCCGAATCGCTGTTCCCCACACTGCCCCCCAAATATAGAACACTCCAACTTAGCCCGCAATCGCAGCCCCCCAAACATGGTTCGCAAAACTGAACCTCCAAAAATCTACACTTCCAGACGGTTGTCTAAACAAAGCATCTGGCCAACGTGGCCTCAGACATAACCACCCTTAAACCCCAACACGGCACGCGCCCCAAACCGCAACGCCCCACACTGCGCCATTAGCAAAGCACACTCCAAAACAACCCTCAAACTCAGCCCCCAAAACATAGCTTACCAAACCAACCCCCGCCCAAAAACCCATCTCCACAGGACGTCTCCCCAAACTATGCCCCTGGACAACGTGGCCCCCAAACAACCCTAAAACCCCAACAAAGCCCCCTTAATCGCTGCCCCCACGCTGCCCCCCAATTATGTCGCACCCTAACACAACCGTTAAACTCAGCCCCCAAAACGAGCTCCCCAAACCAAACCCCCAAAACCCTAATCCCTCTAGAAGGTTCTCATTAATCTCTTGGCTAACGTGGCTCTAGACATCAGCTGGTGTCCCTCACACTGCCCTAAATATGATGCACTAACACAACCGAACACCTCGAAACCTGCCCCTCCCGAAACAACTCCTAACTATACCCCTGGCAACGTGGCTCTATACAACTTACAAACCCCAACATAGCCCCCTCAATCGCAGCCCCCACGTTGCCTCCCAAATATGTCGCACCCTAACACAACCGTTAAACTCAGCCCCCAAAACGAGATCCCCAAACCAAACCCCCAAAACCCTAACCCCCCAGACGGTCCTCTCATCCTTGGCTACTGTGGTTTTAGACATCAGCCGGTGCCCCCACACTGCCCCCAAATATGGCACACCCCAACACAACCGTTCAACTCAGCCCCAAAACGTACCTTCCCAAACCAAACCCTCAAAACTCCTGACCCTGAAGGCTCCTAAATTAAGCTCCCACAACGTAGCTCTAGAAATCAACTGGTGCCCCACACTGCCCCTTAAATATGGCGCACCCTAACACAACCGAACCAAAACCTAACCCCCCGAAACGGCTCCCCAAACTATGCCCTTGGCCAACGTGGCCCCCAGACATAACCGCCCCAAACCCCAACGTAGCGCCCTCAATCGCTGCCCACACACTGCCCCCCAAATATGGCACACCCCATCACAACCGTTCAACTCAGCCTCCCAAAACGTACCTTCCCAAACCAAACCCTCCAAAACCCTGACCCCCCAGAAAGCTCCCTAAATTAAGCCCCTGGCCAACGTGGCCCCCAGACTTAACCGCCCTAAACACCCACATAACCCGCGCCCCCAATCGCAGCCCCCCTCCCCAATGCCCCATAAGCACACCCCAACACCAACCGAGCCACCCAAAACTTAGCCCCCCGAAACGGCTCCCCAAATTATGCCCCTGGCCAACGTGGCCCCCAAACATCGCCACCCCAACATAGCCCCCGCCCTAATCTGAGCCCACCATATTGAGTCGTGATGTCATATCGCGAGTATTCGCCCCTCAATACACATAAAAGAAGCCGCCACTTTATCAGCGGCCTGCGCGGACAAGCGAACTGTATCTATCACGTAGCTGTCACATGCTTATCACTAACGCGGCCTGTCAGGCTAAAAAAGAGCAAAAAACTATTTTCCCATCACTAGGACACATAATATTCACAAACCCAACACATGAACACTGATAAGCCATTTCGCATTTTGTAGCTCAGAAAACTAATGCTCTGTTTCCACTTTAGTTGATTTGCGTGTAACCACCGAACTCCACAATATTATTTTACATAAGTTACAATGCCGGTTATATGCCCCATTTGCATGCTGGCCACAGCCAACCTGGCCGCACTGCCCTGTGGGCACACTTTTCATCTAGATTGCGTATTAATGTGGGAGGCACAACAGTTAGTGGAAGAACAACCGATTGAATGCCCCATGTGTCGCGTTCCATACGATCACGATCGCATACTGCCGCTATCCTGGAAGTGGAAGCCCCGCCCCCGGAAAATGCTCACCCGTTGCCATTCATTGCCGCACCGCCGGTCGCACTACCAGAACTGGAAGAAATGGTGGTGGCACAGGAGGTTGTTGTGCCCGCACCTGCACAACCCATTAACAACACAGCGTTGATTACGGCTTTTGTCGGAACTTTCTTCGAAGCCGTTGGTCCGGACGCCCTTTTGCCAGTACGCCCGATGCAACACTTCTTGGACGCTTACATTGCGCACCATGGGATTTTGCTGCAGTACAACACCCAGACGAAGTATACTTTGGGAAAGGTCATCGTGAGCCAGTTCGGTATTCGCCCACACAAGAACGAACATAACGACTGGGAATATCACGGCCTCCAGCTGAATGATGATGGAGCTGCGGAGTATTTTTTTGTAACGGGTGAACTGCTGTACGATTAATGAGGTTTGACGAATTCGAAGATTTTCGGCTTCTGTTACGACTTGCATACTGTAGCTTAACTACCGGACAAGTATTAAATTGTATTCAATAGTATTTTACTTCTGTTAGGATATTTTACTTTTACTCAAGTTTTTTACAGTATTACGGGCGCTTTTACTTCCTTTTGTTGATGCTACCTATTGGGCGAAATTGTTTGTTGTTTTTCCTTCGTGCACTTATTGTGCGAGACCTAACGTTGTGATGTTTTGTAAGAATATTTGCAAATTGTACGTGCCGGTCGTTCGTTTCCGCTATACGCCACATTATCAAACACACACAAACATAATAAAGTGCAACACATCTAAACAACACAAACATCCCATACAATATACGGTTAAGAGTCCCTTTTTTTCTCTACGTAACCTTCGTTGGATACCGCGGCGCGGGACGCGCCGCGGTCGTTGCTAGTCTTACATATTAAGCGGCAGGAGTCGTAACGCGACCGCCTCCAAATCGCTCTCATTGGCCAGAACCAAAACACTTACTAAACCAAGTGAACCTACTGAACAAACTCACAAACTATAGTGAACCTGCTGAACACACTTACTAAACAAAATGAACCAGCAGAACCCAACAAAAACCTTAGTGAACCAGCTGAACCCAACCAAAACCTTAGTGAACCGACTGAACCCAACCAAAAACTCACTGAACCGACTGAACTAAAGCAAACCTTAGTGAACCGACTGAACTCAACAGAACCTTAGTGAACCAACGGAACCCAACCTAATACTTAGTGAACCGACTGAACTCAACAGAACCTTAGTGAACCAACCGAACCCAACCTAATACTCAGTGAACCGACTGAACTAAACCAAAACCTTGGTGAACCAGCTGAACCCAACTAAATCCTTAGTGAACCGACTGAACCCAACCAAAACCTTAGTGAACCAGCTGAACCCAACCTAATTCTTAGCGAACTGACTGAACCCAACCAAAACCTTATTAAACCAAATGAACCCAACCAAAACTTCAGTGAACCGACTGAACCCAACGAAATTTTTGAGTGAACCAGTTGAATCCGTCTCAATCCTTCGTGAATCGACAGAATCCAACTGAACCCAACCAAAATTTTAGTGAACCAGCTAAACCCAAACCATATTGAACGAAATGAATCTAACCCAATCGTTGTTGTACCAACTCAACTCAATCGAAACATTAGTGAACCGACAGAACCCAACCAAAACCAAGTGAACCTCCTGAACGACCTTATTAAACCATCTGAATCAGCTAAACGCATTTATTAAGTGAAGTGAACCTACTGAACCAATCTAATGCGTAACGTAACCGCAAAAAATTAAGCGGCGCAATGTAATCGCAAAAATTTGGGCGGCGTATCGTAACCACAAGAAAATGAACGGCCTGACGTAACCACAAGAAAGTATGCGGCGCAACGTTACTGCAAGAAAGTGAACGGCGCAACATAACCACAAGACATGACCGGCAAAACGTAACCACAAGAGAGTAAGCGGCGCAGGGTATCCACAAGAGCGTGAAGGGCATAAAGTAACCACAAGAGAGTGTACGGCTTGACTTAACCACATGAGCGGCGTAAAGTAACCACAAGAGAGTGAGCGGCGTAACGTTACCACATGAGCGGCGTAAAGTAACCGCAAGAGAGTGAGCGGTGTAACGTAACCACAAGAGAGTAAGCGGCGCAATGTAACCACAAAAGAGTGAACGGCCGGACGTAACAACAAGAAAGTGAGCGGCGTAAAGTAACCACAAGAAAGTGAGCGGCGTAACGTACCCAATAGAGGCAATGTAACCGCAAGAGAGTGAGCGGTGTAACGTAACCACAAGAAAGTAAGCGGCGCAATGTAACCACAAAAGAGTGAACGGCCTGACGTAACCACAAGAAAGTGAGCGGCGCAACGTAACCACAAGAGGGTGAATGGCCTGAAGTAACCACAAGAACGTAAGCGGCGCAATGTAACCGCAAGAAATTGAGAGGCGTAACGTAACCACAAGAGAGTGAGCGGCGTTGCGTAACAACGAGAGAGTGAACTGCGCAATGTAACCACAAGACAGTGACTGGCAAAACGTAACCGCAAGAAAGTGAGCGGCGTAGCCTAACCACAAGAGAGTGAACGGCGTAACGTAATCACAAGAGAGTTAGCAGCGCAAAGTAACCAAAAGAGAGTGAGCACTAAATAAATCAAATTAAATAAAATAAATTAAAATGAAATATCTTAATTAAATAAATACTTGATGAATAATTGATAAAGTATTTACTTTTTTACTAACTAAATTCAATTAACTAAATAAATTCAATTATTAAAATAATTAAAAATAAATAAATAAAATAAATAAATTGAATAAATAAAATAACTAACCTAAATAAATTAGAATAAAATGAATAAAATATTTCAAATAAACTAAACTATAAATAACTGAACCAACGAAATGCTATAAAGTAAGTAATTTACAACACCGTTAACCCATTGAACTAATTGAGTAGACAAAGTAAATCTACTCCATTACAATTATTACCGAATTAAAATTACTAATCCAACTCATTCATGTAACTAAACCTACTAAACTAAACGAAGTAAACTTACCAAACAGCTTGCCAGACAAAAATGCTATAACGGATATAACTTACCAAACACGGTGCGCTTATTGAAATAACTGAATAAACATAGTGAACCTGCTCAACAAACGTACTAAGTGAATAAAGGGTGGGTCTCATATGGTACACGAGTGGGTCTCAGAAAGTAACCCCAAGAAGGATATTTGGCGTAATGTAGTCGTGCAAGAGTAAGCGGCGTAACTTGAACACACGAGAGAAAGCGAAGTAACGTGACCACAAGAGAGTGAGCGGCGTAACGTAGTTATGCCAAAGTAAGCGACGTAACGAAAGCACACGAGTAAGCGGCGCAAAGTAACCACAAGAAAGTGAGCGGCGTAAAGCAACCACAAGAAAGTATGCGGCGCAACGTTACTGCAAGAAAGTGAACGGCGCAACATAACCACAAGACATGACCGGCAAAACGTAACCACAAGAGAGTAAGCGGCGCAGGGTATCCACAAGAGCGTGAAGGGCATAAAGTAACCACAAGAGAGTGTACGGCTTGACTTAACCACATGAGCGGCGTAAAGTAACCACAAGAGAGTGAGCGGCGTAACGTTACCACATGAGCGGCGTAAAGTAACCGCAAGAGAGTGAGCGGTGTAACGTAACCACAAGAGAGTAAGCGGCGCAATGTAACCACAAAAGAGTGAACGGCCGGACGTAACAACAAGAAAGTGAGCGGCGTAAAGTAACCACAAGAAAGTGAGCGGCGTAACGTACCCAATAGAGGCAATGTAACCGCAAGAGAGTGAGCGGTGTAACGTAACCACAAGAAAGTAAGCGGCGCAATGTAACCACAAAAGAGTGAACGGCCTGACGTAACCACAAGAAAGTGAGCGGCGCAACGTAACCACAAGAGGGTGAATGGCCTGAAGTAACCACAAGAACGTAAGCGGCGCAATGTAACCGCAAGAAATTGAGAGGCGTAACGTAACCACAAGAGAGTGAGCGGCGTTGCGTAACAACGAGAGAGTGAACTGCGCAATGTAACCACAAGACAGTGACTGGCAAAACGTAACCGCAAGAAAGTGAGCGGCGTAGCCTAACCACAAGAGAGTGAACGGCGTAACGTAATCACAAGAGAGTTAGCAGCGCAAAGTAACCAAAAGAGAGTGAGCACTAAATAAATCAAATTAAATAAAATAAATTAAAATGAAATATCTTAATTAAATAAATACTTGATGAATAATTGATAAAGTATTTACTTTTTTACTAACTAAATTCAATTAACTAAATAAATTCAATTATTAAAATAATTAAAAATAAATAAATAAAATAAATAAATTGAATAAATAAAATAACTAACCTAAATAAATTAGAATAAAATGAATAAAATATTTCAAATAAACTAAACTATAAATAACTGAACCAACGAAATGCTATAAAGTAAGTAATTTACAACACCGTTAACCCATTGAACTAATTGAGTAGACAAAGTAAATCTACTCCATACAATTACTAAGCGAATTAAAATTACTAATCCAACTCATTCATGTAACTAAACCTACTAAACTAAACGAAGTAAACTTACCAAACAGCTTGCCAGACAAAAATGCTATAACGGATATAACTTACCAAACACGGTGCGCTTATTGAAATAACTGAATAAACATAGTGAACCTGCTCAACAAACGTACTAAGTGAATAAAGGGTGGGTCTCATATGGTACACGAGTGGGTCTCAGAAAGTAACCCCAAGAAGGATATTTGGCGTAATGTAGTCGTGCAAGAGTAAGCGGCGTAACTTGAACACACGAGAGAAAGCAAAGTAACGTGACCACAAGAGAGTGAGCGGCGTAACGTAGTTATGCCAAAGTAAGCGACGTAACGAAAGCACACGAGTAAGCGGCGCAAAGTAACCACAAGAAAGTGAGCGGCGTAAAGCAACCACAAGAGAGTGAGCGGCGTAACGTAACACTAGAGAGAAAGCGGCGCAAAGTAACCACAAGAGAGCAAGCGGCGTAAGGCAGGCAAAGCAAGTAGGCGAAGAATAGTAACCACAAGAGAGTGAGCGGCGTAAAGTAATCACAATAAATTTAGCGGCGTAACGTAGCCAAGCGAGTCAACGGCGGAAAGTAACCACAAGATAGTCACAGGCGCAAAATAACCACAAGTAACTGAGCCTCGTAAAGTAACCACAAGAAAGTAAGCGGCATAACGTAACCGTAAGAAGTGAGCGCCGTAACTTACCCACAAGAAAGTCACAGGCGCAAAGTAACCACAAAAAATTGAGTGGCGTAAAGTAACCATAAGAGAGTAAGGGGCATATCGTAACCACAGGAGAGTAAGCGGCATAACGTAACCCCAAGAAAGTGAGCGGCGTAACGTACCCACAAGGGAGTAAGCGGCATATCGTAATCAAAAAGAGAGTAAGCGGCATAACGTAACCACAAGAGTGTAAGCGGCAACTACTATAGACGGCTGTATAGGCGCTTTTCCCACGGTCACACCCGTGAGAATGACCTTTCGCCAAAGCGTGACCTTTCGGCGAATGACTCACCGTTGGATATATTTTTAAATTTCTTTTATAATTAATATAATAAAAACATAATATATTAATATGTTATTAAAATTATTTAACCTAAAAAATAATTAAACACGTCTATATATTTTTCTACAACGAAAAGAAATAAGTAGCGGATTTGAACGTGGGGGCTGAATAATAAGAACGCAGTTAGTGTGTTATATCTACCCAACTGCATTATTATTATATTTCAGCCCCAACCCGTTCGGCTGCGGATCCAATTTTCTACTGGAAGAAATAGTGTGCACCGTCGGGAATGGCTATAATAACAAAAAAGGGGGCTTTAGGGGAATGGAACGCGGGAGCTAAACTGCAGAGAAGCAGTCGCTACACATTTCAACTCGACTGCTTCTCTGCAGTTTAGTTCCCTTACCATTCGACCACGGCGCTTACTATCTTTATTTACTTATACAACAGCCTTCATACATCTTACTTAACCAGGGGAAACAGGATTGTATTTATTAACTACTTCCAACAGCTCTTGTTCCGCTGCATTAAGCATAGCTTCGGTCTTCGCACCAAGCAAATTGACTTTACCAGAGTGAAAAAGAACAGCGGTACAAGAAGCCACACGCATGCTTAAACCTGGGAATCGTTCTGGATTATACAGTTTCATGTATGAAATCGGCAGTTTTTCATAAAGCATTTCAAGGTTCAGTTTACGCTGTAAATTAACGGACGCAACAATATTCACAATCTGAAACTGCGACACTGTAACACCTTTAAACCCAAGATCCTGGATCGCTTTGCAGTAACGATGTGCCAAATTGCGAGCCTTCCGTATCGTATTTGCGCCATTAACGGTGATTTTACCATTGCTGTAGATCTGGCAGTGAGATGGATAAGTTTTATACCTTCGCATTAGGAGTCCCGAAAATTTCTGTGGACGGTATTCGACCATGCCATCCATGATATCAATATAATCCAGGTCTAGCATCTGGTTCAGATTCGCTGTCGCTACTATGTTCGTTATCATGCTTGACCAGCCAGTCTGTGAAAGCCACAGCTCTGTTAAAAAGTGCGTGTGGTTTAGTGGAAAGGTGATCATAGGGTGGGCATCCAATGTCATCCAAATTGTATACAAGAGGCAAATGCTGGCGCAAAATTTCCGTTCGCGATTCGCCTTTGATCCAGTAACGTCCCGTAAAAGTTTCCACAATGTCATCAAAAACACTGGACAACTGTGCCTTGTAATTCTGGACAACTGTGCCTTAATTTATAATGGGCACCTGGTGTCAAAGGTGCGTTCCAATTCCAGGCATGCAGACATTTAGGTATTTGCAGTTTATAGGACTGCACATGTCGACAAGCGCAACAAGAAACGGATAATCGTTCAATGTAGGTGGACCCGTTGGTGGTTACAGAGAATAATTCAACTACCGCGTCCATTTTAACTGTTTTGTGTCTGCTGTGTGATCGATTCCTTAAATACAGTTTACAAATGGCATTTCCCATAGTCGATTTTGAAACTCGTTTGCGCACTCCTGCTGGTATCGTAGTGGTTGGTGCCTCGCAGGCTGGGAAGAGTCGTTACATCACTAAACTGCTAATCAATCGCGATGATATGTTTGATGTTAAATTTGCTCGAATCGTTTATGCCTACACTGAGTGGCAGGAAGATTACGAACTATTGCAAAACAAAGTGCCATCAATAGAATTCACTCACGGTGTAACAGAAATTTTGGAAAACGATCACTTTTTCGCTGGGAGCGAGCCTAAATTATTAATTTTAGATGATTTGGCAACAAGCATTGTTGAGAGCAAAAGTGGAAGTAAACCTTTTACCCAAGATATACACCATAAAAATTTGACAGTGATTTACGTTGTCAACAATCTTTTTAAGCAAGGAAAATCTAGCAGAGACATACATTTAAACAGTCAATACATTCTGTTATTTCGCAATGTGCGCGATGTGAATCAGGTTAAAATTTTATCCAATCAGATGGGACTTCCATATTTACCTGCAGCCTACGCTAAAGCAACCGAAGAGCCATATCAACCTCTGGTTATCAACTTGCGAACGGATTCGCCAGGGTATTTAAGACTGCGGTCGCATATCCTACCAGGTGAGGTGCAACGTTTATATTTGGACCCTTCAAAATCCACACTGCCCAAAAATGTCCGCTAACGTGAATTCTTTAGCACCTTTATTGATTACACTAAGATCACTCAAGCCAGCACAGCGTCGCCAGCTGATCAGTTTTTGCAATCGCAAGCATTTGAAGGCTTTCTCAGAGGTTGCGCTAAACTGTGGGAAAGGGACAGCCCAGCTAACTCCGCAGCAGTTAACTGTGTGCAAACGTTGGCGTAAACCCTTAAAGCTTCCTGCTTTACGCCGTCATCCTATGAAAGCTAAAAAAGATATTTTATTGCAAAAGGGAGGATTTTTGGCTGCAGTGTTACCTATCTTAGCCTCCGTTGTTGCCAACGTCTTAACTCAATAGCTAGGAATGGAAGTACGGTATCTTGTGCCAAAAGAAATGATTAAGCCAACCGGTACTTCACCACAGCCAAGCCCACCTGACTTTTCTTCAATCAGGGAGCCAGCCGAAGCTTTTGAAATTTTGTCCCTGGATTCAATTACTTCAAATATTTTACAACGCAAAGATTTAAGTCAGTGGCAAAAGGCTGATATGCTGAGTAAAACACTGGAAAGGTATTTAGCTTTGCGACCTAATGCGGGTCCTGATCCCACCTTGGCAGTACCCCCGCCACAAGTACCGTTGCAGCAACCAGAACCTGCCCCTAAGCAGAAGGTAGACTTTGCATCGTTCCCGAGCTTTCAAACAGTATCACCGGTAAAGGAAAAAAAGAAGCGAACAAAACGTCTTTATACCAAGGTTCCCCGAGAACTGCGACCCCGAGGTGCTGCTGGAAACGTCGCAAAACAAAAAGCGGAAAATCAAGTGGGCAGCGGTTGGATTCAATGGTGAAATGAATCCCTGCGCTCCCATATCGGTGCATGTTGGAGAAAATATGCGACTAAACTGTTTTTCATCTTGTTGTCAAGACGAAGAGGATGAAAAAGAACGAAAAGACGGTGCAACAGACGTATTCCAATCCCCAGCACGTTGCCAGCCTAGGCGGTCTATGTCGGCTCCAGCGTTATTGCAGCCCTCCTCGTCCAAGCCGGAAAGAGGCGCAGCAGGTTTTGGAAAGCTTGGATGCCTACACACTACATAAGCCAAGACGTTACAAATTCCAAAGAAATCCCATCGTGGTACTGGACAAAGGCGTCCAGCTTCAGGTGGACCTGATGGATGTTTCAAAATACAGCAAGGAAAACAAGCATTTCAAGTTTATCGTTGTAGCAATTGATTGTTTTTCACGAAAAATGGCGTGCGAACCGGTGCTTAACAAAAGCGGAATCAAAGTGGCAGCAGCGCTTGAAAAGATTCTCGATCGATATGGCTACCCTGCTTTGGAAAGAATACAATTCGACAAAGGTACTCTAGTGTCTTTTTGTACTCATTATTCTATTACATAACCAGAATGCTTTGATCATTGTAGGAAAAGAGTTTTATAATTCGGAAGTGAAAAGCTTACTAAAACAACGCAAAATCCACATGTTTTCTTCAGAAAATAGCGACATTAAATGCGCTATGGCGGAGCGTGCGATTCGTACCATAAAAAATCGCCTATGGCGGCTCTTTGAAGTACGCAAAAGCCATAAATGCTACGACGTACTGCAAGACATTATTAACGCAATCAACCAAGTACCCACTTCGGCTCACGGAAAAGCACCGGCGGACGTTGACGACAGTAATTCTCTTGAAGTTTTAACACGCTCTACCGCGTTATGCTGTTGAACTCACCACAACATCCACCAAAGTTTAAAGTAGGCGATAGCGTACGAATTGCTGTAGACAAGTCCGTGTTTAAGAAAGGCTATGAAGCAAATTTTTCTCGTGAAGTATTTAAGGTGCAGCGTGTTATACGGCACATACCAGAACCAGTGTACGAGGTCGAGGACCTAGCCGGTGAGGTAATTCAAGGAAAATTTTACGAGCCTGAATTAGCCTTGTGCAGCGATGGCAGCCCGGGATAAGCCTTTTTATGTTACCCTTGTTTCGGATTCTTCGCTGGCCCAGCATCCCAATAACAATGCTGCGGAATGGACCACCAGATTAAAAAGCGCCATCAGTATTACGGGAAAATGGGAGGTTGGAATTGCGGAAGTGGTTTACATGAATTCGATGCTAACCAATTAGGCAAATGCTTACCGCCACCACTGCGTCTACCAACGCATTTAGTACTTCGCCCACCACTGGCTTAGCGCCATTGATACCTAGAACCCAAAGAACAAAGTACACTAAATGACCGCGTAAAATTTTCCCCTATTGTACCGATATCTCTTCTAACTTCCTCCTGTTGTACCGATATCTCTTCTAACATTAACTACAGTATTCCATATTTTCGTTAATTTAAATGAAAAGCAATGGGGGTGGGGTCAGAAAAAGAGGGGGGGGGGCGAGGTGGGTCACAGGGAGGGGGGGAGGCGGGGCCAAGAAAGGTGCGTTGTGGTGACGTGTGTCGACGCATTCCGTTCGTGGGAAGTCAGTCAGATCCAGGGCGCTGGAGACTGGCGCTTATTGTAGTCTACGTTGACGTCAAAGAGGCGGAAGGACTTGTCCTTGCTGACGGAGAGCATGTGGGTGGAATCGCCCGAGAGGCCGAAGGCCGGGATGGCTACGCTGTGCCCGGTCAGCTCGAAGGCCTTCTCCACGGCCTACACGTCGCCGCTGGATTTATCGGCCACGATCGCCCACGCCCGCACTTCCGGCGTGAAGCCTGAACGAATCTGTAACCGAAACACTGATGTCTGTCTAATCAAATATACGTGTACATACGTGTAATCAAACATACGTGTACATCCATCAAACGTGTACATAAATAACCAGTAACTGAGATACGGCTGCTATACAGCAAAATTGATAAAAACAAAATTCAGAAACATCTATAATAAAAAAATTTCAAACAAATCACGGACTAACGACGGTACCACAAAATATACAACACGATCTTAATATATGCAAATATAAAATGAAATTACCGGATGCGGCAATGAAGCGACCACAGGGCGAGATCTGCGCGGAATGCAGAACGCCGAGGTTGGTGACGATGGAGGCCAGCGGCGCGCCGCCCTTGATGGGCCAGAGGTGGATGGCAGCGTTGTCGTGGGCCGTCATGATGAACTTGCCGTTGCACTGGATGTCCATGCAGCGGATCTCGCCGTTGGCGTGTGCCGCCTGATCACCCACCACATACCGATAAATTTAGATGAAAAAAAAATCAGATGACGCGAAAACAGGATAAAAATCCCGTACCTGATTGGTAACGTCGTGCAGAGCTTGTTGCGCTGTCCGTTGGCGTTCGTCGTCAGCTTGAACACGCACACCTCATCGGCGTTGTGCATCCGCCCGATCACGGCTCTGTACAATAAAGACCGGCACCTTATTTTTCCAAAGCACTGACGATCGTTAAATTAGAATATTCGATAAATCGATAATCAATTGTTAATCAAGGGTTATCATTACGTACCTAAAGTGAGATTTTTCGAATGTTAATTGATTTTGTCTATGGCTTTAATATAATGCGAACAGGCTGGTACCAGATTAAAAAATCCAACTGTAATTAATTACATAATTTCAAGGCAATTAGTGGCAAAAAAGTGATTTACCAACGTACTTGTTGTCGGGACTGAAGCGGATCAACAACGCATGGTCCAGCTCCAGGTTGATGCGCTTGCTTCTGCCAAGGAAACGCTCACTAAGCACGCAGATCAAATAGCAAGATCACAGGCAAACGCAGGTAGAAAAATCAGTTTATTGATTACTTCACCCGGGAAGTGGATATAAATATGTCATGACCAGACAGACTGCTATGCAATTCCACCGCTATTTTATAAACAACCCTTTTGACCTTCCCGAAAAAATCTAATTAAATGTTGCAACGATAAATTAGACTTTAAAACATTAACTACAATATTATATAAAGAAATTTTTCAAAATTTCAGAAAAAGATTTATGCGAGCTATTTTAGAGAATAAAAATCAAAACATCAAAAAAAATTCTACAAGAAATAAAAAAATAAAACGAACCGTCATGCATTACATTCACGAGTTAAACTCAGCGAATATATTGCCAATAAATTGATAAGACCGAAAACTACGTATGCAACCGTGCAAGGTATCACAAACGAACTGCAGTTCGCTGTATCTGTATAGCGGTCATGGTTGCACTCAATTAAAAAAAAGATCAAACTTCAATAAATAGTTCACCTACAAACGAACAGGCGCTTACAAATGGTGCTTGACCAAACCGGCACCAAGTATACAATGGCACTCAATCATGATCAACCGCAGTGCAATCGCTAAAAGCGTACACAAATATTACTGTGCCATACAACTTGTGGGTTGAGGAAACAAAAATTAATGTGCCAGACTTACCAACATGTGCTCGGCCAAAAACGCTTCCCGTTGCGCCAGAATACTGCCCAGATGCAGAGCCAGACACTTCCCGCCCAACAGACTAATGCCGCTACATCCGCTTCCATTACAGAAGATCCGTTCTTTTCGGGTAGATGCGCATTGCATGATCACCTTCTCTGGATCACATGGCTGACCGTTTATCACAAGACCTAAGACAAAAATTCAAACAAGAAATAATCGAAAGGAATTCATGATAATTTATATAATTGCGAAACCATTATACAGTACTTGAAATAATTACAATTTTGTATTATTCAGGAAGACAATACTGCATCTTGTAACATATGGTTTTACGATAGCGATACGAGTTCGTTTCCGGTGGTCCGTGCAGTTTGTTTGTTTTGATAAACTGAACTACGTGCATGCAGTCATGCATTATTGCTGCTTGGACCACAGACTCGCACATTTGCACTCACCCATGAATCACCACCGGCTGATAACAGAATGCGCTCCGTCATCGGATGTCGTTCTAACTGTAATATCCGATCCGATTAGCAAATGATACTTACATGCACCTGCACTATTATTGCATGTGCATTGGATAGTTGTATGTGTACAGAATACGTATACATCTATACAAGTAGCGCTGGCCAGCCAACGGGAATTGCAGAAGTGCCTTAGTTGTATAGATGTGTGCGTGATTTGTACAGATACAACTAACCAACGCACATGCAGTAATGAATACAACCTTGTTGTACAAGTAGCGTTGACTTTGAAAAATTTCCAGCCGGAAATATGTATCGTTGATACAAATAAACATTTTTCTCAATAAGCCACAGTAACTGACTAACCTGTACGACAGGCTGCTGATGACCTTGCGGAGTTCACGCATTTCTCTGACACCACCATCCGGAATATGCCGTATTTTCACCCATGGCTGTTTTGCTTCTGCGTAACGTTAAGACCCGATGCACAGTTTTCCAGGCGCATATACGCGATGCCGGCAGCGGTAGACCGATGGATTAGTGACATAATCCACGTCCCCGACACGGCCAGGCAGGTTCCGCACTCACGCTGTCCGGCGGCAGCCAGGTTGCACCAGGTTTGGCATAACGTAAGGGGGGGGGCGTTGTATCAGATTGGCACAACGTATTTGGGAGTCGTTGCAGCTTGTTTCATTTGTTAAAATTTTACAAAAGTAATAATAATTGAATTTTCAGTATATATATACAGATTTTCAGTAAATTAATGTAGTCCTAATTCGAAATTTCAGAATTTTAATAGAACAGATTTTTAAGAGAAGAAATCTTTCTTAATTCAAAAATATTTTACTTTCCAATAGTCCTTTCGATGATACTTCGTATAAACATTACATAATGGTAATTTAATTTAGTCTGACCTTGAATGCTATCCGCCATAATGTCCGACGTTCGAAGGATATCCACTTAGTGAAAATAATTTCGAACAGCGATTCCTCGTATAACTGACTTGAAAACTGGCACTATGTAGCAATTCTTGAAATGACGAACTGATAAGCCTGCAGTGGGTTTTAACCTGTTGCTTGCTACACATCCGCCTTCTCTTTCCTGACATCACAATGAAGATAAATATTAATGTAACTGTTTGTTGATACAATTTAACAGTTTTCAAAGAGACCGCCAAAAGTGAATCCAACTGGAAGCACTGAGCTGTATCGTGCTTGGCCAAATGGTATGTCACAATTTTTACCGTATTGCGGCATATTAATTAGCCGGTGCAGCCGTTGTCAGCGCAGCATACATCGCGGACAACTGTGTGGAATTGCGCTGTTTACAAAGAAATAATATTTAATTAAATTTCTGTTTTTGAAATAAGTGTAATAATAGTAAAATTTACTATACTGATTTTAATTTGCTAATATCTAGTTAGCACGTGCACGAATACAGTAAAACTTTTTGAACATAAACTATAATTTACTTAACAAGAATGTTAATTTGGCTTATTACAATGTGCTAATAATTTCAATTAATATCTTTATTAGGTTCTTATGTATATCAGTCCGTAATTTATGCCGGCTATCTTGTATGCAGTTACGTCGGAACAAAGGTCACGGCAGCCGGTTCCCACGAGGTCACACCGTGGGAAAAGCGCCTATACAGCCGTCTATAGTAGTGCGGCATAACGTAACCACAAGAGAGTAAGCGGCATAAGGTGAGCACAGAAGAGGATGCGATGTATAGTAACCAAGCGGGAGTAGGCGGCGTACCGTGCGCATGCGAATTGCCACTGTAACCGGCGTAACGTAACCACAATAGAGCAAGCGATGTAACGCGATCACAAAAGTTTGAGCGGCGTAACGAGAGCAAGCGAGAATTAGCGGCGTAACTTAACCAAGCGAGACTAAGGGATATAACGCAAGCGCGCGAAAGTTAGCAGCGCAGCGTTACCACGCGACTGTAACCACACAAGTGTAAAGGCGGCACCGCAACCTTCGGTGGATACCGCGGCGCGTAGCGCCGCGGTCGTTGCTAGTAAATATTACGCTATCTGCATTCCCATTCGATGATTCGACTATGTTTCAGAACGTAAAGCTTTTATTTTTCATCGCAGGTTTACTGCCAGCAGCAGTACTGTCAGCACAATGCTCGCAAAAGCTGCAAGTTGGTAGTAAAGGTGACTGCGTCAAGGAGGTCCAGCGTAAGGTGGGAACCAGTGCCGACGGGATTTTCGGGCAAAGTACACAAGCCGCAGTGAAAGCCTTCCAGCGCCGGCATGAGGAAGCCGACGGGATCGTCGGTGCAAATACATGGGCGGTCATTCATGGAAGCAGCGGAAGCGGAACCGGAAGCGCTTCGGGAGGTTGTGGATGTGATGCCAACCGCGCCACACAGTGCACTTCCGGCGCCACACCGGGCGCAAAAAATTTGGCATCGTATTTGAAGAATAAATTTAGCGGTAGAACGGAAATCTTTAACTGCCGGAATGTCCGTGGAGGCAGCACGGTGTCGTTGCACGGTGAAGGTCGCGCGGTGGATTTCTGAGTAACTTATCCATGGATGGCCGTTGTTAATCATTTGAAAAGCATTGCCTGTCAGAATGGGATACAGGAGATTATTTTTAATCGTCAGATCTGGACGAAAGGGGGAACCCGCTCCTACAACGGGCTAAATCCGCACACGGATCATATCCATGTTGGATTAAACAAGTGCGGCGCGCAGAGTTTTAATTTGTAGTATTGAAACTACGATACTACGATGTACTTAAATTTTTGTTTTCAGATAATACAGTAGTTTCTTTGGGTCACGTTATTGATTTTAAGCAAAGTGTTATTTTGTTAGGCATAACATTATCGGCATATTCGGTTGTGCCACATACGTATGTGGTATATACTTTGACCAGGGTTTATAATTTGTACGAGTTCTCCAATTTTGTAAAACGAATAAGTAATATTATCTACAGATATATACGAGTACAAGTGTTTGGCGCACTTTGAAATTTTAAGCAGTACATGGCGTAGACATTTCAACTGGCCGACAATGGCATAACAAATTATGCATCGATTTAATAGAATACTACAGAAACAATACAACCACAAAAAAAAACCATGGAGGAAGCACAATTACTAGCCGAAAAAAATGCGTGACAATTATTACGGAAGACCCTTCCCAATAAAACCATTACAATCTACAACCATAAAACATTAAAAAAGGGCTGGTACAGTGGATGGTACTATAATTAGTGTCAGATACTGCCACTTTCACGTAGAAGAAAGAGAGCCTAAAAGTTCATGGAAAATTATGAAAAAAATTAATCAGTTCAAATCCACCAAAATATGATAACTGCAATAAAGAGGGATACAAATACATAATAACCATAATTATGCGATACCGGATGTATGATCTATCCAAAATTCATAGCCAACCGCGTGGAGACGACCACTGGACGAGCCGGAACAGCAACAGGCACTTCCGCCGTCGACGCTTCTCGGTCACTGACAACCGGACTGGCGTCTTCCGATACAGCTTCCTTTTCGGCAGCAGAGGCCTTCGCCGCTTTTTTCTCCAGTTTTCGCTGGCGACGACGCTCTTTCTTAGCTAGTTTGGCGGCTGCTGTGTCGGATGCCGTCGAAGTCGACGCTTTCTGATCATTGGCACGTGTGCCAGCGTCTTCCGTCTTCCCCTCCTTGGTAGCAGCTTCCATAGCTCGTTTTCTTTCCAAATACTGTTGTTGACGAAGCTTGTTTGCCTGTTTGTGTGTGAGTTTGACGTTGGATGCCGTCGAAGCCGACGCTTCCTGGTCACTAACACCCGTGCTGTCATCTTCCGGTGCAGCATCCGTTTTGGCAGCAGCAGCCACCTCCGCAGCCTTTTTTTCCAGTTTTCGTTGGGCACGACGCTGATTCTTGGTTAGCTTAGTATTGGCTGCTGCGTCGGATGCCGAAGATGACGGACCGGTAGAAGCAGGCGGGCTATCCACGGGGATAGGCTGGGCTGGCTTAATGCGCACACTCCAGTTTCCATTCGGCTGCACAAGAACCTAGGGATCAAGTTTTTGACTGTTTTTGATTTTTTAGGTGTGATTTTTTTACTGTACTTTGCCTTATGGTCTGAGTCTTCTGTGCCGGGTTTCCCATGTACACAAATAAGTACCGGTAGTAATTTCCATAATCGTTTAGTAAATTAGGCTTATTTTGATTTATCCGTTAGTGACATTAAAATTCTTAGGATAAATAAATCATGACCTATGATATGCAATCCGAATGTGATGACACGCACTGGCCACTGACTAAGATTTATAGGCAGTTATTAAACTGCAATTTCGCGCATTTCGTTGATACGCCATTGATTCTGTGCTACAAAATGTGTAGAAAGAACTAATTCATCAGGCCAGAAGTTAAAATTATGCTATAGATATAATACCTGGAAAATATCGCTGAAGTTGAAAACAAGGTCATCCCAGCTCGCACATCCATAATCATCAAACATCAGCTTCTTTCCCGGTCGAAACGTCTCGCTAAAAATTTGACGGATTTCCTGAAGCCCGTATTCTTGCTTTCGTCCAGCAAGCGTTCGGCCAAACTTCGAAATCTTCGCGACGCTTCTCCAGTGTCAGCTGGATGAAACGATCTTGTCCAATCTTAATTACCTGTAAAATGTGGACGATAAGGAAGAAGCCAGGATTTCAGTTATTAAAATAAAAAAATATTTCGCATACTTCCAAAATTTCCGGCAGCGTAGTAATTAAATCCACTGCTTGGTCCATCCATATTTTCGCAGCGTTAGCTGCTTCTTGAACATTTGATGGTAACTTGCAGGAAAACGAATTAGATTCAGGCGATAATTAGGGGAGAAATTCAGTAAAGTGATCACTTCTGCAGTCAGAATATGCAGCGCCGTTCCCTTATTAACGACTGCTTCTGCCGTATCGCCAGCAACAGCGTGACCTTTCGGTCGGCCTGTAAGCGGACCATGGTTAGACGATTTAACCAAGTTAGATATTTGCTAGGCTGCTGCAGATACATCACCAATCCAATACACCTGTGTTTCCTGTGCCAGCACAGCAAAAACTTATTCATTAATAATTCATTAATACATGATACACAACCTGCAGAACTGCTGATGCTGCCCAGTTACGAATACACCATAAAAAATTAAAGTACAAACAACGCGAGCGTAACAGAAAACATTTGGAATACATATGAAAACTCTCCACTTCCTACAAATATCCACACTTTCCTCAATTTTTGGACTGATGTGTGACTGTTCCTAAATATCAGTGATAAATTTAAAATAACAGAATGAATATGCGAACGAGAATTTCGCTTCCTCGAATTATAAATTAAAACGGCGCTGCAAGTACATATTCGCGCACGGTCGATTAGTACCGGGTACGTGAAACAAACAAGGATACAGCAAAACAGCCAGCAGACCAAACAGAAAGCAGCAAGCGCATCACGTGCACGCACTCATCACATTTTATGGCAAGAATTCCAGGGCAGGTGAAACAACAGGGTGCAAAAAACTAGGATGAGCGTAAGCCACAATACCATAAAAAAGCCATGACATAAACAGGGTAAATCTAAACAGTTCCAGAAAAAAAATGTCAATAAACTCGGTCCATTCGGCTTTCTACCAAACGCTGATGCACGAGAAGTTAAAAAATGACTATCGCAAAATCGAATTAACCAAACATGAGAAAATCAAACACTTCCGGATGATTCACAGGAAAAGAGAATTTACCAGTTGATGTTGATATGAGAATAACCTGCAAATAAGAGGCAGCAATAAAAATCTTGATCCCGACGCCTTTCGTAGTACAGTTAGCTACTTACAATTTACGAAAATAATATTCGCTTGACCTTGGTAATAATCTTCCGATGTATACCATTCTAAACCTGCTTACCGCGAATATTGTCACGATCTCGGATGCCGGCTCCGCCGTTCGTTGGACGATCCCAGTTGTTGGCACTGCTGTTGAAATAGCCACCATCCATCATTTTCTCTCCAATTGTGTAGCGGTTTCCATCATAGCGGTTCGTCATAGTAGAGCTGGACCATCCGCGATCGTCACCTTCAAAACAATAAACAAAACTTGGTCATAAAAAATAAAAAAAATGCAGCCACCAGCCCAGATTTTACGGGCGAGTACTTAACAAAAAATTTAGTAAAATCAGTAAACGCCAACGGTGGCCGGAAAAGTTATCAGTCTTAAATAGACTTTGTTTAAAATTATTATAATTATCGCCAGAAAGCTTTAACATTCGAAACCACCTATTCAAAGCTGAAGTTGCTGAACAATATATTTTCATTTTCCATATTTCAAAATCAGTACAGCTAGTGATACGTACGATGAAAACTGTCGTCGTATTTGCCATAGCCGTCGTTGTACTCGCCGGTGTTCTGGTAACCATAGCCTCCGCGATAGTCAGTGCCCAGACGTCCGCCTAATCCGAGATCACCGTCATAATTACGGACGTAAGTGTTGGTGCGCGTCGTATTATTGTAGTTATAATCACGGTCACGGCTGTAGTCGCAGTCGTCGGTTCGGTAAGCACTGGTGCGGGCGTGGTGATACTACAGTAATAAAAAACTTCCGAACAACTGATTATAATTAGGGAATTACAATATCGAACAAACACTGTTGAAATTACGCTCCCGCTATACATAAGCAATCACTCACACTAAGGCCCTCAGCCTTCTTTCCCATTCCGATCCATGGGCGCCAAAATCCTTCACGATCCCGGTCGTCATCACGGCGGTAAGTATATCCAGAACGCTAATCAACATCGGATTTGAATAAGCACAAATTCACGACGTAGTGTGGTGCATATTCCCATAGCAACAACTTTGCGCTAACCATAAGTTGTATGTGCTGTCTGTACCTTTACGTAGGAAATTCCCACTTTGAACGACCAACAACACCCATTCACTAACAGATTAACAAAGATAAGCAAATAACGGTTACTAACCCCTCCGCTTCCGCCACTTCCAGCGCCTGGAGCACTCTGAGGGGTCATAGCACCCTTATCCTCGTCTGCTAGAATCTCCCTTTGCCAAACGATTCCTCGCCCGCTCCATTCAGAATTCAGAAAACTAAATTCATGAGAAAGCGAAGAAAAATACGATTTCATGATCGTAAATTGGAGGGTTGAAATTCAAACAGTTTTGGGCCGTTTTTGAATTACGTAATCTTAAAACAAAATAAATTAGGAAACTAAAAATGAATTTTTGAAATTTATTTTCCGAATAATTTTCGGTTATAAACAACGATATTAATGATATATTAAGAGTTTTTCTTTTCAGCGGTTATGTCTAAATATCTCTTGAATCGGCATTGAATTTACCCAATCCTAAAATGCTAAAAGCAAATGCTAATTGCTAGCTTAAGATTGTACCCTAACGCACAAAATGTAATAATGCTTGTTGGGCGACAGGAAGAGAATGAAAAGAAAGGAAGACTACATTTTCATGCAGCCACGTTACAAGCCAATTTTGAAATAGTGATTATCTGTCGATTGCCTGGCGACTTTGGGTCATGCCCATTTTGACTCTTAATGCGACGATCAATCCATCTTTTAACAAGCTCGCGGACAATAGATTAGCAACAAAACAGCTTCCGGTACACTTACGTTTTCAGTGAGTCGAATCCCGGAAGCATTCCACGTTTTCCGACCAAGAAAACCTTATCTCGCTGCAGGATGTATAAATTGTTACCACTTCCAAATCTTTCAGATTCTCCACCGTCCACTCGCAGGTAACGTCCGTTGACAATCGTTATGCCCGAGTTTACGTCGACGAAAGACGACAGGCGCCAGAGTTCACCCATTCCGGTTAAAAACTGCCCGGCAGTCATTTCAACTCGCTGAGATATCACATGAGAAAGGCCAGGCACAAATTGAGGGCCGTGATATGCAATCGGCTGGTTAATCAGTACAACGATGGCAAAATTGGCAGCGTCCCGGGTGACATTTGGGTCTCCCATGGCGTCTGAATCGTTGAACAAAATCAGAATTCAAAATCCAACGAACTCGCAGAAAATGGGATGTTTTTTGTACTTAAGTGCGAAACTTTTGACTTATTATGAGCTTTCAAAAAATTCTGATTCAGCAGCAAAAGTAGAAGCCACACTGCGGAAGCGGTATTAAAGCGTATGTGCAATGCAATTATGCAGGTCCTTGTGTAAAGCAGTTCGGGGCAATCGGTTCCCGTACGATTTCTCTTCGAGTTATTTTCGGCCGAATTGCTTTCAATAAATAAACATCCCGCCCAACATACAGGAGCGCGATGGTTTTATTGTATTCGAATATTTTTCAATTTTAAAACTTCTTATTACTTATATTTTAATTATTGTTTCCAGTTCTTCCTGTTGCTTTGTAGCATCCTGCGGTTTTGAGGAGTGTTGTTAATACAGTAAATAATATTAAGACTTGTCACACATTCTTTCTCCTTTATACGGAGGGTTTTTGGTCGAACGTATTAGGGATCCTGGAATTTATTGTGAATCACAGTGAATGGTAGCTATTATTATGATGGGTCCTGACTCCTGCCCGTTTTGAAATTATGCTTTGACTGCAAAACAGTGGAGCAGATTCACTGGACACCACTATCAACAAGCATCTTGTACAGCATTTTCTCCTTGTGGTGTAATATACAATGGATGAACGGGACAGCGATAACGAGGACGCTCATGATGAGGATGTCGAGCAGGAGTTTGTGGATCTTCCAGAAGAACCCTCCGTTTTGAAGTGAGCTGAAATGAATCACTTGAATGCTTGGTCGTATCCGAAGTTACGGTGGCACATTTTTTAGACCATATTTGATATTTACATCAGAATGCCGATCATTCCAATGAGCAGTAAAATGAACTGAACGGCGTTATCAGTTTGTCCTTGGTTTTTAGAGCCAGTGATTTTGCTGGTGACAGTGACGACCATCGTCTTGCTCGTGCTCTGAAGCAAGATGAACTGGACGCAAAATTTGGTTTTGAGCGCTACAGAGAACCAGAAGTGCGAACTGGATATCTCCTCAACATGCATTCCGTAAGCGCAGTATTAATCGGTTGCTTTGTGCCGTCTAATTACCTGGTTTTCTGCCAGAACGAAGTATTAAATGAGGAAACCAAAAAGCTGACTGCTGTCGTGGATTACTTCTTCGTTGACGAGCTGAACGAGCGTTTCAAGGTGAGCATGCAGCTGATTTTAGTGCAGTATAAATGCACTGCTGATTTGCGGCTGGGATAACCGACAATGTCTCTAAATGCATGCAGTTAAAATATTTTTAGAATGATTTAGGAGTTTGGACGACATAATAACTGCAGTAATATGTAGAGAATAACGTATTTGCTGTTTTTTTGAAGGTTGGCATGCCGTACCATCCATACTTTTTTATCAAGACAAAAAGGGATTGTGAAGTGGAAACATGCACGTATCTGCAGCGAAAGTTCAGTCATTTGATAACATCGGTTGATGTGGTGAAAAAGGAGGATCTCGAATTGGTAGGTCGCACAGAAGACTTTTACGGGCATGCCTCAGAACAAATTATTTTTCATTTTTCAAAACGCCAAAATGTCGAGAATATTGGTAGTCCGCTTTTTAAAAGCTAAATACTAAAAAGCCTCATCTGCGAATGCTGAAATTTGAAAATTTCATGCTTTTCAGCCAACAAGTAACAAACTTGGAATACCTTCGATACTTTAATTGTGCTCGCTTGAATTACGCTACAATTTAACTTTTTACATGCAGTAGTAGTTTTGTTATGTGACTGTTCGTGGGTGTCGAATCTTCAGCAGTCTTTGTGTTTGCCTTCCAGTTGAATCACCTTAGCGGTCTCCAGCAAAAATACATCAAACTTTCGTTCCTTAATGTCAGTGATTTGATGAAAGTTCGCAAGGAGCTGATGCCGAAAATTACAAGAAATCGCAATCGCCATAATGCTAGCACAAATACGTACGGAGAGGCCAATTTAAATTTTCTGGGTGGTTTGGATTTGGATTATGTACAGGATTCCCGAAGTGACCCTATCGAAAATATAATCGATATCCGGTATTACTTTTATGTAACTAGTAAACTGGTCTAATATGCCACTTTAATATTTTGTTAATTTGGATGACATGGAATATACCATGACTTATAACTAACTACATAAAATCAACTGTGCAGGGAGTTTGATGTACCGTTCCATGTCCGTGTGGCCATTGATAAGCAGATATTCTGTGGCTTGTGGTATGGCGTGACCCCGCAGGCTGGACCTTGTGTACCGCCTGTAATGGAGTTCCGAGATGACATTCAGGAGCCTCCAGTGCGTGTTATGTTTACGATTTTTGGCCAGTTTTGACGTTACAGTTTGATTACGCTTCTAGGATGTTGTGGTGTGTGCCTACGACATTGAAACCACAAAAGAACCCTTGAAGTTTCCCGATCCATTAAAAGACAAAATCATGATGATTTCATATATGATTAACGGACAGGTAGCTGGCTTGTACCATCGTGCAAATTATATGCGTTGCAGTGTGTGTTGTTTAGGGATTTTTGATTGTAAACCGGGAAATCGTGTCCGATGATATCAGTTCGTTCGAGTATACTCCAAAGCCAGAATTCGAGGGTATTTTCTCCATTTTCAACGAGCCTGATGAATCTCATTTATTGTCAAGATTCTTTGGCCACCTTCTAAAGACTCAGCCGGTCATTTTCACAACGTACAACGGTGATTTTTTCGATTGGTAAAAATTATTTTGCGTATTTAATACCCAAAATGCTGCAAATTCCAAACGTTCTGTAATAATTGCAGGCCATTTATCGAAGCACGAGCGCGGGCGAACGGTATCAGCTTGTATGATCAACTGGGTTTCGCCAGAACCGGGGAAGATTTCCTTTCCCACTCCGCTGTCCATATGGATTGTTTCAAATGGGTGAAACGTGATAGTTACCTACCCGTCGGCAGCCAAAATTTGAAAGCTGTCTGTAAAGCTAAACTGAAATATAATCCCGTGGAGCTGGATCCGGAGTTGATGGTACAAATGGCTCGGGAGCAGCCGCAGATTCTGGCTAATTACTCCGTGTCGGACGCGGTTGCCACTTATTACCTGTACATGAAATATGTGCATCCGTTTATCTTTGCACTCTGTACCATTATTCCCATGGAACAGGATTCTGTTTTGCGGAAAGGTTCAGGAACGTTATGTGAAACCCTCCTGATGGTTGAAGCACACAAAGCAAACGTTATTTTTCCGAGTAAACACAACTCTATGTTGCATAAACTGACTAAGGATGGTCATGTTGTGGAATCGGAAACGTACGTTGGAGGTCACGTGGAGGCCCTGGAGGCAGGGATTTTTCGGGCTGATTTGCCTTTGAAATTTCGTTTGGTAAGATCGAGACTCCAATCTGAACTGGCGCATCCATTTTCTTTATACGGTTCGCTTGCTGTTCTTTACATGCAGGTGTTTATAGTTACCATTTTACTTTTTTCATATCAACAGAACCCCGAGGGAGTGCAAACGCTTATCGATAGCCTGGAGAAAACAATCACTCATGCTATCGTGGAGGAAGAAAAACTCGATATAACTAAGGTCAAGAATTTCGCTGCTGTCTGCGATCAAATTCGTGATCGTTTGGTTGATCTGCGGGATAATCCAATTCGCCAAGAGCATCCGTTACTGTATCATTTGGATGTGGCCGCTATGTACCCGAATATTATTCTGACCAACCGCTTGCAACCTTCGGCGCTGGTTATCGACGACACTTGTGCGGGATGCCAGTTCAATCAACCAAAGAACGACTGCCGGAGGAAAATGAAATGGACTTGGCGTGGCGAACATAGTACGAAATACGAATACTTTGTAAATGATAATGGAATTTGATGAACGTTTAGTTTTCTGGATGTACCATTAAATAGAAGAATTGTGTACATTGTAGTGCCGGCAACCCGAAGTGAATTCCACAGAATCCAGCAGCAACTTGAAACTGAAAAGTTTCCTCCAGCTGCCCCAAATCGTCCTCCGCGCGCATTCCATCAGCTGTCTCGAGAAGAAAAAACAACATACGAAAAGAAACGCCTCACAGGTATTTTATTTTGCGTAATTATTTTACGGTTTAAGGCGTTGATCCTTGTCATTTCAAGAATACTGCCGAAAAACATACAAAAGGTTGTACATTACCCGGGAGGAGCCGCGGGAATCGGTTGTGTGCCAACGAGAAAACAGTTTCTATGTGGACACCGTCCGTATGTTCCGTGACAAACGGTATGAGCATAAGGACAACCTCAAGGTAATTCACTAAATTATTAACGTTATCTCAAAAAAGGTTATCAGACTCGGAATACAGATGTACTGGTTAATCCTAGTGTAATTCGAAATTCAATTTTAGAAAGCCAAACAAGACGTACTTGAAGCACAACGAGCCGGAAATTCCGAAAGGGAAAAGAAGGCTCGAGCCATGGAAGTGGTTTATGATTCCCTGCAGCTTGCACACAAATGTATCCTGAATTCCTTTTACGGCTACGTCATGCGGCGCGGGTAAAAATTGAACTAGTAGCTCTATGAAGTAGATTGTGGCGTTCTCTTGCTACGTTAGCGGTATTGAGTGTGCCTGTGTGCGGCAAGCATGGTTGTGTCACTTTTGTTATAAACTTGCCCTTGTGTTTAGTGCTCGCTGGTACAGTATGGAGATGGCTGGTATTGTGTGTCACACGGGTGGATCAATTATCAAACGCGCGCGTCAGATTGTGGAACAAATTGGTCGGCCCTTGGAACTGGACACCGACGGGATTTGGTGTGCCATTCCCAAGTCGTTTCCGGAAACCTTTAAGCTGGAAGTGGAGGGCATGCCAAAAGGCGCCACGATAAACTACCCTGGTGTCATGCTGAATATGATGGTGCGAGATGAGTTTTCCAACCCGCAGTATCAGGAGCTGACTGATCCGGCCCATCTAATTTATTCTAAACGTACGGAGAATTCCATTGCTTTCGAAGTGGATGGACCTTACTTGGCTATGATTCTGCCGGCTGCCAAAGAAGAAGGGAAGAAGTTAAAGAAACGTTATGCAGTTTTCAATTTTGATGGGTCGTTAGCGGAGTTGAAGGGATTCGAGGTGAAGCGACGTGGAGAGTTGCAGCTGATTAAACTGTTCCAAACGGCGGTTTTTGAAACGTTCTTGCTTGGAGAATCTCTGCAAGAATGTTATGCTGAAGTGGCCAAAGTGGCCGATAATTGGTTGGATATTTTGCACACAAAGGTACGAAAATTAGGATCTTGAAAGGCCTCGAAAATCGTGCCACGTATTTTCCGTTTGTTAACTTAAATGCAGCCGGAACGAGCATAGGTCAGTCCGTTCGTTTCTGTTAATGTAGCAGTTCTTGTGCTCGGTTTTGCTACGTTTTGACCACAAATTAAATATCAGGGAGGAACGTTGGCGGATTCTGAACTGTGTGACCTTATTGCGGAAAATCGTAATATGTCTAAAAGGATTTCCGAATACGGTGCATTGAAGTCGACATCTATCAGTACGGCCCGAAGGTTGGCGGAATTCCTTGGGGAAAGCGTCATCAAGGACGCTGGATTAAACTGCCGATACGTGATTGCGAAAAAACCTGAAGGAGCCCCGGTAACTGAGCGGTGAGTTTCTTCTTTTGGTTTGGGTAATTCGAAGGTTTAGGCTGAACAGTTTGACTTTTTTAGCGCTATTCCGTTAGCGATTTGGCAGGCTGCTAGATACATACGACTACACTATCTGAAAAAGTGGCTGAAAGTGCCGGTTCTGGAATCTGATGATATTCGCGATATTCTCGACTGGAACTACTACATTGAACGACTCAATGGGGCAATCCAGAAGATTGTCACCATTCCGGCCGCACTACAAAGCGTAAACGGTTTAATTTCTGCACAGCGCATTTTCGTATTATTCATGGTTCATCTTTTTCAGATTCCCAATCCGGTGCCCCGTGTTCCGTACCCCGATTGGCTCCACAAACGCATGCAGGAGCATAACGACATTTTCAAGCAAAAGCGGATTACCGATATGTTTAAACCAGTGAGTAAGCCCGCTGCAGTTGCGGATATTGTGGATATTGAAGCGATTAATGGGGAGACTTCTCTCCGTCTACCACCAGCGATTACGGTATCAAGGAAGCGTAAGGCTGCGGTTAGCCCTGCTAAAACTGCCGCTGCTGCGCCGCAACGTTGGCAAGATGCCTTGGGGCAGCCGCCTCCCAAAGGCCATACGTCTAGGGAGCTGACTGACTGGCTGGATTTCCACCGGCAAAAATGGGCGTGGATGCGGCGTCATAAAGAAACCCGGAAGAAATCCAGAACGCTGAATTATGATTCTGGAATTGTTGTAAGCGGCGCCAGTGTCAGGGCATTCGTGCAGCAAGCGCGCAAAGATGTCATCGAAAAGAACTGGCACGTGGTGCAGGTAAATCATCAGTCTCTTTTGTGTCCTTTTCTAAAGCATCTTGTAGATGTGGACAAAATCTAATAAATACTTTGTCGTATATTTTTCTACGCTTAACAATAAAATCTGCCCCATTTTTACTTACGCGCTTTTTATGTTTCTGAATTGCGTGCTAATTATTTTGATGTTGGTTATTCGACTTTGCAGATTGCCGAAACCGGCAGTCCAGGATTGTACAACGTTTTTGCCTTAATCGACAATACTATGCACACAATTCGGCTGAAAGTTTATCGGTTGTTTTACATAAATCGACGCTTTCCTAAACCAGTTGGCGATGGTAGAATCGTGCAGAAAGTCAACAAGATTCTGCCTCGCTCGAAACGCGGCGACCATGTTTACGAGTACCGAGTAGAAGAGGAAGCCTTCCAAAAACATCAAAATGAATTGCTGAATGACTTAACCGATCCGTCGGTAGAAGGCATCTACGAGACGCAGATTCCGCTAATGTTTCGCATGTTGTGCAGTATGGGCAGCGTCTGCCGGATTGTTCCACAAAAAAGGCGGGAGGTCGCAAGACGCGAGTCGGACGTGTATTTCCTGGAGGATATCGAACGGGTATTGGACGAGAATGTGGAATACCTACCCAATGGATCCTTAAATCCTGTTTATTTCTTTCATTATAAAATGGACAGAAAAGAACTGTAAGTTTATTTCGAAACCGAATATAGGAATAATTGTATGCCTGAAGTTGTGGTTATTGCAGGTTTGCATTAGTTTACGTCAAGCAAAGGAAGGAGCTCATTATCGCTAAAGATATCAGGAAAGAAAACCATTTCCCGGCTAAGCTGGACAGAATGTATAAGACCATGCGGCAACAGTTGGTCGAAGAACATGGAGACGAATGCCTGCCTCCGGAAGATCAGGAGTTTATTAACAAACATGTTGAAACCGACATAAAAAGGGTACGCCTGAAATTTTTAACGAAAGCTTCGTCCCGACTGTCAGTGAGTTGTGCAGGCTGGCTGCGAAGTCGTTTATGAAGCGTGAACAGACTCGTGAATTCAGTTTATTCATAGGAGTCATGACAAGTATTTTGCAAGTAAACAATGCCTGAGTTATCGTTTAAATTCTGATTATCAAATAAATTTGTCAATAACTTTTTTTTAGATATATCGTATGTTGGACAAGTCGCTGACAGACTATATCGCACAACGACACGGTTCCAGCGTAGTTTTCCTTCATGGTAGCCATCCTGCGTCTTTCTGGATTGAGAACATTCCGGCTCTGGGACGTTTTCCAATTGTTCCCACGTATCAACATGAGGACGAGCGTGTGGATACGGAAATATACATGAACTGGCAGCCTAAAGCTTCGGAGAAAATGTTGCAGCGGTTTCTAGAATTACACTCTGTCGTGGAGAGTTCACTGGAAAAATGCCGCTTTTTTGATATTCCATGGGGAAATTCGCCAAAAGTATGCTCAGTGTTATAAATTATTGCGGTTCGGACTGTAACACAGTGAATTATTTTCAGGATTTTGCGGTATTTGGATGCGATTTATTTTATGCACGTCTCCTTCAAAGACATAATTTGATCATGTGGGGAACGCCCAAAGAACGTCCTGATTTTGGCGGCAAGGAGACTGATGATATCAGGTATTTACGCTTTTGTAATTGCTGTGGTTTGATAAACATATCTATTCTTTGTAGATTAATTGCCGAAGACGAAGAGAAAGTTCTTCAGATCAGCCAACCGCGGCTGTATCCCACATGCACAGTTAAAATGGAAGTGGAGCATTTAGCGGTGTGCTCAATATTAGTTGGACACCACATTCACAGTTCCGAAGGGATTGCTGAGTCCATCAATTTCGATCGCGCACCTCAGGTTTGTGCATTAACTGTTGGGCTTTATTTTAACAAGTTAAAGTGACCTTTCGACCACTAAATTCGGTTTGGTGTTCGTTTCTTTTCTGTCTGACTTTGATGCGACGAAGCATGAATACTGCAGTTTGCTGCATTTCGACACTTCAGTTGCGTTTCCTTTGCCGATTATTGTTGTTTTGTTTGAATTTATAAACTGAATGTTTTTGTGTTTAGGTTCGCTTAGAAGAGCAGATTAAAACGGGCATTCACGTGGTGGATGTGGCTCCGTATGATGAATCGGCCCAGGTCCAGTACGCTTTCGATATCCTCGGCAGCATGGTACGGAATATCACCCGCGAAGCTGAAAGGGGCAACCAGCTTGCCAACGAAATGGCGCTGCATATCTTCCGATGGATACGTTCTTCCACATCCTTGCTGTATGATCCCGCATTGCACCGCAAGATGATCGGCATCATGAGGAAAATGTTGATCAAACTGGTGAAGGATATTAACAGCTTCGGGTGTCATGTTGTATATGCGACGGCTGTTATGATGGTGGTCAATACCGATAAAGGAAATGTGCACGAAGCTCTGGCGCAGCTGAAATTCACCATGGATCGTGTGCGTCAGGACCAGTTATTTCATGGACTGAGCATTGTACCGGAAAGGATATGGACTACATTATTGTGGCTAGATGCGGTAAACAAGTCGCACTCCTACCTATACTTATATTTGCGAGTTAATAATCGTTAATTTTATCCACTTAAGGCTTGTTTTCAATTTTCTATTGCGGTAGTGTAGTACGTACGATTAGCAAGCGTATTTTTGTTTCTCCTTGCATTTCTTATCGTGCATGTGTGTTTGTGTAACAGTCCAATTATGCTGGTGTTTCCGTGAAAATGCCCGAAGAATCGGATTCTAGTCGTATACATGATCGGACATTCGGAGACTACTTCGGGGATATGAGCTATTTCAGCCAAGAACAAGGCGACGAGAATAATCCGGACATTCGGTGGGTGTGGAATCTCATAGGATTTCTCCCAACCGAATGCCAGAAAATGTTCCGAGGTGTCGTTACGGGCTACGTCATGCAGGCCAACTTGCAGTATCAGGAGTATTTTAAGAAGGTTGCCAAAGGTGAAATTGTCCCCCGTCGGTATTTCGAAGACGAAGATCACGAAGCAGAAGCGCCTGTGGTGTACCTACAGCAGCTGCTGCTTGGAAGCGTTCATCATAGCATACTACAGTATGTGTTTTTTTGTTAATTTTAATTTTTTGGAGATTTAAACGTAGAGTACTTATTATTTCAGAAATATCCAAACAGTAATGCGTACTATGCCAACCGGTATTCGTCGAATTGGCGGCAAAGAAGTGAACCTGTTCCCTGCTCTGCCTGGCTCGCATGTGAATATGCAGAATCCTGCACTGGAGTTAACGAAAGCCGTGTGCAAGGTAAAATAGTAGTATCCGGGAGCTTTGTTTTTAGGGAAAGAGAAAAACAGATTATGCAAGAACGAATAGCTGAAGACCGGCTTAAAAAGCAAAAACAGCTGAAAATGGCTTAAAATTATGTGGCATGACTATAGGGAATACGAGGTTTATCCTCGTATCCCGGATGACGAATGAATATGAGACAACACACGTGAATAAAATGGGAATTTTATTCATAAGTGAATGCAATACATTGCGGAGGAAAGGGCACAAAAGGGAAGAGAAAAATATATGCCAGTCAAGACTGTGCATATCAACACACTAAAAGAACACAACACCACGCTGGCCACATATCCACCTGGCTGGCTCTGCACACCTGTGGTGACGTAGTACAGAGTTGTATCGTACAACTCGTACCGTCATCCCTGCATGACGATAATACGGTAATTCAGCAATAAAGTCTGGCTTTGCAGGTGTTAAGTCTACATGTGGATGTGAAGGATGAAGTGCGTAGGATGAAACGTGATCTGCTAAAGATGATTGGAGTGGGGGAATTCTCCCCGCAGGCAGAATGGGTTGATCCTTGTTTGACGTACACTTTGCCTGAAGTCATTTGCTCGGAATGCAATAGTTGTCGCGATCTTGACCTTTGTAAAGATCAGCCGATCACAGTGGAAGATAGGTATAAAATCCTCCCCGTTTTTGGAGTTAAGACTACCAAGACTGTGATCGTTTGTTTGTACAACTTGACTATTTGAAAGGAACAGGCATTAAAACTTTAATAGACATTGTGATTTTTGTTTCAGCACGTTTTGGGTTTGCGCCAATGCAGATTGCAGGCGTCCTTATTCTCGGGAAGAGATACAGCAGCGCCTGTTTGTAGCACTTAAGAAGATGAACGTTGCTTACCACTTGCAAGATTTGGTCTGCTCGAAATGTCGACAGGTTAACCTTGATGTTCTTCGGGAAATATAGACTTTGGTGGTAACTTAAAATTTGCGCATTCTTTCAGATCTTTGATCGCCATGTATCGAAAACTTGCGCCTGCGCTGGACAGTTTCGGAATACGGTGACACGAGTCCTTTTGGATAAGTTGAGGATACTGGAGAATATCAGCAGGTACGTGCATGCCATTACGTGTTAACAACCGGTGCTTTACGTACTTCGACTCAAAAGTCTATCGAGAAAATGCTGTTTTAGGCATTTTGAAATGACGGCTCTGTGTGATACGGTCTCGTGGATGCTTTCCATGAATACTTTTGGGCAGAAGCCTCAACAATGAGACGCCCTGCGCTTCACAAGCCTTTCTAGAGGTTTTCTTCGTTGATTTGAATTGTTTTTAACCAAGAAAAAAGGTTCTCTGTTGTTTGTGCTCAAAATTGTGTCTACGCAAATTGTTTATCGTCTACTGCTTGTTATGGATGATGTTAATCTTTCGCTGTTGTTCAACAAATTAATGGTAACTAGAGCGAAGCGGAACTTGCACTCGTATTATCGCGAAACTTATGTAATCTGTTATTCCTCGTGAGATTTCAAAGCAGTGCATTTGTATCCAGTCACAAAATATGCATCGTCAAAACAGAGCTTTTGCTAACATCGAAAAACATCTCGCTTCCATCGAAAAACATCAGAATACTGCTAGCATTTAAAATATCGTACCAAACACCGACCAGCCGACCCAAATTTAACATAATTCAGAAATCTAAGTCCAATGGTCAGTAACAAAAAATCAACAAGCTAGCAGGCATACTGTACAGATACCAAAACTGAAATCGGGCGTAAGAACAAAAATAGTGCGTATCGATCCTGTCTCTGTGGAATGGACGGGCAAATATGGCCATAAACGATACGAAACATTAACAAAACTCAAAAAGACATCCCGAATCAGGCAGCCACCTGCGACAGGCTATGGCTACTGAGACGTCGCAGATCGAGAGCCGTTCCAATGGATTTACGCTCCTGCGGCAGCGGCACTTCCACACTCAGTTCCGATTCTCTAAGCATTGTCGTCTTCATCGTCCTCAGGTGCGGGTAAATATTGCGGGATGAGCACATAGACACGGTCACGAAGTGCCGTGACCGCGTTTCTGATGGTCGGTCCTTGGGATTCCTCCAGAGGAACGGTCTGCAGGAACTGACGCAGGGAGAGGAGCAGCAGTCGCGCAGAATCAGCCTCCTGTGGGCCTGCGTTGCCGCCGTCTAGGGCCTGGCCTGGTAAGCCTGGAGGCTGTGGCAACAAGAGGACGCCGACCATAGCGCAAATGGCGTCAATCACGCCTGCCAGCGCCTGCAGCATGGCCGTCGGGATCAGGCCAGGGCCAACTGGCAGTTGCCCTAAGATGTCCAGGAGCAGCTCCACTGTCCTGATCATGCTCAGGACGGCCACGGTGCGCGGTGGATGTTGGGCAGGAGCACCGGCAGGTCCAGGAACAGCAGGATGTGGGGCGGGTGGAGGGTTATTAGCTGCTGAAACAAAAAACAAACACCATAGAGTACGGCGAAACGGTACTGTCTGTGCCCTGCGAAACTCAAGAAATGCGTACTGTACTACTACAAGAAATGCGTATTACAACCAGAGATTTATTAATCTATATAACCTAGATATAGATGCTATTCAAGGTATTCACGGTTTACTAGCTGTTCTTCGTTTCATATAAGTATACTGGCACAGTGCAGCTGAATGCAGTAGGTATACATCTGTACTACATCATACATGATCATGATAACTAATCACTACTTAAGTACTTAATAATTACCGACTACCGAGTGAGAAATCTCTGATCAACGAAGTCTGCGATTTTCTTGATTCAACCGCACAAGAAAGCCAGAGTAGCAGGACAAAGGTTTAGATATCTTTTTAAAAAAAATTCTTCAGCAGCACAATCTTATACGCTCCTGTTACTTCACATAAATAGTAGTCCTGGAATCAGAACGTGCTAAAAACCTAAATTTTCATGCTCATACTCATACGTAGTTTCGCGATATGACGCTGACTTCGTATGCCTAACTAATTCAGTTTATATTTCCACTAATATCATCTCGGTCTAAAATACATAATCGGGGAAAACGAGCCGCAGTTTACGAGGTATTCAGCGTTACAAACTAAACTAGACCATTATTAATCAATCAAAACTTACATCGAATTTCGTAAAAACCCATTTTTCTTCGCGTTTCCAGTTTTCTTCATCACATCCGACGAACGGGAAAAGTCATACGAAATTACAGCCAGAAACTGAATCACGGATACTGCATAGTGCATACATATATCTGTATAGCATTTAGATCGCAGAATGATCGATCATAACCCGTGCAAGTACTGGATTATTAGATTCATTAAACCCCGCACTCAAAAAACTGAACGCCAGGATGCAAGAACCTGCTTGTATTACTATTCTGTATTATTACAATATTATTACTATACTCAGTATTATTACAATTCTGTATTATTTGCACCGAGCGCGAAGCGCGAGGTGCTGCAGTTAACTGATCGTCAAAAGCATAAATTTGTCTGACGCCACGAAGAGCATACGTAACACTTTTCCAATTCCACAATCCCAAGTATTTCCTAGTGGTATTAGCGCTCGCGCTCGTGCAATAATGTGGTTAACAACCACCGCTAGTTATTACAATTCTGGAATAAACGTAATAGGTTGGCTTCTACTAACCGTAAGGTACTGTACAAGTCTGCAATTTTACAAGGCTATACTAGTACTCATAATATTGTGGCAGTTCATAATTAATAAAGTGAACTGTGAGCTTTAAAGCCATTTAATGCTGAAAGCATTAAATGTCGTTAACGCAGAGCTCTCGTAGTACTTAGCAACGAGGCACGCATAAATCGGAGAGGGGTTCGATGTGTAACGCAAGTGCTCAGTATTCATCGTAAAAAACAACTGAACACTGAGACTTCGTAAAATTTCGCGCAAGAACCCCGCCCATGCTGGAGCGGATTTCCAGCGTGTTGCACTCCAGTCCTTGATCGAGAGAGAAAATGTATACAGTACTATCATCGATACTGGAAGAACCACACATAACCGGATTTTCCTAGAGCGATCCCCATACAGTTCCACTTATATTTTCGCTCGGATGTGATTCCGTGCAGGCTGGCTGCCTCAACCAGCGTTCGAGGAACTGCAGCGCACATACCGGCATTATGAGCGCACGCGATCCCCGTCTGAACATCATATTCTTTACGTCCGGACAATGCCAGAAAACGCACTTGCCCGAATTCGATCCCGTGGCCGTCCGGAGGAGACAAAAATTACGCAACAGTATATAGAGGATCTACACCACAACCACGAGCTTCTGTTTTCCTCACAGAAACCCCCAGAATAGTTTCCCTTCACATGGTCAACAACGACGGCGATGTTGAACCACTTGCCGATACTGTGCAAAAGATCGTGGCAAAGCTAGCACCGCCAATGATAACCTCCTAAACGGCCGTACAGTATAAACGTCATTTTCACTTATTCCTTCTGACCAGTCTTATGATTATAACTACTTATTATATCATCTTAACTGTCTGTTGTGGCTAACGTAGGAATTCTGTACTTAAATGGGTAATCGTTCGTATATTTCTTCCCCATCAATTGCTCGTTCTCTTCTTTACACTGGCTGACCTTTAATGTTTATCAGGAATTTATTCAACCGTACTAGTATTATTCTAGGGTTCCTCGAGTGTTAATCTGCAAATAGGATCTACTAAAATTTTCTGTTTATGGTTAGCTCCTGGTATACGTTCGTCATTGTGTGGATTTCTTCCTTAATTCACTCGATCTTTACTTCTTTCACCGAAGATTTTACTGCAGCTTTCATATACACAATTCCTTAAAAAATTACCTTGCGGAATCTGAAATTTTCATTACGTACATTTCAAGTACAGTACATCTTAATGACAGTCAATTCTCGTTAAGTCGTATTTATGTGTCTTTTCCCTCCTTTGTTTCTTATATCTTCAGTCGCCATGGCAGCGCATTATGGTATACAATCTTTTGTATAATATAATGTATTTCTTAATAGTCGCTCAACATTTACATAAAAATAATTTAACCGTTTAAATTATTTCGTGCTGTCGTACGATTACAGTTCTATAGATATTTCGCTAGAACTACATAAATAACATGGTTAACATTAATGTTATCAAAATTTTGTACAATTATTGACATATTGCAAAATACCTATGCTGCAAATCTGCTTGAGCTAACGGTCTAAGATTCAAATCTGGGTCTAAATACCAATGTGTAACGAGCGAGGCAGAATTATCCCACAAGTATTCCTAGTACGATAATTCCCCTTTGTATGTCTGCCTACTTTTAACTAATACTAATTTATCTGTGTAACTTCTGCTTACTCGAGTTTTATTGACTTGCATCCTAGATTCCGTAATGCGACTACTCAAAAATTTCTAATGTTCTTCAGTGGACATAATGACTCAATTTATACTATTTCACCCATTTACCATTACTTTTATATTTTATTTTAGTTTATTGACGCAGTTACTATTACCAGCCGCAGCTTTCTTTAATTCAGCTTACTTTATATACCCTCGTTAAAGCTAACCGTTTCAGTAAAGGATATTTTACATACGGTCATCACTCTCAAAAATCTTTCTGATATGCGTTTTTATGACCATTTTTTTCTAAACGAACAATTCATTTTGCATTGATGCTCTGATTCTTCGGTGAGAATATTTTCATAATAAGTACTCATCCAGTTAATCGATAACTTTAATCATTTAGACCGTTCCATTGTTGGCAAGGGTATATGATTGATACGGTTTATTCCTAAGCCATAATTTACCTGCTGACCTTTTGTTTTCGCCTGATGAGTGCTCTCTGATGCAGTGGAACATTTGCATAAATTTTTCATAAGTATAAAATCAAACCTCGTATGGAGATTACAGTAACCGCGTACCCAACTACTGCACATCACCATATCAAAAAGCCACCAACAGCAGGCTGCTTAATAAGTTTTAATTTTGTTTTTGTATAATATATAATACTATTAGTATATCGAAACCAACAGATTGCTTAGGTAAACCTTAAATGTTGCATAATTAGCGTTGGAAGCGTTTTATGAGCCATTGTCTGTTATAGAGACTTCCTCAACCGGTTGATGCCGTTTCTGTTTCTAATAATCATCTAATATCATCTCTAATACTAACTCTAGTACGATCATGTATAATGCGCTATTATCTCTAATACTAACTCTACTCTACGTACGATACTAACTCTACGTATCTGCAATCGCTTTTATGATAGGCGGTATTTTGTTTAATTGCTTCAATCTGCTTGCACAATTCTAGTAATTATAACAATGAATAAACACTTAAACCCTATTAATCATTTCCATGCTAGTGCCAACTTGTATTCATACCTAATCATTTGATTTCTTCCATGACAATGCTCATTTCCCACGTACGTACTCCATGGAATCAGTTTAGCCTCAAGTCCCTCAACGAATGCTCACCCGTCTTCCGGATATGAATGACCCTTGACTTTACCCGCATTCGGCTCTACATCTCCTACATACACCGTTGCGATCCCACCGATTCCCACGCCTCATATCAGTCATATGTATTCGCATTCTGCACCTATTTTCGGATCCTTCCTGAATTCGCAATTAGCACCCACCCTATCCGTTACAACCTGTTATTTTGCCAATTGTCCAAAATCATATGCAGCAGCACAAATTGTCCGTTTGTCTGAATATGATCTCTCGTATTCGCATATCTTTCAATTCGGTCATTTGGGCCTTTCTTCCGCTCCGGGTTGGGGGTTGCGTTCCGTTTGGGGGTGTCCGGCGCGGCTCGTGTTGAACTGCCCAGCGACCTGCGGTTGCCTTTCGTCGTCAGTGCACCGTACGGACATCGCGCGGCGCAGTAGACTACTTGCCCCGGCATCCGTCAAGCGGCAATACGTTTACACCGAGAGCTCGAAAGCGTTAAAGCCATTTAATGCTGAAAGCATTAAATGTCGTTAACGCAGAGCTCTCGTAGTACTTAGCAACGAGGCACGCATAAATCGGAGAGGGGTTCGATGTGTAACGCAAGTGCTCAGTATTCATCGTAAAAACAACTGAACACTGAGACTTCGTAAAATTTCGCGCAACCCTCCCACCCGGCCCTTGTTGATTCAAACCCATTCAGCCTTGTTGTCATATTGTCACATGTTCTCCTGTGTTTTATTGTCACATTTCCTCCTGTGTGCTTTGCGATTTATGGTGAATAAAGGGGTGTCCGGCGCGGCTCGTGTTGAACTGCCCAGCGACCTGCGGTTGCCTTTCGTCGTCAGTGCACCGTACGGACATCGCGCGGCGCAGTAGACTACTTGCCCCGGCATCCGTCAAGCGGCAATACGTTTACACCGAGAGCTCGAAAGCGTTAAATGCCTTAATAATGCCGTATGGTAGTACAGGCGTTTTGCATGCTTTCGCACCATTGAATCTGTCTAGCCTGTCGTTTTTCCGAATCTGGCGCTAGCTACAGGTCCCGCTTTCAGTTCTCTTTCCAAAATTATTTAAGTACTTGAGCATGGGATTCAACTGCCGGGACACCATGGCCCTCACCTACATCGCCAAGACGTCTTAGAAAGCAGGCTCTCCGCCACCATGGCACAAGCTATGAAAGACCAGAAACACTTGGGAGTTTTATCAAATTGTTAAGTGTTAACTTCATTTCCTCTCCTTCGAAACGATGGGTGCATAGGGTAAAGCAGCAAAATGTAAAATCGTTGTGCAAGTTAATACTGCACTCGATAATCTATCTTTATTTCGTATTGATCGGTTAATTCAAATCCGCTGGTAAGCACCGTGTCGTACGTAGTTTTTAAGGAAACTTTTCAATCTCTCACTCGCTTACCTTGTGCCACCCATATCCCAATGAGCCCATTATCGTGGTCGGCCATACTTTGACCAGAAACTACCCGGTTTCAAACCGCAAACGTACTAGGGGAGAGATGATCCAGAAGCAATCAGGCTAACCGCGAACAACAGACTCCTTTCATCAACAAATTAGCAGATTATAAAAATCCGTGAGGAAAAGCAGCATCTATAATGAGAACAGCACCAGCGGCAATGCAGACGAATTTTTCCAGGCGAGTTACAGCTGTGTGCAGATGATGCTAATGAGGTGAGCAAATTGCTGTTAACTCTTAAATGGAAAGTCTCGCATCAAAAGTGTACTCCTGATGTGAGACAAGAAGTCTGCCCATGAGTCATCCATTTTTTACTGACCGTGAGGAACTGATTGGTGAATGTAAATAATTGTTAATTAATAATGGTGATCTTTGTCGTACTTTGGCGTACAAGTCCGGCTCCTGTATACATAATACAATGTCCACGGTTTGCTTGTACTAGTACCAAGTGCGTACTACTGCGTACTGATTTAGCTGCAGGTAGCAGGTTCCTAACTTCCTATTATTTTGACGCAGGCCCATGAGTCGGCCGCAGGACATTAAGTGTTTTGTTCACTTTTGCCTTTTGGTGAAGTAGCATTTTGTTCGCAAATTCGAATTGAAGTTTGGATGTGGCTCCGTATGATGTATCGACCCACGTCCAGTACGCTTTCGATATCCTCGGCAGCATGGTAAGGAATATCACCCGCGAAGTTGAAAGGGGCAACCAGCTCGTCAACGAAATGGCGCTGCATATCTTCCGCTGGATACGCTCTTCGACATCCTTGCTGTACCATCCCGCATTGCACCGCAAGATGATCGGCATCTTGAGGAAGATGTTGATCAAACTGGTGAAGGATATTAACAACTTCGGCCCTTCGGGTGTCATGTGGCATATGCGACGGCTGTTATGATGGTGGTCAATACCGATAAAGGAAAAGTGCACGAAGCTCTGGCGCAGCTGAAACTCACCATGGATCGTGTGCGACAGGACCAGTTATTTCATGGATTGAGCATTGTACCGGAAAGGATATGGACTACATTATGGTGGTTAAATGCGGTAAACAATTGGCACTCCTATTATAATTATATCTGCGAGTTAACAATCGGTGATTATATATCCTTTAAAGCTTGCTTTAATTTACTATTAACATTATATAAAACTTACGATAAGGAACGGTATGGTATGTTTGTTTCTCCGTGCATGTCTTATTGTGCATGTATTTTTGTGGAACAGTCCAACTATGCTGGTGTTTCCGTGAGAATGCCCGAAGAATCGGATTCTAGTCGTATACATGATCGGACATTCGGAGACTACTTCGGGGATATGAGCTATTTCAGCCAAGAACAAGGCGACGAGAATAATCCGGACATTCGGTGGGTGTGGAATCTCATAGGATTTCTCCCAACCGAATGCCAGAAAATGTTCCGAGGTGTCGTTACGGGCTACGTCATGCAGGCCAACTTGCAGTATCAAGAGTATTTTAAGAAAGTTGCCAAAGGCGAAATTGTCCCTCGTCGGTATTTCGAGGATGAGGATCACGAAACAGAAGCGCCTGTGGTGTACCTACGGCAGCTGCTGCTGGGAAGCGTTCATCACAGCATACTACAGTATGTGTTTTTTTCTTAATTTCAATTGTTTGAAGATTTGAAATGCAGAGTACTTATCATTTCAGAAATATCCAAACAGTCATGCGCACTATGCCAACCGGCATTCGTCGAATTGGCGGCAAAGAAGTGAACCTGTTTCCTGTTCTGCCTGGCTCGCATCTGAATATGCAAAATCCAGCCCTGGAGTTGACGAAAGCTGTGTGCAAGGTAAAATAGTAGTATCTTTTAGCTTCATTTTATGGAAAGAGAAAAACAGATTATGCAAGGATGAATCACTGGGACCGGCTTAAAAAGCAAAAACAGCTGGAAATGGCTTAAAATTATGTGTCATGACGAGGATTACGATGATGACGATAATAATGCAGCAATAAAGTCTGGCTTTGCAGGTGTTAAGTTTACATGTGAATGTGAAGGATGAAGTGCGTAGGATGAAACGTGATCTGCTAAAGATGATTGGAGTGGGTGAATTCTCCCCCCAGGCAGAATGGATTGATCCTTGCTTGACGTACACTTTGCCGGAAGTCATTTGCTCGGAATGCAATAGTTGCCGCGATCTTGACCTTTGTAAAGATCAGCCGATCACAGTGGAAGATAGGTATAAAATTCTCCCAGTTTTTGGAGTTAAGACTATCAAGACTGTGAGCGTTTGTTTGTACGACTTGACTTTTTGAAAAGAACAGGCGTTAAAACGTTAATAAACATTCTGATTTTCGTTTCAGCACATTTTGGGTTTGCGCCAATGCAGAGTGCGGGCGTCCTTATTCTCGGGAAGAGATACAGCAGCGCCTGTTTGTAGCTCTTAAGAAGATGAACGTTGCTTACCACTTGCAAGATTTGGTCTGCTCGAAATGCCGACAGGTTAACCTTGATGTCGTCCGGCAAATATCGACTTTGCTGGTAACTTTAAAAATTATGCATTCTTGTTAGATCTTTGATCGCCATGTATCGAAGAATTGCGCCTGCGCTGGACAGTTTCGGAATACGGTGACACGGGAGTCCTTTCTGGATAAGTTGAGAATACTGGGGAATATCAGCAGGTACGTGCACACCATTAAGTGTTAACAACCCGTGCTTTACGTATTTCGGCTCAGAAGTCAATCGAGAAAATGCTGTTTTTAGGCATTTTGAAATGACGGCTCTGTGTGATACGGTCTCGTGGATGCTTTCCATGAATACTTTTGGGCAGAAGCCTCAACAATGAGACGCCCTGCGCTTCACAAGCCTTTCTAGAGGTTTTCTTCGTTGATTTGAATTGTTTTTAACCAAGAAAAAAGGTTCTCTGTTGTTTGTGCTCAAAATTGTGTCTACGCAAATTGTTTATCGTCTACTGCTTGTTATGGATGATGTTAATCTTTCGCTGTTGTTCAACAAATTAATGGTAACTAGAGCGAAGCGGAACTTGCACTCGTATTATCGCGAAACTTATGTAATCTGTCATTATTCCTCGTGAGATTTCAAAGCAGTGCATTTGTATCCAGTCACAAAATATGCATCGTCAAAACAGAGCTTTTGCTAACATCGAAAAACATCTTGCTTCCATCGAAAAACATCAGAATACTGCTAGCATTTAAAATATCGTACCAAACACCGACCAGCCGACCCAAATTTAACATAATTCAGAAATCTAAGTCCAATGGTCAGTAACAAAAAATCAACAAGCTAGCAGGCATACTGTACAGATACCAAAACTGAAATCGGGCGTAAGAACAAAAATAGTGCGTATCGATCCTGTCTCTGTGGAATGGACGGGCAAATATGGCCATAAACGATACGAAACATTAACAAAACTCAAAAAGACATCCCGAATCAGGCAGCCACCTGCGACAGGCTATGGCTACTGAGACGTCGCAGATCGAGAGCCGTTCCAATGGATTTACGCTCCTGCGGCAGCGGCACTTCCACACTCAGTTCCGATTCGCTGCGCAGCGACGCCGGCGTCATGGGCGAGGACGGATTACTGGCACGCGGCGAAAGATTCAACGGCAGATTCTGTACCGCAGGATCACTGATGCGCTTGTTAATATTAGCATGCTCCGACAAGTTGTTGAGGAATTTGTAGGTGAAGTGTTTCCCTTGAACCTTGGCCAGAATATTCCCGTCGTAATAATATCTACAGCGATAACAAATAGTAGGTTAAGTGTAAAAGAACCAGAAAAACGCAGTTGCTCTCATCACCTACCGTAAAGCACGACTCATTTTCTCGTAATTCATGCTGGGCTTGTTCTTTCGCAGACCCCACAATTCCGCCACACGTTCCGGATCCAATAACCGAAACTCTCCATCACTACTGGTCCATTCCAAAGCATTGGCGTGCTGACCACTCATCAGCAGTTCCAACAGGAATGTCCACAACTGAACATTACCCGAATCTTTGGCAAATGGAGATCCAGTGGCGCTGGGTGATTTGTTGGGCAATCGTACACGAGCCTTCGGACCTGCAGATCAACGCGTTACACAACTATTCCCCATAAAATATTTTATCCTGCTTTTACTCACTGCTCAGCTCAGCGTCAGGAACTGCCGGAACAACGCTATACACAGGAATTTCTGCAAAGAAAACTGCATTACAAATCTATCGATTTCAAGGTAATGAATACCATTTGGTTACATACCTGCGTAATTTTTTGAGCGCAAAATTTCCAGATGCGTCCAAAAGAGATCGCGGTCATCCCGACCGACCAACTGCCGAAACATATCACGTCCCAATGAGCAGACAGCGTTCCCGTCCATTTCCGAAAATAAACGCATATTGATGTCCGGCAGACTGAAATTCTTCACGGCCCAGCCTAGCCAAGTCCCCACATTGCTTGCTGACCAGTCATGCACGTCTGCAATAATGCAGAATTTCAAGTATGCAACACAGGAAGATTTAACTCTCACTAATCTATCTCTTTACTAACCTTGCGGAATATTGTTGCTGCGGCAGAGTGCTTGAAAATCTTCCGCTTCAATCCATTCCTGATTTTGATCGTTAGCCGCCTTACGTTTGGCCGCGGATACACGATGGGAGGAAACTGGACGTTTGCGTCCGTTCAACTTTTTGCCCAGGCTGACATCTGTTGGACATACAGAAATGTGTACAAAAATAAAAGAAAAGCCTGACTGCACTTACGCTCCACGGTAGCGCCGAGAGGAGATCGTTTGACAGGAGCTGGCGTAGAAACGGATGCTTGCGGGGTCTGTGTGGCTTGCAGCACATCCTCAATGTTAATACTTGGGCGCTGGCCTTGGGTGTACGAAACACTCAGTTTCACTTTAACGAATCCTTCCGATCCGTCACGGACACAGTTCTTCAAGCAAGTAGCCGGGGTCAACTGCAATCAATCGCCAATAATTACCTAACAGTACGCATTTTACGACTTATAGTATTGTCAACGTGACAACTACCACGTCAATTCAAAAACGCATAGCAAAACTACCTCAATTATCATTATTAACGTTTAGAAATGTCCAGGCTGTCCATAAAATATTCAAATTATTACGACGTGCTATGTATTTCATAAATCAGAGTTTAGATTAGAATAATATATTGATGCTATTGTTTGCTAATATTGTTTTCGTGTTATTTAGTAAATGTGTTATGATTAGACCCTTGTCTGATTGCTGTATTGCCCGCTCATAAACACCGGAAAGTTAAGCTTAACCAACGAGTGTTTTGTCGAAATGTGTTTCGACGTCGCAGGAAATACGTGTTTCCGGCGGTGATCAGCGATCAAGGAAAGCAGAAATACGATGATCTGGCACTAACCAGCTGAATGTAATTAAACGAGCCAATGTAAGCCGGAAGTGCAAAGCACAACTGACAGCAGTTAGACATACATATGGAACAGCGTTCAGAAAGCAATTGATCAAGTTCCGCTCAACTGCTTTACAACACCCAAATGCAGGGCTTTTATCATCTCGGCTACTCTTGGTACCTTTAAGGGATTACTCACCAACACGCATACAAAGCTAACCTGACCTAACCGACAACCTAAAATTATGTTTATCAGTTTCCGGTACGCATAAAACAAACCCACTGGCTAATACACCGCCAACTTGTTGACAACCGGTGCGCTGAACGCATAGTTCAGGATTATTTACTGCAGAGTGCAGACTGCAACGGCACATTTAACTGTTACAGCCCAACTGAGCAATACCGGCGGAAACGAGCTCTTTCTTGCTTAAAGGTTAATTAAACCAGCAAATACATAAATAAACCAGTGCCCACAGAAATTATCACGATACATTATCTTCAATCTGACAAGAGCTTTTGCGCCGACTTAAAAAATACGGCGCAATTTTCTGGAATTTACTGTTTTCTTCTTCCACAAGCTTGTTCGAGAAGACAAGCAAATCAGAAAATTTCAGACCCGAAAGAAACATATCGGTAGGGAAATGCTATTATGATTTCTACATTGAGTACCGTACTTCACTGTGCGACATGATCGTAATAATTTTTCGATACAAGCGCATACAGCACTTCCGACCGGTGCACTGCTGGCTGCTGCAAAGTCAATTCGTACAGAAAATTCAAATGCACATAAAGCCCAGTAGGTCGGTGAACCGGATATGCCAGAAATCATCTAGCAGGCACACACATGTGTATACAAAATGCATCTGCCCAGCCGAAAGCGCGCCACTTTCTCCGTTCTAACCTCTATTGTAGCCACTATCGCAAGCAGGGCAAAAGTACAAACTTCTCTCCGGTTGGAACAATTACAATGCGCACACACAGAGTCAGTTACACAGACAAATTCCCCGCTGCCACACCAATATTCACCCAGCCATGCTCTTTTCCTCTTCCTCTCAATTCACACTGACCGGCCACGGCACACACAGCGGAAGGACAATGGCCGTCTTCCGTCCGTGCAGTCAGGCCCCCTTCTCGGAAGTAATCTTCTGGCGTCCTGCTTGCCCCGGCCTGAGCTTCTCTTATTTATCAAGCGCCTACCATCGGCAATCAGCTTTCCAGCACGGATGCATGACTCTCATGCGATAATCCGTCCAGAGAAAATGAATGCCCACCCCAAGTCGCTTGTTGCAACGGTTGAATATCACATCTCACCACTTCCTGCTTGACTAAAGATGTGTACACCTTTGTTTCAAAAGCATGCCAGAAAGGAAGCTAGACTGCAGTCGACGGCTCTCAACAGAAGAATGCGCATGTAATTCACTTACGCATGCGCATGTTTTAACCGGATACGTATGATATATTGTATAATGAGAGCTAGAATTCCTTGAATATTAGAACCATATGGGAAAAAAGAAAAATTTTAGAAATAATACCAAACAATTATTCACGATTCTCACCCCGTAAGACGAAACTGTCAGCACACCGGTCTAATTAAAATAACGTTCTGCGCAAAGTTTGTTATTACATGCCGCCAAAGATTTGAACCTGATTCGAACCTAATCAACAAAATTAAATACGAGTAATGTGACAGCACAAAGTTTGGATTGACTTTCGAGTGAATACAGATTTTACAATTTGAACTTGTACAATTTACAAAATGCTTCAATATAATTTGATTGCACCGGGTCGCCAGTTTTTGATTCGAACCAATGCTAGAGAAATGAAAAAGTACTGCTTTGCTTATCCTATTTCCAAAACAAAATGCATTCCTTACCTCCTGAACACCGCAGAGATAGATGCAGGCTTTGGATAAATCGAAATTGAGCGACGGCTGGATGGTACGGATCAGCTTCTGCATGGGCTCGTTGAGATTAACTTCGAATTCGAACTCTTGGCTGAACCCGGTGATCTTCATGATGGTGCCGTTTTCCGTCGGGGATTTATTCCCGTTCTTTACTTTACCAGCACTTACAGGGAGATTCTGTGCACTAAAGTAAAAACGACAAGAAAAAAACACCGTTGTAAACAAAGCGCTCAAAAGGCCATCACACAATAAGGCGGAAACGGCATAAGAAAACTGCTGCATATCCGTGTTCGACGCTGGCTAACAAATTGCACTTGAGCACAGCTTCCGTGCGCTTATACCACGGTACGCTACAACCTGATGATCGATGTACTGTATCAGTTCGTATGCACCACTACTTCCGGTTAGGATTGGCTTCGCAGTTACCGTAACGCTAACACACATCAACCGGTGCCTCAGTGCTCACACGCAACAAAACAAATACAATCGAAATTTCAATGCCTCGCGGGAAACAACTCACTTCCAGTGTGTACTGCGAATCACTGCCCAAAACAGTGCAATTAGCCAACAAAATCTTTAGCCAACATCCAATAAAAGGATGACATAATGCTGTACATACACCAAAATGGCATTCAAATCATGCAAAATAAAACCCTGATTTACTTACTTACTTGTTAGTGCAAAATTACTGATTAACATACTGTACCTTAATGTTAGCATAAACTTCGCATCTAAAGAACCACGTAATATTAATAATGGCTCGTACAGGCACCGGAACTATGATTTTGTGGATGAACCGAATCGGCAAAATTTGCCGGGTACAATGTTTCCGCTTGGAATGTGACTTCTAAACTATCAAACGCGAATTTCCGCACCCTAAGGCCCAAAACTGAAATGCACCATCATTACAAACAGCCGGTTGGTGCAGGGCAGCAACTGCTGCGCAGTCCAATCATTTCCGGCCGTAATGATCAGCCGTTACTGTGGCAAACAGCACCGAGCCATCATCGCGTAGTGGCATAGCAGGTAAACTCAAACATCCATCATACAATATAATTCATATTCTGACCTTCAGACTTAACCCACATATTGCTCTGACACCTGACTGACTTGTGAGCGCACCCAAATTGAAACTACAAGACCCTATCGAGCCTTTGCAAATTATCCCTTGTGCACTTACTATTAGCAAAACTCCAGGAAAATGTGTTTTTTATCAATAGATGCGTGCTTTTACTACAAAGAAATCTGTAGGCAGCATTGCACATAAGCTTAACAAAACTGCAAAATCGCGAATAAACTTTGTTACTTTTCCTAATACTTGCTATTATTGTAACAAATTAACAATAGTTAATACAATACTTTTTTATTGATAAGTCACAATGTGGTGAGTGACAACTAAATATTCAAATCGTTAGTATTGGTGTAAATTGACCGCATTCAGCGTGCATAAAATACACAGTGGACCATAAGCAGAAAACTTTGTGAAGCAAGCTCGCAGCTGGCCCGCCAAATTTCGCACAACACTGTCTGTACTCCGCATGTACTTAATGCTGTCATAATGGTACCATCAGCTGATTCTATGGGGGAGAACGATCAAACGCATCCGTACATGTGAAAATAATTCGCTTACCTATGATCTGTTTCTGATTTCTCCTCCGAGACCGCGTTGTCAATGAATCCTGACTCGGCTTTACTGGGTCGAGATTTTCTGCGCTTGACTTCCGGCTCATGGGCTCCGTCGGAAACCAGATCGCGTTCCACTACGTCCACTGCAACCGGTTCCTGCACAGCGGTGTCATCCACATTGGCTTCCCCTTCAACACGGGTTCGCTTGCTACGCATCGTTCTGCAGAATAAAACCATCTAAGTAATGAGACATGAGGGGAAGGTGGACATGGAGGTGAAACCGTTATTTGTTGTTTTGTGATTTTGAACCGCTGGCTCTGTGGAACCTGTTACCTGAACAAGCCAGTCCGCTAATTGCAAAGTAAGGGTAATTAAATTGCTTGCAAAATGCAGCTTCCAGAATCTCTTCACACTCGGCTCGATTAGGAATTCTCACCTGATTGTTAGCGCAGAAGCATATGAATGATGGTCTAGTCTAGTCGAACACTGGATTTCCGTTGTCGTCTCCACACCGGAATAGGATAATTATAACAGCAGTCAGCCGCTGCAAACAAGCAAGTCAACCGACTGAACCAGACTCAGAGTCAAGACGCAAAATTAATGCAAGTGCAGCGGTCTCGTATCGTACGTACAAGTAAATGTTTGATCACACTGGATTCCCTGTAGCTATCTATAACAAATACTTGTCGATAACAAGCACCTTATAGAATGAGCGATATTTAAGAGGTCCAATCGAAACTGTTTGCTCCGCCTTCCACTAAACTGAATGCTTTCCGGTTTCTTTCCTTTCGCTTAAATCTACGATTTAAATTTTAAGCTTTCCAATTAATTCCACAGTTTGTATTGCGGTTTATTTAAGCTGCACGAAATGAATTACTGGGAAATACTGAAAAACGAATTCATGAACCCGAAAAATGTCGCCGCATACAACAATTTTTATGCGGCGACATTTCTTAATGGCGAGAAACCTAACCAGTAAGCGGAAAATTTCTGTAGCATTTCATACTAAAAATTAAAAATAATTCATGTGCGTTGTACACTGTACAGCCTACTGGTATTGTACATCGTACAACTGTAGAAGTAACTTTAACCGTAAATACAAAATACTAATTACTATCAAACATGGGTCCGCATTAAAGTACAGTACATTTTGTGCATTTCAGAATACATAAGTATTCCACTCGTAAATAATTAAATTCTCAGAAAAGGTGCAGAGGTATGTACGTATGAAAAGTTTTAAGACTTTAAAACCAATAGATTAATAGAGCTGTAATATAGCCGCAAATATTATAGCCGCAAAATTACGGAGTGACGGGCCACTGACGGCACCGGTCGGGCGACAAACGTATTGGGTGGTTGCCTGGCTTTGAAACCTCCTCCCTGTTGTTCGCCTCGCTACTCTCAACTGCAAGGCAGCAAGGGTGTTCGTTACTTCTCGGTTTTAGAACAGAATTGATTTCACTTTTTTACTTGTTCATGTTGAATAATTATCCGAGTTTTGCATCCTGGCCGATTGAAATTTAACAATTGGATTCAAGTTATCACTTTCGCAATGATAACGGGGTACCTTTCGAAGCTGCTGCCACCAGCACGCGTGGTTTGTGGACAGATCCTTACCAGGAACCTGGCGGTTTCCTCCGTCGCCCTCCAGAAAGCCAGCGATCCCATACAGCAGTTATTCTTAGACAAAGCTCGGGAGTATAACCAGAAAAGCAAGTAAGTTAGCGTGGGTGTTATGCCAGATGGAACAGAATCCTTACGTGGGTGTGTTTCGAAGGGCTTCTGGGGGAAAGCTAGTCGACGCGGATGATAATTTACAGCGAGAATTAGACGAATCCTTGGCACGAACTCTTCGTCAGTTTGGAGGAAAAACACCAGAAGAGATGTCAAAGTTTCCTTCGTTCAATTTTAAAGGTGAGTGTCATACTTTGTACTGCATGCAGGAGGAAATGGATTTGATGATGCGTGTTGGCTGCGTTCGTCAGCATTAATTTTAGCGTTTTAAAGTTTAAAAGTATTTTTAGCGTTTCTCAGTTTCTGTTTTCAAGTTTTACGATACTTAGCGACGCGCTGCGAGCCTACCTACGAGCTACACTCGCTTTGAGCCTACACCTCGAAGGAAAATTTCTTAGTTTTCTGTTTTCGACGGAAATTACTTATTGCTAAGTTATTAGCATAACTTTTTAGGTTTCTTGGGTTGTACAAGTATGTTGCTTATTGTTTAAAATTTTTTTGTGTTGTTTTATTATCGCCATCCGCTCATCATATTTTAATGTGATTCTGTGCTTAAGTACGTGGGTTCGGATTTTAAGATTCATTCCGTATCTCTGGATATGTGTTTCATTGGCTACTGCAGTATGGAGGTTGTTCTTGTCGGAATTTTGTGCCTGGTGACAGTGTGTCAGATAGATATTGATATAAATTAAACCAAGCGCAGCCTAACCATTATGATCTGTGGTTGTCAACCAATGCTTTTTTCTCGTTGCAGATCCCGCACTGGATCCTATTAACCTGGAGCAAAAATAAGATAGCATCAGTCTGATGGGTGTCCATTCTGCGAAACACGTTAACCTGCATTTTAGATATACATAGGCGTTTTAACATATTTTAAGGATTTCCTTACAAAGCTGCATCGATTGATTTTACGACGCCGCGAACATGGAACACTTAGGCGTGACTGTTGTGTGACATCGCGAAAGAGTTCAATAAAGAATTTGAGTGGGTGAAGACTGATTCGTATTGCGAGTGTATGTAATCGCTTTGGCAAATTTCTAATTAATGGGTAAAATTGGCAAATCGTTTTGCAAGTAAATGCTAAAACTCCACCGGTCAGTGTCGCTCGTCTGAATCTTAATTTTTTATAATGCGAAGCAGCGAAGAAAAAGTTGTGTTGGTACTCTGTACTTGTGGGCCAGTTGTAGCAGAATTGAACTGCAGGGCCGTGGTATGTAAGTTGCATCGTTAATTGATTGTAAATTGTGGCGGTAACTTTTTCCAGAACGATCTTTGTTTCCAATTTTGAATATTTTAGTAAATCTGCTTTTGAACCGCAAGGAAAGTATCCCTGCCAACACTGACTTAACAGTGACCTCACTGACTTGTTCTAAAAAATGTTCATATCTGTACAAATGGCAAATTGTCTGTTCCCGTTGACCTCCAGCTTCTCATATTCAAGCCCCATGCAGCTCCCGGCGGCAGTGCAAGTTAGGCGCTTCTCCTTTCCGTGACGATATGATTTATTTCAATTTAGAGTATTACTCCCGATGAACGAAGAGTGCTCATAATTGTCCGTTAATTTGGAGATGCCGCATGGCGCCGCAAATGTGCAAATGGTATTATTGTTATTACAGTAAAATTTTTGCTACCTACAACTTCTGTTGTGGTAATTTTAATGATTGTAATTAATTTTACTTTGAAAAGATTTGCATTCCGTTATCTCAAGTTTCTTAAGCTTGTACAAATGAGCGTTACAAACGGTTGACAACTTAACATACTGTACGAATTAGAGTACAGAACAGAATACATTTTACTGTAATTATGAACTTGAAAAAATGAACAACAATAATGCCCAAGTAATAACATGTCGGTCATACACCTTATTTCAAAACCTTGCAGAGCGAGTATTATTACGCCGTTGGCCTTTCGGACGGAAGATATGATGCACACAAATCTTTCAAAATCGGACTAAACCATTAACTTACAGTCAAGAGTATTTGTCCAACTATTTATTACCATGACAAAATGTACAAAACGTAGATTTTTGCTTGTGATATTTTGTTTTCTCATTGATTGTGTTTCTTCGGGGTTTTGTAACCAAAACGATCCTGCAGACGCTCTGAACCAGGGTAGGAAATGGAATATCACCGTGTGCGCAATGTTGCGAAATGTCTTCGCCTACACATTAGAATGGATCGAATTTCACCGCATCCAGGGAGTCGACCACTTCGTCCTGTACGATGACGCCAGCGAGGATGATATTCACCTCCTCCCGCTGCTGTACGCATCCATCGGCCATCCAGATTTAGTTGAAATTCTGCCCGCGAATGCTTTACGAGAAAGCCGCTTATCGAATCACACATGGAAAGAGCACGATCACAATCAGCGGCAGATTCTCCAGCATTGCTTCGCTCGCTACCGGAATCACAGCGAATGGTTCCTCATTATTGACGCGGACGAGTTCATGTATTCGCCGCACTACGGGACCATCCAAAATTTTCTCAATGTTTACGACAATTACACCGCGGACGATGTTAACGAAGCGCATCTCGTATCGGAGTTTATGGCGCAGCCGGTCCGGTTCGGAACGGCCGGCTTAATCGATGACTTCCGGGTTCGTCTGCATGCTGAACCGGCGGTCGGGCTGCGTGTGCTGTATGAACCGCGGGATGTCAGCAGTGGACTGTATCCCGTCATTCTCGAAGCTAATCCCCGGCGGGCACCGCATCCACAATTAGACCAAAATTACCAGGAAATGTTTCACCAAATCTGCGATGGGACAGCGCACCCGGAACTCTGCCAGCACAACATCGGGAAGTCACTTTTCAAAGCCAATCGCTGCCGGAGTGTGTATATTCACTGGTGTCAGGATTTGATTGGTCACACCACCGAACCACCGCTGTCCGAGCTGAGACTGGACCACTTCCCCTGGAAATCAAAGGAAAATGTGCTGACTAAACTGACCAGTGACTGGCACCGGAAAAAGATTGAAGCGTACCGTCAACTGGACACGATATGGTTTTCGTTGATCGCAGATGGGAAAAATAAACGATATATTGATTCCATCCGCCAAAGGATTGCGGCTTTTAATTCTTCAGTTCTGGGAAAAAGACGCCATTTCGATGAGCGACCACATAAAACGTTAGCTAAACTCACAGCTAACCGGCCGTTGCACGCTCGACCGGGTTATGCAGATAAAGTGGATAAACCAAAGTTGGATAAATTATTTGATTTACTTAAAATGACATTAAAAGACGCACGATGACCCATACTTCGAAATCAATTGTAGTGTGATGTGCAGTTCATAATCAAGCTGACGCTATCCCCGGCCTTAATTCTCACGCGCTTAAGAAGAATTAACCGCGGCCCAGCTTCGTGAAAATCATTTTTTTATGCGGCACAGTGAGGCTCAAAACATAGCTAATCTGGCCAAAACTGCGGTAACAATAGAATGATTCTGTGTTATTTTATAAAGGATTTTCGAAAGGTTTGCTTTCAAACTAGAAATACCAAGAAATCCTTAGGTCCCAAACCGATGACCTTATAATCTTGCGCAAAATTATATGCAGAAGTGTCTGACGTTAAGTCAGTTTTTTTTCCAAATTGCGCTTGACTGCTCGTAAGTAGTCGGCTCTATATAATTCCACATTTTACTCTAGTTTTTTTTAAATTGCTATCGAGAATAGCACATCCAGTCTTCACTTGCGATTTATTTTGTTTAAAAGGATTCAGATGTTGTTCTATATCATCATATCAGGTGTTTAAGTACGTTTTTTACCTAGCTCGTAGTCATATGTCGACACCGAACTCGAAAAGAAGTCAGAAATGATCCAAACATCAATAAAATTATGCTAAAACCGTAAAAAGATAAAAGAAAACAATTAAAAATCTGTACAGCAGAAACAGGAAAACGCTGCAAATGCGAGGCACATTTCAAATATTCATAACAAAAAATCTATACAAATGCACTAAAAAACAGGATCACCAAATGCGCGGGGGCGGGGGGAATTTAAACCATCAGAAAAAAACACTCAACCAGCACTGAACTGGCTATTCGGCGCTCGAGCGGCGCCCTCCTGGGGCGGATGACCGACATCTACGGCCACCAGGACATCACCACCGGCGTCCTTGTCCATGCCGGACAACGACACATCCGACACGGACGCCTTGGGTGCGCGTCGTGGCGGTGCCGTGTTGAGTTTCTTCAGCAGGGTCTCCTGTTCACTGACCACACGGATGGACGGCAGAAATGCACCGGGTTGCGTTGGACTCCAAGTTGACCGTCCAATGGGGAAGGTTTTGTCTGTGCGGCTCAGCGCACGACCAAAGGGCGAGCGCAGCAGCTGCTCGGGACTGATCGACGGTGGATTGGTGGTCTCTTTTGTCCTGGCTTTGCGTCGACTGTAGGGCAGAAAGCACACGTCAAATAAACAACCGGAAATGTTATGCTCGACAAAGTCAGAACGTACCGGGCGTAATATGTCGCTGCCACAATGACCACGGCTAATATTATGACTCCTAATGTTACTCCACCGGCTACGCTGGCTGTTTTCACCACGTATCTATGCCTCACATATTCTGAAAAGGAGAAGCATAAGCACGGATTTTAAAAATGTGTCGTGGTATGTATATTACCGTAAGACTCGTCAGTATCCTTAAATTCACAGCGTTGTCCCATGTAGCCTACGAGACATCTGCAAAACAAACAGGATGCTAAAGAAAATATCAATATACAAATACTGCGAAAGAATGCTAGGATACAAACAAATGGACAAACGGTAATATCGTCTACTTGACATATTTTTATTTCGCTTATCGCATATACTGATTCACTGGCGTGGGAGTCGAATTTGGAATTCTTTCATAAACATAAAATTCGATTTTCTGCGAAGCGGTGCGTGATGGTCAAAGAAATCGCGCGTTTCAGTATTGTGTTTTCGCAAGGAAACACGTGTGATTCATTCTTCCGCTTGCGACTTTTTGAAGTCCTAAGCGGATGTTGGCTAGACGGAGCGTGTCACTGATTCGGAAAACTGAGTTTGTTAAGTAAACATGAATATGCCAGCAAAATCATAAAAATGCTATGATTTAATCAAACAGCCAATGGCTTGCAATTTTTCGGAACTATAGAAAAATTGAAAAATGCGAACCGAAAATGAAAGTGGAAACCGTTAATATTGCAGTCAAAAAAAGAAAAATGTGAACCCTTACCGACAGTTATATAATATGGTTTCCCCAATTTTCACAGTGAAGCAGGTAGCGCCATTGAGGCAGTACCATTTCTGGTACTTGTCTGGACAATCATAATGCGGAATGGTATAGTTTGCCGTCGTTGTCTGTAGTTGGTGATGAGCAGACGCCGATGCGGGAACGGACAGCGCGGGTGGCACAGCTAGCGCCGGTGGCGATCTTACTTTGGGAATTGATCTGCTACTGCAGGCATCTGCAACACAAAGCCATATCTACACATTTATGCATCCCACATTAACAATGCCCTTTAGTTAAATGCTCTATAAGTTCATTCTCCATCAAGAAAAACTTAATAATCCATCACCTTCTGTCTAGGCTAATTGTTTTCCGAGCACAAATCGTGAACAACAGTTTGTCACAGCAGGACGCCAGTAGTGCTAAACCGCTGCGCGCAACTCAACCTATACACTGTCTATTAATTGTTAGCATTAACTGACAAGGACAAATGGAGAGAGTAAGGTTAATCTTAAGGAAAACATGAGCCGCACGGGCTACTGTGTGGTGGCCTTAGGATACCGACAGCCAAAACGTTATGCAATCTGACATTGGGGGATATGAACAAAACAGCATAAGGGAGCAAAGATTTCCAGCTCATTTCATTACAAGTGCCGGCAACAAATCAATCAACACTTGGCCTGCTGTGACCATCTGTTGTCTTCGCCTGAATAGAGATGATACCGGCTACTTTTACATCTCTGACACACGTCTTCAAATAAATTGCTCCTTCCACACTTGTGGACCTCCTGGACTGTTTTGTCGGTTGTGTTATGGATTAAGATAATGGATGACCCGTTCATGTAATAGGACGTTAGTAAAAATTTATGAAGTCGGACACAGGTATGAACTGTTAAATAACTAGGTATTCCAAACACCGGGCAACAGCTGCCCAAATTACGAATTTAGGTAATCGGCTCGAAAGAACTGAGCGAAAAAACGTGCACCGATAAAACCAAATAATTGTAAGAAGATTTTCGGCTACGTCCTAACAATTATATTATTTGCTGTAAATTTGATGTACTAACACTGCAAACAATTTCAAAACAATACTAGGTGGTATTACTCGCAAATGCAAATCATTGTTATTGCCTCTTATTTTCCAAAATTTTAGTAACATAATAAGCGCGTCCTTCTTAGTTTTAATAATGCAGGTGTGGATCTACAGAGGTATTCGATTTTTATGCTTCAGTGTTTCTTTGGTTGAATAATTTCCATTCTCATGGTCAGTGACTATTTTTGAACAAATTTGCAATGTACTGTACGTGTGTACAATTAACGGGCACAATAATCGTAAATTTCGTCTATGCGACGGAGCAAAAACACGACAAACACATCGTACAGCAATACCGGTTAATAAGCTTCGTTAATGTTGTACTTAAAAAAATTCGAGGGTTTCTGCCTGCAGGCACTCGCATTTCCTGGTATTTTGGGCGAATTCCAAAAGCACCCGAATATGAGCGATCGGGGAATATCGTTTGGCCGGCAGCATCTGGCGGGAATTGTTGGCCTAATACGGCTGCTCTGCTGGGACCATAGCCAATGGGCATCGCACTCTGACGGGTTGTTTGTAAGCGTAAATACAGACGATGACTGACTGACCGGCAATATTTGCTTATCACTGGCAGTTGTAATTACGATGAAGCTGTTGAAATATTCATAACGAGCGATTATATCATTATCAGCATTGCCGGGATCGGGATATACACACATAAAGCGCATCAGATAGCCGTCAGGGCGAACGAGTGAGAAAATAGACAGCTAACTGCCACGAGTGGAACGACCCAGCGTGCTCGCACAGGAGATCGATAGTCACATATTCCATATCCAGTGGTCAATCGTCGGTGGTCAGGACAGTAATCGCAGGCACACGCTTATATACTGCACAGTGCACACAACAGCAGGGAAACAATCTAACAATAGTCTTATTATCTGTCAATCCAATTTCATATTATATTATACGCCTCGATTTTAGTACTGGTCACTGCAAAGTTTCATCTACCCGAAGCGATCGATTTGACACATTTTCTATTGATCTAAAACTTATTCTTAAATTAGTTTATCCGTGCCCATCAAAGTTCGAACGACCTTTAGGGAAAACTGGAGCAAAGTTAAGAAACCCAAGCAAAATTCATTTCTGCTGGAAGAGTTGATCATGAAGCAAAGCAAAGTTGAACACACAGTAGCTTTCCTGTTTACAGGCCAAACGTCAAATTAGCTACAAGGATAATTGCGCACGCTGTATGCTCAGACATAAAATTATATGTCTCCTACTTCTTCCATTGACGAGCACTTATAACCTACAATTCTATAAAAAGCTGGAGGTTGTGTGCGCAACGCTTCAGTTACATTTCGGGTGCTACAGATGCCGCACGTGCCCGTAATTATCAGTCTTTTGCCAGCTTACGGAGCTGGAGCTGACGATTACCATATTCATACATAATCACAATACCCTCCGTGCTTAACAAATAAAAGAATAAAAAATCATCCTTTAATACTGCGGAATTTTTTCCACCCAGTACCTACACCATGATCATCCATTACTCACTAGTAAATGGTTATAGAATTATACATATAGATATGTCTTATGATTTACTTATGCAAACAATTCTAATGAAGGGGATCGTGCTAACCAATCAGTAAAACGAATAAACTGAACTTTCACAGAAGAGCTATTTCACTATTTCCAGGATTGCGTAAATATATAGTGCATAGTATTGTATTTGTGTGTGTAAACAGTCAGTTCAAAACAGATAATTACCAAAAAATCTGCACGTCATAATATCTATACAAGAACGTAGAATACTCAGCATATATTTGGCGTACATCTTTTAAAGAATGAAGCAGAGAAACCTTTAAGTGTCGTTGAGTTGCACTTAACGCTTCTTCATCACACTCACCCCACTGCATAAAATTTAAAACAGCATATTTTAATGAGCCGCTTGTATCCTTATAGTAACAACATCTTGAAAATGAAACTACAACTGCTGTTTGTAACGGAGTCAAAGAGACACTTGAGAATGCCATGTGTCCAATTTAACACAGACCGGTGAAAACAGATAATTTGACATTGTTCTTACCTGAGATTCTTATAAATGCTGCGATCCCTAATATCAACACCGAGTGAAATATATATGGCCGTCGCCGCCAAAGGAAATCCATTAGTTCCAATTCCATACTAGGCTACGGAAGAACATCTGTCCGGTTCATCGGATATCACCAGAGAATCTACAAGCACAGAAATAAAACAGCTCTTATTAGAAACTCCACTGAAACAGAAGACAAGAACATGTACCGTTTTCCAGATATGTATTTATTTTAATCAGCATTTTTATTTACTGTTTCATAAAACATCACCCAGGCTCCCAGCGTACCACATAAAATTTATGCAGCAGTCAAGCTTTGTAAAAAAGTTTTTACAGTTTTTTAAATGTCCTATTCTTTCTATCAGTTCAATTTCAAATGCATTCAATTATTCACCTGAAATCGTAAATGCAAATGTCATATTTCCATACAGTACATCAGTGAACTAACTATTAGTAATTATTTACTTAGGCGACCGCACCATCATGGAAACTGTTTTGAACAATGATACTGCGGTAAATTCTTCGACTTACTCACTGAACTAACACTACGACCTATTATTCGAACAATAACGTATTATCATTTACACTGAAAGTTTTGCTTCGTTGCTATTTCTCTAAACACACCACGCTCAAACGTTTATTAATGCTAAACGCCTAAACCTTTGTAGCTAACAATTGTAAATGACGACGCAATATTGATTCTAAAAGGCGCAGTATTATGCACATGTCTGGTTGTGGTGAAAAAACCTTCGTTAGTGCGCCGAATATAGCATATACTGATGGTCTCCGAGCACAACGCATAAATTCCCAACGTTATTTTATGAAATTTAACAGAACCCTGGGATGAGGACGGGATGGAAGTGCTATGTGCAAAAGCAAAACAAGAAACTGTCAGAACTTTAACGTGCAGTGCCGGTGGATTACGTTACAGTTGAAAGCGTTTGCCAGGTGAAAGTCTACTGACCGTATGCTGTTAAACCTACGCATGCATAACGTTACGAGACGACAATAACACCTGTTCCAAACTCGTTGTTTTCGAGCGAAATTCATAAACTAGGGCAGTTTAAAAGTTTACTACTTATATAGTTTATTTTCAGTTACAGTCTATGTTTTTCAGAAAATCGCGCGAAAGAATACGACGACTCCGCAGTGTGGTACGAGATGTTAACCTTCAGGAATAGTTAGGCAAAAAGCTGCATGTGCAATTATATAATATTATAGTTTTAAAACAGATTTTGGAGTACTTACACATGAAATATTTCACGACCACATTAAACTGTGAATAAATTTCGTTGTACCTATGAAAAACGCTAGAACTACCTTTATTCCTGTGCATTTAAAGCGAAAAACGTGGTGATATGCGCTCATATCTGTGGCATGCGCCATGCACATTAAGAAGCCGGCTTAACAGCGTACCGTGATATCGGGATTTGGAAGCCAAATTTCGATTACAATAATCTAGCATACGAGTACGAGCAGTGCACATATCTATATTATATGCACATATCTATAATATAGAGTCACTCTCACCATTAAATCGCACTGATTCAATCTTCCTCACCTTGACCCATTTTTAAATTGATCGATACATGACGGTTTTAAATGGAAGCGCAAACATTTATTGAACATCCAAAAAAAAAACTGACACAATGATAAGCAGTTTATGTTGCAACAACATTCCGGTCTACAGTAGTTCTACTGAACTGATGTGAAAAAACAATCGCAAATGCTAAAAACTAACGTGTACCGTAACGACGTCGAGATACAATTTTAATTACAAATGGTAGCTTTCAGCCTTTCAATCAACTTAATCATTTCAACAAAGTCGCACACTTTCTTAGACATAAGCATTTTCTACCTGAAAAATTTATTTTAGAAATACCGCTTAGAGCGCAAGGAGCATATTTATTTTAATTGACTGGTCAAAGCGCAATGTAAATTGCTAGCGACAGAAATTCATTGGAGCTGAAGCAATCCGCCAGCCGGGGCTCGCGAATTGTTATTCTAAACAAGCAATAAAATGGTCATCCAGTGTATTGGTTTAATCAGGCATTTTCAAAACTAGAATAGCCAGCAGTTCATAGACGACGTCTGTAAATGAAAACTGGACCAGCATCATTTACAGCATTCCGTTTACTATGTACACAATCCACACATCAATTCCACCTTTTCTCTTCATTGTAAATCCTTCAGAATTTATATTCATATGGATAGGGTAATATGATTCTAGTGAACTACATGCCACTTTGCCACCTCTCACATGTACGGCTGTCTCGGCAAATTGTATTGTGTTTTTGGTCTGGCCGGTTCGGCACTTCACAGCATTAAAATTAGCATGGGCCGTATCACCGGTTTAAAGTCAACCAACAAGCGAACTTTGGAATGCACTGATTTCATTTCCGAATCATATATTCATGAATTAACGATTAAGGTAAATAAAACCTTTACGATATTATTTCGTTAATAAAACGATAATAAATCCTAATGGTAGTGCACCCAACGCCAGCGGTGCAACCAGAATTAATCGATACGGATTTCAGCAGCACCGTGCAAAACGGCTACCGCATGGCATTTTAATTAATCTTTACAGCCAACGATAAGCGATTCTGCTACATTGGAATAAAGCCATCGTAAGCTTAAACTAAAAGACATTCTCCCCAGCAATTAAGTTTTATTCTAATTTTCCGGCTGTTACCATGGACGGGCCTGTAATGGCGCGGGTGGAATAAGGATATTAACTGGCCGCTGCCCGAACAGTCGGCCTAAATTATCACGCAAATAAGCCATCAAATCGCCATCCAAGCCGAACCACTTCTCAGTCAAAACTGAAAAGCGCACATAAGTGCCGGCGAAAATATTGCACCCCTTAACTGCAGGCAGCTTCTCGATTACGTTCGTATTTTTAAATGCAAAGGATCACACACATTATTGACAATATAGTAAATGCCGCTTGCAAAAAATCAACATTCAAGAACCGGTAACTCGATTCGCACTGTTTGCTATCGCTACTCTGGTCGTCTCACAATTTACCATTTAACATCCTGCTTATTTTCCTTGCGCCGGGTGTCGCATACGCAGTGAACTTTCCAAAACATGGGAGCATTTATTCCTCGACTGCCTGTGCTCACACGTGTAAATTTAAATAAATGAATGTCAAAAGCCACTACTATAGTACGTAGTAGCTGCGCCAACCGTCCTGTCCCGTATTATTCAAAACTGGAAAACTTATTCAAAACTGGAAAATACTTATATATATAAGGGACACTGGTACGGACATTGGGATGTAAACTGCCATCTATAAATACAGCGTCATGATGCACTCATTGCACATCAGCTTTGCATATTACATATGTGTATTCAAAAAATCAAGCAAGTGTAAAATCTCAATAACTGTCGGACTTGTGAATACAATTCGTTATGATGCGCTCGGATCAATCGAAATCCGCATACTCGCGCTATGTGAGTCACGGAACAAACTCATTGATCTTGTTCTTTCCCGGTGTTGCCCAAAAAGCTACCGCGAACGCGATGGTAGACCTGTACTGTACATAAAACGCACATCCGTTCCAAAGCTTACCTGCTATGCAAACATCATGTTTGGCCGCTCGACACAGACTTTACTCATCCAGATATGATTGTGTAACACACACGCACAAAAATGGACTGAAAATAGGTTCCAGGATGATAACGCTCGAAAATTAATAAGCCGGATTAGAATTTCTCAGATAAGCATAATGCTGTTCGCCCGAAGAAGCTAACATTCCAAATCTCTACTGCTGCAAGAGTGGTCAGCGGACACGAATGGGCAAGGTTTAACGTACCCGCTGTTGACCATTAACGTAACCAAGTCCTCATTCCGTCGCTTAAGGTTACTATATTGTACTCGTACAGCCAACAATGTCTGTATTAATTTTCAGAAATAACAAAGTTGTAATTCCATTGTAACGGTTGGGAATAATAATTTCCCTGAACGCCGACTGCACTCTCGTCTGGACACGATCACGAATGAATTGAGACGTTTTCATTTGACTCATTCCTTTTTGAATGAATTGCAGGGCGCCAGAATAAGGTTGTGATTTGTTTGTAGTCAGTGACGTCACGATACCGCCTACCTGACGATAACTGGCCAGTAGCAATCCTTGGCTGGATGATTCATCACATTTATTCTGCACGAATGGACGTTTAACCACCCTGTGCGTTCGCCCTGTAGTCTGGACGAACGCTGCAAACTTGATTTATTATTCTATCGATTGTTATTGATTATCCAGTTTTATGAAACCGATAAGAGCCTAACAAAATATGACAATAATAATATTAATTGTTCATGTCTCACAATCAACAAGCCTTACGTAATGTGTTAAAAATATTCATTCACGTTGCTGCTTATCCGAAGCCAGAAAGTGTGCTAGTCAGAAAATAGAATTTTCTTTCTATAGACGTACGTACGACGGTGGCATAACTTGTATTGCTGTTGTAAGTGTTGTTTTGGAAATTTTTGAACGTCGTTTTTGCTGGAAGCTGTGGCAGCAGACGACTTTAACCGTTTTGATATTGTTTTGCCGTCGTGGCAAAATGGACGCCTTGGAAATGACTTCTACAGAACTCGATGGATCCTCTCCGAAGACGCCAAATGCGGATGAATTTTCAGCAGCGAAGAAATCTGAAGTGACTCACGACATCCATCAAGCCAGACCTGATGTCCATCGAGGATTTTTTGACAAGTTGACAAAAGATGTGGCCGATATCTATAATGACTTGATTGGTTCTACGCCGCTTCTCAGGACCACAACGGAGCGAGCCGACGCCAGCTTGACTCAACAGGTTGGTAAACAAGCGCACTGAACGCCAACACCACAGTCAAAACAAACAGCGTGGATGGTGCATGAGGAGGACGCCCCGGTTTGTTTGAAGTTTCAAATCAGTGTTAGGCAATTCCGTTTGTTTTGTACTGCTTTGACTCAGCCATGTGATTGCCGTTCACTAGTTTTTCATTATATTAAATATTTACTTTTTTATCAAAATATTTGTTTTTAACAGTTACAAGAGATGGAGCGGACCACCGAAGACATGCTGGAAAAAATTGTGCATTATTGTGAAATTATCGATAAGGTAAGGTAATTGAAAATTGAATTGATTAAGATACCTGTTCATAATGCAATTCCATTATGTTTTTAAAAACATAAGTTAAGTACTCAGCAAATTTCTGAATCAGATTCGCTCCGACACCTCGGAAACGCTGAATCTGAATCTTCCTCGTTGTTATGAGATCGTCAAGGATCTGGAAGTAATGTATGGAAGGATTGATAAGCTTGAGGTATGTGAATTTTTTCAAGCATAAATTTTGTTCGGAAGCAGCCATCGAAATAAGAAAATATTCAGGAATAGCATTTTATTCGTATTCGGAAACTTTTAACATTTAAAAAACAGTTATAATTTCTCTTCGGTTAAAAACAGTGGTGAATGCTGCAGCGATTGTTCGTAATCTTGTTGAAGTATTATAAAAGATTAATAAATTACAAAAAAAATTCGCAAAATATAGTATTTTTATTCTTTCTGTTGATTTAAATTTTAATTAATATTTATCATGGTTGCGAATAATCGATGGGGTTTTAGATTTTGATTTTCCATGATTCGTTAGCGTATGCAGATGATGGTGCAAAATATGGACTGGTGGTGTTATTCAACTTTTTTAGCACATGCTCTCAACCGCGCGCACATGCACCACGGCAATGGAGGATACCGTAGTTCGAGCGGAAGAGGAATTGATGCCAACGACATCGCAGTCAATAAAATCGTTTTTACGTGACATTTCGCCCTTTGTTTTGCCAAAGGAAGACGTTTCCAAGTGGACATTTTGTCATTATGCCGAGCCGCCATTGTACATGACGAAAATACCCTCGCCTATTGATTCGGAAGATAAAGTTCAAGAAAGTGAAGTTTACGGACTGTGAAATCCGGAGGGTCCGTCAGACTAACGAGTTCCTATTTCTGTCGCTTTGTGATTTGGGAATACATCCCTTGATTTGCTGTTGTTCCTAGTTCTGTGCACAATTTGATGACTGATTGGGGTGATGTTTGCCATTTTCATTGATTTATTATGGCGTTAAACCGCCGCAGAGCACACTGTTAATCGAAAATCTGCTTGTTTAGCACTGTAGCTACTGACAGTGAGATTAGAAGGCTGTCAATTACGGTACAAACGTTTCCGCATTCGTAGACGTTACAACAAAATCTAAAAGGAACGTAGAGGCAACATTAACAAAGTCAAACACTAGAGAGATAAATGTAAAAAACCGTTCCAAATTCCCGGCAGACTCGTATCGTTTTTTTATCCTCGCCCGTTCACCTGCAATAAATCAATTTGGAATTTTTTCAAGCAAGAAAAGCAATGTTCACTTACAATATCATCAATTTTTAGAATGCTGCGAACGGTTTCCGAGGCAAGCTGCACACAGCTGGTGCTGACCAGAAGAGGCTGCACGACATTCTCCTCGTAAATATTAGAAACGACGCCTTTCTTCACGTTGATGCCAGCTTGTTGATCCCCACTGGCATGGCGATTGCGCAGTTCAGTTACGGTTTCAATGGGATTCAAACCGGCATTTTCGGCCAACGTAGAAGGGATCACTTCCAGAGCCTCACCAAACGCCCGGACGCATAGTGCCTGAGCGCCAACCAGTGTACGCGAATAGTCCGCTAACTTCAGAGATAATTCGATTTCCGGCGCTCCACCACCAACAATGAGATGCCTATCAAGTAAACATGCCATGAACAATTGTGAGAAAGAAGAAAATATCAGATGTCGGAAGTCAGACCGCACTAAGCACTTTTTAAGATCAATCGCTAATATTGTTATCCGTCGAGCAGATTACTCCATGTCAGAGGCTTCATGCCAAATTTCTTATTACCAAAATTCATAGAGACGAGCAAAGAAATTCCAAAAATAACTATTCCATTTTGGCAGAATGTCAGCCACGTTATTTAACAATAATAATAAAGCGAACTCACTTATTTAAAAATATTAATAAACGATAATACGTGGTTCTGGTAAATAAATAGTTCAACGTAAGGAATAGTCGCAGTACAATCTAAGCAAAAGGCAAACAAAATATTCTTTATTAAAAGGGCCACGACCACGAATCCCGTTATCAGCGGACAATTAAGACATCCCAGCTTTCAGGGGATTGTTCCAGCTAACAGGCTTACCGATCTCGAACCAAGCAACGAATGACACACAGGGCATCGTGGAGAGATCGTTCGGCCTCTTCCAACACCAGCTTATTCGATCCTTTAACAAGAACCGAAACCGTTCGTCCTCGCTTTTGGATACCAGATATCTAGAAATGTACATTCACGGTCATTTAGGAATATGGAACAAGTGAGAGATAATAAAGGCTGCAATTTACCTTGATAAGCTTAGAAGTGCCGGATTCAATTTGTTCAACCAGATCAGCGGATGCCAAGTGCTCCGGTAAAAAGTGGTCCAGACTAGCGATTGGTCGTAATCCTAGCGTCTATTACCACAATAAATCAGCGTTAATTTTCTAAAATTTAAAAATAAATTAATCGAAAGCTGTCTGTCGCACCTTGGAAATAAACTCGATGTCTTCGCGCTCAATATCTTTCACAACCATGATTTTCATTTTAGCCAAATAGTGGAGTGCCATATCGCTGATAGCGTCACTGAAAATAAGCGCAAAACTCATGTAACTAGAAAATATTTTTAGGTTAAACTGACAACATACTGCATGACAAGTCGGACTTACCGCAGAATGCTCTTCTGTATGAGTAAAACATTACAGTTGGCTTTCTTTATTTGCTTGACGATGTTCAAGAGATAAGCGCGTTCTTCCCTCAGTATGCGATCCATCTGTGTGTAATCCGATACTATCACTTGGTTTTCCATCTGAAAATAAAGGATTGGAAAAATCACGTAATTCAGTCACGATCAAGGCGAATCCGTTTTCTCACGTCTGTTTTCGGCGGCGACAAACAAAACTGGATCAAGCCAATTTTTGCTTTCTCAATCTTTTTAGGAGCGTCCGGTGGACCTTGAGTTTTCTGGGTCAGAATGAAACCGTCGACAAGTTCACTTTCGTCCACTGTCGCCCTGCACAACGAGAGGCATAAGGGATAATAAATTTCAAACCAACTCAGCGCCGATATTAAACTTTACTTTCCTGGATCCGTAGTAATAATGGTAACGCGACAAAGTTCACAACTCACCCCAAGGTTTGGACAATTCTAATATCTTTCAGATCAACCATCGTTGGCTGAGCGGGATCAACGATCTTCAGGACCGCATCGACGGCAATGGGAGCCAGGGTGTCGGAAAACTGTGACACCACCTAGAAAGTATAGAAATAAAAAAAAGTATAGGAATAAGAAGATGAATCCAGTGAGGTTCACGTACGTTTGTTGTAAAGTACTGTATTATACTTCAAAAGTCAAAATAATTTGTTCTTAATCACATGAAATACAGGTTTCGAAAACAAATTCCGCACAACAACAAGTCTAACCTTAAAAACATGAAACACAAGATCAGTGAAAGCCTAAAAGTCGTTACTCGTATCCCGACATATGTACTTCTATACGACAAAGAAGACAATGCACCATATAATTCCGCCATGCTCATAACTAATGGAAATTCGAAGAAACGTTGAAAAACAAACAACCATTCTACATGGAGATTTAACAACTCTGCATTCTTATTGTGTAAGTTGTAACGATCAGTACTAAGTAGTAATTAGTAGTTACCGTAGTCGCGGCTCAAGTTGAGCCATTCTATTACAATAATAAATCTATTTTTTCTTATCAGCCATGAATTATTGTTTTTTTATAAAATTTTTCTCTAGCATCGACTCATGAAACGAAACTGACAACCTAAAGCTGTGAATTCAGAACACTGTCGGAAGCTATCGTAATCAATATCCAAATAATCACTACTATGTGTTAAAGTGATAGAGGTGTACGAGATCTTTTGCTTAACCTGCTGTTCGCAGAGTAAACCCAATAAATCGCACCAATAACCACTCGTTGGTGATGGAACTTACTTTAGAATTCAGGGATGTTCTGGCGATTTTAATCAACGATTCGCGGTCCTTCAAATCCACTGGCAGTGCCATATTCTTCAAGATGTTGACGCTAATATCAGCAGCATGCTGGAAAGCCTCCGAAATGACCATGGGGTGAAGGCCTAATCAACCAACAGAACTGTATTTCCTACGGTACGCCTTCAGTCTCACTGGACAAAATAAAAATTACCTTTCTCCAACAACTTTGCCGCAGCTTCCAGAAATGCGCCAGCCACAACTACGACGGATGTTGTTCCGTCTCCCGCTTCCACGTCCTGAGCTTGAGAAAGCTCTACCAACTGGAGCAGATACCTTACATTTAACTGAAGGTTTTAAAACATACATGTCAAATCACAAGCATTACCATTAAGGCAGCAGGGTGGAGAACCTTCATCTGTTTGAGAATGGTTGCTCCGTCGTTTGTAATAGTCACTTCGCCTTTACTGCCCGACTGGATCATCTTGTCCATCCCACGCGGACCCAGGCTAGTTCGAATCGCATCAGAGACACCTAACCAGGATCTTTGGTGATACGTATTCAAAAAATCAAGGAAAAGGATTCTCACTTTTCGCCGCTTGAATGTTGCTCATGCGGATGTCGGTGGGTTTCTGCCGGTCCTTGTAAGCTCGCTTTCCTCCCGCAGCAGCGGGAACTGTTTTCATAGTAGCAGCAGAGGCCATGACGAAATGATTGTCTTAATGAACAACAAAAGAACTTCAATAGCGCAAGCTTAAATATTTGGTAGGCACAGAAGTAATCTGAAAACCAAGTTACTAATTTTAATAACTTGTTTTAAAATGGAAATTGTAAAATCACTGATTCATTGCTTCGCAAGAGAGGATAGTGCCAGCTTGCCATGGGGGTTGCCTTGCGACACCGCCGTCATGCTGTGCGCTATGACAAATAAAGCCACTTTGTTGGCGGTACCGTTGAAGACCTAACGGCAGGAGCTTATGACGGCAGACGGCTTGTGACTTGTCTGTTTTTTTTCGATTTATCCTTAATTTTCAATTTTTAAGTACTTACTTTCTCTGTTTTCCTCCATGTTGTGATTTCGCCGTTGACGTCTTGATTGATTGATTTATTTTATCGGTCCATAGCGTCACGATGAACGAAGAAGATCTGTACTCCATACTTCATGCAGAGGAGATTGAGAATTCCACTCCGACGAAGGCGACCATTCGGAATTGGTACCTTGATATGACCGCATCTGACAAGCTTCCTCGTATTCACGGAGTGAATTCGGAAACTGGGGAGTTTATTACGACTGGCCGCTTGAAGAAAAGACTGACAAAGCTACTAATAATGACTTGTGAGTGGTTGAGCTGGATTCTTTTCGGAATATCTAGAGCTAAATACATTTGCGAAGAGTCGCCGAAGACCTAAAAATATTGCCATACAATTCAAATTGATACAAATGTGTAAACTGTGATGCCTAAAGTCTAAACTCTGACGACAGCAAAGTTTTTCACTGGTTTCATTTCTGTAATGCTGCTGACTATTTTGTATGTTCTCTAATATTTATGTTTGCATACATAACGACCAGACTTGTGAGTGTCTCAAGGATTTGTCTGCTTTGTGATAACCAAAACCATACGATTTCGTGTTTCTTGCACAGATGGTGGCACGTGCTACAAACTGATGGATCCGTGTGATACGACGCGAATGGCAGCCGAGGAGTGGTCTCCGGCTTTCATCAAGCTTTTTAGCGTTGGCTTCCCCCCGGACTGGCGTACCTTTGTGGAAGATGAAACGGTGCGAGTCAGAGTGCGACGGGAGGGTTTTGGGACAAAATTGCCAACCCCAGACCGAACAGCTGTTGTTAAAAGATCAGTGCGTCCAAAAAAGAGTATTGCTAAGAGTCCACCAGCGCCAAGAAAGACAGCCAATGTTGTGGAAGAAACGGTGCGAGACCAAGTGCGACGGGAAGGTGCTGAGAAAAATTCATCAATCCCAGACAAAAAGGCTGTTGTTAAAAGATCACTGCGTCCCAAAAAGAGTATTGCCAAAAGTCCACCAGAGACAGCGAATATTGAGGAAGAAACGGTGCGAGGCAAAGTGCGACGGGAAGGTGCTGAGAAGAAGTCTTCAGGCCCCGACAAAAAGGCTGTTAAAAGATCTGTGCGTCCAAAAAAAAGTATTGCTAACAGTCCACCAAAGCCAAGAAACACAGCCAGTATTGTGGAAGAAACGGTGCGAGTTGAAGTGCGGCCGGAAGGGGATGAGAAAAAATCACCAATTCCAGAGATGAATGCTGTCGTTAAAAGATCACTGCGTCAAAAAAAGAGTATTGCTAGCAGTCCACAAGAGCCAAGCAAGACCGCCAATATTGTGGAAGAAACGGCTCGAGTTGAAGTGCGAGGGGAACGTGTTGAGAAGAAATCATCAGGCTCAAAGATTAAAGCTGTTGTTAGAAGATCGCTGCGTCCAAAAAAGAGTATTGCTAACGGTCCACCAGAGTCAGTAAACACAGCCGATACGATTCCACCGCCAGCCGAGAAGCGTGAAACGAGAAGTATGAAACCCTCGGTTGAGAAAGTTGTTTCTGGAAAATCAGTGGAGACGGAAAAGAGTATCGTTAACCCTCCACCGGAGCCAAAAAAGCCCGTAACCACACCAGCGAAGAAGCGCGCAGTGAAACGCTCGGTTAAAAGCGCTGCTGTCAGAAAATCGGTGCAGCCACTCCAAGGTGTTGGGAAAAAATCGGTAAGCCAAAAGAAGAAAGTTGCTGCTAAAAGATCGTTGCAGCCAGTCAAAGGTGTTGGGAAAAAGTCAGCAACTCCGAAGAAAAAAGTTGCGGCTAAACGGTCGGTGCAGCCAAAGAAGAGTATTGTTAGCAGTCCACCAGAGCCAACTACAGTTGTCCCACTGGTAAAGGAGCGCGCAGCGAAACGCACGGTTAAAAAAGTTACTGCTGGAAAACCAGTTCAGCCCAACCAAGGTGTTGGGAAACAATCAGTAAGCCCAAAGACGAAAGTTGTTGCTAAAAAGTCACTGCTGCCAAAAAAGAGTATTGTTAACAGTCCACTGGAGCCAAGAAAGACAGTTATCCCACCGGCCCAGAAGCGCGCTGCGAAACGCACGGTTAAATGGTACCAAAACGCCGTGGAGCAGGTTGTGCGTGTACCTTCCGCGAGAAAAATGGCTGCATCCGTGTTATTCTCCCCTGGGGATGGGCACACGGATTTGCCGACGCCACACTGGGCAGACGCTAGCATGGATGACGACTTCACTCCCGTGACGTTCACTGATTCCACCCGGACCTTCAGAATGTCGGCCGGACCGAAATCAGCGTTGAAGTCGGGTAAGAAGCAGTATATACCGTCCAACGCCGCGCAGGCAGCAGATCGACTGCATTTACGCAGCATTTTGGACCAAGAAAAAGAGTTGACGAAGAAGCGTAAGAAAACGGTGGCTGCAGACGGAAACAGTTTACAGGCAGGCAGTTCAGTTTGGGGTCGAGAAAGGGGCAAACGTTTGAGCCGTGGTGCTTTAAATCTTCCCGCCTTACCTTCGGATGACAGTGATTAAGCTTGCACGTACTAACGTAAGTACAGTAATATTGTGGACAGTAAACACTTTTGTTAGACGTGTGTATTATGATCTTGATCTTCTGTAGGAGTACCTGTACGACTTAGCTTCATGTATCTGGTGCTAAGTACAGGAAAAATATCGCTCTTGATTATGCCTGTCGTTTGTTAGCGGTCTTTATTTCATTGCTGTAGTTTGGTCAGCGGTTAGTTGGTCTTTGTTCTTTTCGTTCAATTTTGAATCAGTTAGCGTGCTCTACTATGAATATAGATATAAAATACGAGTACAGAATTATTGTGTTTACGTAAAGGTAAAAATCTACGACGTCACCGAAGCCATTTGTAGTAGCGTCACACTGCGAATTCAAATGACAAGGAGAAACGTTCCACTTAGTACATCTGTACGAAGGTACCATTCGTACCAATAAAAAAGTCGCCATTAATTATCCAATAAATAGAAGAAACACTTCCATTATACAGTATGTGTTCATTACGCTATTTCTAACATCAGCAAAGCCAAAGACTTTTCTATAAATATACAACGCGGCTGGTAAAAAACTGAAAGATGCCACTCACAATCAGGATGGCTTGCATTTGAATTTCTGAAAATATGACCCAACCGAATGGAGCAAATACATGCGAATGCAGAAAACCGGGTAATTCACAAAACATGCCCGTGATCACTGTGCTGTTCGCAGCTCATTCCGCTGGCGCTTTAAGTTCTTTGATCTGCTTTATAAGATAGGCCTTCTCGTCGTTAAATTGTTCATCGTCCGTCCGCTCACTGTGAAACTTACTCAGAAACTCAATCAACTTCTCGCGATTTCTCAGTAGAATCTCTAATATTGGCTTCGGTTTGTTGGGATTCGCAACAAAAACCTGGAGAAATTAAAACAACCGTATGCAAAGAGAGACAGACGAAATCATAAATGGCGGATTTGTGGTTAAATTCACACCAAATTTTCAGTCAGCTAACAAATAAACATTCAGCATTCTACTGTAAATGACTTCTAACACACCTTAAATACGTGAAACGCCTCAAACTGGATATTCCTGCTTTTCTCGCGAAGCATGATCATCATCAGCTTCAAATTTTCTGGATTTCCGATATATTTGGTCATCACATTGAAATTATGGCGGTCCAGGAGCAGTTCTCCCAAAAGCTGGAAATTTAATCCAAAATTATTATGGACAAAAATCACCGTAAAAATAAAGCATTAAGCACTAAATAAATATTTATAGCATAGGCGTCTATAATATTTTCCCCGAATTCACCTTTAACGACTGTCGACGTGTGACATAGTTGTCAGAATCCAGAAGATGCTGATAATGTTCAAAAAATTTATCGTAATTCGCTTCCAGAAATTCTGCCACTATCAATTTATGTTTCGTCAATAATTCCTGAAACACAAACGATATGAGTTCAAATAACAGAAACATTAAAAACACCAAATGGCACATGCTATAACCGAGCATAAAACAGACTGAACCGATCAAACAGAGGCGACAAACTTTTCACCCAAGCTGAATTACCTTAAACGAGGAGAAGGCGTCGGAAGCGATATCAAATGCTGAGCCTTCCACATAGTGGAAGAATCTATACACATCTGGGGAATACAGGATAAGTTTCGCAAGTGCCTCGAATCTGATGCATTCGCGTAACATATTCCCGCAGTTCAAGGCAATCTCTGAGCTGTCATACCTGTGACACAAAAACGCAACCAACTGAAATTTGTAAAATGCCTAACCAATCACACGTGTGTATGTTGTATGTTTAAACAAGAACTTGTGCCAATTAAAAACACGCAAACCATAAAACTCTATCAGATTCCAGCAGGAACTCTAACCAACGTTTTTTCGATAGTTTTTCTTGTCTAAAATAATAGGTCAGCAGTTTTTCTTGTCTAAAATATTAGGTCAGCAACAAAATCCAGGAGAGACCGCATTACAACAATCGGCTGCCATTCGAAATGTCTGGTTACGTGGTCGAATCGTTTATCGTCTGGTGAATAAGGCAGTCGTCGATCATATCAATAAAAGCAAGGCGCCAGTTCCCGTGAGCCATAAAAACAATCGCAACAGACCCATAACTCACCCCGACATCAGCATGAATAGAATTTCCGGTTTCGTACAAATATACTCCACAGTGGGGGTCCGTGTGCCAATCTGCCGTCGTAGTATGATGTTGAAGATTTGTGCAGCGTCCTTCTTACCCTGCACAGCCATCATCAGCATGAGACTCCCAATTGTATTCAAATCAAATGCATCTGCATTGTGCACTTCACCTCGAAGTCGATTCTTTTCAGGTTCTGCAGCAAAAGAATCAACAGATTCTGACTGTACATCTCCTGCGCTAGCTGCGCGACCACTTCCGTGGGAGGTTCCTGTTCAGGAGAGCCAAGCAGCATTCCTTTGATCGCTTGCAACAACTTAGACACTTCCTCCGAGGCCTAATCAAATTATGAAATCGTTTAAATTATCTTCAAAATGATATTATGCAATTATAGAAAATAAAAAATAAACAGGAAGCAATACGATACAATACAGCATGCAACATCAGTACTTTGCAGGGAGCAGAGTTAACAACTACACCAGCAGGTGAAAGTGACAAGTCGTACCTTTTCAGCCTTTTTGTCTCCGCGATCCAGACTTGAAAGCGCATCCTTGAGCGAGCGCACCACATCTACAGGGTTTTTCTGAGATCTGGTGTTGAAAAACGATAACATGGCTGATATTTTTCCCGAACTTCAGCCAGCAGAACCACAACCACGCGAATGATAACGCGAGCAGATGTGATAAGAGAAAATCCACAACGAAGAACAGCTGCCCAACTAGGGATTCGGATCCGATATTATCATATACTTCCAATAGTAAGCATTTAATAGTATTAAAGTATTGTACCACGACGATCCAAAAAAGTCCCGATATTCAAATCAAATGCTGACGCATGTGGTTGCAAGTTGCAACTACTTTATAGTTTATCAGGAACTGATAAGTACTGCAAGCGACTAACGAACAGATCAAACGAAGTGGTGAACCGTCTCACCAAGATAAGTCCATCTTTTGGCAATCACTCGGATATTAAAATTAGCAAAAGCGCCAGTTTTCACGGATCAGCTCCATTCCAGAATGGCATCAAGAACTCCAGAATTTACCTACAATCTCGCAGTTATCTTTTGTGCCCAATTGATAACAAAACACCTGAATATAATTATTTTCGTACGTGTTGACTCTTGATCGTCGTCACTCCTCAGTTTACGGATTAAGATTAGCCTGGAAACGCCATGCACGTGTTTTATTGTGAACGAGAAATCGGCTAAGCCGACCTGCCTGGTTGCAGCCCGGCCGACAATAAATACTCGTACATACATAGGCAAATATGTAGTCCGTAGTCGATTTTACCAGCTGAGCAGGAGCTAATGAACCGGAATGCAACCGAACCGCTTTATTCAGTCAATGAGTCTGAGTGTGAGCAAAATAAAAATTCAACGACGATTTACAATAACAAAAGTCAAAACAGAAACTTAAAAATCCGAGAAAATTCTAAAATTTGATGTTTACAGTTATTTGGAAAATATTAGAATTGGCCGCTAAAATAGGATGAGTTGGTCGAAATTTCCTTGCTCGACATCAGAGGTGATGCTGGATTTTGTGCTGGCATGTGGTCAAAGTTTTCGGTAAGTCCATTGAAAAGAATGTTTATTGCTCCAGGGGATCGTTTTATTGGACAATTAAATTAAACTGGTTGATTTTTCTATAGATGGACGAAGAATGCATCGGGCGAATGGATAGGAGTCATCGGAAGGTGTGCGTGGAAGATGAAACAGACCGAAGAATGTGTGGAGTACCAAGTCTTCACGCAGGCTCCTCAATCCGCAATCCAGATTGCCAAAAGATCTCGTGGATTTGCCACCGGACAAGATGTAGCCGATATCAGTGAAGTATATTATTTAATGAGCATGATCTTCTTGTACCTTCTTGATCATAAAAATCTGCCCCCTGGCTTCTTAGGGCTTTGAATTGAAACATATGTGAGATTTTGCATTTTAAGCATTTGATGCTTTAAGCAGTTAAGCTTGTCATAAGCTAAGCTTATCATGCTTTAAGCTTTGTTAAATATACGTTTTATTATTATATTACTATTTTTATCTCGTTTTTTGGTGTTTTAAAAGAGGTTTATCTGTAAATAACAATTTAAAATATTTTCGGGGACTGCTTTCTGCAAAAGCGGTTCTTGGAAGTATTGCGTATTTTACTTTTTTGTGACTTTTGATTAGGTGGTGAGTCTGGCGACCACGCTGTTCTTAAGCAGTACTTCGCCATCGACACATTTCTCCAGCCGCTTTACGCTCAGTGGTCGGCAGCCGATGAACGATTCGCCCATGTTGCGCCGCGGTATGGCGGCATACGAATTCTGCAGCAGGATTTCATCGAAAACGTCTTCAGTTTCATTTGCTCAAGCAACAATAACATAGCCAGAATCCAACAAATGGTGGAAAAGCTGTGCGCGAGATATGGAGATTTGATCTGTGAAGTTGATGGGAAGAAGATGTACGCATTTCCGGCTGTCGAACGACTGGCGCAGGAAGGCGTTGAGGAGGAACTGCGGAAAATGGGGTTCGGTTACCGGGCAGCGTTTGTTCACGGTGCTGCTAAACACATCGCTGGGTGAGTGATCAAAATCTGCGTCTGTTTTTGAACAGTTGAATCAAAATATGTAGGTTTTGGTAGAGAAGGTGATATACTAATGCTGAAGGGTACTGTATTATTTTACCCAGTCGGGTATAACACGAAGACGTATTGAAAGTGATACGAAACATTTAAGTTTTTTTAGCATTACGAGGTAAAAGGATAAGAACCGCGAATTTACACGAGAGACGCCCCTTATTACGACAAATAAATGGCCGAAATTGTTTTTTCTGTTGCATCTTACATCGCTTCCGCCTTCTATATTCTTGATTTTTGTGATATTGATCTTTGCTATGTTATGTTGGAAATAATTTGAACTTTAAGCAGTTTTGCAGTTTCTTCTTCTGCAGCTTTTGTTGCAAAATTCTGCAGTTTTTATTGTGTTGGGAAGACTATGTTGGGAAATAAGCTTAGACTCATTCAAGCCCACGTTAACACCCTTACTTATGAAAGGTTTATGTTTTTCATTGGGACTGACAGTTTTTGGTGAAGTTTTGTTTAGTGAAAATCGTAAATACGGTGCATCATGTGTCTGTAACCGGATGCTTGTAAAGTAAAGTGTAAACTAAGGTTTCCCGTGAAATTTTAACTTTTGTTCTGCCTAGTGTTTTGAAGTTATTTGGCCCTCGTTGCTTCGACGATCCCAAAGAACATGTCATCGTACTGAAATCGATTGGCCTGTGCATTATCTGATTGTCTGAACATTTCGTAATTTTCTTTGTATTTGGGTTGTAACATGCAGTATTTTTAGTGATATTAATGGTAGTTCATTTCCGTAACGGGTTTTGTGAAGGAAATGGCGCTCCCACACGACCTTTGCGCTTAGCTTTGTTATAGTACTCTGAATCCCTACCTTAATAATAATGCTGCTTTTAGCCTTGCATAGTAGATGATGATCTTGTGGTCAAGTGATTGCAGTCGGCTGACTCGTTCTCATTTGTCCCTTCCGGTCATGTTCGTGTCTGGCGTATTGTGATAAATACGCGATCTTTGTGTACGTTGCGCCGTCGTTGCGCGTAAACGCCGTATGCGCCACGAAAAATGCATATTGTACCTACAATAAAATGGCACCTAATGTGGTTGCAATTGATATCGAGAACTCGATCAGTTCGCGGTAAATGACATATTGTTGCGTTTGATGCAGGGATTCCGGATGGATCTCGAGAACGAAATGTGCTGATTATCCAACAGCCAAAGAACTGCTGATGGAGCTTCCCGGTGTGGGAGCGAAGGTGGCTGATTGTATTTGTTTGATGTCACTGGGGCATCACCAAGCCGTTCCCGTGGACACTCACGTGTTTTCGGTCACCGCACAACACTACTTACCCCATCTGCGACAGGTGAAATCGGTGACGAAACGCGTGTATAATGAGATTGGGGAGTTTTATCGTAATCGCTTCGGTGGTATGGCTGGCTGGGCGCATTCGGTTCTCTTCACCGCTGACCTTAGGCAATTCAAGGAAGCAGCCAGTGATAACGGGAAAGTAGGTAATAATAATATAAACAAAAGGAAGCGACGCCTAGTGGAATGTGATTAGGCTCGTCCATTCTGCGGGTTCGACACTGGCTGTGTTGTAGACCGACACTTGCTGGATTATGTTTATGTATCTTATCGGACAACAAGAAAATACGCGCATTCACAAACTGATAATGCTGTCGTTGAATTACTATTGAGAAATTGCTGGTTAATTGTTGGTGTGCCAATAAGAACGAGGACTTTGAGAGCTTTCGTTATAGTTTTGCACTGTCCTTTGTTACGTCGTCTAGGCGCATTTCTTTGAAATCAGCAACAAATTTTTATGTAATATTGTACGGAATTTTCGAATTATGTGATGTTGCAAAGCGTGTTGAAAGGGACTGATAAGTGCGTCCCTTGTTCCTGATACACCGTATTATGAAATGTATTAATTAGGAAAACAAAACGTTATGAATGCTGGTGGTCGCGATATCGACTTATGTTCATTTATCATAGTATCTATAACAAAGTGCAAAATACCAGTACACATTTGAAGATTGAAGTGTCAGTTTTCGTGAAATTGCAGCCATTCAAGTGTTGTCTTTGAATTCTGCAGTTAAGGGTACAATCTGTACATCCTTAATGGTCTTACTGTCAAAACCGACGGGCATGGAATTTACCTTTGAACTTTTTCCGTACGTGCAATATACCGCATACCGAAATCTGAAAATATTTCAAGCATTTGTATTTCTTCTGATTCTCATAAAAATATATTCTTTTGCACGAGTTAATCTTATCAACAGTTTTTCCGTGACACAGACTTACAGTTAGGACCTTAATTTATAGCAAAACGCAGCGCTGAACGCTATGTGACGTCGACCAAGCTACTGGCATAGACATTAGGCTGCACCACTCCTTTTGTGAAAATGTACACAATGCAATTAACTAAAGCATTTTCAAATCAGATAAACAAATTTGCCCATATTAGTACATGTACCGAAAAACAACCGGTGCGAGCGCAGATGTGCAAATTCCGCCTTTTTCTCCGTAATACTCGCGAGTTGCAATGGTGAAAATCGCACACTTTTTTCTGTTCATGATCGCGTACAGTATTTTGTCACCACACAACCATATACAATAAACACCGCAATTGTTCAAACCTCATGAAGTGCATATGGCTCATTATCACCTTTTCTGTTTTTTGCTCTGAAGTCTACTCAAGACCGAGTCTACCCAAGTCGCTACTCTAGGTAACGTTATTAAAGGCTACAAAACCGCGTCAAAATGCAGATGTTTGATTAACCATATGGATATGCGAAATCAGCAGCGATGGGGACTGCACAAGTACTACAGATACATAGTAGTAGTAATTCTTGTACAAATTCGCCGCTTACCTTGACCACTACTCCACTAGCATATCTATTGACCGCTGCCGACATAACACAATCACACCAGGCATGTACTCATTTTTATGAGAAAAAACTGAATATGACGTGCGACCCGAATTGCTCAAACAAGTACGAATCTCAATGATGGTGGCTCGCATCGTTTGCTTCACCTTTCAGTGTGTGCATCAGGTCATGCGTGCACCTTGAAAAATCTGCAGCGCCGTATGATTGTATTCCGGTGAATGGCACATGACAAATAGACTGCAGCTGCATGTTTTGATATTGAGTAAATGTTCACACCTACATTAAAATTTTTTTCTCAGCATTGTTTGCAATTATACGCATATATACGTAAGTCGTACGCGTATTAGTAATATACACATAAAGACAGTTATACTGTTTGCACTCGATAAACTCCTGCCAGCTGTATATGCATGCCAGATATACGTGCAGTTTGTCCCATAAATTTCTTATCTTCTTTACTGCGGAGTGGGACGGCAATACATAATGTGCTGCATGATTTTAATGTTTTCTTCGGCACGGTATGCACTCTTCGTTCGCCAACGACGGAAGGAATACAGCTCTGCCGCCGCTGCACTGCAGTATATAACCGAATTTCTTTTGACACAAACTGGTTTAGAAAACAACAACTTTGTTACATCATTGACTAGAAAGTTAACAGGAAACGGCATGATATTTTTCAGATTATCCGCACTGGAATGTCAGAAATGCACACGCTATAGAAATGTATAGCATCTGGACCACGAAATCTGTGTAATATATAGCGAATACATTCCACATGCGCGCTGCGCTGCACTGCTGCTGCATGCTGCACACTGACTTGAGCAAAATGTTTTGTAGGAGATAAACAAAGTCCGGGTATTAGTAATATAAATTTCCACACCGTTTACACAATCTCACCCCGTTTCCGGTGAATTTTCATATGTTTAGATAAGTGATCTGAACGGCTGAATTTCTTCTGGCATAGTCGGCAATTGTATGGCTTTACTCCGCTGTGAGACCTGGATTAGAGAACAATATTCGTATACAGGGGAATCTTGGAGCAAAAAATGCATAAACACAATAGTGAATACAAAATAAACACGGAAATGGATACCATTAATCAAACACTAACCAGCGCAAGTACATATGTTTATTTGTAAAATTTACTGGCGCACATCTTGCATACCGCTTATGTCTAGCCAGTTCATCGCTGCGGGAAAATTTCCAGGCGCAACCTTGCCAGTTACATATAAACGGCTTTTCGCCGGTATGGCGTCTTTGGTGTGCTCGTAAGTGAGAATTTTTGGAGTAGACCTTTCCGCATGACGGATGTGTACACTGAAATAATTTAGGCTCCGAAGAGTTGTCGGAGGAAAGCACGGATGCATCGGAGGAATTCACCGATGTCGGTGAACCGGGCGCACTTAGGCTCTGTACTGATAGGTGCGATGAGGAATCATCTCCCGCTGAGAGGCATTCCAGATCCTGCATCTGCGGTAAACAAAGCATTTTGGCGCGTTGTACGCAACTAGTGAACGCATTAGGAAATATTTTCCTCGAATCCGGCAAAACTGAATAAGTTTAATGTAGTTCTACATATTAGGTGAAAGTAAACCTGATCTGCAGAAACTTTTAAAATCGCTCACTCATCAGACCGATATGCATATGAGCACTTGTTTGCACAATACTACATGATACCAAGATGTTTAACCAAGCTTTCCCAATAATCAGCTTTTATGACTAATAATCATAACCGTGCCTGCAGTTTAACTACGCTTAATCATGATTTCGCAGTTTGCAAATATGTAGTTAGGAATTCGCACAATTTCGAGTTTAGTTGTTATTTAGGTAAACATTCAAGCTCCCCGTGCGGCTTGTCGTTAGCATAAGTGGTGTAATAAAGCACCGTAGGCAGTCAATGAGCGCTTCTTTTCGACTTGCGTTTTGTTACCCGGAAATCAGATGACAGCGCTTAAAGTGTCACGGGCAACAACAACTTATGATCTTCTATTACTGGTTTTCTTAAATAATTTCGTCACAATATGTTTTCTGTATCAGAAGGATACCGCATTGTTTTCTGTTAAAAAAAATGAAAAATTAAAGTTATGTAAAAACATTTTTAGAAAATTAAACAAAGGGTATGCCTTTCTTTACAACGAAAACAATTGAGCAAAGTACAAAGCACAATCTGACACAATTTATGCAGAAGATCGATATCAAGAGCATAAAAAGTTTTGTAGAAACTGATTCCCGGCAGGTAGAAAAATTCAACCGGCAGGTAGAAAAATTTTGTTACTAGCGCCACTAAACCAATAAATATTATTGCTACTTACTAATAAAGCAGGAAAAGGGTATGGATCCGATAATTCAAAAACAGTATGGATTTTTTCACCCAGGATGACTATCTCTATATCCTTGTCATCATCTGTTCCTCCCCACGGATCCGGCGAGGATTTCCGGTTAAGTTCCACCTCAAGATTTTGCCAGAAGGAATTGTTTGTGGGTGTGAATGAGGAGAATGAAGAGGCATAATAAGAAGATACGAAGTCCATACACACAGAAGATCCAAACAGGAAATCAGCTCCCACCATTCTGCAGATGCTACAGATACGTACAAGGAAGACGCAGAATAATCATAATCCGTACAGCTCACAGACTCTTGCCGGCACCGGCTGCAGGTACAGCGCTGTGTTAATACATCTGAGAATGTTTAGTTCAAACATCAAGTGACGTTTGGCCAGCGATATAGAATTTGATACTTGACAATAAAAGACAAACAAATTCTTGCAGCGGCAAGCGGTAAAAATTCGAATTAGAATGTTGGAGCGGACGAGTCAGCGCGTGAAGCATGCGCGACCGATATATATGATATTGTCACACACGTAACGTAACTATACTGTAGCTGCGATTCATACCGTGACCGGCATAGTCATAGGGGAAATACGTTGTAGATTTCGCATATTACGCCTTAGACGGTGACCGCACCCGTATTATGTACGCGGTAAATTTTAATCGGCAAAAGAACTGTTGTTGTGAACTCTCAAACGTGGAATCCAGAAAACTATTTGCAAAGTTATGTGGATCAGCAGAATGGCGGCGCGAATGGTACTTATATAGAAATAAGCGATTGTATTCTGTTGTTCAGGTGCATCGACTAAACTGTATAGTTGTGATTGTCGTATCCAAAGGTTTCCGGCGAGTTACGATAACATTCTACCCGTGCATATGGGAGATAATTGAATGTCATATAAATTGTATTAATTCAAGCGTTTTTATATGCATAGATATATAAATACTGTTACAATAAACAATCGAATTTCGGTCATATGATGAAAATGCACACATTCTGCAGAGCTGGAAATGCTTACACAGAGAACGCACCGGTGCAGCGAAGTTTTTAAAAAAACAGAGAAGGTGTTAACATTCATAAAACAGAAGCGTGCATTTGCCCCGTCAAGTATAAAATCTTCAAAGTTGTTCAAGTTGTTACTTAGCACATTGTTTTTGCAAACGGCAACGATGGAAAACGCATAAAATTATGTTATAAGTATATGCGCACAATCGCACCGGGCTGCAGGCGCATGCTGTATATCTGAAATAGGATCTGACAACCTTTCATATAGATATAAATATGTTTGAGTGCTGCCATTTGCTTTGCATTCCAGAATGATAGAAATATACCACAGGCTGCAATTTTTTGGAAACTCTTATTAAAAACCTTTGTATATAAAAAAGTAAAATCTTTGCTGAGTGCATAGCTCGCTTCATTCAAGTGGTTTTCAAAATATTAAACTCGAGAAGTTTGTTTCGGTCACCCATGGCAATACTTCCGCAAAGCGCAACTGTGTGGCTGACTCACAGAGCCAACTCACCGTCAGCGTCATCTAATTGTAAGTACTCGACCATATTTCAGCTTGTTCACAGATAAGATCAGCTACCGCCATAATAAAAAATGTAGATCTGTTGGGTGTGAACTGTTTCTGGAGAAAACATTTACGAAGTTTATAACTCATAAGCACATATTATATGTTTCATACCGGCCTTACTAATTTTAATTTCGAAGAACACTAATGGGTATGGGGAACGGATGTTGTCGAAGTTCGTATATCGTACGTTTGTCTGCAGTTTTGAGCTAACCACAATTGCAAAGTAATGGCGCCACTATTTAATCATTTTGTATAAGACCTGGGCATAAACATTATTTTATAATTGCGAGTGTAATTAAACGCGCGAAGATAAAGTGTGTTTATGTCGGCAATCTAATCACCTTCAATAAATGTGTTGCAACTGCTTTTCGCAATTAATGGAGTGGAACCAGTACACTAATTTCATAATATTCTTATCCCGAAATGCCTGCCGTTATAAGTAACTTTGCATATTCATGTCTTGCGATACCAGATCTGATAATATTAATATCATAGTTGTAATGTGTTCTATGTACAACGAGCCAATAAATACGTAATCTGCAGCAGTGTCAGATGCGAGGCTGAATTATTCGTCGTTAACTGAGATGTAAACTTTCTATAGTTGCATGTAATACTACAGTATGTTTAATTATTCGTGCGGGTGTTTTAGCGGTGAGGCAGTTTACTGCCAAAAAGATGCCAGTCCAGGTACTAAAGAAGAAACACAAGAGGAAAAAAAGGATCAGTGATTACTCAGTTAAGTATTATTAGTTATCGCTCAAGTTTTAAAGAAGCATGCATGCATTTGGACGGCTGCTGCCGAATGCAGATGGCTCCAATTTTATTTTTGTCACGAATTGGCAAATTTAAACTATATAGTACGAGTAATACAGTAAGTTGCTTGACATTCAAGCCATTTTAATTTTTTTGTACACATATGCAAGGCACACTGGCTTTTGAGTGGAATGTAGTAGTGTGTTCACTTACTTCACTAGCACCTTGCTTAGACTTACTATTAGTATTATTAATAATGATAACATATCTTTTAATTTAAGTCAGTTTTTGAAAACTCAAAAGGACATTTCCGTTCAAAATAAAAGCTAAATGGTAAACTGTCTAACAGTTGACAGATGTTACAACTACTGATTGCAGTTCCAAAAGCGGCAACAGTAGCACTGCAGGCATAGAAACTTAATCATTCAGACACTATTGTTTTATAATTAGTGATTGTTACATAATCACTAAAGCTGCATAATAAGTATCATATTCTATTGTTGCAGCAATAATAACCATGTCGAAGCCTGGACAACTTACTAACCTTTGCGTTAAAAGTATACCGTGCAATGGTCCTCACCAAACGATGAACAATACATACTGTATGCTCTCTACATATGTGAGGAGAAATAGAGATTTCTGAGATTTATAATCGGTGTTTTCCTTAATTATCGTAATTGATAGTATTGCGTACGTATAAATTGCACTTCTATTTTTAGTATCATTTATCGATAACATGCTATCATGTCTTGATATTTCGTCTGTTGTATTATCGCCAAATATACTGGATCTGGAAGGGCAGACTTTCCAAACTTCCCACGAGTGATATTGCATTGATTGCCGAGAACGCACTCGTATGAATGGATGGTACAATTTGGATTCAAAACCAAACGCATTCTCGTTCAAAAACGGAAATTTAATAAACAAAATTTGTTAGGAAAAGATATCGATGACGTATCTGCAAATTGTACGGTTTACCGACAAAGATACCGCCACCGGGCACGAGCTACACCACTGCATATGAGGTCACTAGCTGTGACCCTGCATAAAATTTATTCTTTAACTGAAAAAATAAAGACTTGTTTATGTATATAATTCGAAGCATTAATAATTCGAAGCACCAAACCTAACGTAAGAAGCGTAGTAACTATTGCATAGTAACTATTCAATAATTGTATATGAACGGCGGTAACTATGGCAGTTGTTAAAGTGAACCTTTATTGAAGTGTTTCACTGGAGACACATTTACTTTTAATTTATTGTTACGCTGAATTATAATACAGTTTGCTTTCACATGAAACGTCAAAAACTAGCAAAACATGTGTTTCATCGCATCGTAAATAATTAAGACACGTTTGATCGTAATCACGATTTGACAGTAGTGTTTGAGCCATTTGAATGGCTGACAGTGCAGTTAACGTTAATCGGGACAGCAACTGATGATGTATCCTGCAGCAGTCGCGTATATAGATCAAAGTGCAGAAATCGTGGATAAACGTCCTTTTCCAGAACATGCCGAATGCGCCGCTGCGCGTGGTCAAAGCAGTGTCGATTAGGATTAGCTAAATTTGTCACTGTTGTGGCGCGTGTTAGGGAGTCCATGTTCACTTCCCGCGGGGCTTCCACACGGATAAATTCATCGTAGATTTTTTGTGCTTTGGAGTGGATTTTCCGATGGCTAGACGGATCGAGACGCTTAAACTTCTCACATGCCAAGTAGAATGCCAGATTTTCTTCGTTGTATTCTAACTTTAGGAAAGCTCGAAAAAGGGCAAGTCCATCTGCAAAAAAAACCGGTTACACTGGCTGTAATGTACGATAAATTAATGACGTCAACCGTGCGTGCTTTATAAATTACTTAAAGAAAGGTTTTACTGTCGAAAACCGTTAGTTTCTGCTATAAAGGAACGCTTGGAAATATTTGCCGATTATGACCATTGCGTCATAGCTAATAGTTTTACTACAATATTGAGTATTGTAAAATAACTGACAGCAGCTGAAGCACGCGTAAGTGAGAAATGTAGCAAAGAAAAATAATGCAAGTTTTTATGTTAACTGAGCTGGATGTATTTGTCAATTGCACATTGTAAATTATGCCAATTAAGTTTATCCTAAATTAATTTTTAATACACTAGCTTTTGGGCGTACAATTTTTCCGCAGTTCGACACTCCTTTACTGTAGAATCCAGGCTTGCACGAATGCAATAAGTATATATTTAAATACATCACGATCCCCTCACGTTTTTGTCAATCACTGTTGCGCGCAAATTAAAACATATATTTATCCCATTTCTGGGAGCTGGACAAAAAGTGCTGCCGGGGTACATTAATCTATCAACTGCAACTGCAGTTGCTTACGAGTGGACAAGAAAAGTTTCCTTCAAAATTCCCTTCTCCTAAATCTTCTATACAAAGCACCAATCTCCAATTTTTTGATTGACTGAACATTCCAAAGAGGCGAGTGTGCATATTTAGCCGGTGATTGACGCACCTGGACTGAGGAAATGGCTCAGTACCATGCGCAAGTACTGATTGGAGACCCACTGAGCGGCATTACAATTTTCATTCTTTTCTCAATCAACCGCAATTTCCCTAATTATATTACCTGGAACAGTCATCAATGCCTCGACCGCCGTAATCACCGGCAGAGAGCATTTACCTTCTAATTGGGTGTTAACAAGCAATGCTGACCTTATAAGCGGAAAGGACATCAGAGTCGTATATCGAAATTGGTTTTGTTAAAACGTGCCTCTTAACCGAAAACTACCGTGACCTTAGCTACACGTGTCGGAAACGTTTGATATTCTTCTCTTTACTGTTTCAGCACGTTCCTATTAACCCACACATTAATCTACATTTTAACCCCCCGCACATATGTTGAACGGTGCAAATTAATTTACAACGACAGAACGCAGCTGAACATTTCGATAATAAAAATAAAAATTAACGAATTTGGCAGTTAGACAAATCTCGAATAATCACACTTAGCCTCATTATATAAATGAAAATATACAATTACTTTGTATTACCTTTACTGGATCTGGCTAATTGTTTTATACTTGACTTATAATTTAACAAACTATCGCGCAAGCGCACAACATGTTGCAGCTGAATCTACCTTTATAGATTTGCGGCAAACTAGCTCAAACTTTTATTGTATTGGTAATTATAAGAATAAAAACAATTAACAGACACTCTGTTTCGTCTTACGCTTACTCAACTCATCAACTGCATATGATACTTTGATACTGTCCTTTTCAGTGTTGCGTATAGTGAAATTAATTCTTCATTTTTTTTATCAATTTATGAAGATTGTTGTTCGGTACGTTTGCAAGAAGCTTCGCAGAAATCTTAATTGTAACACAAAGTTTTCATTGTCCTAATAACAGTTACGTTTTTTAGTTCAGATGTACTGTTTTCATGTTCCAGATAACTGTATTTATTGGTGCTGCTTTATAGGTCATGACAGGGATTAGTGGCCATTAATGATGGATGTGCTACATGTACTGTACTGGATTCATGGAACCACTTACATGTGCTAGCAAGAAGATTATCAAAGGATTCGGCCCAACTTCTGGCTTCCTCGGCGGTTGGACGATTCGATGCGGCGTTGGACGAGCGCGGACTAGGACGTGGGCTTCTTCCGTTTTTAGGCACGCGCTTCTCTTTTAATACTGATTCGGTATTCCGCCTGACCAAGTGCCGGAGACGTTGTTTAACCGTTTTTTCCACAGCATCGGTTTCGGAGTTCGATCGTGACGACTTCTGAAAATTATGCATATATTAACAAAAATGTGCCGCCCCGATAACAATAATCAACAAGAAAAGCAAAAGAAATTTAAACGATTCTGGAGAAAGTCAGTCTTTTTTCAGTTTCACGATAACGCTTTCACGTACAAATTGCAGCTGTTGCGGTTGCACTGACGCGTTAAGGGACAGATTTTTGAAAATTAGATTTATTAAATATTTTTGTAATAAGCACGAAATAAAAATTAGTCCATCAACGAAGTTGATTTGCGTTTTTGGTTTAAATCTGGAATTCGACAAGTACGTCAGCAGCACTTGTGTATAGGTCACGATTTCTGCGAAGTTAATCACGTATGGCATAGATAAATCGTCCTCGTCGGTGCGCGTGTGGACTTTTTAACGTCTTCCTGTGATTAAGTCGCTCCCACCGGAAACATTATCTTTTCTCGTGAAATTAACGATGTTTTCCACTTTTATTTAATGTGCGTACCATCTCACTTAACGGACATCCCTGGTTTAATTGCTTAATATACTTCCGCACACGGTTGCACATATATATACGAGGGCAGATGTGCCGCACGAGGCGGTCCTTGACCTTATCAGCGTCACACTTAATTAACTGCTTTAAATCTTCATTACGTCCTGTATTGACATTAAATACGGGAAAATTCCCCGGTACAAACCTTCGTGTTCTTCTTATTGTTGAGGTTGTAGCGAAGGAACAATGCGTGTGCCGGCACCGAGCCGGCACTGCTACCGTTCTGATAGGTGTGCCAGCGTTGCATAAGGCGTGCAAATATGGAGCTGTCCGATGATGCGGCATCCGTGTCCGAGGATTTCCGTGAGGGATTGGCGGAACTTTTTATCGATAATTCCCCGTCTTTCTCGGTTTGCGATGAACAGCGACGGATTTTCTCCTGTGAACGCTCTTTAGAGCGTAAGCCCTTTCCACCGCCAAATACGCCTGTAAACACAAATGAGTTACACGAGCATTAAGGCAAACATCCTTTAAAAGCTGTAATGAAATCATTTCTCCACTACAGACTGCTCAGCTGCACCCCTGCAGATGCACAAGCACGCATGTACGTGGAAAGTTTAAACATTGGATTTGTCCAAATCAATCATGATTGCCTTTGCTGCGTTTGCGGATCGCGTAACAACCGTATTATTACTAGAACAGTGATGCATTAATACACGCAAGCAAAAGTATTTGAATTTTCGATTATATCAAATTTATTTACTGTATGTTTTATTTTATCTCCATGCTTTACAATTTTTACTGTATTATTTAGCAATGCTTGAACGTAGTTTTTTCGGCTTGAAAAAAGCGCGACAGTTTTTAAAATATCAAATTTGAAAAGTAACTCTTACAGAATAAAACATAATAATTTTTTGAACTGCTGACGGCATTGTATGACTGACTTGCTGTATACCTTTTGTTAACATGCTGCAGCTGCGACTAATGTGGATGCGAGTTTTGGCAGGAACCGTACTGGAAATGGGCGGCGTGGGAATGCTTCCGCTGGCTAGTTTGTCGGAACTATGACTGTTAGTAATCGGTCCAAATGTTACTTGAAAAGGATCCCTCGGGATAGCAAGAAAGACTGCTCCAGGAGTCATGCCCGAATTGGCGCCCGACAATACTTTAGGCTACAATTAAAAATAGTGCGCTTGATTCGGCTTCCATACACTTGACAACAAAGATTCACATACACATAAGGACGCGTTAATAATGCCCCTTTTCAACGACTATTCGCGCAGGAATATTAACGCACAATTAACCAATGTTCCGCCCTGCAGAATTTAGACCTTAAAAACACCATCTTGCATCTGCAAGACTGCAACATGTAAGTAGTACACATGTAAGTACCTCCATCATGTTGTTTGCAGCAAAATATAGCACACACGTCGTTTGATTACAGTAAATTAACTTGCACCCGTTTTATAACTCACTGAATAAAAATTTAAAAAAAACTTATTTTGTTAGCAGTGAAAACACACTAAATCAAAATATATTTGAAGTTCTTTGTGCTACTGATTTGTAATCAGATACTAGTGTATGTTATTGTACGAGTACACATCTTCTGCAGCTGTTTTCTTATAACATGTACAGAGTAGTTTAGTTCAGAATTGGTTATTAAATGAAAATGTCACATCAAACCAAATAATAGGTTACATCTTATGTTGTTATATAAGAGAAATTGGCGCAACTAGGAATCTCTTTGTCAATGTTTGGGAAAAATCGGTTATCACCAAAAGGTCACAGCAATTAACGGATTCAAGCTTGCGCCGGGTAACTTTACTATGGATATATTTGCTTGAACGTTTTTGTCAATAGTTTTTCTTTGTGGCTTACAACTAAGCTCAGCATTTGATTTACTGTGACAAATCAATCTAGTTCATTAAAATCAATATTATCGAAGTCTGTTTATGGCTAGCACCTATCAAATATTAAAGTGTTTTCCAGATTAACTTATTTTTCAAATGTATTTGCACATATATAAAACACAAACAGCAGCTACAAACAATCTGCTAGGGTCAAATGTGTGAAATTTAAGTTAAATTTAGCAGAATAAAAAAAGTAGGATTATATAGTAAGGCAACAGAAGCGACAGTTACTGCCGCTAATTAGGGTAATTGCAGAGTAAAATGTTTTTGTATCTAGTATCTATAAATTATCATTACGCATTCTTATACCTGTAAATCACTGCAGACCGGCCTGCCGCTGTGAATATTAGAGGGCAGATTTTGAATGGAATAATAATTATCATTATGCGCCATACCGCATTTGTCCAAAGCTTTCTATACAATAACTACTGGCATATGTAGTAGCGCTTTGTTATTGGTACTTACCGAGGGAGTGGTACAGGAACTGTCACTCTGGGCGAAACTGTATTCAAAATCAAAAACCGAATTTCCCGTGGAAAAACTCGGCGTTGTCCGCTGACTGGAGCTATTATTGCTCTCCTCGGCGTCGGAGCCCAAACGGAAGGACAATCTCCGGCTGGGATCGGATAAGCTGGCACCAATGGGAATTTTCAATGCCACCGTGGCTTTGTTCTTATGCAGTGCGGAAGCATCATGTGTCTCCTTTATTGTGGGAATATTAAGGGCAGGCGGTGCACCCTACAGCATCACACGACACGACATTATGCCGGCGATAATAATGATTATATCAACTATAACAATGCGCGGCTTCAGGAAAAAACACTGATTGGACTTGACAAATGCCGGACGACACGGATTATTACCAATGCCACATGCGTCCGCCATTGATGTCACAACTCACAACCCATGTGATGACTATCCCGGTTATTACACCGATAAAAGCTGCTTTTATTGCACGAAAAATCCTTTTCGGATGTTCTCAAGTGATACATTACATAGTGCGGCATATTTTCTCAAGTGCCAACAGATTCAGGTCATCTATATGCTAAAGCCGCCGACGACGTCATAGGGAACAGTTTTTTAAGTGATTGTGGAAACAGGTCGATAGACAGCACAGGGACACCAAGTGCTAAGAAACGCCACTGGAGATCAGGCACTTTGACCGCGGTCGGGGTGGTTGGCGTTGCGTCGTTTTTATTATACATATGGTGGCAGCAAATGTGGTAATCGGCAACGGCTCATGTAACCAGAATTCGAAACTTTATCCAAACAATTCTGCCCTAAAATGCGCTAATGGCGGTTCGGCATCGGCGAGTTTGGTATTTTTCTTAAAACAAATTACGTTCTCTAGTCCGTACTGCTCCCTGCACTGGGTTATGGTATTACGGCATGTGATGTAATAGCTTTTTAGGAAAAATAGTTATGCATAAGGACAATATTTTGTTAGCATTGGTTATCCAATTAATGACCTCGATCTTGTGAAAACAGTTTGATCTCTCTTCGCCTAGTGACAAACAGTCGAAGCGGTCTAAATATTTGTAGGACATTCCTTTCTAAGCATTTTGCTATTGTTTTAATTATGATATGTTTTCCTTTGCAAATCTGTTATTTTAGCCGAATTCAAATTTGTAAGCGGTGATCTATACAACTTCTACATCATTTGATTAGCACAAGTAGCAAAACGGTAAGCGTTAAACTGCAGTCTGCAGTGTTGTTACTAGTGTCATTACTAAGCAATTCGTGCAAGGTTTTAAAAAGCTAATGATGCATTTGTATATTAATCAAAAGAATGCCAATCAGCTGCTGTTTTCTCGCTGTTTTGCAACTGTGTAAATACAGTTGCAGTAATACGAGTATTGCACATCCGGTCTGCATTTACGTATTTGCCATGACTCACGAATGATACTTGCAACAGCCATTAAAACTGCAGTCGACAATAAATGTTAGTAAAGATATGTCATGCAGTTACAATTTTTTGGGTGATTTCACCGTCAGAAACATCAAAAAAAGGTTTTTAAAAGGTGCGGATGGATTTATACTTATAGGCGCCTCTGCCTCTGATAGCAGTAAGCTTAGGATTAACCTTTACCCGTTCCTCCGCCGCACTGTTTTTATCCAGAAACGCCGGTTATAGATAGGTGGTGCAGTGCCACATATTTTATCGTGAAACATAAATGCATTGGAAAACATAGAACAACTGGTTTCTACTTTGTCTAGACATGCATGTTATTAAAAACAGGGTTAGCAAATCAAAATTTGCATTGCTTAGTAGTGACATTTGACATTTTGGCGTTGCCGACTACAGCATCCCTCAGAGCAACAGCCTATCTAGGCGGTTAATATAAAAAATGTATAACGTAATAACGGAAAACTTTTTCTATTTGCATACGCGTGCGCTGCGTGGAGCATCCTAAGTTGTTGATATGGTAATTGGTTTATCTCATTGTCAGATTTTTTCGCCATCTCACGCGCTGTTTTTGCACACTGTGCAGCGTGAACACGTGGGTCAAGTCTTGGCCTTGACCTTAAACTGCGCCGTCAAATTTTTTTTGTTATAACAGTAATGCAATCCACACCTACGCTGGCGATTACTTGACACGAATGCCATCAATAATACACATACTGCGTACACGACCATTGGCAAGTTACAGACGGCATCGTCATTGAAGAGTACATTGGGATTAGCAATTCCTCTCAATGCTGTTCCCAAAATATCTTCCAAAAATAATCTCCATGCGCCAATTGGCTATTTATAATCACTGACCGCCTGCGTATAACACGCTTGTTGAAAGCTGATTGAATGATTGAAGCAGAGAATAGCATGTGGTTAATAATTATGCTTACGTCGGCATATAAGCGCACTATTGAATCCGGCGATTGCGTACATTGCCGATATCAATATTGATACGAAGACACCTTTTCAGTGAACTCATCGGATGAGCGTAATCAGATTATAATCGGTTTCCTACCTGCATTCATACTTTGATTATAACGCCACTGTTTGTATCATTACAGGGCGAACACCATACGTTAAGCAGCCCAGACATTAAAAAAGAAATGCTTTTTAAATTTGGCCTAATTAATTGTTGTATGCAATACTGGTGTAATCAGGCCTAGGCACGCACCTTTTTTCGAGGAGACAGGGATGCCTTCATGGAGGAAACGAGGTTCATATTGCCCTTATTAGTGCTAATACTAGGACAGCTGGTTACGGAGCTGCATGATTCGGATATGGAGGAAATGGAGGATTCCACGGAATAAGACGAAGACGCACCGCTCGGCATTACGTTGGGATGGTGCTTCTTCATTCGCCGGGGATGATAAGGACTAATATATATGGGTAATAACAGGCCTGGTCCCCACTGCCAACCACTGATCCCGGAGTCGGTATCAGATGTCGACTAACACGAAGTATATATTTAAGCAGGGATTACATAAAAGATCATTTCGGTCGGTGAAACCCAATGATTTGCACTCATGCTGCGTCGTATGACAAAAAAAAGCGGAAATCGGGTTAGCACCCGCGCAGACTCGCAGTGTATAAAGTCCTATACACAGCCGGCACGGAGTGGCCGGGAGAATTACTTCCGGGAATACAATCGGCGTGGACAAAAAGTGCAACACTTAAAACACCGGCTGAGTGCTCCGGTCGGCCACTTTTCCCCCTTTCTCCCAGCTGTCAGACTATGCATGTGATCAACAGCTAAGCCTGATCCCTGTATAGCTTGTACAGATGTACGGCTAAACCGAAAACACACGTAAGGGATTTGTGAGTAGCTATTACATCCACACACAACAACACAGCAAAATGCCGCAACATGTGCCGATGCACCGGCACGCTATATACGCAGCGGATTTCCAGTAAGAGATGGGGCCGCACACATACATACACGCCTTCCGACAGATAATGTCCAGGATATGTGTCTATGCCGACTTAAAATTAATGATGTGCACGAGCCAGATTATTCCCAATTATGTTGTGCAAATCCTGATAGACAAGACTGATGCCGGTACTTCGTCCCGCGGTCGACGTTTCTCACGCGATCATTTATGCGAATGCCATGCCAATAAGCATGATTGGCAGCCGGCCGTAATTGCACCGGCCGGAAAGCGCGCCGGCGAATACGGGAAGACCGGACTGGGCAAGTTGTACACACATGCGCGCCACTTCCCACTTTCGGCACCTGCTGTACGGGACGCGTACGTGGTGCAGGAGGGCGGGGCTTTCTAATCACGGTTCTCTTCCTGGTCGAAGTGTTTTATATGTTGGCCATGAAAAATCCCTGGAATAAGTTTTCTGGTGTATACTTTCGAATGGCATGCACTGGTTGAATTCGGTGCCGAGCACACGGAGTAAATTTGTTCAGCACAATAATCTTCAATAGATTCAGCCGAGCGTGTACACAGTCCCGAACAATTCTCTGATTGACTTGTACTACGCTGGTAAACGCAAAAAGAAAAAAGTCTCGCGCCGGTAAAAGAAAAACTTGGACCAGAGAACTATGCGCACTTGACGTCATTAGCCAGTCAGCATGTAGCAGTTTTTCAAGCACCGGTTGGCAATTTGAAGTGGATGCCGTATGATGGGATCTGTCGTGTGTCGTCAGCTGTCTAAATCTACATTTTTAATTTGCTTGTTACGTACGTCGACGTTTTGATAAGAGCAATAATAACCATTTAATTGGAAATGAACATTACCCGGGTTACACCGTGGTGGCAGCAAAAAGCTATTTTATGTAGAAGATTATAGCGGTGAGCTGGCTTAATGAAATAGTTACTACGTACATGTATAATGCCGTGGACGATGAGAAATGACACTGAACTATGGTGTTGAGTTTTTGCTTTCTGTTTTACTGGGGTATCTGTTTAATCATACTTTAATGACACCACTATTGACTATTACTATAATCACGCTGATATGTTTTAATAAACTTCGATTATCTAAGTATGATATATATTTTAAATTTTTTGGTACAATCGTTAAATTTAATTGCAGCCTTTAATTTTTTATGTACAGATTTTCAGCGTAATGCCAACGTATTCTGAACAAATAATACGGTACATGCTCTCTGGCAATAGTATACATTTACAACTTTCTTGAGTACGTTACTTTATATAGATTCCTGCTACACTTCTGACATCTCGGCAAAAGTCCTACAGCTAATAACAAAACCTGCATGCGCACAATCGTAAAGAGAATCAATAAAAATGTTGTTGGTAATTGATAACATCGCTGCTGTACTCTGTACATGCACGCCCAAAATTACACATAAACGAAATGTGCGTAATTTTAAGTCATATTAGAGAAGCTAACGATCTGATGAACTTCCATAAGTAGTTTTGGCTGGAAAAGAAATCCGCACTCTCGCTAGCATATTTCTTTTCCGGTTGCTCCAGAAGCGCAAATTAAGTTATTTATTAGTTTCGCTGCAGACGTAACAGGTGCATCGTTTGAGTGGAATGTTTTCCAGAATGCTGGTTTGTGGTTTCTAATGGTGCGTTCATTTTCAGTCATATGATGTTTTGCGTATGATGTTCATAAAAGCCAACTGAAAAAGAATTCTTTACTAGAGAAAAATCGAAATAGTCACTTATACAAATTGAGCTGGAGTTGTTAGTTGTGTTAGTTGTTTGCATAGTACACTTCTTGTGGCACTGTTCTTTTAAGTCTGACAGGTTAATCAAACAAAATGTACTGCACAATCCTCCTCTACGTGTCACAGGTACATGAATCTACGAAAACTGTATAAAACGTTTTACCAATAGAACTGAGACGAATCTTCGACGTTACCTGTACATGTACATTGCACATCCTGTCATAAGTGAGACAATATTCAGACTACACGCTTCGTTCAATTTTTCTTCGCGTGAAATGAACAGCGCTTATACAGTAACTCACTTATAACCTTTTCCGTGATCTTTCTCGTCAAACAGTATGATTGAAAACTTTGTGATCTGTCAGTCCGATAGTAACACCTGACATCTGAGTTATGTTAGGTTAGTTACTCGATAACAATAGAAGATTTCGGAATAAATAGATGCGTAACAACCATGACATTTTATCAGTTCGAACCGGAAGTCGGCAGAACACTGAAGCCACAAACAGCTTTCGTTAATTATTCGGGTAGTACAAAATTACGCCATTTTTACAATAGCAGAAGACACAAATGAAATTGTTAGTAGTGCTTTTCAAACCCATCTAATGGAGCGGGTAAAATACGTGTATCCAGCACTTTGTAGTTTTCGTAATGAATGATGTACTATAAACCATCGACCATGGTGCAAAAGTCTTCTTTGGTTGCGCTCTATTTTCAAAAAATTGTACACCGCATGACCATGGAGAACGAAAATCTGACGGGCTGTAGCCTTAAAATTGATATTACGGTGCATTTCTAAAATAAAATGCGCAACAGCGGCAAATTAAAGAATATATGTACAAACAAAATTGCAGTTGTACAAAGCGTAAGGTATGTTTCTCCGCATAAAACGGTATTTCAGTTTTAACTGATAGTATCTTCTCACGATTATTGTGTCGGTCATTCTAACTTCTAATTAATAAACCCTGCCGATATATTTACTTCAACAGAAACAACGCGATATCAATGTTGCCTTAAATATTAACAATTTTACAAAAGATTCGTTTTCTTCATCATGACACAGAGATGGTTTGCTGTCGGTGTATTATCTACTGGATTCGCATTCTTGAGCATATGTAGCATGCTTCCGCTAAGCTTCTGTTTGAAAGAATTAGTACTTGCTGGTAATCATACTAGTTTTGTTCCTTCCGGAAACAATATGTTACAACAATTTTAGTTGTAGTTCAAGTAAACGATCTTAGTTTAGGCATATTCCCCTTTACGGGAAAAAGTGGCTGGACCGGAGGAATTGGATGTTTTCCCGCCGTCCAGTTAGCGCTAGAACATGTTAATGACCACCCCCATCTCCTTCCGGGATACCAACTCACGATGCGTTATAATGACAGCGAGGTTAAGCATTATTATGTCATACAGATTCCACAGACCCAGAGAAAATATTAATTACAATAAATTTTCAACTGTACATCCATATTTTGGTTTTTTTAATCTGTTCACGATTTACAAAGATTTGTAACATATTTGCGTGTATACGGACTATAAGCTACTTATGATGCAGTACTAAAAAGCATATGTTTCCGGTTCCCACGATCCATGTGCGAGCATTATACGAGCACAAACGTAACGACTGGTTCTTTACGGCTAATAAGTGCTTATTACTCTTATCTTTCTATAGTGCGATCCGGAAAAAGGAATGGCGATTTTTAGCGACCTGATATATAATAAGCCACAGAAAATAATGGTACTGGGTCCAGGTTGTTCTGCCGTCACGGAAACTGTGGCGGAAGCCGCAAAAATGTGGAATTTAGTTGTCGTAAGTGTGTGATAACAATTCCTCGTATTGCAGCTGTGTTGAATGTAACGAGCTGAATGCAGCTGTGATGAATGTAATGCAACATTAAGCAGCGAAACTACTGAACACAAGTACGGTATGTTGAAATGCTTTATTTTATACTAGTACTCTGGACGCTTTACTGCATTTTTGCTCTTGGAAGTATTTGTAACATACTCCAATAAATACAAGCGGTAATTACAGGTTATCGAGACCGAAAGCGATTCAAAGCGACGCATACTGGAAGAACACATTTAATTTTACTTTGACTTACACCTAGGTAACTTAATAGTACTTACGTAATGTTCACAATCAGTTTCATCGTAACGTGAGATGACTTTATATGCAAATGCTAATCGTAAAATGGTTAAAATTAATAGTGCTTTGTAGATGTCTTATGGTTCCACCTCTCCTGCGCTTTCCGACAGACGAAAATATAAAACATTTTTTCGAACGGTTCCTTCGGCAGGCTTCCACAATCCCGCTTACATTCGGCTACTTAAACATTACGGTTGGCAAAAAATTCATATTATATATGAGGCGGAAAAAGGGTTCAATTCGGTAACTTCAGGAATTTATCAGTAAATGTTGCGTTCGAATTTGATTTACTGTGCCCTTCTTTTATATTATGCCAGATTGTGGGCAACCTGGAAAAATTGTGCGAGCAGAATGAAATCGAGGTGGTCACCCGGCAGTCGTTTCTGTACGACCCCACGGAAGCGGTGAGAAATTTGAATCGGTCTGATGGCGGAATTATTGTGGGTCTTTTCTATGAGACATCAGCACGACTCGTATTTTGCGAAGCCTATAAAAATAACTTGTACGGCAACCGATCTATTTGGTTAATTGACGGTTCGTTTGCGAACAATTGGTTTAAAGTCGATCCGGGGGTTACTTGCACAAAAGACGAGCTCCAAGAAGCTTTGGAGGGACACCTAACACTGGAACCGTTCAATAAAAATTCCCCCGGTGTGTCGACGATTTCCGGACTAGTAAGAATACAATTTTATATTTCATGATATAATTTTCTTACTTAACCACGTTATACCGCTGCTAAAACACAGCTCTGATTCTGATTGAGGCAGACAACAGAGCAGTTTTTCAAAGCGCTGGAACCTCGGATGACCACAAGGTCACGGGAAAGAGCGAGCTACGCGGAAGCCACTCTGGCGTACGATGCTGTCTGGGCTATTGCACTAGCTCTGACCAAGTCCATTCAAGTGCTAGCAGAATTTGGAAAGCGACTGGAAGATTTTACGTATTCGGACGAATTCACATCACAGGTCATTTATAACGCAACTGAAAGAACGGAATTCGAAGGAGTTTCAGTAAGTCCAAGTGTACAACCGAACCGCTCTAGATTCTCCTACCTCCGATATGTTCTGATTGCATCCTAATAATTTTAATTTCACAACAGGGCCGTGTTTCATTTACGTATGAAGGTGATCGAATAGCGGAAACCCAAATCGCACAGATGCAAGATGGCGAATACAAAATTCTTGGCTGTTACAACCCAAACACCGATGAAATTGGCTGGGAAGACGCGGTCTCTCTCAGGACAGGTGGATTGATGGGAAACCGCCAGGTCACACAAAGAGGCTTTCGTGAAACAGCAATACAGTTTGGAATTAACGGTTTGGAATTGCCAGTTTGACTGCCAGTTTTGATCAACTGCATGTTCAAATTCATACGGAAAAATTCATACGGCCTATCCCTTTAAAGCTGGGATATGTTTGCGTACATGTTGCGATCTTATCAGTTCGTATTTAATCCGACGTATGCAGCTGGCACTATAACTTTATAGTCTTCTACTAACCGTTTTTCAGTTTCAAACACTGATTATATTTTGGTCACCTCATTTATACGTCAAGTCACCTTGTTGGTATGCTGTTACTTTTGTTCAGATAATGCTTTGTGGTTTCGCGTTTCCTTAGGCTTTACATATCCAGTTCCTATGATCGCTTCTCATGATTAACGGTATTATTGTGATGCATCATTTAAAATAATCTCCGCTCTTTTTTTCGCCTAAACTTGCTCGTTGATGTCTTCGAACTGTTAGGCTTATTCAGTAGTGTATATACGTACTTTGGCATAGGAAAAAAATTTGTGGCGTATAGCTCTGGACCAAAATTTGTGGCGTATAGCTCTGGACTAGCTCAGTGTTACGGAAAATATACAACGGAAAAAAATCGATATTCTCATACTATCTATATAACAAAGTTTATCACACGGCAGTGTATTGCGCGTATGTACAGTGTGCTACTCTTCACTCCAGTGCAGCCTGACTTGTGAGCATGCTCCGTTCTGTTGACGTCAGGCGGCACTCTTCGATCCAAGGAATCTTCGGCTATGACTTATTTTGAAGAACGCATTTTTTTGCAAACAGTGTATACAGTATCAAAAACATCCCCGCACAATGAAGCTTTTAATTTAAAATGTTTCAGAGACGATATATTTCTTTCAGCGTGTATGCATTATGCATCCTGAGTACATGTTACCTCATTCCAATATGTTCCTGCGTGAAGGATTTAGTGCTTGCTGGTAAGTAAGAGCCAGACATCTGCAACTACGACCGTATATGAAAAACGATTTTGCAGGCATATTTCCCATAACGGGAAAGGGTGGCTGGGCTGGAGGGGTGGGATGTTACCCTGCCGCCCAGTTGGCGCTGGAACATGTTAACAACCATTCCGGTCTCCTTCCGGGATACCATCTCACTATGCATTACAACGATAGTGAGGTAAGCGCTCACGAGTTAAACACTAAATAGAGTAATTAGTAGGTAACGTAACTGCACACAAGTACAAATTAACCAGTACTTGGCAAAAATGTTTTAATTCACGGAGGGTAAGCCGGTGCTGTATATCGACTATATTTAGTTGGAAATCGTGTTAATTTTAATCTTTTTATAGTGCGAACCGGGAAAAGGAATAACGATTTTATACGACCTTTTATATAATGAGCCCCAGAAAATAATGCTACTCGGTCCAGGCTGTTCTACTGTGACGACAACAATTGCAGAAGCAGCCAAAATGTGGAATCTCGTTGTTGTAAGCATACTAAGATTTGCAAAATCGAATGCTTTCTGCCAACAAAAGTAATACAATTTCAGCAGCTTATGTAATTTTTAGATAAAGTTTTAGTAAATCAAATTGCAATTTTAATTTCTAAATGCGCGATTTTTTGGGCAAATATGAATTGTCACAAAAACGAAATATATAACATCTAACCTCCGCTGGCAATTTGACAATTTTTGGTTACTTATACAAAGTAAGTTAGCGTCTAATGATAATTTCTTACTCTGACTCCTAGAGTCCTACGTAATAAGTCTGTGCGAAGTGCGAGCATCTTTTGTGCACGCCAGTTTGAAATTAAACTTCGTGGTATCATTATGTCGAAGCGGGTCAATCATCGCTTTTCAGTATACACAGCTGCTTGTTGTTGTGTTCATAATATGCGCAATTGGACGACACGTTACTGTATATTGATGCTTAACTAGCTTAGCATTCTTGCAGATGTCTTATGGATCTAGTTCTCCAGCTTTATCGGACAGACGGCGGTTTACAACGTTTTTTCGGACACATCCTTCCGCTAACCTCAATAATCCGGCTTATATTCAGCTTTTTAAGCACTACGGTTGGCAAAAGATAAATATCATCCAAGAGGCAGAGGAAGTATTTGTGTCGGTATGTCGTAATAATTTATTAGTTATACGAGTATATCGGTTTTAACCAATAATCGTTTTATCAGAGCGTCGAAAATTTGGAAAGGTTATGCAAGCAGAATAAAATTGAGGTGGTCACGCGGCAGTCGTTTTTAAAAGATCCCGCGGAAGCAGTGAGAAATTTAAATCGCTCGGATGCCCGGATTATTGTGGGGCTGTTTTACGAGAAACCGGCACGTTTGGTATTCTGTGAAGCCTACAAAAATAATCTGTACGGGAAGCGCGTTGTATGGTTGATTATCGGTTGGTATGCCGACAACTGGTACGAAGTCGATCCGGATAAGGATCCGGATGTGAATTGCACCAAGGAAGAACTGAAAGAAGCACTGGAAGGCCATCTTACAGCGGAATCGTTAATTAGAAATTCCAACAATGTCTCCACCCTTTCGGGAAGGGTAAGGGTATATTAAACTGTTAAATATTTTATTTTTACTCTGCCTAATTTCGTTTTGTTTTTATTTTTAATTTGTTCCCGACTTTGCGGGAGCATAGCCATTTTATTTAATAATTTTCTAGTAAGTATCTCTGCTAATGCATAAATTTAACGCGGTTGTTCTTTTTATTAATGCATCAGACGACGGAGCAGTTTTTCAACGAACTGGGATCTCGGCTTACTACGAAACCGACGGAAACACCAGGTTACGTGGAAGCGCCGCTGGCGTACGATGCGGTTTGGGCCATCGCGCTAGCATTTAACCGGTCCATTCAAGAGTTAGCTAAATACGGGAAACTGCTCGAAGATTTTACGTATTCCGACGAATTCACATCACAAGTCATTTATAACGCAACGCAGAATACAGAATTCGAAGGGGTTTCCGTAAGTGTATACCTTCGCTGATTTTGGTTGATTTTTAATTTTCCTCTTGCGACAATAATAATTTGGGAGTTATATAATTACGACAGGGTCGGGTTTCGTTCACGAGTGAAGGCGATCGAATAGCGCAAACCCAAATCGAGCAGATGCAGGATGGCCACTACAAGATTCTTGGCTATTACGACCCGGATATCGATGTCATCAACTGGGAGAACGGCCGACCTCGTGATCGCTGGATTGGTGGGAAGCCGCCACGTCATGAAACATTAAAATATCCACAATTCCGCATTGTCGAACGCTTTCTGTTCTGGTCCATGGTGACTTTGGCGGGTTTCGGCATTGTTCTGGCGATATGCTGCTTAATTTTTAACTTCACGCATCGCATGCGCAGGTTAGTAGCATATACTTAACAAACTCCGGACATCTATACGCAAAGCTACAGTCTGTAGTTTACAGTATACTGTCAGTTCCTATGAATATACATACCGGCTATTTGTGTAATGGTTTTAAAATACAATACATGCGCCCGGTAGACATGTATATCTCTACTCGTAGATGCGGGAAATTAGCTTAAGTTTTTCCGCATTCTTCTATAGGAGGCAATTCCAAAATTTCATCTAAACTTTTATGGTAGGTTGATTCAGCTATCGCATCCAAACATCAACAATCTCATGCTTTTTGGCATCGTATTGTGTCTGATATCTGTGATCTTACTCGGACTCGATAAAGCATTCGATACATTGATCACAAATGAAAGGTTTTATATGCTATGCCAGGTAAGAAAATTTAAATTTTTAAGCCACCTTTCGTAAAGTTGAGTTTCTTAATGTTGCCAACTTTTGGTTTACTGTAGGCACGGGCCTGGATACTAATGACCGGGTTTACGTTGTCCTATGGATCAATGTTTTCGAAAATCTGGAACGTCCATAGACTCAGCACTTACGCAAAGAAAGAAAGCAAGGTACCATAGCCCTGGGGCTGTTGCAACAAGAAAACCTAAACAAGTTTAATTTACTCAATGAGATTTTTAGATGTTCGATTTAGAAGATCTGTTCCATCTTTTCAGATTTGACCATGTATTTCGCTTCGGTTTACATTTTCTAAAAGAATTCTCTAGGAGTCGCCATTTTACACACTTAACTATTTCCGAACTATTGTACTAACAATAAGGTCATAACAATTACGTTTTACGTTTTAGCTTGCATATTTTAAGGAGCACATTCAATTTTAACGATGCAGTGTGAATATTATTATGAATATAATATTATGAATGTACATATTATGAATATTCTGTATTATCATACAAAATGCACTCAGTATGGATCATCATTGTACTCGTATAAAACTGTAAGAGAAATACATACAACAGAATATCTATATTATTACAGTACAGGTCTAATAGATAAGGAGATTATTATTTTTAACAAAATTAACTGTGAAAGTCGTGGCTTATTGTACACTCTTCCTAGTCGTAAAATAGGTGAGTACAGAGTTAAACCCACGATATTTTGTTACTCATGTCTCCTTTAATTTCTACGTTTAATTCGTAATCTGGCCCCCACGTGTCGCTGAACCTACCCTTACGACCAACCCATTTTTTATTTCACCTATTCGGTCTCATCCCCCAACCCTATTTGCAGCGCGAAGCTCGCCGATCAGCCGGTAGAGGCAGTTTTCGCAATAATACCAGCTTCGCAGAAATACGTACCTTCTCTTCCCTTGTGCAGACCCAGGTTAGAAGCTCCGTCACTTTTGTGTTGTCCTCTTTATTTTCATGCATGATCATAAATTTTATTGCATCCCCAGATTGTCTGCTTTCCTTTTCGCAAAATCGTTGCATGGCTGCGTTTTGCCCGTATACCAGTTCCAGTTTTAATTTTGATTGCCTGTACATACACGTAGGTCAACGTGTGCGTAAGAACTTTTTTGTAAAGGTCATTATATAGTTAAAGGTTATTCGTTATTCTCTGCATGTATGATTTACTGTATTTAAAATCCGCATGACGATAACCGTGAAACCAGAATTTTCTGACAAGAAAGCAATGCAGGTACACTGGACTTTTTTTTAATATTTCAGAAAGTGGAATCATGGCAATTATACATAGTGGTGATCGCACTGTTAGTAGTGGACATTCTTATTCTTGCGCTATGGGCCGGTATCCATCCTATGGATCTGGCTCCATATAAATTCCCACCGGAAAAGGCTACAGATACGGATGAAGATATTGAGTATGAGCCTGTACTATGGCAATGTGCTTCTCCCCACGACACCATCTGGATGGGTATGAGCTTGCTTAGAATGCAGTGTCGATCAAGGTAGTTTTTCTTGTCACAGCACATAATTTATAGAAGTGCTCGTCTGAAGCTGCATAACAAGATTAGTCAACTACTTACTGACGTTACTGTAGCTGCATTGGCAAAGGTCGTATACTGCACTATTATGTTTGCAGGTGTCATATTCGCATACAAGGGCCTCTTTTTAATATTTGGACTCTTCCTGGCTTATGAAACGCGGAGTGTCAAAATCAAAGAACTGAATGATTCCCGCTTCGTTGGAATGAGTATATATAATGTCGTGGTGAGTTACTGTACATCTTAACAAATGCGAGTTAGTAATTGTCTGAAATTATTTGTTAATTATGTATTGAAATCAATTACTTTTAAGAAAATAATAATAACTGATGCAAATATTTATATCAAATACTGTCTTTGTTTGGTCGAGGGGTGTGTGTACAAAATACGGCTGTAGCAGCTTTAACCAGCCACAATTATCCGCAGTAATTCCAAACTTTTTCCACATTTGCAGATATTATGCATCATTACGGCACCGGTGTCGCTGATAATCAGCAGGCAACATAATGCAAAGTTTGCATTCGTTGCTCTTTCGATTATGTTCTGCAGTTTCCTCAGCATGGGATTAATTTTCGTTCCAAAGGTAAGTTTCTATAAAAAATCTTACCAGATTTCTCAGCAGTGAGAAAGCAATAAAGTAAGAAAGGTCGCGCTGACGTTTGCAGATTATTGAGATCTACAGAAGGAAAACAGAACATTCTGACAGCAAGAAATTGGAAGATTCCATTCCATCTCGCGAGGAAGAGGAAAAATATCAAAAATTGCTTGGAGAAAATGAAGAACTGAAAAAGCAGATTCAAGAGGTTAATTGTGCAGTTTTAAAGTCACCAAAGTATGTAAGGCTGTATTATATGGCGCGCAATTGTTTGTGAATGTCTGTACAGAAGGAAGAAAAGATAAAGATGCTTCAAGGACGAATTAAAGATAGAGCGTCAGAACGTGCGCGATTGACGCTGGAGTATCAGAAATCCAAGGAGGCCGAACAGAATGTTAGCAGTTCCTCCCCCAAACAAGCCGAGACATCCGGCGAGAATATGGTTGTTCCAGATCGGGTGGAGCAGAAACGCCATAGTGATTCAGCGCTTCCCAGCAGTACCGGTGCGTAAGTACGTGGATTGCACAAAAACTACGCACTGCTTGGTTTCGTTTCAGGTTTAATAATATAACACATTTATTGCAGATGAATATTCAACACTTAACAGTATTCAAGATATTTAATTGGGCAACTACTTTTATCAATGTCTTCTTTTGTTTGTTGCAGTACGTATACAATCTCCATTTTGTATAGAAAGAGCGCAAACAAAACGTTGTTGATCATGCTGTTTAGAGCTTGTTTTTAATCTTAAAAATAGAAGTGCTAATGCGTATGTACTCGTACTTATGCTTGCATTAGATGTGTTGCGAACTCTGTTCCTGCGTTAAGTAGTATATTTGTCTTCGCTTCAAACAGTTTTCGTGGTCGTCTTGTGATGTTTTTCCCAAGTGCTGGTTATGCTTGCCACACTGTGATAAATTCAACAATCAAATTTAATTTGAAAAAAATTTATTAATATTGCTGGTTCAAGCCTTACAAATTTTTTAACTTGCTGTCATTTTATACAGGAAGACGAGACTGTAAGATTATACAATAACTAGAAGCAACGAATCCAGCTAGAATAAAGATTCCAGGAAACATGCTTATATTTGATCACAGGGTCGCTTAAAAAAGCGGACGTTGTTTAGAAACACAGATAGCTGCAAAAAAAGAAGTTTTTTTATCGCATACACAAGTGCATTAACAGTCGGCAAGACCGGCTTCTGCATAATTTTATCAGCGTAATATCATCTGTACAAGTAGTAACTGCCAGGTTACTGCATTATTTTACAAAGTGTTTTGAGCATTAGAAATTTAGAATTCTTTCTTCTACCGAAATTACAGAAGGTTGTCTGAAGTACTTGAGGATGCTTCAACTAGCTTAAAGCGCTCGAATGAATACCCTTCAAGAAGGAGCCACGAAAGATCATAGTCTAAAGTGTCGGGCGACTGTACGTAAAAATTGGAAACTTGATGCAGTCTTTTTGTATGTCTGTAATGATTCTCGGAATGACCGTACGATTCGTGTCATAAGCTGTACAGCGCAAAGTGTGGCGCTTTTGAAGTTAGACAGTAGCAGCGCTAAAAAGAAGCACACACGTACCATCGATGGTACGAACGCTGTTGGCTGACCTTTACTTTCTTTACTTGTCAAAAAGACACGCGGGAAATCGGGAATTTGGACACGTTATGAGTATATACAAAACGTTGTAAGCATGTGCAGTTTGGAAGACTCTGGATCATTCCTTTTTACGTCGATCAACAAAATATAAGGAAAAAGCTGCTGTCCAAGAAAATCCCGTGATTGCCGCAAACTCTTAACTAGCTGATTGGCGGCTTATCTATTGTCGTTTAATCTGCCAACAGGTCCGCAGATGTCCAGTGCTAGTCATTTCCGGATGAGCGAGATTCAACTGCTACACGGGCAGGATGAGTCAAGTGCCGTGGAATGTATTACACTCCATAAACAATGCCGTTAACGAGCTTTTTGATGCAAAACCATGCGACATTTTCAGACGGAAAAGTCCCACGGCCCGTAATGAAGCTTGGTATATGGCGGGAAAGCCGGATGGGTTAGGCTGGATGACGCCGCACCGAACCCACCATGCGCCTGTATATTGGGGAAGCGGGATGACGTATCAGCCCGTCAACACATTGGATGAGAAAAGTGTGTTCTTCTCCGTGATTTTAGCGCCCATGACAGCACTTATTCCCGGTTATGGCTGTTGACGATCAATGAGCCTGACAGTGCAGTCACAGCTTATGCCGAGACTGCAGAAGACGAAGCACTGCATGTCTACTTTACACGTAGGGTACCGCAACCCGCTAGTGTATCCTGAGGAAAAAAAGAAATTAAATCACTTGATTCACTCTCTTCCGTCTGATTACAGTGTTCAGTAAAGCACGCATGTGTAACATTCATCCCGTTAAGCCGGCCAAACATGGTATAACATGTACACTGTACGCCACATTGGGTTTGTAGGACTGGGTGGGGCCATTAGCCGACAGCTGGTCATTGGTGAGCCGCTGCGCAGCCGTACTGGTACAGTGAATATAATACGGTTACTGCGTCTGGACTGGATCATTGGGGCTCAGTTCCCTGCTAATAATCCCCCACTGTTGGAATCCCGTTACGTCTGCTACAGCGTCGCGTTGGGTGTAATTCCCTCGGTGCTATTTCTTACTCGTTTCTTTTAGCTCAATTAATGTTTAAACCCGAAGCCTGAAACCATTGATTAATCCCGCGCTTTTCTTACGGGCACGCACTACTCACGCTTGTTCAAGGGAGAAGAGCTTTGTAAACTTCCCGGATCGGCTGATTAAATTAAAAGCACGATTTTATCACGCAGTTGGCATTTCGACTGCATAGTTCACCTTACCCACTTTCCGGAGTTGCATATGTATAGCGTGATAGTGAACTTGACACCCGGCTTTTTATTGGATGCTGGATTATTTATTTTGCTGGAAGTGATTGCTTGGAAGCCGGTCTGGTTGTGTTTTTGCCGGTGCGCATAATGTAGCGCAATGGCCTGACAAACGTGTACATAGGCACTATTTGTGTCTCGGAGTTGGATGTGCGTTGTGATTTTTTTCGTGGGAAAAGTTCATCTATTATACTCCAGGCCATTCCCTGGCAATGGGAGTGGATGATCATTAAGGCCATTAGGGATTCGCTGCTGTTGTTCCCTAATGGTATGTGTAATGAATCCCAATACGAGTGCAACCTTGGGCGATCCAGAATTTCCGCCGAAGAACGGAGTCATTATCAAGCAGGGTCATCTGTTTGTACAAGAAACCAAAAAGTTGCTGTTTATGAAATGGAAGGTATTAAGCCACTAATAAATTAGTCGCTATTTAATTTTTGCCAGAAGTAGAAAAAATTATTATTCCAAAAAATGATTTGATCGTTGAATTGACACAACAATGTCTTATACACTAGAGAATGCTTGGAAGTATGCAGGTACGGGTACAATATGCATGTAACTGTGTATTATGAAGTCCATCACGAAACGTTTGGGGGTTTGGTGTAATAAAAGCGTACAGGGAAATTCTATCTTTAAAGTACGTACGTACGTACATGATGAGCCCGTTGACTGCTTGCGTAACGAGCAATTTTTCAAGCCGTTAATTACTTACTTCCACAGAATAACTGCCCGTTAAAATTTATTATTCATCACACCATTTGTGGAATTTCCTCCTAATTCCACACATGATGACAGCCTGTAATATGGGACAACCGGAAGTAGTGCCACACACTGCTTAACATCCCGGATAACATGAACCGGAAAGGCAAAATATTCCAGTGTTGAAGCAACAAAACTTCAGCGTTGAAGCATAGGTTTAGATGTTATGATTTAAAAAATACACTATTTTTCATCGTGTTTGCCAAGCCAGTTAATTATTAGCAGATGAAATCAAAACAAGAAAACATTTAGAAGCCACAGGCTGACCCACGATTTATTTGCGTACGTACAATCTGACTAAATGAGGAGGCTACGGTCTATGTTAAAAAGCCAGCGAACAGCCTTTTTTGCCCGCTGAGGCTGGTTGATCAATGCAGCCTCTCTGTTGTGACTATAAATAGACCGAAGACAGCGCATTCCGGTGCTGCCAAAAAGCGCAAGCGGAGTGCTGCCTTGCTGTATCGATCGATCGGCACATGTGTGTGTGAGTGGGTAAATCCGCTCGCATTCACTTGCACACTTATGAGTGTGGCTGTCTGTGCGCGTACTAGCTGTACAAACCGGTTTTCGCTGTCTTCGCTACAACGCATACCCTAAACCCGTAGCTTCCTTTCTTGCTCGCATTGTAGTTGAAATATCTTAACCGACAAAGAGCTACGTCTACTCTCGAACTGCGAAAAACAATTATGTTGTCAAGAATAACCACCTTCCTCTAGGATATCAATATGGAAGAACGCTGAAATAACTGTATCCTGAGATTTTCTATGCCCTTACAAGTACATGTATAATCAAAGATTTTGATGCATTTTCCGTTTGTTTCCCGTCTGTGCGTGCAGCTAAATACTGTATACATATTAGAGTTTTGTATTCGAACGCCTTTATCGTAATGTTGACTGTGCTGTTTATGCGAGACACTTTCTGCGCATTTGTAATACGTAGTAATTCTTTCCTCGCTTCCGTCAGTCACCGCATGCGGCATTCCATAATATCCCTGAAATCAGCGGGCAGGGAGGAGAAACTACCAAATCTCAATCCATCATTGTTAGTTGCTTAACGGTTATGATCAATGCAGCTTTACAAATTCCTTTTAAATATGTGTTATGAGAAGACGGGCACATAACAAACATCACAAACACGATCGATCGGCAGGGGTTCAGCCGTTATTCTTACGAAATTGCAAAATAATAACGGACTGTCAGTGTGATATTTTAATATCAGATACGAGAAGTCCTATTTGACAAAAGTGTAAATCGATCGCAGACTGTTTGAACAGCTGATTACTTCCGGTTCGTCGTGCTGCAGAATGCCAGATTAGCCGAACACCTCAACTTCCGCCGTGTGACCTATGCGTTATTGCATCTATTATGTATGCGCTGTAGATGTTCATTTAAGTTCTCACATGACGGCTACTTGGTAACGTCCTGTTTTTTTGTGGAAATTTCTTTATCCTGAATTCAGAATCAGACAAGTCAATACAGAAAAACTGTGTTTGTAGATAATAAGACAGTAACACTTAAATTTGGTATACCATTTTGCGCATAAAAAGTGACAGTGTTGTGCGTCTGAATGCGTAAACAATGTACACGGCACAGGAAATATTAGAATTTGATTTCTTTATTTCTGTATCGCGAAATCTCCAGACAAGTAAAACACAGAGCAGGCTAAAAAGGTAAACTGCAAAATCAATAAGCGATTTAACAAAATTAAAAGATCTTGTACGACCCACACTCTCCTTAATACGAGTCGAAGTATTGGTTGCTTCGAATAAATTTTAAGCATAAGTTAAAATTGCCAATTTTTAAATTAAGTTTCAATGATCTCAGTTTAGTTGTGCTTACCAGGGCACATACCGAAGCTATAAATTCAGAAAAATCTTATTTTTTGCAGAAAGGTAGAACAACTATGTAGGATGCTTAAAAAAATTATTCCATGTGCCATGGCCAATGGGCGTGGCCAGAACAAAATTTAAAAGTTAATCCTGCACCGTGCTGTAGCCGATAGGAAATGCCGTGAGACTGATAACGTTTATACTGGAGTCCTGGACAATCCGGCAGCGAAGGCAGTTAACTCGTTCGAAATATGTTTTGTTTATGCTGTACTTTATATCTATCTGTACTTTTTCATTAGAAACGATTTACTTTGATTTGTGTAAGCAATTTTTCGATTATTACGGGGAACTTGTAAGTCATAACACACAGAAGCATTGCCAATTCAGCCGCCTGCGAAATGGTTTTGTAAATGGTGCAACGCATGCTTTAACTTTTTTTAGTCGAGACATATCGGTACGCGCGTGTTACCTAGGATTTGTCGAAAAATTCCTAAGAAAAATTCAAATACACAATTAAAGTAAACAGCAGTGAAAACCGGTCCTGCATCAAAAGTACAATCTCGTGATATTTCCTATAGGCTACAGCACAGTGTAGGAATAACTTTTAAATTTTGTTTTGGCCACGCCCATTGGCCATGGCACATGAAATAATTTCTTTAAACATCCTACATAGTTGTTCCACCTTTCTGCCAAAAATGAGATTTTTCTGAATTTATAGCCTCGGTATGTGCCCTGGTTAGACAGGAGTGGTGTAACCATAAACTGGCAAGTCGGTGTTTATTATCGAAATATATCGATAAAAAATAATAGAAAATGTGCATTAATTATCGAAATTAATCTGAATCGCTCCATGATAAGTTTTTACGATTTCTCTCACAATCAGTAAGCCAAACAGTTTTTAGAAGACTAACTGCGTGAATAGAAGTATAGCAAATGCAGTTACTCAGCAATTCCAAATAATGCATACATAATTTCCATACTAATGAAATCAAAATTATAATATCGTATTGCCTTAACCGTATAAATGCGTATTAATTTCCCTATTCAGGTGTGGCGGAAACGATGGATTTGCCTGCGCTATCTATCAAACAACGCTACACCAGTTCTGCAGATCGACACTCGTAACGCCGTCCATACTTCACAGAATTTGCTCAATCTAAGCCAGGAAAGCCAAATTGAAATGATTGACTACAGTGGCCAGCAGGATTTAGCCAGCGCTAAAGCTCTTCAATTAACACTGGATACGCTGAGCGAGCCACTATTGTTCAAACATCCTTCGCAAACCGAAATGACCGACTGGATGGCGGCTTTCCGGTTGACCGTGGCATTGGGTGAAACCGGTAGCATATGCTCCGATACCGACTCCAGCATCTGGAACGACTCACAGGCAGCTGCCTCGCCGGTTAGTTCCGGCTCTCCCATTAATCCGTTTTCTGGAGCAGGTAACAAAAAACTGTATATTTCATACCCAATGTATATGGATTGCACAGTGATGGTTACCCGGCCAGCACAAATAATAAATCAGCTTTATGGTGTAGTCTTAAATTTGCAGAGGTTCCTCCTCTTACTTACACTGTGAGAGTTCGCACGGCCAAGGCCAGTCCGCTGGCAGAAAAGCTGGGCTTTGTTTTTGATCAGGAATACGAGGTCAGAATGTCGCCCCAAGACGTGGCGTTTCATTCCGCCGACGGCAACCACGAGATTATGCCGGTACAGATTGCGCTGCTCCATATGCGGAAAATATATTTGGAAAGCAGCAGCGGAAATCCCGATGTGGTTCCCAACAGTGATCTGGTATGCATCGAAACGACAAGGTACCACAAGCAGAGCATAGGAACCAGGGTTTATAATGTTGAAAAAGGCCCAAGAAGCTGCTTTATTAATTTTAGTACGAATCAGTGCAGGCTAATGCTACAAAGTTTTGCGCAGGTACCATACTTAAGCAATTCGATTTCGGGCATATACTATTATTTGATTCGGCAAGGCGCCTATTCAACAAAACATAAGCCAGCGCTGAATTGCACTTCTTAAAATGATTAAACTGGATTTAATTCGGGCATATTGATTTCTCCTGTTGCTATTATTAGACAATCGCCTGCTGGTGAAGGTGTGTTGAAGTTGGAAACAGCTAACCCTCATGACCTTACCCATCATCTCCGGACATTGTTGGCTGGCCCAACTAACATTAAGAAAATACTGGCTGATCAAGAGCGATTATCGGTGAAAAGCCGAAGTAGGTGACCCCTTTTCATTAGCAACGGGAGTAACGCTGCAGGCTGTTAACGTGACATATAGAATTCGTGGGTAATTGGAGGGAGTGGCAAAGCTTGTGGAGAAACAAAACTCCCACCATTACAGCTGCTAGAAATTCGTTACTTACAAGATTTTCAACCTTATAATTGCTTTATTTTCACAATTAATTAAGTGAAACTATATAGAAAACATCGAATAGTATAGTCGTTGTAGTGTCATAACTTTTAGCAAATGTTTTAGCATCGCGGCGTTCGCGACCGGTATCCGAGCGACCAAGGAAGCGTCCGCTCAGCTTCATGGGGAATAAAGGACGCTTTAGTACCGAGCAGACGTCCCCGGTAGCCGGCAGAGCACCGCGTTTGACCAACCGGGAGAACTCTGTGCGGTCAATGACGGGTTTAAGGAATTTCCAGCATATGGATTCTCGTGACAGCGAACATTCCAGCACCGGTACAAGTGAAGCGGTTTCCGGTGCTTCCAGTTTGAACCGAATCGCTCAAACCGCGCAGGATGCCGGTTTAGCCGGAAATTCGTCCCAGTAATTCTACCCATTTAGTGTTTTTTGATTTCGCGTTTTGCATTACGTTAAAAACGGTTTTAGAAACCAAAACTGTGAACACGCATGAAGCTATAGCGAAATGATTCAATTAAAGTTGTAAAATTTCTGCATGATAGTGTAGATGATGCGATTCAAAAATACTAACCAGTAAGTAAAAGCCTATAATAATAGCTGTATTCCTAATACAGCTCCCATGAGTCCATATTGCCATTTTACACCTACTGGAAGAAGACTGCCGCTGTAAGGATTCATTGCGATATGATGCTATTAAATCAGAAACGTAAAAAACTAAAACAAAGCTAACCATAATTATGCCACGATATACATCGTAAGTAAGTATTTTCTGTACAGGTGTACCTTGAAATAACAAAAGTACCAGTACTAGTAATGGCGAAAATAAACTTCGTACACATCTTCTTAAAATTCTGTGCATTTTACTAATGTTTGTTTGAGGATGCATTTTTTAACTCTGTTTTTCTTGAGTTTACTGATTGCACATATTCCGGGTCATTATTTAGCAGTCGTAGCCTCTTACACCACCGTGAAAATAACACCGCGCTGTGTCCAGCTGTTATTCCGGCCTTTAGTTGAACAGTGCAGTTTGATTTTGATTTGAGAGTGACCACAGCCTGCATGCAGCAATCTTGTCGTCATAATAAAACCATACGACTGCAGGTCAAAGTTAGCCTAATCGTAATTAGCTTTTGCAGTCCATTCAAAGAGTGAAAACAACTTTAGGGAATTTTGGAACGCAGCAAACAATCGTGCTGCATGGCGGGGCAACGATATTACTAATCTCGATGAGACAGCTTAAACAAAATTGCAGGCATTCATTTTGATACACCCGCTACTCATTGGACCATCCTTGCCGTTTGCCAATATATCAAGTCGACATCCATATCGGCTGCATATCGATATCGGTTGGCCAACTATCTAGTCTAGCTATCTGACTATACTCAGTACACATAGTACGAGTATACGATATTAATGTTGGAGTACAAATGTATAGCAAAATTTAAACTGAACCAGAGGTGGGGCAATGACACGCGCTTAGTGAGCAATTCTATACTGAATAATCTAGTATTCAAATCAATCGTTTTCTAGGCCTAAGTTTTCTATAATATTTTTCTTGTCCACGTTGTTGTATCGGTGACTTCGGAATTCCGGCACTTTCTTGATCAAGCATCGTTCTACCGAAAACATTTGAAGTCAGTGGTGTTATAATTTGATATTTTCAAGGCTTCATCAAAATTGTAAGCCGTTTGTTTTACTTTTGTTTCATCGGAATAGTTGGTGGTTTAGGTACGCAAGAAACTAAAACTAGTTTGAATTGCTTGTATTATTGTCAGTCAAGTAATAAACTTTATTTCATTGTAGAAGATTCACTACATGAATGCCGATATTAATTACTGTACATATCTATATTTCTATTAGTCGCAACCCTAGTGATTTCACTAATTTCTCGGGCAACAAGGTTATACATTAGTAGACCGAAAATTATGCGACTGTGCATACAGCGGTTGTTCATGATTGTGTACTTATCACTTAACCGGTGCCGGTTGTTTGATAAGAGTGCTCCTACATTTGTACACACTTTACATGTCTTGATAGCGGAAATCGTGTGAGAGAACCGCCGGAAATGATAATCTTTATTAATATAGTATGCGTATGTGGTATGTACGTACGTATATTATTATGCAGCATATGCAGTTGAGCTGTAGACACATATTTGTACATAGATACTGTAATGGAATTTTTGAAGTACAGTTTCATTGACGAAAATAAAGGCCTAACATCATGTTGCTATACTGTATGCACACTCCATGACAGAATGTAGCTTTATTTGCATTAGTACTTACATTCTAAACGTACGTATAGGCATGTTGTTTGTGATTTACAGTTTATGCGGCTGCAGTTTATTAGAACAATCTTGAACGGCGGACTGGAAACGAAAAAACTGGACGACTTTCACTTACTCCCAGTAAATGTTGCGCGACATCCGGTGCAGCTTTATACTTTTATCTTGTTACAATTGCTCACTGCAGCAGCTGAGATTAATTTAAGTAAATCGCCATAAAAACTGCAAGATGTCCGGATTGCTGCCTTTAAATATCTTTGTCACGCATCCCGTCAGTGGAGAGCGAACGCAGTATGCGCTGCATGTGCCCTTGAATTCCTCTGTGGCGGAGGTGGGACGTATGGTCAGGCAGGCGGCGGGTTTCGACCGGATGTTTGCGGCCGCTGCCGCGTCGAAACAGGATTCGCCAGGTACAGTTGAATTTGTCCATGCCTCAGCTGTGAGTTGTTTAAATTTAGTTTTATCGCACTAGGACATATTCATCTAGCGTTTGCTATATATATAGCGTTTACTATAGCTAATTTTATATTAATTATAGTTCGGCTGTGGCAGTTGTATTACGTTATACACAGTAGCTAGTAACTGAGGTTATTGTAAGTTTGTGGAATTACAGGAATAATATCATAAATTTAAACATAAGACAATAAAAAAATTTCTATGCAAACCTAACTCCTAATTAAAATCCGGGACATATTGGCTGCAGAAGCAATTTCCAAATGTGGTGTAAACGTGTTACACCCTCTTGAACTTGACACAAAATTTTATATGTGTTTTGTCAGTTAATATTTATGTAATATTTTTTGCAGCAGCTGAATACGGCTTATTTCGTCACAGTCCGCCAGCAGAAAACAGGGAACACTGGTTGAAAGATGATGCCCCTATCGATATTTACCACGTTACCGCAGAGGTAGTTATACGGTATTTACAAATTACAGTACGAGTATAATTAACAATATAACTCGTCGCTCGATATACAGATAAGCCGGCCGAAAAAGTTACTTCGCTAGTTCGCTTGCACACTTCACAAATTCACTTTTTCACAACAACCCGGATAATGCGACATCTTATTCCTGGCATTTGATGTTTCAGGACGTTCTGGAATACAGAAAACGCTGGGGCACACTAAAAGTGCGCTTACTGGATCACACCGTGAAAACCTACAAACTCGACCTGAGCAAACCAATCAAAGAACTGATGCCATACATTTGCTCAAAAATTGGTTGGTAGACGTTAAAATTACACAAAACTAGAATTAATCTCACCATTTGTGCATCTTTTCCTCTGTTCTTAAAAGTAAATCAAAATTTTGACAACCGCTTTTGTTACGCTCTTATAGAATCGTTTAAAATAACAATTATGGATTATTCAGTCTTTCTGGCTTAAAAATACGTATTAAAAATGCGTACTGACAAAAATATTTCAATTACGTGCCATAACTGTTTTTGAAGGAATCACTAACAATCAAGAATATGATCTCACCAAGCAGACAACGAATGTGTCCGAGAACCCGGAGGATCAAGGACGGAAATTCTCATTCGATCCCACTCATCTCAACTATGCTACAATTGAGCGACATCTTAAAGCGCGGGATCAGCGAAAAATGGTCAAACTCAAAGAAAAGCTTGCTACCGATGACGAAAGTAATTTAATGATTGTGCATAATTACAGTACAGTACGTTACGATTTCTTAGCGGTAACATGTAACTAACACATGTAACCGTTTGGTAGATACCTGGTTGGATCATGGACTGACCTTTATCGATCAAGGCATTGGTGAAGGGGATATTGTTCTCCTCAAGCGACGCTATTTCTACTCGGACCAGACGGTAGATGTAAAGGATGCCGTGGAACACAATCTTCTGTTTGTCCAGGTAAGTTGCAAGCGGTCGGTTTGTTTATTAATAGTATTTCGTGCATGCTTTGATTTAAAATTTAAATTTTGAAATAAATGCATGGATCTGACATTCGTCTTATTTGCTCTATTCGATTTAGTGCCGAGATGCCATCGTAAACGGTACTCATCCGATTACTCTTGCGGAAGCCATAGTTTTCGCCAGTCTCCAAGCCCAAGCAGAATATGGTGATTTTAACGATAGCAAACGGGCCGTCGATATCCGGCCGATGCTGCCCAAAGCCTACGTCAATCCGAAGAAAGTCGATAAGAAAACCTTGGCGGACTATCAAAAGCAGGCACAAGACAAGTGGAAAGAACATCAGAATCTTAACGAACTGGACGCCAAAAACAAATACATCAAGATGGCGCGCTCATTGAAAACATACGGCGTGACCTTTTTTCTAGTCAAAGAGAAGATGAAAGGCAAGAACAAGATGGTGCCGCGGTTGTTTGGCGTCAGTCGGAACGCCGTGATGCGGCTGGATGAGCGGAGTAAGGAGATTCTTGACACATGGCCCATGACTTGGATTAAACGATGGGCTGTGACCTCCAACACGTTCAGTCTGGATTTTGGCGACTATTCCGACGGCCGGTATTCCATGCAGACGCAAGATGGGAAGACAATAGCCCAGCTGATTGCCGGCTATATTGATCTCATTCGGCAGCGAACAAAACCGGATGACTATGCCGGGAAAAACGCGAAGATCTCCGAGATTGGAGAAGAAAATGTGGACCCACAACAAAATATCAAGTATGTGTCCTTTTCAAATGGAAATGAACTTCTGTACTCGTATTGTACACAAAATGACAAAAATTAAAAATAGTCTTCTTTGAAAATATATAAATGCATAAAATTGAACAATTTTCAGGCTTGTCACCAATCAGTCAAACGTTTCATTGGCGCAAAAGGCCTACACCGGTAACTTGGCCACGCCGGGCATTTTAGGCGACACGAAAATTGCGGAGCACAAAATCAACTACTTAGCCGGTGCACAAGCAAAAATTGCAAACCTTGTCAAGAGTTTTGCGGCGGTCGTTCGGACATCTGTTGGAGAAAATGGACAACAGCTGGTATAGCTAGATGCTATTATTATAAAAGCTTTACTAATACATAAATAATGTTAAGACACGCACGTTTATGGTGCATCACTCTACCTTGAAAGTATAGTAAAATTCAGTTTGAGTAACTTGTTTTACTTTACTGATCAACTAATTTAAATTAGCCGATGGCCAGCATATCTGCCATGGATGCTTATGAAGAGAAGTTCGCGGAGCGAATGGGACAAGTTGCAGCGTCGGTCGGACAGTTGGTGTATTTGGCAGCTGACCCAGCTAAAAGCGCTGTGGCTGGAGAAAAAGTTCTGAGTTTGTACGAAGAAAATTAGAACTCCATATGCAAAGCTGGTATACTGATGTCTAAAATTTTGTTTATATTTAACAGAATTGATGAACTTGAAGATCTCGCGGATTCTCTTAAGAAAATGTCGGCAAATTATAAGAATACTCCTCAAGGATCCAACCTGCTGACTTCGGCCGAAGGGTTCTGCCAGTCATTCTCCGATCTCTTGGATGCCGTTGCCAACTGTGAGAAAGAAGGAAAAGGACAGGTATTATCCCATTATCTGTTCGGTTTATCATACCCTGATTAAGATATATTTTAGCCGGAAGCCGGTAAACGACAAGCACTGTTGGCCGCGGCTTCTAAAACAGCCGAAAAGGGCAAACATCTAACGGCGGCCGTGGAAGATTTAGACGGGCGTCCACATCTCCTGCGCTCAATATCCACAGAAAAAGACGCCGAACTGGACGAAGGCTTGACCGCACTGCTGCAGCAGATGAGTGCCGCCACCGCAGACATTGTCCGCAAGGCGAAATTAATTGCTGGTGAGACGAGCTCCGCAGCCAATAAAAGTAGGATACTCAGCGCGGCCGCCGACATTCCGTTTCGGACAGCGGAAGTCATGGTCTGCGCCAAGTTAGTGCGCATGTGTCCAACGTTTCACGACGCTTCGGCCGCAAGCCGGCACAATCTCAAAGAAGCCTTAGACGCTCTGGACCGTGCATTGTGGGGTCTGGATAAAACCGCGCACGGTGACCTGGGCGTGGCGCCTGTCAGTCTGCACTACGTGGACGAACTGTCCGACGGCGTGCGGTCATTCTCCCAGCTGATTGGTCGGATTCAGCAGTCACTCCACGGAATGGATCAGACTGGCCAGAAGAAACGTACACAGGATGTGGTGGATAATATTGAGAAGCTGACGGGAGAAATGACCAGCGCTGACTGCACCACAGACGAAGTGATGCAGAAAGGTCACATTTTAGTTATGGCGGCCGGGGCACTGATTGAGAAATTGGATAATGAGCGTAGAAATGTGCCGTCCGGGGATGCGGTACGCCAGCAATGGCTGGATAATGCCATCAATCAACTGAAAACTCTGAATTCCCAGTTGTCGGATAATTTGGAGGTAAGAAGTTTGTCCCAGTGTATCTTCTCTGTGTTACTGCTCATACGAGCTTTCAAAGGGAAAACTACAGGGAGCGGATTTCAGATGCAAAAAATTATAAATTGGTTTCATGTGGTAGGATTTTAATCGGAATCCAACGGACACTACAAAGAGACAAGCCATTTTTAATAATGCACAAGAAATGATGCACCTGGTCAGTTCCCTGACGTCCCATGACCGAAAATACAAACTACTACGCCGTCTTAGCGTAAGTAGAAGTTTAATAAAAATGTATACTAAATCGTAAGTGCATATAAGTAACGTTGTGACTTTTACCGTACTTTCTCGTGTAGGAACTTCTGAGAAAAACCGCATTTGCCTCTTCGATGATAGGAAAAATATCGAACAAGGAGAAAACTAACAAAAAGCAAAGTCCGGAAGCAATCGAGCGCCTGTCTGTGACTTCGTCAAAACTTACTGAAAAAGCGCAGAAGTTATGCGGCAACGTAGAGACCGTGTTAACCGGAACCTTAGGGTCGGATAGTCTAGGTCCCTTGAAGGACAATTTGGAAGCACTGATAGCGCTGGAAGAAGACACACTGGAAAGCGGAAAAGGTGTCATGTGGAATATCGAAGACCGGGAGACGGGTGAGAAATTAAGCGTATCGCTGAAAGATCTAGATGAACTTTTGGGAAAAACACTGGATGCCCTGCTGGAATTGGACACGTACGCCTCGGCAAAGGACACGGAAGCATCAGCATCCAACAGTAACCTGCTATTCTTGATTGACCAGTGGATTCGCAACATCGACAAAGACATCATCGCCATTGAAGAGAACGACGGCATTATACCGCCGCCCGAAGAGTTCCACGTGGGACCGAATGACGAGCACTACCAGACACCGATGGATCTGGCCAAACAAGCGGCGGCGTTCATCAAAGACCGGTTGGGGGCGGAAGCAGCCGAGAAGGATTTAGATGGTCTAATGCAACTGCTGCAGGATCTTGTCAAAGCGAACACGGTGTTGAGAGAGGCCACGGAGGTATCGCGGTCGGATGAACAAGCGGCTGTGCTCAATCATCTTAAGACGATTCTGGAAGCGGCCAATCAGTACATCACCGCTTTTAAAGACCAATCAACCCGTGCCGAAGAAGGACAGAGTCTCCTCGATAGCATTGCGGAGTACGCAAATTTGTTAGATTCACAACGGTCCGGAAGAATGATCTTGCGGGAAACACTGCCGGTGATTGACGAGACACTTGAAGATTTGCAAGAGCAAGAAAGTCACAGCATTACACAATCACCATCAGCCGATGCAACGGCGCTGTTAAAAAATCTACGCAGTCTACTAAAATCTATGTCTGATATAGTCCTCAATGTGGATCTGCGAGTGACAACCAACCAACAAGCTCTACGGGAATTCGGGAAGAAATTTTGTGGATCATATAAAGAAGTGTGCTGTGTATGGGCGCAACTGGCGCCTTCTGTTACCCACGTCGATGAAACGGTTAAAAAAGATGTGCATGCCGCACTGGTACAAGTGGGCCACTCGTGCACGGATGTGCTGAAAAAAGCGGCCATGACGAAGGTATCCGGACGGGAAGCGTTTCCCAAAGCGTGTCGCGCAGCGGCCGAGAAGATCAACTATGTACTGCAGCTGCTGCATGTGTTGGATTGTGGTACGCAGTCTCTTCAGCGCGCCCTTTCCACGATTGACGAAATGGAAGAAGAGCTAGAAACTTCGTTGACCTTTGTTAAATTAGGGCACGTTCCCGAAGCCGACGGTCAAGACGCGGAACAGCAGCGTCCCAGCCATCAAGAATCCACAAACGATGATTTAGAACAAGAATTTATGCGCAGAGCACAGGCTTTGATTGGAAGCTTGAAGAAACTAGGTGGAACCAATGCGAAACAAATGGTGCTGGCGGAAACCGTGGATGCTTCTACTGCGCTGCTGACCGGATATGTTGAATTCATTAGAGAAACAACCAGCCGCAAAACGGCCACAAACCCGGAAGCACAGGTACATTAAAAAGGCTCTTTTAAAAAATATTTTTAGGAGGTAATCTATATTTTGCAGATGATACTGATAAGGGCGCAGAAGATGGCAGCTTCCGCTGTGGCGGAGTTGATGCGCTGTCTGCAAAAAGGCGTTGGACGAGCGGAAATGTCGCCGGCTGAACAGCAGGAGTATGACAATGAACTGCACAATGCCAAGATGCACGCGTCCAGCTGTATCTTGCTGTTGGCGGAGCTGACAAGTGCAGTTAACCGCGGTAGCCATTTGGTTGTGCTGCAGCTACTGGTTCAATCGTCTCAAAACACCATTAAAGTATGATTATGTTTTATTCAGCTTGAAATTTTTTTCAGTTTTAAAAACGGCTGTGTAACAGACATATGCCATATACTTTTACTACTACTGTACTTTACTATACTCTAGCGCGAATTCGTGTTACAGTCTCCGGTGTCTTCGAATTCCGGTAAACAAATTTCCGACGAAGAAGTTTACCACAATTTGTTTACGGCAACTAAAGAAGTCAAACTTTTGGTGGACAATGCTGAACTTGCCTTGAAATTCAAGAAACCTCAGGATATTTTAGGATTGGTTAATTCCTACCAAAATTCTATTAGTCAAATCACTGTTTTGTCCAGGGTAATTAATATTTTCTTCTCAACAATTATGACCCGTTTGCATTGTAACTTTATCTTTTCATTTACCGCAAAATGCATATCTGCTATAGTGGTGTCCACTCAATTTCAGGTTGCCGCCTCGTCGGGACAAGATATCAATACGGCAATTTCGCGGAACGCCGATGACTGTGGCCAGAAAGTTACTTCGTACATTTCCACCGTTTATCTGGTAATTTTAAAGATTACTGCGACACGACAAGCAAAGTAAAAAATTGACCACCGTGATGTTTACCGATACTGTAACCATTGCAGTTTCTCAGCGGGAATTCCGGAGCAGAAACTGGCTTGCTGGAAGCCAGAAAAGCCGAGCTTTTGCATTCACTCAATATTTTAGAGAAAGCAGCTGCATTCCGCTCACCCACCGGCACTCTACGGAAAACATCTACACTGACCATCACCATCGACCAGGAATTATCCGGCGCTGCCGCCAACATCGAACGCGCCACGAAACGCCTGGAGGAAATCCAGAATCGCAAGACAGTGTACATTCCCAACATCGACTCCGCCACCGACTCCGACACCGACGACTCGGACGCTGAGTTTGAGTACATGGAACCCAAGGCGCAACCCGGCCTGAACGAAGCCGACGCCCAGATTTTAGATTTCTGCCGCATGATCATGCGCGCCAGTGCGGCCTTAATCCCGGCGGCCGGTTCCGCGCAGTCGGAATTAATCCGATTGGGACTGGTCAGCGAGCGGGCCGGTCGTTATTCACAGGATGGACAGTGGTCGCAGGGTTTCATCTCGGCCGCCAAAGCGGTGGGCTTGTCCTGTCAAACACTGTGCGATGCCGCCAATGCGCTCTTGTCGGGACAAGCATCGGAGGAGAAGCTCATCTCGGCGTCCAAGCAAGTGGCAGGTTTCACGGCGCAGCTGCTGTTGGCCTGCAAAGTCAAGGGTGACCCCAATTCGCCAACCATGAAACAGCTGTTAGCGGCTGGAGTAAATGTGAAAAGGGCCACGGACAATTTGGTGCAGTTTTTGTTGAAGAAGAGACGGGGTCTGCAGGCGATTAATGTTGCTCCGCAAGAAGTGGTTGTCAACAAAAAGTTAGTTGGCGGGATTGCTCAAGAAATAAAAGCCACGGTACAAATTTCATCATGTTGATAATTTCGTTCTTTCTTAATTTTATGCAAGTTTATTTTCATGTATTAAGCGTATTGCTTTCGACCAGAAAATATGTCAGGTATTTTGCAGGAACAAGTGTCCATCAAAAGAAAAGAATTAGAAGAAGCTCAAAAGATACTTTTACTTTCCCGAAAGTCGAAAGGTTCCCCGGCCGGCACTTTACCGCGCAAAAATGCGGTTATTGATGAACTGGCAGCGCAGGTATGTGGCTATAAAAATCTGCAATGTGATGAAATTGATTCTAGTTCGTTGCCATTTTTAGGAGGCAGTGCTAATCAAAGAACGGGAATTGGCGGAAGCTCAAGCCTATTTGCAAACCTTACAAGAAGCCAAATACGGCCAAGCTCAAACCAGCTGCGACGAATTTCGTGGTTACGGCTATTTGGACAGTACTTTGCCGAGGAAGAGTGTGCTACGCTGAAATTATGCCGTCATCGACAAAATTTATTTACGCTGTTTTAGAGAAAAAGAGAAATGCTTAAAATTTGGAATCAAACGTAGAAGAATATACGCAAACCATGATAATAATACACGCTTTCGTAGACTGCAGTCGTTGCATCATTCTTTTCTGTGAAATACAAAGTGAATACTTGGTCGTCGCTGATCAGCTCTTAAAATATTTATACTGCTGTACTAATTAAAAAAAGACTAAATGTTGCTCCTTATAATATAATGGTGGCCTAATCTTATTATTAGGTAACAAATATAGCACTAAGCATCGAAATATTTGATTTAATTTGTTAATGTTGAAAAACTGCGCTCGCCCCTAGCTTGTGGCCTTGTATTAAAATTATTCCAGAATTCACTCATTTTTTTCCGTTCCGGGCTTCAGGTCAATGTATTGCAGTCGTACTGCATGACATTATCCATGAGAGCAAGTTAATCCATTTGCACCTCATCATTAACCCGCACAAAAGAGTTATCTAATAATTTCATGGTTATTTTGCTCGCACCGGGAGTAAATCAGTGCCCGACACTCGTCGCATTTGTCACGGTAGCTTTGACGACAAAGCCGATAATTGAGCAGTCACCGCCTCCTCCTGCAGTGGCTAATCACTCAACCGGCGCAGCCGTAGTTCATGAACTAAACGATTACGTATGTCAAGCATACTCCCTGGATGATAGCCCCAGCCGGCTATAGCCCGATAGGCAGAGGATGCGCTGTTTTGCGCTGCTAAGCCGGAGATGATACTCACGCATCCCCGTAGCGTGTGGCAGTGATTAGTCTAGTGAAGCAGAAGGTTACCGGAGATTGTTTTCCGACGGCCAATGCACGATGACCATGTTGCGACTCTGAACCTACGCAATGGATTAAAATGTTTCCTTTGATATCCGCTGGAAAAGGAAATCAGAAACCATTGGGCACAGCACTGTTACGGCATCCAGCGTCATGCAATTTCTCTGTTACAGCGATGCAAATAATACACACAGATTCAACCAATCGTAGCGCGTGCGCATCGTATGTGGCGACTCCATGTTAAACGATAAACAAAGCAAATGTCGATCAAATCAATAGACAAATGAATCCCCGCAGTACTGTTGGATATGAAGCTGGCCGAAATTGGAAATTAGCTGATCAGGTTGCGCCAGCGCGCCGCTCAACGGGCATATGGAGTCGAAGCGGAGATTCGCTGTGTGTATTAAATTTTGAATTCGGACATAACGGCTCCAACAACACATCTGATCGGATTTTTAATTTGCGCGCGGGCATTAAACTTAATCATTGCTAAATAATAATCATTTGTACAGAATTTGTTAGTGTGATGTGCGCAGCAAGTTGTTGCAATTTTCAATGAAGTGAGTGTGCCTGAATTTGCACACTACTGCCACTCCATATATTCGGGATTTTTCTAAAAATCTTGCAGTTGTTTTAACCATACCATGGAAGTCAACTCGGCAACTTTACCAGTCCACCAAGCGCCTCCGACTGTTAATTATTACTACCATCCAGCTCACATCGCTAATCCTTCTATCGACCATTACTCTTCTTTAACGGCTGCTCCAGGCGGCTCCCATTCGGCCCATCCGGGTGTGCACCATCACCAGCCGGTGACCTTTAATGCCTGGAAAGCCAATACCATCTCATCGGCCGGCCTCTCGTCGTCATGGCCAGATGCACCCATTTACCACAATGTAGCCATGTCATCACATAATGCCTACGAAGAAAGTGCTCCTCCTGTGTACGAAACGGAATTCCCTGTTTATAATGATGGTCCAAGTCTCGGGTCCAGTGAGCCAAAATATGATCACACAAGGTCTGTTACCAAAACAACATATTCCAACATTCGTAATCGTAACCCTGCGATTTACTGAAAAGAAACGCTCATATTTGTGCATTGTTAGCGTTGTGTACAAACCGTACAGACCGCACCATCCTTAAGCATCGCGTAAACACATGCACACCGGGACCAAAAATTTGTTTTGTTCAATATGTGCACTTTCTATGTACATCTACTCTAAGGGTTACAGATTAGAAAATTTGTTAGATTAGACAATAAGAACCTGCGCATATATTTAGTCGAAGGCACAGGAAGCCATATTCTTTAAAACATTTTTCATCCTATGGTGATAAAATAACTGCGTGCAAGTTTACGTTGATATTTTGTCAAGTGGACAAAGCTTAGTGGGTGATATTCTTAAGCAGCCGATTTCAAAGTGGCTAAATTTATATTACGATTCTCCTTTTAGGGATCCATATATTCAACATTATCCAGACGACAAACAATACGTCTCGCGTGCCACCGCTGAAATGCTGCTGTCCTTAAAACAAATTAATTTCGGGGAAGACCATAACCGCCACTACAGTTATCCGTCACCGCAACACATCCAGTACGAACAAAGGCCAGCGACTGTCGAATATGGACACCGGTACACTCCGCAGCCGGTCAGTGTAAACTTCCAGATGACCATGTCCTGCATTAGCGGCGTGGCGTCTGTTACAAATCCCTACCAGCGATCGACCAATCCTCCCGCACTCCCGTCAACACTACCCAAAACATCCCATGACCTTTATCGAAAAAAACATGGCAGCTCGCTGCTGTCACACAGCCGATCTGGTTGCGATGTCATTAATCAGCATGGCGAAAAGGTCAACATTTGCGGAATCTGTCGGAAATCGTACGCCCGTCCGTCGACGTTAAAAACCCACATGCGAACACACAGTGGCGAAAAGCCGTACACCTGCACTCTGTGCCCTAAGACATTTACCCAAGCGGCCAATCTGACGGCTCACATGCGCACACATTCGGGTGAAAAGCCGTTTCTGTGTCCCGTGTGTGACCGGCGTTTCTCGCAGAGTTCCAGCGTTACCACACATATGCGGACTCATAGTGGTGAGCGGCCGTATCGGTGTCGTGTGTGCAAGAAAGCCTTCAGTGACAGCTCCACACTGACAAAACACACTCGGATACACAGCGGAGAAAAGCCCTATCAGTGTCACCTTTGTTTATTAAAATTTTCTCAATCCGGAAATCTCAATCGGCATATGAAGGTACATATGGCTGAACGGAGTGGTCAGCTGAACTGAATGTCTTTTTCACATACATTTCTTGCCCATTAGATTACTCGTTTATATAAGAAATGCATTTCGTGTGTTGGTAGTCATTTTTGGTAATTTTTTTGCTCCGTATTTTGGTACTGCATCGCTGTTAAACTTACAAAAGAAATTTTCTAATTTAAATTCACTCAATTAAAGCTTTTTAAACAGATGCTTGTATTGGCAGGTATGCACTGATAACAGTTACCGAAGAAAAGAAGTGTGCAGTGCACGATTCAGTGGTACGGTCAAGAATTTCGGCTTATCTTCTCCATCGCAAAAGTAATTAAATTGAAAACTTCTAAATGTTTCCCATCTTTTGCGGTAACAATGCAAATTTCCGTACTCTTTATACACCGAGGTAAAAAACCGATTAAGGCAACTGCCAAGGCACGTACGTGTGCAAAGGACACGACAATCACAAAATGTACCGATTCGTACAACTCCCTGTAACCGGCTGTACTGTAACCGCACTGTAACCGGCTGTACAACCCACCTGCAACTTGTAACAAAACCGATAGTCACCTTTTAGAAAATTAACTATCAACAGCACACAATTAAAGAAGTAAAAAAATAAACAAAATTCAAGTATAAAAGGTCATAACGCTTTGCTGATTGCCGCGTAACAAGAGGAAGGGGGGCATATCTTTGGTCAACGTCTCCAACCAAGCCATGTACAAGGTGGGGTTGCAGTTTCTCTTGGGCACGGGTAAGGTCATCACAATCAGTTCAGCATCAGATGAATTCTCCTTCAACACTTCGCGCAGCCTGTAATAAGACGCACGTAAATATCTTCGTAAGAATTGAACAACCATTTGCAGATGAACATAAACTTCACAAAAAAGAACACGTAATACGCTTAAGAAAGAGCAGCAGGTTCATAAAAAAATCGGAGTTATAATTATTTTGAACAAATTCTGTCTTTTATGCGTTGAATTCAACGAACCTGATCTGTCTTTGTGTGCGCTCAAACAATGATTCCAGATCCTCGTTAGAAATGGGGGTCGGGACGCTTTCGTCCGGTTTGATGTCAGAAATATCAGAAACACGGAACGGCTGGATCATTTGATTAAACCATATCACGCTGCAGAAGGGAATGCAGAATTACGTACAAGCCAATCACAAGCGATTTTACAACCGCATGATTATGTACCTCTCTTCAGAAGGTGGCTTGTTCGAATTAACCGCTACCGCATCAACGAAATCGATCCGGAATTTGCTGAGCAGGGCCACCATATTCCGCTGCGCTTCATCTACTTGGTGGGGTTTTCCTTGCAGGTAGAAAATCTTCAATTTGCAGCCATTCCATGGCTGTTTCTTACTCAACAGATGAGGAATCAACAACGTTAATCCTACAAATGCGCAAAGTTAATTACAAATGAACACACATTTATCTGACATTTCGAAAAAGTAGCACGTCGAGGAAATGCGGAAAAGATACACCGCTTACCGCCATCGTCGTACAGCCAATAGACATGGATCTCTCCTTTCATCTTCTGCTTGGTTTTATTATGAAACTTATCAGCCAGATCAAGGCGGGATGTGTATTGCGACTGGGATACCGGGGCTTCTCCCGCTTCTACACTGAATATGTTCAGCTCCGATCGGCACCTAATGAGCGGAGACGATGGCTGGAGTAGCCCGTTAGCAGCCGGTGGGCCGTTCTCGTTCACAGTCGGCATCAGTCCAGACGGATGCATGCTAAAACCCCGGCTGGTGTCCTGAAAACTAAGCTTCCGTTTTTCTGCAACAAAACCATTCCAACAATGCCACGAGAGAACATCGAAAGTCTATATATAAAACTATATTAAAAAAGAACAGCTATAATAGTAATATAGTTTACTTCCAGTATAACAGTTGCCGCACAATATAATAATATTGTGGACATTATTAATTCTCCTCTCGCTAACGCAATTTTTTCTAGTGTTTATGCACAAATGAATTTCTTATTCATTTGGAAAGACATAACTTTTTCTTCAACAAATAGTGCTATTGCTGTGCACATAGCGTTTCAAGAAAGAACAGTTTTCTTACGAGACGCCGGTGCCGCCAGGAGCCCATTCGTCGTCTGGGGAATCACAGTCTCGTCCCTCGTGGACAATGATAACAAATCGTAAGTAGAACCGGTGAAATCTAGCAACTGCGACACGTCCATGCCTTCCTGGACGCGCAATATACCAACGCCCATGTTGGCATCCAATGAATCAGTGATCGTGTCCAGGTAGTCTTCGACGCTTTCCGCTGGATGGTACATCCACAGATTGTTGAAACCCATCATGACCATATTTGGTCGCATCTTGCCGATACCGACGGTCTGTAAGAACGGCCATAATTTAAAGTTTAAGTTACACGAACTCGAGCCGTGCGAAAAATGTCGATGATTTACCTGGATAAGCGCACGCACACCTTCACGGAATGTTTTCGCCACAATGGCACTGTAGAAGCTTTTGATGTGCTTCTCGCGAAACCACGAATATGTCTGTTTTTGCAGCGGGGGAATGATGTGCAAATTAGTTGCACCCTGTACAACAGTTAAAGTACATTAATGATTCATATTAGTACATTAATGATTAAAATACCTAACACAATAACGAATGTAATGAGCTTGGTGATCTTAACAAAACAATCCTATTTTCTGATTAACTGCTCGAATGCTGCTATAAAAAACGGAAGTTCGGATATGCTCTCATGTTGACCGCTCACTTACCACCAAAACATCTCCGCAGATCATCATTCCAGTATTTTTCGTGAAGCTGTTGACAAAATACACCAGCGCTGGCCGTGAAGACGGCAGGCCAGATAGAACAAGTACTTGTGGTCTAAAAATAACCAAATTACCATAAGTACATTCGTCCGCAATCAGCACATTCAGAAATAGTTCTTTTTCACCACCAGTAATGTACCGGAAATTCTTGACATGATCCTCGACACCCATCAACTTCAGTGCTGACTGAACAGTCGACTTGAAGGCACGTGCTTGAATTGATGATCCCCAGTTGACGTCCGGGGCCTTGTGGTGGACGTAACCCCACAAAAACGCTGAAACATCAATGTAAGAGTCTGAAGTAATTCCGTTTACATAGTCACCGATAAAAGTAGTGACCTTACCAATCACGGCCATGGTAATCAGTGCTCCCCACCAGTTCATCATGAACATGCACGCTACGCATAATCCCGATCCCAGCAAACTCAGCCACATGTTGTAATATCGGAAACCCGGTCGAAATCCTGAAAACAAAATTACTACAACGACGCCCAAACAGTCTCAGTAACGTCCAGAGAAAAAAGGCTCCAAAATTTTACCTATACACACAAAAATGTGCCTGGATGCCACACGTCATGCCAAAAATTAAGCGTAATCACGTCAACATCACGAAAACAAATCAAACTAAACGTGCCGACAGCAAATATAAACGATAATCAAAAAACGTACGATATCTTTTAGCATGAGCCCCATTATGTAATAACTGTGTGCCCGTATGTTACAACAGGTATGCCGAATTCTGTTGATCAAAACTGCCTCTCCAAATCAAATCAAAATATTTGCTGATCATGCGCTGACATATTTACGTTAGCCAAATCCTGTTTGTGTACCCAAGAGCACGCTACCGATCCTACACAACATCCGCGAGGTGTAAAAATATCCACGTGTTCAACTCACCGGGGGACGCGGATAACGAAGCATCAAAACAGGCGTAATTAATCAAGGCATACGTTCCAATATAAAAATTGGAAATAATGGGAGCAATAGCATTCAAATCAGCTAAAACAAAACAACGTTACACAGCAAATCAGCGTAACCAAATGAAAACAAGCATCGACATCACATGGCCGAGACATTTGTCCAGACGCACCTATCAGCACAATTCCACATCCGATCACAAACGTTAACAGGTAAGCCCATCGGGGCTCATCGTTTTTGCCGAATCCACGTCCAAAGAATTCAATGTAAGGAAAAATATTATCCCGTGACAATGCCTATATTAAATCAGAATGTCAGGAAGTAGAATTTGTGACACAATAAGTAATATCGGGTATGGACAATGGCATTAACAGTCATATTATCATTTAAACGCTGAGATTAAATAACAGCGAACGCCCCGAAAACACATTCACAAGTACCTGAAAAATTTTCGGGGCGCTGACCAGACATGCCAAAGCCGAACTCAGCGATGCGGCAAAAACACCCGTCGTGATAATTGGTCCCACGGCGCTGATTTCCGTCATCATCTACAAATACCACACGATGATGCAACCCGCTCTCTTCTTTTTCGCAGGCTAATGTATTACTTGATAGCTGTTTGCGGTTCCCCATTTGCATGTATTAGCTCCATTGGTTCCGTTGTAACACGCCGTTACATTGCCATCGAAGAAATCTCTCACACTCCCGCTGGCATCACGCACTGCCACCGCTGCCACCACGAGAGCGCACGCCAGATACGATATGCCGGATACACCGATGGCCCCCAGTGTTCCCCTTGGAATTGCCTTAGCCGGGTTCTAATCGTTACAGAAAATACACTATGCTTAGAGAGCACTTGATGTGATTGTTTGTTTGCGCACTTCGTGTGTTTTTAAAACACTTTACGGCAGTACTTCAATGGCTTTTAAAAACTACTTATCGTCCTCTTAACACCGATTTAACAATTTCCTACCTTAAGATCACCGGAAATGTTAGCACCAGCCATTATACCGGTACAAGCAGGAAAGAAAATGGCAAACACCGTCATAAAGCTGTGCCCGTCGCGAAAACTGGGGAAGAAATTCTCCGAGAACACATCCGCCGAATAACCAGTAATGCCCTTGGCTTGTTTGTCATCCGATACGGAGATGAAAGATCCCACGAAAAAGTTGATAAGAGATCCAATAATCACACCAAAGAGGACAATCTGGGTCTAAAGGACAAGAAAAAAAGCGTCATTTTCCGTACATTTCCGCTGGTCGGTATAAAAAATTTACTCTAGCTTCCCACTCCATGCCCACAATTGTGATTCCCAAAAGGAGTAACATTGTCAGTAATCCAATAATTCTGATGTCATTCGTTGGATCAAGCATAGAAACGTTATGTTCCTGACGAAAAAAAAACATTAAAAAATCATTGGTTGTTATTTCGCGATCATAGCGGCGCACCCAGCAAACTGCCAATCATTTACCCTTTAATTACATTATGGTGGCAATACGACTGGCTATTCGGTTGCGCAATTTTTACCGTTAAAAGTTCAACGAGAGCCTCCGCAAATCCCACCGTATTCATGCCGACAGCGACGGCGTTAGCTAAACTGAAAACAATTCCGACAGCTCCCCCAAATTCCGGACCTACCATATCCGGTGATTAATATTTATGATGCATATACGACGAAAAACGATGATGTCAAAGCCGGTCTCACCTAGGGAACGTGATATGAGGAAATATGTTCCACCACCTAAGAAAGAGATCAGCAATTGCGTAACGGAGTATATCCAATAATTATCCCTTCGGTACATCCCGCCAAACTGCCAGGAAAACATAACGATCTTTACCTTGGACGGCACCATTGGTGCTGATTGCTGACATCGAAAGAGTTGTGACGGTTGTGACAGCTAAAAACAAACAAGATCAATATTACCATGTGTAGATGGATAAGAAAATAATGAATACGGAAGCTTTACCGCATGCCAGCACGAGAATGGCCACCGTTAATCCTAATAACATAAACAACCTGTAATACATCCATCATACAAATTTTACTTCGCACAAATAAAGTGGACTGGTTCTAGATTAATCCTGTTTAGAATAGTTAACAATTTAATCGCAAAGCAACGGAATACAAAAGGAAAACCCAAACTACTTGTATTAAATCGGCCTGCACTAACCTAATCCCGCTTGCGCAACTACCCATGACAAGCGCATAAACAGCAGAACACCCCAAATATTCAAAAGGCATCGGATCTACGACAAACCGATAACTGGATCATAATATGAAATCGAGGTTTGCGAATATGCTCTTGCGAATTCTAATACCATAAATTCTTGCTACTGTACTTACGAAAACACCTCTTATCCAGCCGAACTTCATACCGCCAGTGGCCGGCTCCACGAGCAAAGCATTTGAATCTCGTTGTGTTACCGATCCTGTTTCGCCCTGATCAATTGACGATTTATTCTGCAACAAAAGTTTACCGTCAACCATTCGGTTACACCCATGCTTCCCATTCGTTGCAACCATAATCTGGGAAATATTCGAAAACCGGCTTTCGATAATAACTTACAAATTTATAATAATTTTATAGTTTATAATAATTAATTGTTTTTCTTGTGCTGCCAGAAAGATGACGGAACCTTCCGGACGGTTCCGGTGCCTGTTATAGTTTTCATATCGACATTTTATGATTCGATAATCCAACATACAGCTGAACTATTAGGTACGATTTCAGTCTGATAAATATCCAAGCGAAATTACTCGTAATTATATTTTTTTTAAATTTAACGCAATGGATACCAACAATTAAATAACGCTAAATAGTAAATTTCCTATGGCGGTAGTATTATAATGTGGGTTTCTATAAATTGTGTTTTTAAAGATTCATCTTGCATTTTGTGAGTGATATTATACGAGTAAACAAATGTTATGAGTAAACCAAAAAGGCAAAACTGTCTCGGCTGATGGTATGGTTGTCGAAAAACGGTAATTTTCCCTCGTCGAAGAAAGTTAAACGTTTTGTTCACAACACGGCTCATTGATGATTTCAAAGTCCAAGTCGTAATTCCAAAAATAGTTTAGACTGCAGCAAAACACATCCGATAACCGTATGAAACGTACCAGCCGAAGTTCCATGATTGTTGGACGTGCTTTGCCGGCGCGGGTCAAGGACAGCACGTAATTAGTCTCGCGCGGCATCGCTTCGTAAGTCATATAGCCAGCCTCCTCATCGTCACTGTCGTCTTCATTGCGCCGCGGTTTATCATATCTTTCACACGTTATGTATCCGATATCGTCAATATCCTGCGTCGAGGAACGCGAGTTTTGATACAGAGGTTGTAAACTTGTAATTCGAGCAGCGTATCATACATAAAATAATAGAGGGCAATAAACAACCCGAAATATGCGTTTTTCTGGTAACATTACACCGCCAACTGTGATAACGGACAACCGCAAATTCCTACCTCCTTTCTCCGATTGTTTAATTATCACAGGAGAAATTTGCCGGAACGGAAGCAAGAAAGTCTCGTACGATAACAATGCTTATACAACACTAACAATAAAGATAAAGCGCAAAAACGGAACAAAGGGACAGAACAATTCAGACAGAAAAACAAACAATAAAATTTTTCACAGCTGTAGCCAACAAAAACCGGTAAAAGTCAATATTAATTTTGCTAGCTATGAAATAATTTTCGTTAATTATCAAACAATTCATGGAGTAAAATTTTTTTCAAAATTCTAGTTCACAAATACAAAATTCAGAAAAATCGCACAGAAATTCAGAAAATCTCAACCTATATAAATCACATTTTTTACATCTATGAAATGCCAAAATATCAATTTATTCACGCACTCCATTCAACGCACTCGATGGAGAGATTTCAAAAGCCAAAGTTTTGAAACAAAATCCACACATCACAGTAAAGCACTTCACAGTGTAATGCGATCAAAACCACCGCGAAAGTCACGGTAGCAGCATAAAGCAGCAGCTGGCTACCAACCTGAGGGACTTCCTCGTCCTCCATCGGAGGGGAGATGGTCGTAATCGGAACAACGGAGATCTCCTGCTGGTCATCGGCTTTAACCGGAGTCACACTAAACCGTGTGGTGGCAATTTGCGGAGAATCCGACATTTTGCGCCAATAAGGGATAGAATTGTCAAATGATCAAATCACTATCCTTGGGAATTCGATCATGAAGTAGCACAGAAACCGAAACAACAATGTTCAGTCGCGGAGCGCCGTTAGCAGCACGCCACCATACTGTACCACTTCTGTCACTGAAGCGGCGCTTTTAAACACGCGGTAAATGGATAGGCAAATAAAGTCGAACAGAAGCTCCGTCCAGCCGATAAATGCTTGAAGTGATACGATTCAGCGGAACTCAAAAGATAAGTACTACACACAAGCTGTAGCTGCAGCATTTACCGCAGCAAGATCACCCATCATATGGATGATGGTTCACAGGTATGACACGGCTGTTGTTCTTAGATTCTGCACGAGGAGTCAGATATACATGACTTCAACACTTTAACAGTAATAATACTACACTGCTGTCGAAAGGAATTATGATATTATCGTCTAAACTGCAGAAATTAAAAACGAAAAGATGAAAATTACGTAAGCTGTAAGGCTGTAAGCAGAGCAAAATGCAAATGCTTTAACTTGCGCAAAGGCGGCAAATTGTTTACAACGTCTGAATAATGCAGCGATCGGCAAGCGACTCATACCGGCGATTAAATCGACAGTTCGACACGGTTTTTGCCTATAAAAACATCACCAACCAACAAGGCGCAGGGCAGAATATCAGCCAGCTTTAGCGGTGGTCGCGCCGAGGAGGCAGTTGCCATGGCTATAAAGAAACTTCCACGGCCAGCAGTTACGTCAAGAACATCTGTCCCGCTTTTTCTGAACATACAGATGCATTTCTAGCCCGATAGCCATTTTTTAACAAATAAGTTATAAGTTATAACTTATAACTTATAAGTACTGTAAAAGTTTTATAGGAAACAGTCAAATTTTTCATTTTAATTTGATAGCAACATAATTCGTGATTCTCGCCGAGACTGCAGACTGGCAGTGTGTCATTTTGACGTCACTAACAAACAGGGATTTTGGAGTGCGCCAACAGAGAATTATGCATTCGCTCTGTTTCTGTTCGTGTGCTAAAATTTTCGAGGCGGTAATGGAATACCGTGGCCGTAGCATTAGCGCTAAATTTAAGAAAACCGTAAACATTTTTATCACACATTTTTTGGTCGTTTGCAGAGAATGGTTTTCTGTAAATTTTCATGTATCTGTCCAATTAATCAACAACATAGTTTGCGAGCGCGCACTGTTTAAAAAGTGCCGGGATAAGCACTTGATGTTATGGGCCTCCGATGACTTCCCGGCGCACCGTAGGCGCACGGCTGCCAACCGCCACAGGGTACCATCCTGGCGAGAATCGTCAATAACAGCACCATCACAGCAGATTTTCAGTTTTCCGAGTTTATGTAATTTTTATTGACATTTTATTTAGTAGTATTATCCAAACAAATCTCGTGTGCCATATTGTTGACTACCTGAAACTTAAAAGCTATGAGTATTTCTATGCTTGCTGGCTTGCAGAACGGTTGCCTCGATTAGCTTGTGCAGAATAATAGGTGAATGGAGGAGGAAAACGAGATCCTCCAGCCGTGCAGCACCAATGCACCATTTTCTGGTTAATTTCCCGTCTTTTCGGATGATCATTTAACTTTGACGTCTTGAGAATGTTGATAGATAGCGCAGTCGATCAGGAGAGCCTGTGCACACGGTTTTACAATCGTCTGCTGCGTAGCAGTCGCAGTGGTGAACAAAAACGCAATTTGATCTTGTGCGCTGCTGATGTGGACGCTCTGTGTGCCTTGAAAATCTTTCTCCATCTGCTGACATGCGATCAGATCCACTATTCTCTGGTCATATGCACCAATATGACGGAGATCCAGGAGGCCGTCAAAGTCCATGGCAAGGACGTTCACAATGTGATCCTGATCAACTGCGGAGCCACGGAGAATCTGGCTAAACTCCTGCGTCCTCGCGATCATGTTCGCCTGTACGTCATCGACACGCATCGGCCCATCCACGTGTCCAATCTGTACGGGCAGAGCGTCTACATCCTCACCGATAATTTCTTCGTGCCCTCGGCGCCCGTCTTCGAGGACGTGTATCGTCGGGGCGACGAAGAGAAAACAGACTATCCCGTACGCGATTCCGAGCGCTCCGATTTTGAGTACGAGATGATCGAGCGGGGCGACGTGTATTTCGTTAAGAAGTTGAATAAGGAGACGCAGCGGGAGGAAGATGTGCGAATGTATAAGCAGTGGAGTAAAAAGACTTTAAAGGAATGGGAGAAGCGAGCGGACCGCTGGCGCAAGGTGTACTACAAGAACGCCTGGCATGAGCGGTCGTCTGCATTGAAAATGTTCGATTTGGCCTACATGCTCAATAAAGACGATGTTAATTTATTTTTGTGGGCGCTGGCGGGAATCTGTGATATGTACATGCAGAAGAGGATCCTCAAGAGTGATTTCGTTACGGTAAGGTTTTCCAAGAGGTTCGCGAATAGTGACGAAATTTTTCGCTGTTAGCCAGATAATGCGTAGCACTGGATGCTAAATTGCTTAAAGGATTACTTGCGTTGCCTGCAAAATTGGTTAAAATTATGGTGGAGTTATGTTTTTCGAAAAAGAATTTTTTAATGGAATTTTCTTGTAGGTACGTGTTTCCGGTTATATTTCTTTTATGCATGTATTTTCAGTTAAACTTTACCGTTTTCGCAGAAGAAGTATGCTCTGGAACAGGGAAGTGCATATGCACGTAGAAATAATAATATCATCTTTAATGTTTTTTTCCCAAAGGAATTGCACTGTAGAGAATTATTTTTCATGCATTTTTATCTTTATGTCTTCAATATGAGAAACGCTTAACATACCATTATATGTTGTGGCTTTATTTGCTTGTTTAGGAGAGTGCAGCGTTGCAAGGCCATATAATCCGTCTCCTGCACCGTGTCGACGCCAATAACAAGCAGACCCTGCGTATCTCCTACACCAGGGACCTGGCGCTGCATTTCTACCGCCAGTGGTCGGTGTTTGAGAGCCTTAGTCATACTCCCTATACTACCGCTACTTTCCGGCCCTGGGAAGAGCAGGGACAGCGTAATCTGCAGGACTTTTTGGTGGATATGGGATTGTCATTGTCGCAGTGCCGGATGAACTACAATGATGCATCCATGGATATGACGGTGCGAAATAGTCTCTTAGACTGGTTTAAGGAGAAGGCGGATAAACACGATATCCCGGAAGTCATCCAGCCGACCTTTATAGCATCCTATGCATTTAATCAGAAGTTTCAGGTATATGCCGTGCGGTTTTATTCTTTACGCCACGATTGTGATGGTTTCCGGTGTAATCAATCAGTCTAACTGCAAGCTTCCTTGCTGTAGTAGGGATTAGGCGATCATATTTTACTACATTGTTGGTTTTGTATTTTTAGCAGTAAAACCTTGCTTTTTGAATTGGAATTTGATTTTGCAGATCTGTGATTTGGCGCTGGGATTGTTTGCGTGTTTGACGGTCCGTGAGCAGCATTCTTCGAAAGATAACTTTCACCAGGCGCTGGATATCCTTGATCCACGCCATCTTTACCGTTTAGACGCGGCGTTAGATCTGGGGAAACAACAGTTGATGGTTATACGGGAATTCGTCAAGAGTGCTATCCAGGAAAAACTGTTTACCGGTGTTCATGGTTGTTTTTTCCAGGTATATCTATGGTAATAAATAAAGACTGTGGAAACGAAAATTAGGCTATTTTATTTACCTTGTTCTCGCTATGTTTGGTTTTAGCGCCCTTTTTCTGTAAATTAGTAGAGTTAAGCAGCAGTGTATAGCGTTGTAGCAAGCTTAGTTTTGATTAGATCTGCTTAATTTATTGCTGTAGGCTTCCTTGGGGAACCTCAATCTCTCAACGGACGGCATCCGTTACATTGGTTGTCCTGAAGTGTTGATCCCCTTGGCACATTACCTCCAGCGCTGCTACGTGATGAACCAGAAGGGGAAGAAGATTCGTTCTCTTTCTTTCGTCCTCATCGCGGAAATGTTTTCGACAGCGGGCGAAGTTAGCGATTACCTTTACCTGGTCGGACTGCCGCCGTGGGAACCGGAGACTATAAAGAACTCCATGGGAACTCTTTTCGACCGGGCAGCGGCGTCATCGGGAGTGGAGATGCATCGTGATTCGTTTGAGAAGTTTTTGGTGAGAATCCCTAAAGCTGGGAAGCAGCTTTTCATGGAGCATATGGTGTACCGATTCATGGATCAAGACACCACGGAATTCGAGACGTTAGTCAAAGAACGCAGTGAACGCATTAAACGAACGAAAGAACGGCAAGCTAAAGCAATGTTGGTAGAAAAGGCGACAGAGGCTGAAGAGCAAGAAAATTTTGAAGCGGATTTCGATGATTAACGGTGCCTGATGTCGGTGCTGTGCCATGTCTGGCAGGGCTGAATCCCAGTATTACGAATAAGCACTAACAATATTAAATTGACTTAATTCCGATTTGAACAGTTTTGGGTTCCTTTCTGATTCTTTTTATCAGTTATGACTGGCGGTTCTTCTGGTAAAACTTCAGGTTATGACGTTCGAATTTTGTACAGTTTACAACTTCACAAAGCGTTTTTGCTGCAGTTCTCATGGTCGTAAACTGCGCCTGTTAATGCGCATTTGTGGTCACTGTAACGTGGGTCGTGGAATAAAGTTTTCTGGTTTTGCTTGGATTTATTATGTGCAACACCTTACACCTGCAACTATAATAAGTAGAACTGTGTCAGGAGAAGAGAAATTTACCGAATTTTTTGCAGTTTTATGCATGGGCCTTTTGTCAGTGTACATTTGCAAATTAGAGTAGCTGATAATGATAACGGTTCTGGAATTTTCTTCGTCATTCGTGTAAAACTGATTCTTCGGTCAATTATAGCAGCGGGTCCAGACTTTTAAAAATTTAATTAACTAATGCGGAAAATAGAGATTTGACATACGAATTATCTCGCAAAAAGTAAACCGCCTGTACCCGCAGGAATGACAAACATTCAACAGTAGACATAAAATTATGCTGCACCACACTTAATTGAATACTAGTTCTAAGCCACGGACCCATCACAATTACGTGATATAAACAGACAAACCAAACGTCACCGTAAAGACCGAATCCTGTCGGGAACATTACTCAGATCCCGTCTATATTTTCATAATAATCATCTACCATCCTGCAACACTTAATACCGATATTGTTCTAGGCAAAAGACAACGAACAAGACAGAAACGAACACTACAACAAAACATGCAATACACTGAATTACAGACAAAACACAACACACAGGAAACTCCTAATACAAGGCACACGTAAATGGCTCAGTTCTTCTGCGAAGCAGTGCTGAATGTATTTCATATCCACCGTGTGAAGGCAAAGGTCATCCAAGCCCCATTCGGTCGGCTATTCTTGACACCGGCAAAAAAACGGCAATCTCCACATCCACGCATCCAAAAACAAACAACAAATCAACACGAAATAATACGGATTAGATTATTGCAGCGGTTGATTAAATTCTTGGTCCGTTGATTGAGCAACCGGGGATACTGAGCGCGAACGACTACCCGAATGCCGATTATGAGCAGTATCATCCGGTGAATCCGGATGCGACGGCGAACTCATGGCCGCTGCCGATGACGGATTAATGCGCTTTTCTTTCTGTCGTCGATTACAGAACCACACCCGCACCACCTCCCGCTCCATCTGTAAATTATGGGAAATGGTAGCAATTTCCTCGGAGGTCGGCTTGGGATTCAGCAGGAATGCTCGCTCCAGATTCGTCCGCACATTGGTCTCAATACTGGTCCGCTTCTTACGCCGTCGTCCAATATTCTCAATAGCGGGCGGTGCTGGATTTGTGTACACCAACGTTCCGCCATGCCGGCTGGCGTTTTCAGCATCCTCCAGCCATTTCTGCAGCAATGGTTTTAGTTTGCACATGTTCTTGAAGCTCAAATTCAATGCCTCAAAACGGGAAATGGTAGTCTGGCTGAAGTCATTGCCGTATAGTTTTCCCATGGCCAATCCCACATCACCTTGTGTAAACCCTAAGAACAGCGCCAATTTGTCATAAGTCGTACATACTGTAAAACACGGAACATCCTGTCAGAAACAAAAAGGGTGCAAATGCAAGCATGAACTTGCGTGATACGTATTATAAGAAATCTAAAACAGAAGACACAATGTCATATAATCTGCCCAGTATCTACCATTGAACTGCAACGTACTTGCAGTTCGAACGTGCAAGAATCACCAGATCTTAAAAAATCCTAAAGTTTCTGATAAACGTCGTGCTCCAGAGGTTACAAAAAAATCCACAAGCAAAAATGCAATGCAAATGCAAAATCCAATTTTCGATTGTGGATTATTAAGCACTATGAAATCGATTTTTCAAACTGCAAAAACAATAACGAAGTAAAAAAAGGCATACAACTACGCAAAACGAAAAAAAACCAAAACAGTAACCAATAAATGAATTCAAGTAGCTTTGCTTATATTAGGTTATCATAATCCAAGCATAAATGGGCTTTCTGAATCGAGACTGTAAAGAAATTCCAAATTTAAAGAGGGCCCACCTAATTTAATCCGCCGTTGTTTGAACGATTTGGCAAACTGCTCCAGCTCCTCCAAATCCAGCATCTGGTCCTGTGCGTCCTGCGCATCCCGCGCGCGGCTCCCCGCCCCGGACAAATGCGTCGTGGAATGTTGAAACTGTCGCGCTTGCAGCACGGTTTTCGGCAGCGTCGGCATGCCGCCCTGCCGCTGCTGCGTCAGCGAATTGACGCGATGCCGGCCGGGGCTGCGCGGAATGATGTGGGGACTGTAGGGCGACTCGCTGCGGCCCGGACTGCGCGACCGGCGCAACCCATTCAACGACTCTGCCACCGTGACCACGCCCGATCCGTTCATTCCGCCGCTGCTGGACCGGTACACTGGCCCCGCTCGGCTATGGCGGCCGTGCGAATACTGACGGTCAGCGCCGCCACCGGCGGACAGATGGGCGGTCGGAGAGGGACTGCGCGATAGGGAGGCGTCGCGCGACGGCGACGGGGAGATGACGGCCGAAGAGGTGGGGGAGTCGTTGGTGGAACGGCGTTTGGCCGCATTATGAGCAAACGTGTCGGGTGACAGGGCGGAGAAGGCGGCAGCTCCCGGCATAACCTGCACGTTGGGAATTTTTACTACAGCGTGAAATTTCCGAGGGGCAAAACCGAGACGAACCTGTGACGCCATCATGAACGGCAGCATTGGGTTGAGGTTAGGGACGAACTGGCCGGCGCTCCACGCTTGTTGCAGCATGAAGAGCTGCTCCATGGTTGGTGTGGGCATCGTAACCGATGAACTGCCGGTTGGCATCTGAAATATTTAGAAGACCGATGTGGAATACAGTACGAAAAATAAAATTAATAATTACTGCATCATATTTTATTTAAGAAAGCGAAAAAAACAGCGCAATTTTAGTATTTAATGACTGCACAGCTCGGGTACTTGTCGCAGCGATGGGACTGGTGCGCAAGCTCACAAACATCGTCAAACAGCGCACTGGCCGCTGGTTTTGGTTTGATGACGTTGTTTGATGACGTCAACTAACACCTGACGCATGAACTGATTGTGACGCACATGATCACCAAGTGAACCTACCACCACGCATCCTATTTAACTGACAGTTACGTAAGTACTTACTTCGTTGAAGGGCGTATTATTTTGTGTACTAGTAGTCTAGTACATTATCGCATATCAGAGATTTGAAGTATGAAAAATTTTACAAAAAAACAAAACAGAATTTACCATATTCTGCGCTTTTGCAAAATCTGGATGTTAAAATAATAAAATCTGCCGACTCATTCACGGTATGTCGCAGTAATCATGCCTTTTGCCTGGCTAATCTAGCTGTCCTTAAGTGACATTGCAGAATGTAAATAACCATTGAAGCTGCTCTAATCAAGTGTGCCCTAATCAGATGCAAATATTGCACTTTCTGCGTACTACGGATGATTTCTTAATGGTGGATTTGTTATTACCGGAAGTATGCCATCCCGGGTCCGATTGCATAACCGATAAACGAACCACGGCAGCTGATCAGCGAATGATAGATTTGCATGCTCTGATTAGAAGTTGTTGGCACTGCGGTGTACAACAACGACCGTAAAAAACACACAGGGAAAAAGTGTGAGAAAGTCAACCTCCGCCAAGTCGCCAACAGCTGATAAGCCCTGATTTTTTTAGCAATCAAAGTAATATTAGGAAAACTATATTTATATAGAATTATTATAAAAATGTTATTTTCAATATTATATAAGTAAATGTCGATTAGGAACGTACTACGTACCTGAGCGAGTTGGTTGCGTATTGCCGCTTCTTGAGCTTTATACATGGCCAAGAGGACGTTAGCCAGTTCGGGATTAGTGGGAAGGCTGGGCGTGGGCTGGTGTCCAGCGGCGGACAGCCCGGCATGCAGCGCTTGAGCAACGGCGGGTGGGGAATCGGACCCTGAGCGGACGGCCGGCTCGGCGGACGGCGACCGGTGAGTGTTGGCCGAGTGGATTACACTGCCACTGGTGTTGCTAGTGCGATCATACGGGAATGAGGAGGTAGATGTGGAGAGATTGGCGGGGGACTCAGCATCCTGCCGACTGTATTCGCCGGCAGGCGGTGAGCGCTTTGGTCGTTTGCTTGAGGAAGACGCGACGGCCGACGGGGTCTGGGGCGGGAATTGAGCAGTGGTCTGTGAATGATTGCGAAGATGGCTGCCGCCCATGGCGGCAGTGTCCGTGGAGGGGGAACTGGATGACCGGGAGGACGGTGAGTCACGGCTGCTGCTTCCGGTCGGAGCGCTGCCTCGGGGGGTGTGCCGCATCGCGTAGGGATGGCTGGTCGGATAGTGGTGACCTTTGTGGTGGTGCTGGTGGTAGTGATGCGTGCGCACGGGAGGTGCAGTGTGCCGGCGGTGAACATGGTCGACGGCGGGTGAGCGCCGATGACTGCCGCTGCCGGACATGTACTCTCCCTCCGGAAAGTCCTTCTTGAGCATTTCGCGTTCTGCCATAATTGCCACTGTCGACATTGGTCTGCAGCGCCCTGTCTATGGCACCCTTCAAAATCTGTCCCACGTTCCACTTCCGGCCCCTCGAGTCGCAGCGCGACCCCGAAGAACATCCGGTGGAATACCGTTATGTTTCTATGTCCAACTGATGATAACAAAACAACAGGAAGAAAAATGAGGTTTCCAAAACATCAACTTTCCCGGACAATCATATCGACGGGAACGACGGCGGTTCGGTCACCACTGCGGAAAACCAAGCAGCATGATATTATTTACTGTTAATCGTATCAGATTTTTAAGTGCAGACTGTGCAGTCATAATAATTATTTGATATAATATTAACAATGCCAATGCTTGTACTGAGCTCTCGATCGATCTCCTTGAAAAGAGTGATCCATACTTTTGCCGAAAGACTACTCGTAAGTCGTAGTAGGTGCCGGCTCAAAGTTTTGATTTGCGAATTAATTTGGAAAATGATCCATATCAAAATTTCCAACCGATGAGTACTTCAGAGATTACGTATTGGCGTACATTGGTCACACAGCTACGAGCAGCATATTTGTTGCTGCTGTAATACAGTGCAGCCTAGAGTAGCGCATACAGCTGCATATTGTACCATTAATTATCATAAATGGATTTACAGGATCTCTACCGTATCCGTTTTCCACTATGACAAGCGAAGCATGTGTGCCAAATGGAATGTTTTGCTTCAAGATTAAAAGAAGACACCGCAAAACTACCATCATAAAATGCAAAATTGTCTGTGATTAATATCTTTTGAAGGAAATTATTACAAACCACCTGCCAAAATCCTGACTTTCTCCATGCACGCGGCTTTAAGCGCAGTGACGATGTTGCAGTGCCGTAAATGTGTTTGTTTCCACTGAACGCATCACTGCTTCGTCTTAAGAATCTACATGTACGACTGTTACCATAATCATAATTATAACTTTAACACTATCAGAATATAAAATTCTGCAAAGAGAAAAAAACAACATTTTGTTCTCCTACTCGCACTACTCGCACAGTGATAACATTACAACCGGATTTGTTATAATTATTTGATTTACTCTCCTACGAGATTGATAAAATAATATTTGGTTCAGCGCCTCCTCATATGTTTTTACTAAACCAAATTCCAATAACGAAGTTGAGTAAAAAGTAGAAACATTACCAACCTCTGCCGGTTCTAGCGGTGACCTTTAGTTTTTTTTCTAGATGTTTTTAGTCAGTGGATTAACAGTTTCTCCATTTTTCACAAGAAACTCAAAAAGGGGTACGACGAGTTTAATGCTGGATATGGTTAATCGTTGTTTGTACAAATTCTTTTAGTAAAGGTAGAGTCAAATGCGCAATGGTGACAACGTGGGGTAATATAAGGTACACATATGATTCAGAATATGTATGTTTGGATTCACTACAAATAGTAACAACATACTGACGAGTTCGCAGCGCAAATCGTTGGATACTCATAATACACCTGATCTTTCTGTGAAAAACATGAAAAATAGTGCCCATTTCGCATTCCCTATGAATTTCCATCATGATCACTAATATGCTTGTCATAAACAGCAATCATCTAAATGCCCACAGGTCATTCAGAACTTGATCTACAATAACATGCATACATATTCCATAAAATTTAGGAATCTCGGCAGCTCGTAAGGCAGACGAAGAAGCCACCGAATGAACAAGTCGCAAAGCTTCGTTACGTTTCAATAAGGTTACCTAGCTGCATGGTTTACGTTTTGCATCATTGGTCATTGGCCCGTAATGCATTTCATATCGGTAATGCTGTCGTTCCGCAGGCATATGCATACCGGGTAGTCTGGTACCCAGCTGAACATACAAAGATTTACACCAAAACGTACCATGTTTTATCATAGTAGTAAATACATTTTCTAGGCCGAACATGTTTATCTTACGTAATATTTTCAAAATAATTTCGGTACGTCTATTATAATAATAAATACATCTGATAATGTTTAGGAACAGGTTTATTATATAGATATTAACAGTTAAACGCGTTTTTAAAACACACGTTGTTAAACAGGAAATCACCATGCTACAAAAAAACTTACATTGCAAACTGTGAGTTCTAAAAACCTAAAAGTGCAAAAGCAACAGGTTGCAAAAAACTATAAGCATAATTACTGCAAGTTTAATATTATGAATATCGACGGTTACGGTATCTGGGGTATTTCCATAAGCGTGTTCACTAAACGAACTGCCGTAATCTTTAACCAATTAGCTATGTCCTGGTTAGCAAATGCTCTCTATACAATTACCGTATATTAAATTTAATTCTATCAATCGTACCGGTGTATAAGAAAACGGATCCTTATAGTGTCAGAAGTGTGAGATGGAGCACGTTCTGATGGAAATAATAAATGATATACCTGTACGCGAAACCAAGATGTGTATATCTCGGGTAAGTTTTGGAAGCACAATTTATAATGGTTATTTTGCAGCAGTACAACAAGTAAGGATCATTTGGCCGTCTGGGAATCCCCAGCTAATGCATAAACATCAAACGGATCGCGATTAATGCCGGTATGCATCACAGTAGGGTTAATCATAAAAAATTGCATGCTTAGTACACTTTGAACTAAGTATTCAGATTTTCCTTAACTGACTAAAGATTTTATGCATAATGGCCCCAGGGATCTATGCATATAGCGATTCACAATATGGCCAATAATTTCTTCTTGGAACTTTCGTCATATATGCAGCTTTTAATGCTGTTTAATTTTTGCATATAAGGTTTACGGCGATTACTCATCTTGTTTTTAGAAAATGAAGTGGCTGTTTGATTGAACGTTGGGGGCATTTTGATTCGAAATCATATCCGCTAATGACGGCGGTGTATCGTTTACCCGCTTAATTCCATAAACCAAGTGGGCAAACAAGTGTATGTCATCGCCATCCAGATATCAACCAATTTTTCGTTCATATATTTAGAAAATCTTGTAAAAACTAATTCATTAAGGCATACGCCGCAAACCTTCGGTCTCATACAGAGGAAAAATGTATACATATGTATAACCTAAACTGATTACGGAATTGCGAACTCTTACATAACCACCGATTCCAAGTAAAGCACAAGTTTGAAAAAAGCTTTGCAGTTTACAAAACTTAACCAGAATACACTACAAGTATCCAGTATTTAACCAATATTTAACCAAGTACAAGTATTTAACCAGAAGGCTGTACAAGAACAAAACCACAAACGTTTACCTTTAACTGTAACAATGGTTGTGCCGGCTGTCCGTAAACAATTCGATGCGGTACTTGTATATTTACTAGATCGTTTATTTTGGGAGTACTGTGCAAACAGCAAAAAACGTTTACAGTATGCAGTTGTGCATTAGCTGCTAATCAGTTTAACTTTTGTAATCAAAGATTCAAAGGAAACGCATGTTAACTAGTGTAAAAAATTTGTGAATATGCCTTACCTTTCTATAACGTGGAGCATGTTCTGTATTCACACTTGCAGGTGCTTTTATGTAAAATGACTACGATAATAACCAAGCACAAATTTAAGTGTTTTTAACAGAGAGTCAGTAAGATAAAGACGAAAACATAAAGCCGTATCAAGATAAACCTGTAGAACCAAGCATTCGATGCAAATTGGGTAGAGTTTTTCAAAATTTCACGCGAAGACAGGTGCATCGGCCAAAGAATCATGTTGATGCCGCAGCTATTTTGACCGCCAAACTTGCAACCTGTCCTTAGATGTACGCCATCATTATTCAACAATTTTACTTCTAGATCTTCCGCTCGCTAGTTGGAAAATCAAAGCCTGGCAGGCAAATTTTCGATCATGCCGGTTGTTATTCATCGCATTTTCATATATTTATTATAACTATCATTCCGATTTTGTATAAGTACCGTACAAGCTGTCTGTCGGACCAGTACCGTAATGGACCAGCGGTGCATCCAATTCTATCTCGAACTCACTGCACTTGATTATGCGCGGTATATCTCATCTACCGGCAAAAGTACAGTTCACTGATATTGCGGCACATTTAGGTACAATATTTGTACCTTCACGATCACGAGCACAAGTTTTCTTGGTTTTGTAGTTCAAATTTTCTCCCAACAAGTAGCGAAACTTTCATTAAAGAGTCAGATGGTGCGCAAAAATATCGACGGTCGTCCTTCAGGGCAACGATTAACCTAAAGTATCTACTGTGGATATAATTAATATATGCGCACTTTTGACTTGTACGCTAGAATTTAGGAAAATTAATCATGCGTCCTTTCGTTTTACAAAAGTTTGATGTTATCTTACTGTACGACGTAGGCGTAAAATTCTAAATTAAGTGCGTAGCTTGACAACTGCAGCTTGTTATTTTATGAGCAAAATGTATCATTAGCAATATATCTGAAATCAAGATTCTGCAACAGGAAGCATAAAAAACCAAAGATTCTCGGATTTTAGGTTGTTATTGTCTTTTAGCGTATTTTATCGTTTAAAAGATACTTTCTGGCTTTAATTTTGTACACCACTGACGTTCGTAAACACAAACATACCAAAAATAATTGTAACAAGCGAATTAGTGGGTCGGTTCGTTTATATAGCAATCGTAGCAATATGCGGCAGATACATCATACACGTATACATATCGCCATAATATTACAACTTGACCCGGCACTTTTCACACACACGTGGAGCACTTATGTGGTGGCTGAAGTCATAAAGCGAAAAAACTTCCGATTCGCACTTGTAATTCGTTAACCTCTTACTTTATACGCAGTTTGATACAATTGTTGCGGAAAGACTGAGACAGTTGCAGGACAAAATCAATTATTTAGAAAAGAAAACACTGGGAGACAATAATTAAACGGTCTTGAACGCTCATAATACAAAACTTTCAATACTCAGAATTAAGTCAATTAACAGATTTCAAAACATTCACCAATAATATGCTGAATGAGTACTTACCGTTAGCTCAAAATATTTACCAATGCAATAAACTGTTTTAGGTGGAATCTGCGATTTTCTCCAGCATATTGTGGAATACTTTTTAATCCAGATCCATAAATATACAGATCACGCTGAAGAAGGCTTTAAAATTATTTCATAACTCTGTCGCAGATATGAATTACAAGGCAGCGGCTTGACAATCCATGCGACTGTACGTGCAGTTATTGTATCAGTTAAGAAATCAACGGCGAGGTTGTCAGATGTAAGAATACCGATTTATTATACATTTGTTATTACCGCCACTCATATATGCGTACGCGTACAATCTATACATAAAACTGCTTTAAATATGCGCCGTCTTGCAACAATGACGTTTTCTTTTCTGCATCGAAGTTTTTATGAAACCGAGATTATGCGTAAAAGGTGGTGCCAAACAGCGCGTTTGTCCGCTAAATCGGCAAAAGCTTCTTGAGTCTTCCATCGGAGCTGTATGGTAACAATAAAACACCCTATAATAAGCCGTGATATTGACAGCCCGGTAGCAAAATGTTGCCGTACACCTACGAGCAGTCTTATACCACAAACGTACTCGTCTGTACAACGTTCTTAATACTTCTTATAGATAAACTTAGAATATTCGGAACATGTTTCGTCGGCACGTATCCATTTAATCTGCTTATAGCATATTTCGGAAACTGTCTCTCCAAAAAATGTAGTCGACCACAGTCAACACATGCGGATATATCACTGTATCGAAATTTTCATCAAAACTACCATTGTTATCCCAAGTATTGCAATAATAAAATTGTCGCTTGTTACGGAAACCAGAAAACGTTGTGAATTCATACGAGTTGTCTTATTAAAGAACATGTCGCATAAGCAACCCATGCATAGCATAATAATTATTAGCGTTGCTTGTCATATCATCTCGTTAACAAATTCATTAATTTTATAAGTCTCGAAATTGACGGTTCAGGTGCTATCTTGCAGCAGGTGCTAGACAGCGTGATACGGATTGCATACGCAAACGAGCAATTATGTCTACACTTCACTCCACTTGAATTCGAGTCTATTAAACTGGAATAATGAAGATAGAAAAACTGCATCAGGAACCTGGACAATTTCCGGGATAAAATTTAAGTATGGGCCGGTTCACTGTGTTAAATAGGTAGTTTGCTTACGGTAAAATAATATACTGAAGTAACACCCTATCTCAATTTTTAGTGGCTCCCACATTAAATTTTGTGATGGGGACATCCAAACGGTTACCGGCAACCACACGCTGCCAGTTTGTGTATACCGGATGCGCTACACAAAATGTCACATAACATCGTATCTGGATTTAAAAATCAAAGGAAAAAGCATGCACAGCATCACGCATACTAAACTATGGATATGACATTAATAATCGCTTGAGTAGGTGGAGAATATTCCATTATTCATATGGTTCCTTATGATATGTATATGAGCGCGTGCATGATATGGCAGCCTGGCAGGTAACACTTCACAACTGGAAGGCTGTTTACCTTTTTTCTGCGAATTTCAAGCAAGCTTTTACATATTTCTCTTGCATAATAAGTGTATACAGCACATGAATATTCGCCGTTGTTGGCGTTGTTGACGACCCCAACTCCTTGAGAATTGCGGTGGTGATTATTAACAAAATGCTTCTCAAATATGTATAGATGTGATGTAGCGCACACTGCACCGCGAGCGCACTGCCTGGGCGACACTCAAACCGGCCAATCTCATCCACGTTTATTATTATGTAGGAAATGCGCCGGAGATTAGCTGTGCTAGTTTAGATGGAGAAAATTCATATTCATAACCGCCGATATGCAAAATATCAAGCGCCGACCAGTTTTCCAGCAAAGCCGGACTGAAATAATATTCCGCATAAAATCTGTAAATGCACGCCTCCGCACATTTTCTCGCTTTCGACAAACAAGATCATTTGCATGTTGAAGTCGAAAGTTACAAACTCGACTGACAGGTTTCTTATTACGTGAGATCCCGGCTATGCGCATATAATTTCTTTTCATCCTGTCGACGCTTTGAATACCAGCGGTTAAGAGCTAGCTTTAGTGTGTACCAAATTTATAGCGCCTTGAAAATCTGCAAATACTTGTATTAAAATAAATGCAGATCTTAGTTGTGCGACCGGTACCTGTGCGTGTTAGCACAAACAACAAAAGTTTCATTTGCACAGTTATAAATTACAAAAAAAACAAATCTTAAACATGTAACATCGTATTTATGTCCAAAAAAGGCAAAATCGGTTTAAAACTGGATTAGTGATGGGTTAGCACATAATGAGCGGTGATTATTTCATGTTTTACGAAATATGTTTTGAAATTGTTGAAAGAAGTGTTTAGTTGTTCAACTTGTTCTGATTACATCCTCCCCAAAGGCTGTTAAACAAGTGACGGTGCTATCTTACACTTAATGTTATGTGCAAATGATGAAAGAACCACTGATTTTTAAAAATTTAAACGTCGTATAGCGCTGATGGTGCTGCGACTGGAAAACACACATTTAATGCGAATCTGTGATCCTAGTGTACCGCCAACTGCAACGGCATACATTCTCACGAAATTCACCATGGGAATATCGCGCCCGAATAAGGCACGCCCTTCAGCATTATATCTGAATGCAAATGTTTCGAAGATTCGTTTTACAGTTTTGCGATTATATAAATATAAACTGGCAATGGTGAAAAGGTCGTAAATGTAGAAAAAAAAAGAAACATTTTGCTGTTTTGCCTTACGAAAATGCGTATCCTGACTACACTGCTTTCTAATTTTAAGATTCTAACTTGTACGTGAATCACATGTATAAACGTATATTTGCCTCCACGGTCCACGGATTCATGTACTTATCTGAAAAATAATTTACTTTCTACGAAACGTCACAAGTTTTGTCAGGAACAACTAATCGAAACTTATACGAAAAAAGTAAATGATCTTCTTTTTCGCAGCGCATGATAATCCTTATCAGCTTATCTGTACTCAGTTCAGATTTTAAATCATATCCCTGTGACATGATGCTTTAAAACGGGGAACAGAGGACAATTTTTAAGATTTCTCACACCTGTCTCTAATTTAGGTTGTTAGCAGAAACAGTTGTTTCAACTTATTTGCAAGCTAGAAGTGCGTACTAGCCACTAGGTAAAAGTAAAAATTAAAAGGACTAAATTTGCCCACACAGAAAAATTTTATGCTACAAGACTGCAAGTACTAAGTACAGTACTATACCGGCCCTACAAATTGCACCGGTATCGGTATGATCCCCCTGTATTTGAAAGCACTCAAAACTTGGACATCTTGAACTGTTAATTAATTTGCTTAATAAATTTGTTGAAATTTCTGCGCTAATCAAAGCATTTTCGGTTGTACAGTATGTGTAAACTGTTTAGTTTGCACTTTGCAGCATACCCAGCATTAAGCCCGAATTTGTCGCCGGTCGCAAAAAATTCTCATCCGTCATTTCCGGAGACCGCAGCATGTTCCAAATTTGTGGTATTTTCGGCAGCGTGTGTAGTGCAGTCGAAGTGTCGGTATATCTACCGAAGGACCACCCCGTTGTAAAACACGACCGATCGCTCGGCTGGCGGTGCGTATGCCGTATGAAAATCAGGAGTAATAAAATGTATGAAGAAAAAACAAGCTCAGCTTATCGTGATCATGTAACTCGATAACTAGCCAAATAATTAATCTCCAGCAATTTAATTTGCTACCGCAGGGGTTAATCTGGACAGTTCCATTCAATGAACCTCATAGTAACAGACTTTTTTAAAATCGCGTGTTCTGCCAGAAATGCCTACGAACTTCGACCCTTTACAGAAATACCGAAAACTCGGTACACATAAAAAATAATGGTCGTGCAATGGATTACTTCTTACAAGGAAAACTGAGCATGAAATCTACATATACGTAGAACAGTTATATCGTACACGCTATGCATACGCAGCTTTTAAATTCAGGGTACATGTTCATGCAAACGAATGTAAAATGATGCCGGCAATGAAAGTTCTGTGTCAATCCAATCAAATTCTTATCCACCAATCGGAGATATGATATCTTAATCGTTCCGAGCTGATTTGCACAAAATTTTCCGTACCAGTGCAGCTCTTTGCTGGATTCTTCGTGCGGCACAGTAGTTACTACTTTTACACTTTATATTGTACAGCGCAGTGCGTATAAATATTAAATACGCTCTGACACCGGCATGCTGTGTAACTGTGTATACACAACCGGCAAAAACAAATCTTCGGTTCAGGTGATGAACGATAAAACGTAGGTACAGGCACTAGTGTGGATGGTTTCGGAAAATTTTCGCTAAAAGTGGCTGTAAATGTTTCGCATAATAGCGGCTTTGCTGCCGGCAGAAATTTTGGCATTATTTTGCCATAATGTTATTTATGCTATTCAGCGTTATCACAGTGTATGTGTGACTATTAACGTAGATTTAGGTAAATTCTTGGCAAGCGAGCCACTTATGCATTTCCGCTGTTAAATTCTGGTTTCCGTATTAATATGCATCTGCTTTGCTGTTTTCTGGCTGCTAATACAGAAGTTTGTTTAAATAATGGCGTGCCATTGCTGTATACGAAGGTTTTTACCTTCAGAATATTACAATAAGCAATACTTTATGGCTGTGTTACTTATACAAAGTAATTTTGCGCTGTATACGGCTAGAACGGAAACGGCACATGCAGGCACAGTTAACGAATCTATCGTGATATACCGCGGTCCGTGCGGTCATTAATATGGAGTTGTCATATTTTAAAAAGTGCAGTTACTATCTGGCGCTTATCGCCCGTAAAACCACCTGGTCAAAGATCATCACTTCGCGCTTTTGCAAACTAGGCTACGCATACTAATATGTAGATTATCACGTAGATTTTGTTGTTGACCTTTAACCTGGTATGGGTCAAAAGGCAATGAAATTCGTTGTATATGCAGCCACATACACTTGACTGTTATCAGCACAATTACTTGCAAATCTACAAAGAAATCACCGGAATTAAGTTGGGCAAATAATCAATGTGGGGATGTTTAAGGAATTTTGACTTGCATGGGAACCATCAGTTAAGACAGCGACCGGCGAGTGCGCGGACGCAGTCGAAAGTTTGTTAAACAAATCACACTGTAGCAGTGTAACCTGTCGCGGTAGGCAGTACTTACCCCTTTCCAGTGTTTCCACCCCAGTATTGAAAAATACGAGTAAGCTCCTTCCTCCGATCAATATGCAACTTCTTATTAATTAAATTAGCACCCTGTTATGTGTATTACAATGCGCCCGTTTTACTTTTTTCTTGTTAATAACCTCACACGGCCGCCAAAAAAGGAAAAATCAGTTTCCACACTTTCCAACCAAAAATACATTTGTTTTGTCAATTAATTAAGACTGACACTGACCAGTTCGCCTGGCTGTAGTCACTCTTGTCATGGCTTTCGTTATAATTAAAAAATCAGTAATTTGGTAAGTACTTAATTTTTTTCTCGTCCAATTCGGCGATTTCGTCTGGGTGTGTGCACTGAGGTACTGACTATTAAAATTAATATAACATTCTTTTTCAGTGCCTGTCGGCTGTCAGCCATTCCTCTGCGAATCCGTTCGCATGAACACTGTATGTAAATGTATTATACCTTCTGGGGCAACACCGAAATGAATTTCATTAGAGAAGAGCGCACCAGCAAGTTGCATAGAAAATTTCCTTATTGGCTATAGCACTGTACTGTAATTTTACAGGTAGGTAAGAAGTAAGTACGAAGTGGCGTGAGCCGTACAAATTAGAAATCCACGTTCGAAATAAGCGTCAATAAATTCGGACGTATGCACTATGCAGTACAGATACATAAACTACATCAGTATTTATATCAGACTAAATCAGGCTATAAGCTATAAAGTTACAATATTAACAATGTGGAACAGTGTTCCAGAAGCACTGCTCACTAAGGAGTAGTTTATGGGAAGCAGGAATTCCAAAGCGAAGACAGATGTAGACTGTAGGGGAAAAAAATGAAGAATGATAATTACGAAAATCAACAACGATGAAACTGTGCTAACAACATACTGCTTTTACTAAATTCTCTGATATTCCAAATTCTAACTCATACAAAGGAAACCGAAACAACCCATGGAAACTTCCAAAGCACTCAAACCGTTACAAACAACATATTACTGCGAAGTTATCTGCACATCACATTCATTTACTTAAGCGTTTCACAATCTTCTTCCTGCCAAAACCTTTGCTCTTCCCTTTCCGCTTGCCACAATTCCTCAACTGCTGAATACGGCGCTGGCTCATCCAACCGGGATAGTTGCCGTGCTCGTTCTTCAAAGATTTAGGATTCAGCTTGAATTTGGCCTTATTCCTGGGTCGTACGCATTCCACTTCCATTATACTGTCATCATCGACCGACGGAAGTCCTATTCAGTAAAAACATGACAGCTCATACATTTGAGAAATGCAAAGACCAAAAAAGCAACCAAGGTTCTAGTCTGCTCATATTTCAACGCGAAGAACCCGTCAATCAACTTCAGGTCCGCCATGACGCAGAGTGCAAACAGCAAGTATTTAACAAGGAATGAAAACTCAATGCTTGATAACGAACCTGGGAACACGTCTGCTGGATCCAACATCTCTTTCTTGATCTCCTGGTCAGGAGTGAGGTGAGACGGAAGCTGTATTCGGGCTGTGGTTTTCTTCAGGCGTTCTAGTTCACGCTGGGCATACTTCTCTCGCTTCACTGCACGGTTCTTGCGTTTCACCTTGCTTCGCATACTCTTCGCCATTTTCCAAATAGCTACAAACTAAAACAGAACTGAAGAAGGAAGGTGGACTGCTGTTTAAAAAGGCAAAATATGTTTTTACAAGTTTACGAGAATGAAACTTCAACACCCGACAAAAAGGGAATATATTATAAGGCGGCTCACAACAGCATAAAAAGCGCACACCAGACACCAACCACATGGAGCAATTCTACGCCACACTGAGACACGAGCCATAGAAGTGGTTGTTCACGTAACCACGCACTGACGGCGATAATTAGTTAGTACTATACAACAGTAATTGATCCCGTTCGGTCCCGTTCGTGGTCACCCGCCCGTGGCCGGCCGCCACCCCTCGTGGAGTGAAAAGGGCTGAGGTCATGGCGTCCTGCCTTGAAAAGCGTTCCGGTGAAACGCCCATGATAAGTTGCATCACTCCACGATCAACATGACGTCATGGCGAATGGCCAAAACAGACATTTGTTGCGTTTCGGGTCATTTCTATGACGGTTCGGTTGTGTGCCTTGTCGAATTCGTAACGTCTTCGGAAACTCCGCCGTTACATTTTCTGTGCTACATACCTTTTCAAGTTTCCTGAACTGGATTCTCTTTCGTCTTAGTAGAGTTTGCTTATTAAGCTCGTTGACGTACTGAAATTGTGTTATTTTAAATTGATCCTGTAGGTAAAACTACGAGATTACAACTAAGCATGGCCGCCATTCAAAGCGCGTTTGGAAACAGAGGTGACGGTAGAAGCGCCACAAACGAAGGCGGTGTGGGAGCCGGAGAACGCTTGCGCTTACATTGTTCCGGGATCGTGCGATATCTCCATCCATCTCTGCAGCATGTTCCCGACGGTCCCTTAAACCTGAACGAGCACGCGAACATCTTGGCGGCTGGTTTTTATGGCGGGCAGAGAGTGCAGCTGGTTCGCCCACAAACAACAGCAGTTCCCATGGTAAGTACTACTACAGTACTACTATATTCTATCAGTCGTAAACTTCAGTTTCACGAACATTAATAACTGATAAAACAACGCGAGCATCGATCTTGGCCCCTGGGAATTGCAGGTATCCATGCAAGCGGGTGCCCCAGAATGGTCGCCCGTGGCTCAAGGGATCATCCGCGGCTTTTACGGCGTCTCACATGCTCTGGATGATTTGAAGAAAGAAAATGAAGAGTTGCGAGCAGAGGTAATCGAAACATGGTAATTTCAGTGTATTTTTTGGAATTCCTTAATGTTTTCATCGTATAATCTTAAATTGTGTGGTTTACAAAAAACAGAATGAAAATTTAAGTCGGTTGCTGTTTTCAGTTTCAGTAAGTTCGTGTAAATCGGAATTTTAATAATCTGAATGAACCGATTTCAATGTGAATTTGCGTACTTTTACCTCATTAACTTTGTTAATCGTAGAATACCGAACTGAAGCGCCGCGTTCGTACGGTGGAGAATTCGGTGAGCGCTAAGCAATGGAGAAATCTGACTCGTGCTGAACAAACTTGTCATAATTATTTCTAACATTTTTGTTGTTAGAATCGAGATCTGATGGGGCGGGTCCATACGTTGGAAAATGCGGTGCGCAGTCTAACAAATACGGTAGCAAATCTGGCCAAGCTCCAGGATGGAAAGAAGCAGTGCACACAGCACGCCGGCGGCTGATAAATGTGCTTGTTAACATGAAAGTTTTCTATTCTTGGTCCTACCGTTTGTTCTGCCCGCGCAGCATGTAGACGTACCCTGAATTAAAAATTAACACCATCGTTGTTGTAGTCCGTTCGGTTTCTGGCTACTCCAAGTACGCAACGGTAATATTATACACCGCAACATAATTATAGGAAGGTCAGTCCTGACAACCAATATCATAATTCCAGTTATTACTAGACGGTCCAGCGTTCCTTGCGTACAATAAATCACAGCTGTCGCAGTAACAAATCAAACTATTCGTAACAAAAACTAGAACACACTCAAATATTCGTCATGCCTTCACTGCGAGCCTGTGGATCCCGTGCTGCCAAAACGCTGCGATTCCGCTAACGCTATTGCACGATTTTTCTCCTCCAGCATTTGTCGTAACACCGCCTGATACCTTTCCTCCGCTTTGATTAACAATTCAAAAATTTCCGCTGTCCCGCACTGCATCTTGATGAACCGGGCCAGCGCTTGTTCATACGGTGCCTGTCCGTAACTCCCGGGCGAAGTCGATGTTTGTGACGTGTATTCCCGCTTTTCCGGCTCCGAGTCAGTGTCATCAAAACTCATCCCCATTTGCTGCAGAATAATCTGTACGCTACGTGAGATCATATCATCAAACGCAAACATCCAATGCGGCTTAATACTGCGATTCCGTAGCACATCCTGCACTTCGCGCTTCAATAGGAACAAAAACAACTGCAGCTGTTTCAATAAGCGATTATGTTCAGTAGGTGCGATGGATCCCTTAAAATCTTCAATCACAATCTTAGCTCCAACACGACCACCCTCTTCACTCTGAATGCACTTCTCCACCAAACGAATCATAGTTTCTATGGATGCACAATCGATCAACGCTCCGCCATCCTTATTGTTGTTTTCGAAAGACTCCATCATGCGGTCAATCAACACGGGACGCTCCGTCTCCAAGAGAGCTAGCAAAGCGATCTGGGTTTCGTTGTGCTTACGTTTCCAGTACGAGCCGGATATTTCCTGCTCGGGTTGAGGGCTGGTGGGAACGGCTGCAGATGAAGGATTAGAAGTTCCGACACCCTTTTCCACCTGAAACAAATGCGTGTGACCAACCACAGACAAGACGATTAATTTTTTAGAGAACTAAATTGAAGTCAAAAAATTAATAATTCTGACTGTCTGCTTTTGCATCAAAATTCAATTTGCGCACCAAGGCACAAACGTTTGCTTCTAGCTAAATTCGTTTTTGCTATAAATTGTTTTGAGATATAACATTATTCGCAGATAATTAATTTTTATGACAAACAATTTTACATACAAGTGACACAACGAACAAACATCCTTCGATTCTTATTCTAGAATATCATGTACATCATAGTATACACTATACAGTACTAGCAACGACCGCGGCGCGCTACGCGCCGCGGTATCCACCGAAGGTTACGTTGCGCTGTTAACTATCGTGTGGTTAAATTACATCGTTTACTTTAACGTGATTTTGTTACGGCCCTTAGTCTCTTTTGGTTAAGTTACGCCGCTCAATCTCTTGGTTTACGTTTCATCGCTTGCTCTTTTGTGGTGACCTTATGCCACTACTCTCGTGTGCTTAAGGCACCTTACGCTAATTAATCGCGTATGCTTACACTCTTGTGGTTACGTTGCGCCGCTTACTTTCTTGGGGTTATGTTACACCGCTTACTCTTTTGTGGTTACGTTACGCCGATCAACATCTTGCGATTACGTTGCGCCGTTCACTCTTTGTGGTTACGTTACGCCGCTTGCTCTTTTGCGGTTACGTTACGGCGCTCACTGTTTTGTGGTTAAGTTACGCCGCTCAATCTCTTGGTTTACGTTTCGTCGCTTGCTCTTTTGTGGTGACCTTATGCCACTACTCTCGTGTGTGCTTAAGGCACCTTACGCTAATTAATCGCGTATGCTTACACTCTTGTGGTTACGTTGCGCCGCTTACTTTCTTGGGGTTATGTTACACCGCTTACTCTTTTGTGGTTACGTTACGCCGATCAACATCTTGCGATTACGTTGCGCCGTTCACTCTTTGTGGTTACGTTACGCCGCTTGCTCTTTTGTGGTTACGTTACGCCGCTCACCCTCTTGTGGTTACGTTACCCCGCTCACTTTAGTGCGGTTACATTGCCGCCTACTCTCTTGTGGCTACGTTACGCCGTTCACTCTCTTGTGGTTACACTGCGCCGCTTACTCTCTTGTGGATACATTGCGGCGCTTACTCCCTTGTGGATACGTTGCGCTGTTCACTCTCTTGTGGTTACGTTTTGCTAGTCACTGTCTTGTGGTTACATTGCGCAGTTCACTCTCTCGTTGTTACGTTACGCCGCTCACTCTCTTGCGGTTACGTTACGCCGTTCAGTCTCTTGTGGTTACGTTACGCCGATCACTTTCTTGCAATCACGTTACGCCACTCACTCTCTTGTGGTTACGTTATGCCGCCCAACTTCTTGTGTTTACTTTGCGCAGCTCACTTTCTTGTGGTTACGTTACGTCGCTCCCCTTTCCGTGCACACATTACGCCGCTCAAATTCTTGTGGTTACTTTGCGGCGTCGACTTTCTTGTGGTTACGTTACGCCGCTCACTCTCTTGTGGTCAACTTACGCCTCTCCCTCGCTTGTGGTTGCGTTACGCCGCTCACTCGTAGGTTACGTTACGTAGCTTACTTTCCCGTGTTCACGTCACGCGGCTCACTCTCTTGTGATTATTATACGTCGCTCACTTTCCCGTGCTCACGTTACGCCGCTCAATTTCTTGTAGTTATTTTGCGCCGTTGACTTTCTTGTGGTTACGTTACGTCGCCCGATTTCTTGTGGTTACTTTGCGCCGTTGACTCTCTTGTGGTTACGTTACGCCGCTCAGTCTAGTGTGGTTACTTTGCGCTGCTCAATTTATTGTGGTTACTCTTCGCCGCTTACTCTCTTGTGGTTAATTTGTGCCGCTCGCTCTCTTGTGGTTATTTTGCGCTGCTAACTCTCTTGTGGTTACGTTACGCCGTTCACTTTCCTGTGGTTACTTTGCGCCGCTTACTCTCGTGTGCTCACGTTACGCCGCTTACTCTTGCGTGATTACATTACGCCGTTTACTTTCTTGGGGTTACTTTCTGAGACCCACCCGTGTGCTACCTTAGACCCACCCTTAATTCGCTTAGTAAGTTTATTGAGCAGGTCCACTATGTTTGTTCAGTTGTTTCAATAAGTGCACTGTGTTTAGTAAGTTATATCCGTTACAGCATTTTTCTTTGGCAAGCTGTTTGGTAAGTTTATTTTGTTTAGTTCAGTGGGTTTAGTTACATTAATGAGTTGGATTAGTAATTTTAATTCGCTTAGTAAGTATGTTGAGGAGATTTACTTTGTCTATTCAATTAGTTCAATGGGTTAACGATGTTGTAAATTACGTACTTTATAGTATCTCGTTGGTTCAGCTAATTATAGTTTATTTTATTCGAAATATTTTATTAATTTTATTTTAATTTGTTTAGGTTAGCTGTTTTATTTATTCAACTTATTTATTTTATTTATTTAATTTTAATTGTTTTAATGATTGCAATTTATCTAGTTACTTACTTGAATTTAGTTAGTAAAAAATTAACTACTTTAATAAATTATTTATCAATTATTTATTTAATTAAGATATTTCATTTTAATTTATTTTATTTAATTTATTTAGTGAATTCGATTTATTAAGTGGGAAATTAATGAAGTAATTTAGTTTAATTCGGTAAGATGTTCAGTAGGTTACGTTCTGTAGTAAGTTTAGTAAGTCCGTATAGTAGGTTTAATTCGCTTAGTTAGTGAATTTAGCAGGTTTATTTTGTTACTATTATTTTCAGCAGGTTCACTTTGTTGAGTAATTAATTAAATAAGTTCAGATGTTTATTCGTAGGTCGGTTTAGTAAGGTATGGTTTAATCGGTTCACTAACTTTTCGATTGGGTTCAGTCGGTTCAGTTAGGATTAGGTTGGGTTCAGTAACTTTCTTGTTGGGTTCCGTCAGTTCCCTTCGGTTCAGTAAGGTTTGATTGGGTTCAGTCGGCTCACGGTTGGGTTCGGCTGGTTCAGAAAGGTTTTAGTTTGGTTCAGTGGGTTCACTAACTTTTCGGTTGGGTTCAGTCGGTTCACGAAGCATTAGTTTGGGTTCAGCGGGTTTACTAAGGTTCTGGTTGGGTTCAGTTGGTTCGCTATCTTTTCCGTTGGGTTCAGTTGGTTCAATCAGGTTTTGGTCGGGTTCAGTCAGTTAACGAAGTATTAGTTTGGGTTCAGCGGGTTCACTAAGGCTCTGGTTGGTTCAGTTGGTTCGCTATCTTTTCCGTTGGGTTCAGTTGGTTCAATCAGGTTCGTCGGGTTCAGTCAGTTCACTAAGTTTTTGGTTGGGTTCGGCTGGTTCAGTAGGGTTTTGGTTGGGTTCAGTCGGTTCGCTATTTTTTCCGTTGGGTTCAGTTGGTTCAATCAGGTTTTGGTCGGGTTCAGTCAGTTCACTAAGTTTTAGGTTGGGTTCAGTCAGGTCACTAAGTTTTAGGTTGGGTTCGGCTGGTTCAGTACGGTTTTGGTTGGGTTCAGTCGGTTCGCTAACTTTTCGGTTGGGTTCAGTCGGTTCACTGAGGATTAGGTTGGGTTCGGCTGATTCAGTAAGGCTTTGGTTGGGTTCAGTCGGTTCGCCAACTTTTCGGTTGGGTTCATCTGGTTCACTAAGGTTTTGGTGGGTTCAGCTGTCATTGTGTTTAGTAAGTGTGTTCAGCAGGTTCACTACAGTTGTGAGTTTGTTCAGTAGGTTCACTTCGTTTAGTATATATTTTGGTTTTGACCAATGAGAGGGATTTGGAGGCGGTCGCGTTACGACTCCTGCCGCTTAATATGTAAGATTATCAACACGGACGAATGAACTCGCATTGTAAGAAGGCGATTTACGGATAGACAGCTAGAAGTACTATACCATGTACAATATATAAATATTTGCCTTTTCAAATTAGGTACTAGTACTCTAAATCACTATTTCACTCGTTATCGTATCTTACCAATTCGCGAGCTTCTAGTGTACTAGCATCAACAGAATCCGCGGGCGGTACCGAATGGCTTCTCGACATACTGCCGTTCAGAGAAGTCACCGAGTTGTTGCGTTGCCGTTTCTTGTTGGCCTCCCGCAAAAAAGGGTGCTTTAATAAACATGCTGCCGTCAACCGGTCCGCCGGATTGGAACAGAATGTAGACAGAATAAATTCTCGGCATTCAGTACCCAGTTCTTCAGGAATCATAGGATGGCTTTTATTTCTTCCCACTAAAAACATTGCTGCTACCGGCGACTGTATCTCGCTAAATGGAGGTTTTCCCTGAGCCATTTCAATGACGGTACATCCGAATGACCAAATATCCGCCGGGGCAGCGTAGCCTCGTTGACCCTGGGCGTCGATAACTTCCGGTGCCATATACTGGAACGTTCCTTTGAAAGAGCTGGCATTAGAGTTCAAACCGGACAAACGTTTGCTGGTACCGAAATCAGAGATTTTCAAGACGCCACTAAAAGTGTTCACTAGCACGTTGCCTCCTTTAATGTCACGATGGACAATCTTTTGGTCATGCAAATATCGCAGTCCCTCTAATATTTGCCGACTATAAAACGCGATGGCCATTTCGTTGCCTTTTAGTGGACCCCATCCCCGTAGTAAATCTGATAAACTGCCGCCAGGTACTTGTTCCATGAAGATCTTAAAGAAGCCATTTTCGTACACGGATCCATGGTACTGCACGATATTCTTATGATGCAGTTTCGAGTGGAGTTTGATTTCATCGTGCAGTAGCTGTACAGCAGCATCGTTCGTTACTCGAATCTCTTTCACTGCCATCTTCACCTGGGTGTTAGCGTTCTTCGCTGCATACACCCTTCCAAATGTGCCACTGCCCAGTAATACTCTCTGCCCATTCTTGTCATATTCATAATCGTACATCATCGCCGGGCCATCATCATCCAGATCTACATAATCGTCAGTGGAACTGAGAAATTCCTTGCACAATGCATGGAACCGATCGCGCTGATTTCCAGACGAGAAGTACACTTGCAGATTCTCGGAGAACGGATAGGCGACATATAAAAACAAACAACGCTCGTCTTGCCGATTAAGCGCCGCGCTCTTGACATGCTCCGGCTTCAGTAAGTATTCAATCCCTTCCGTGCATCCTGACTGCCAGAACTTGATGGTCCGATCAGCGGCAGTTTCTTCGGTGACATTGATAGTCACATAAAACGATATGTAGTGCCGTTCAGGATTGTCGTCTAAAATTAACACGGGAAAGTGAGCCGTATCCGGACGAGGCACGTAACTGTCCTCGAAGAATTCCAACCAAAACCGGTACAGATCCTCATCATCTTCCACTGCGATGGAACTACTACGAGAACTGGCTACAGAATCATTTCCCTGCAAAAGTTTGAATTAAACCAAATTACGAGATACGAGTATTCACCATGAAAACGTCATGTAGGAAGGGTCAGTTGATTTGGTCTCGTAATTAATATTCTTAGGTGCTACTGTACATATAACAATCTAAATTATCTAATCATAATTCGCCCATAAATTATACGGGGCATTCACAAAAGATGCACATATATATGTACCTTCGCAATTGCCCGGCGCGATTGCTCAATCAATCTAATATTCTGCATGGTAGTGCGGATCATCCATCCTTGCGGTTTCAAGCGGTACATGCATTCCGCTGCCTGACAGGCTTTACGATAATCATCCGATAGCACCTGCATCTCGAAAAACGTCGCCACTGTCCAGTATTCCTGCAGCAACTCCAGACTGCCTTTGCGACTGATCATATGGTTCAACTGCATCAAAACTGATTGCAATTCACTGGAACTGTCAAATTTGTCTCCAGAAACCACCAATAGGGTAGCAAGGTTGATACCAGCAAACTCATTAGGTTTACCCTGAAAGCCAACGAAACCAACAAAATAAATGATTACACGAGAAAAGTTGTATATCACTAACCGCAAAACCCTTCCTGTACCATTCAATCGCTTTAGCGATATAATCCCTGTTTTTACACTCGCTCTCCACAAACATGTCTTTATAGATTCGTCCGCATAAACACAGGGCATCCGGAACAACGTACTGGAGATCTGTGGCGTCTCTCTCCATAATCAACAGCGCTTTATCGCGATCGCCAGGCTTATTCCGGCGATTCAGAGCAAAGCAATACCAGTACATGAAATCCGGCTGCAGGCATTGCTGAGCGTTCGGTTCATCCTGTCGGGACTGCACGCCATCCATAATACTGATCATGGTATCATGATCCTGAATGTCTCTGTTCAGAAAACGAAAAATGATGTAAAAGATTAATTCAGTAAAAACAACCGAAAATCATGAATCGGAACTATCAAGGTACATCAAATGCTCTTTAGCGGTATAGGTATACGGTACCGAGTACACCAGTACATTAGATGTTTAAAAGGTAAGTATTAAATAGTGTAATACTTGAATTATACTTCGACTACGAGTGAAACGAAGGTATTTGTTGCAAGTTCTGCAGACCGTAAATTTAGGCAGGTCTAATAAAGCAACTCTTACAGATCTACACTTTCCTGTTTACTATCCCAATAACCGCATACCTGTACGACATAAGCAGATTAAAGACAATTTCCGGCGACAGCAACACCGGATCCAAGTTCATTTTCTGCCGAAGTTTATCCAGTTCCGGTTTCAGCTGATCATGCGGCATCTCTCGCACTTTTCGGAGATCATCGAGAAATTTTTCCTTCGCATGAGTGGATGTTGTAACCTGAACATCCTTGAGCAGCTGTTTGAGCTTTGAATATAAATTAATTCCAGAGTCGGCCATCCATGAATCGGTGACAACGCACCGCTCACCGTCTTCCGACAACGAATACCCAATGCTATTCATTCCAGATCCACCTGCAACAATGCATCAATAAATTAACTAACCAACTCCAATACATTTTAAATTATTCAAACTTAACAACTCTGCAGAATAATATTACGAACGAAATACTGTAAAACAAATACTGCACAAGTATCAGAATAAGGTTATATATACCACAAGCACAGCGCTAACATTTTACAAACAGTGTCAAAACTATCAATGCGCCTCAAACATGTACTAGCTATCATATAGATATGTATTAGTGTGAAAGTTTTGCAAAATTTAACAAGCTGGACGACTCAAGGAGCCCAGGTTCACGCATTCAACAGAATATCGTATCTGAAACCTTACCGATGCTGGATTTGAAGACTCCATGGACAGATTCACTATTATAAATCACAAAATTCCCCTGCATCCCGAAGCGCTCCCGTGCTCCGAGTTGGCCGGACAGAGCAATCTGCTGACTGCTTATCGACATATCCACAATGGCAACATCGGCACTATACATCAGATCCAACACTGCAGTCTCTTTAGAATTCTCCAGCTTGTCGAATTCTATCCGATATGTATTAATTTTGTAGTCCTTGGCCGCTCGCACCACATCGTCGTATGCCTTTTGGCGGGCATTGAGGCCTTCAGGTGCCAAGAGGTCCACAACACAAGCCAGCGTCAGGCGACGCTCCGCTGGGGGTTTTTCTCCGCTCATCCTGATTAGGAACTTACTACAAAAGCTCCAATCAATAACGCATCATTACATTTACGTACTTTAAAACGAGTAAAATAATCCACGACAAAACTAAATGAAGGAAACATTGAACAACAAAGAAAAAAAGATCGCCGCTCAGAGTTATCGATCGAGATTAATAATCAGCTGAGCGCAGCGCTTTATACACCCATTAGGTAAAAGCCACAAGCCTATCACAGCAAAACAACTCAGAAGATTAAAACAAGAAAATTAAAAAAGATAACAATTATAAAGTCAACATGACACCACAACCATTATGTACGCGTCAACATTTTTTGTGGCACCGTGGTTTCCTAAATTTCGAAACCAGGCACAACCAGAATGTGCGCAAGTTCCCGTCAAAGGAAATCTGAGCAGCGAGAGCGCGAGACCAAAAAAGGAAAACAAAATAAAATCTACAGGGAAATGACCGCCTAGGCATCTTGTTTTTATTTTCTGTATAGCTTTGGGTGCAATATCGCTGCTGAACATTGTAATTCTCTGTAGAATGGTGGTCGTACGACTGTTCGAATGTTTTGGGTCTTATTCAAAAGTCAGTTTTTAATAATTAATAATTAAATTTATGCTATTTAACTTATACGTACCGTTCTTATCTTAGCGATTAGAAACTATTGCATTTTGTTTAAATTTTTGGAGAAAAACATCGCTCTTCTCTTCATTAATTCATCTTGACAGCCACAGTGCGGACCAGTGAATATGGCTAGTAAGACTAGTGAGGCCAGCGATCCGGATCCCAATACCACAAACACAGCCAACAGTTCTGCGGATATGAAATATCGCATCGTTTGCTGCCAGCGCTGCCATCAGATGCTGGATGTGGATGCTAATTTCTATCAACTAGAAGAGGCGATCCTTGCGGAACTATCCGCGGATCCAGCTCGGTCGCGCGCACCCTCCTTCCAGCCGAAAGATGCACCTGTGTTTGATGAGCCAAGCGGAACACTGGATCTTCAAAAACGTCTGCAGCTAGCTTCCATGGAGAATCCAGAGAAAGACCAAGATGCCTTGCCACTAGGTTATAAAAAATTGGTGTTTTCCGCGGAGAGTTCACAAGAGAAAAGCAATAAATTGCAGTTAATGGAGTTGCTCTCGTCAGTGTCCACCGTCGACCATCCCATTTGCAGTTCGTGCACCGACAGTATAATGGAGGAGCTGGAACTGGAGATTCAGGCTGTGGAAAAGGAGTGCGTGGAATACGAGTATTTTCTCAAACAGTTTAAGAAAGGATTGGTAGACGGGGAGAGTGGACCGAAAGAAGGGGATGTTGCTGCTTTGGAGCAGCAGTTGAGCGAATTAATGGACGAGGAGAAAATGTTGAAAGAACAGCTCATAGTGTCGGAAGAGGAGAAGAAGGAGTTGTTGCACAAGCTGGATGATATGAAAAAGGAGCGGAGTAAGATACAATCAGCGGAACAAGATTATTATCGAGAGCGGGCAGCTTACGAGCGAGAACTCGATGAGCTAGAAGAAGAACAGGTACTGCGTTTGTCGTATCATTACGTATTAGTTTTTGATGTAATTGAATGTATTGCGTAGACTTGAAAATTAATTTAGCAGCAGCTGCATTTGCTCGCTGATTCTTTTCCGTTTTTCGAAATGCAGTCGAGGTAGATGAGTTAAAGTAGCGAAATGTCTAACAATTGTGGGTACACAAAATTACAGGTGCTGTATCCGATTGCATGCGAACAGTTGGTTTCGGAGTTGCTTGAAATTCATATTGTGTATTGCACTATTGTGTATTCATATTGTGTATTGTACAACAAATTTTCGCTTACTACTCCTATTATTTCTTATCCGTTTTAATCGAAGCTGATCCCGTGTGCGAGGTATTTGAATTTTAATGTAAATCTCGGTTGTAGGAAAGTGTGAACTATCAAATGAGGGTAGCAGAAATGCTGCTGGACAAGCTGAAAAAGACCAACGTATTCAACATTGCTTTTCATATCTGGCATCAAGACCAGTTCGGCACAATCAACGGTTTCCGCCTCGGTCGACTTCCCGGCTCACCGGTAGAATGGCCGGAAATCAATGCCGCTTGGGGCCAAACCGTTTTACTGTTGCACTGTCTGGCCAAGAAGATGAGTTTCGCCTTCACGAAATACAAACTTGTACCGTTTGGAAGCCATTCATACATTGAGTGTCTGGAAGAGCAGAATAAGAAACTGCCGCTGTACGGGGATGGTGGATTCAAGTTCTTCTGGGACTCCAAGTTTGACCATGCTATGGCAGCATTTCTGGAGTGTCTGCATCAATTTAAGATACAAGTGGAGAAGAGTGGCTCGCAGTTTTGTTTGCCTTATGATATCGATCCCGTGCACGGGAGGATTCGTGATGTGCACACTGGCGCCAGTTATTCCATTCGCGCCCAGTTCAATTCGGTGGAACAGTGGACGAAGGCATTGAAGTGGATGTTAACGAACCTGAAATGGGGATTGGCATGGGTTGTTGCACAGTTTGGAGATAATAACTGAAAATTGTCGTGTTTGCCCGTAGACTATATGTATATGAAGTGTAACTGCTTTTGGCTTCTTTGGAAGAGCAGTGACATTGTTACGATTAAGTTCTGTCCTCTTCGACTGTTTGTAACAAGGCTGAGTGTGAACAAATAATTGTTTGTGCTTTTACGAGTAGCTCGGTAACTCTGTCGCTTGAAGCTGTGATATCAGTCAGAATGCGCTGTATTGTGGCGAAGATAAATAAGTACGTAACAGATTTGACAATGCGGTGAAAGCGAAATGTTTTTATGTATCTCGATTCTCGAAATTCTTGATTTTACACTACTCGTATGCAATATTGTATGTAAGCTATCAAGTACTTACCGGAAATGGTTGTAATTGACTCATGGCAGGCAAGTCCACAACCTTCTATTATAAATCCATCGCGATATGCGAAAGAGTACAAAAGTGGAAATTAAAATCAATGTCATGAGTTCTAACGTGTATACGCAGAAAAACAGCTCCATAGCCGGTCGACTATTATGACGTCATCAAAATCCCTCAGATGCGGTTTTGTAGTTTTCAGTTCTGGATGGTTTACAGCATCAGTTTAGAGTCTGTTTTAGAGCCCTGCGCGAGCGTCAAATGTTTGGCTCACGCTCGCTCGTGTCATTTTAACTATTGTAAAATTTTTCTCAGCTCGCGCGTGCTGAATCGTCTGCTCGCTCGCTCGGCTCGTGTCCAGATTTCTTATTGCTCGGATCGCTCGGCTCGTAGACAATTTCAAATTTTTCTGCTCAGACCGCTCGCGAGCAAGAGTTATATGCGGATTAATTGTAAAAATGTACTTTGGCATTTTTATGGCAGCACCGCTGCATGCATTTAAACCAGTTTATTTCGCGCGAAGCGCGAAGCCAACGCCCATTTTTGGAAAAAATCGCTAGAAATTCTATAAAAAATAGTACGGGACAGAAAGCAGTGCTCAGCTCGCTCGTGACCTCTGACTGCCGCTCGCTCGGCTCGCTCGCCCATCGATAAACGACCGCTCGGCTCGACTCGGCTCGCGCTAGCAGCGGTAAAAGCTCGCTCATTCGGCTCGCGAGCCGCGAGCGCTCACGAGCCGAGCCGAGGCTCGGCGCTCGCGCAGGGCTCTAGTCTGTTTAGCCTCTAAAGCATAGTGTATACTCCAACTGGAGGGGCGGAGCTCCAGTCAAACTGATGAAATGAACAGGTTCAATTCGTCAGTTCGGGCCTCCAGTTGCTCCAGTAGGGGCGTTCCCATCAGTTTCAGTTGGAGTATACCTCATGCTTAATTCTTGACTTTTCCAGATTTTGTTGTCACATTTTCATAAACCGTTTTTTATATCCTCCTAGGCTGTTGATCTCATAGGCTTTATCAGATTTAGGGGATAAATGGCCACAAACCAAAAAACTCCTTTCGACAAAATGTCTGTTGCTAAGCTGGAGCATACTTTGGCTGGAACGAAGAAGCTTCTTGCTGATCGGTACAGCTGCATTCCTCGGTTATAATTTTCCCAGAACACCATTAATCTAAATCCTGATCATCGTCAGGCTTTTGTCTTTTGTTAGACGCATTCTTGAAGGTCTACCGGACGATGGATTTCAGCTGCGCAAGAATGTTGCAGCCATTGAATCTCTTCTTAATAAGCATCGGATGGAAAATTCATCTGCTAAAGCTAAATCTTCGAAATCCCTGCTGGATTCTTCGCGAATGGGTGAGGAGTTCTAGTTTACACTCGTGCTTAGATAGTTGCTAAACGTTTTTGAGTGCCACTTCTCAGTGGTTGAAAAAATTACGCTTTCAAATTTTAACGTGAATAGTGAATAATACTTAACTAAATCTGCATGTACGGATTTATACACTAAAAACTGCAATGCACACAGTCGCTGTTAGTTGCATTATAATTATATTTACGGTTACCAGTGGTGATTTATCCTCCATACTTTTTAGATGCCAGCGGCGGTATGGAAACTCTATCTGCCAAGTCTCTTCGGCAGACCGCTGCCCATTTTCGAGTTCTCGCATCGCCAAAAGAGAAATCCCTGGTGCCAGGTGAAAACGATCTGAACGATGTGGACAGTGTGACGGAAGCGTTTTCCCGTCTTCATCCGGATTTTTCGCAGTCTGTAACGGAGGATCATGCCAGGGGTACAGAGATTGTGTATTGTGAATTGTTTTTCATGCCTTTGTTCCCGAATTTATTAAATAAGGAGAATTAGGAGATATTTTATCTGCATAGAGAACAATCAAGCGCCGAAATCCTTACCCATTCCGCACGCATCGTCTTCCATCCATGGAAATAGTTTGGCCCGTCCAAAGGTTTCGCTGGTGCCATGTGACGATGGATCTGACATCACAGTAGTAAAAAATCCAGCGGATAATGCGCAGAAGGATGACAGTCGCGATATCGTTACAAGCCGCGCTAAACCTGCGTAAGCTCAGCAAAAATCCATGATTACAAAAAAATTAAACTTATGGTCACGGCTCGTTATATGTGGTGTCAATAATTGACACCACATTTAAAATTAAATTAATGATGGCCTTATTATACCGTGTAATAATGACAATAATAATTTTCTGCAGACTACTATCCCTTGGTGTTTTTTCTACATCAGTATTTGTATACGTGTTTCATGAATGTATTTATTTTCAGATCGTTTAGGAGTACCCCGAAGAATCTCAAAGGAAGCACCGTTGGGGAAGGACAGCCAAAAACTCCAAGCACGGCCGCCAAGTCGAAAATTGCCCTTCTTTCCATGGAAGAAGTTATGGTTTTGGTTGAAAGAGACCGTAAAGCGCAACAGGTGCAGATTTTTTAATTTCATCGAAATTTGATTTGTTACGTACGAATACGTTGAAAAAATTTGAAAGGAATCAGTCTACAGTAAAATCATTTACCCTTCGGGATCAGTAGTTGTAATTGCGCGCGCTTACTATTTTTCCGTTTCAGGAACTTCTTGCTCGCGTGCAAGCCGCGAATCCCCATTTACGTCATGGTGCGGAATCCGAGCGTTTAATGCAGTCTCGGGCGGTGCAGTTCCTTCAGTATGTATACCACTTTATATATTTTTACCGGCGGTTTTGGAATTTTGGTTATGGTTTTGTCGTAGACTATGAGTACCGAAACATCCGTCTAGTTCTGTGGTTTCGATAGATTTTTAGATCTGGTTAACTTTTTATTTACGCGATGAGTTGTTACGGCCGAGTTTTAAATCTGTCCTTTGGTTTCCAGGTATCGTGATCAAGAGGATGATAAATTAAGCGATGACGAGCAAGAGGAAATGGATAACGAAAGTGATGATATTCTAACAGATGAAGAAGAGGAGGAATAACGTTTGGGATCGCTCTTTCCTAGCATAAGGGAGTGTGATCGTGTGTTGCGGGTCATTTAATGGATTTGTTGATTGTGTGGTGTTTCGAAAGTTTTGTGTTACATACACTGATGATTAAGCCATTGAATTGATCAGTAACATACCACCACAATATACAGCATATTTGGTTTCGGCTTTTTTCAAACTGTAGCAGTAACTGGTTTCAGAATTGTATGCATTAAAAGCTGACGAAACTAAACGGATAACAAAGTGTGCATCGCATTCGCAGATTGTGCTGGATTCATGATTGATCATTTGCTTTCTTTAATTTTCTTTGATACACTTTTAATGTTTTGCCAAAATAAGCGCATATATCAAAGTCCAGTAATTACAAAATCCACAGAAATTAGTGTCAGGGCATAAAATCGCTAGCTACAATACTCTGTAGTTAGCAAACCAAGAACAAGTAAGCAAAACTTAACATCGAAAAATCATGTGTCAGAAAAGAGCCGCAACCCATAAAAAGAGATAAAAAGTAACACTAAAGAAGAACTAAACTGGGGTATTTGGATACGAACCAAACATTTCTAACGAAGTATACATAAAGTCTAACAACCCCATATTGTCTAAAAGTTAAAATTAAGTTAAAATTCGGGTGCTTGGAAATCACAATGGAAGAAAAGACTGGTGCATTCCGCAATGCCTTTGTTAGCAGCACTCAAACTGTGCCCAATTTGAGCCAGATGATAAAAATTCATCCATTCGACGGATAACAAGAGCGTGAACGATAATACAAGGTCCTCTGACAAAGGCGGCAGAAAAGTGCAGTAATACGCGCGGAGAAAGATTTCCGGGTCAATGATGGGAAAAGTCAATCAAATAACAGGAACACCGCAAAACTTTTTCTAAATATTCCCATTCTGTAGCGTGAGCTGAGATCCTTGGTTGCCCCACAGCACCTCCAATCCCTAATAAAATAAAAGTGATAAAACGGGTAGAAGCGCGCCCGGCGCGCCGAATAACATCACAGTGGTCCGTACGAAACAGGCGTCCAGGCTTAACACTGGTCTATCACACAGGCAGCAGAGTCAAATTATTTAGTTGGCCATCTGATTTCCAACAGTTCCGGTGCTCTCTCGAGTACACCGGCCAGAATCCGGTCAACATATTCTTTCAGTTGACGATTGTACTCCTTGAGTGCTTCAACGGCCTATGCAATTGAGAAAACACCCGAATGTCAAATATACATTCACTATAATGGCCAGTCATAATCGCAAATAAGTACACACTCACGAAGGCTAAGTTTCCAAATAATTATTATATCACTTACTTCGTCTCGTGTCGTGTCAGAAAATTCGGAAAACAAACTGCCCATGTCAGTTCTGAGCAGTGCGCGTCCTTGCTCAACTTGATTATGCAGAAGGTGGGTGTTGAGCTCCTGATTCGACTCTTCCAGTTTAACGTTTTCCTAAAATCAGAGTAAAATGCATCCAAATGCATTCATTCGTAAGCACGTTGTACGCATTTATTCGTAAGCAAAAACAAAATACATAAATACACAATAAAAAATACCCAAAACCAAAAAATACAAAAATCAATAAAATACACAAAATATTCAAAAGCAATAAACCATTCTTAAAAACAAAGCAAAGTGAAAAGACAGTGCCAGCCATGCCGGTTTACAATCATAATCCACAACAGATCTAGCTAGTATCGCTACCGATTATTTTCTCTGCAAGCATGGTTATAGTTTGACCATTAGTATGCTAATTGTAAACTAGCAGAGCATAACACCATAAAATCTGTACCTGTTTAACTCGTTGTAACTCGCTTTCCAGTTCACGTACGCGTTCCGGTGCGATGCGGTTATGGGTGGAAGTGTAGCGTTCATTTTCGATTTTATAACTGCGCAATTGCTCCAGCTCGAGCTGTAACTCAATTAGCTCCTAACAAAAAATGAACTGTTGAACGCGCTATTACCATACTAAAATTACGATAGCGTGGCCGGCACTTACGAGTGCATCGCTATCACAGTATCAAGTGGGTGTTGAATAAAGCACACACGCTGCCCAAGCGAAGCAGATTAACCTTACCTGATCATGCGCTGTGGTTTTCTTGGCGATATCTTCGCGTTCTCGACGTAGAGTTTCCTTGAGTCGACCCGCTTCCTCACTCAGTTCACTCATCTGCCGTTCAGCTTCAATGAGTTTATCTTGGTAATGCGCTTTTTCCTGCACAAAAATTGACAAACATTAATCTCGTTTATCTGCCAATAGTGATTAATCATTAAATAACTGTAGGTGGTTTTTTGCAACCCCAGTAAAGAGTTACGCATACCAGCTTAAACTTTTCTGCTTGTGCTTTCACCAGGAGTGACTCGTTTCGTAGCTGATTGACTTCCACTTCCAAGGTAGTTATTCTACAAAGATATAATTACAGTAATAAACTGATCCAACAAAAAATCTACTCGATAAACCATGCTTTTACCTATTATTACGGTTCTCCAGTTCGTTATTTTTATCCCGTTCCAGACGTTGCTGAAAACAGTGCGTGCATTACTTTACATCAAATAAATTTTTGACTCCAAAACTGGCGATATAAACTTTAGAAAACAGCTGCGAAATACATACCAATAAATCCATGTTTTTCCTGTGTTCATTTTTCAGTCGCTCCTCATATTTCATCTCTTGTTCTCTCAGCTGTTCCTCTAGTAAAGTGCACCTAAAGACCACCAACATAAGTAAGTGAGTTACTCGTACATTTTGTCATATCATATTTCCGTGTCAAAATATGACCAGCGAAAGATAAATACGATGGGAAGCTATGTAAATTATCTCAGCGATAAGGCGGTAGGCTGTCTACGCAATACATCTTCCATATCGTACCGTTCTGTTAACCCGGCATTATCCTGGCGTAATTTGCTGACGTTGTCTTCCTGGTTAGCTTGACTTTGTACCAGGACCGACACTTGATTCTGCAGTTTCTCCATTTGTTGGGTCAAGTGGTAGACATCGTCGTCGCGCTGGAAACTGTCCACACTGTTCCAGTCATCGGCATCCGGATCGTCATGATGGGCGTGAGGGTGGGTGCCCGGTGAACCTTTCATGCTCGAACTGTACACAAAATAAGCCATTTACTGTTGACTTTTGCCTCGTTGGCATAACATGTTAATGGTTATTATTATTACGCAATACGTATCGTCTTACATACTGTACAATAAAATACGATATTTACAATATACACAACGGAAATTTTTAGTAAATTTAAATAACCATACAGATAGTCAATACATGCAAACAAATTTCAAAGAATATTACGACATCAACGATTTACACAACGAAAGTTTTTGGTAAAAGGCAATAATCATCGTCAACACTTCTTGAACACTGATACTAGTGCTGTTCCGCTATGGCATAGTTCCATTTTAGTATAGAGTAATCAATGTTACAAATTTATTGGTAACTAATTTTTACGCAGTAAATAAGTATTGTAATACACTTTGCAGTACAAATTTGCGCAATAAGATTTACCTTTCTTCAAAAATTAAAAGCAGTGAGGTTGTTATTGCCGCTCATGATATACATATATTTATAATTATTATGGAAATCAAAAATGCATATGCTCTTTCTGCCCCCACTTTAGGCAGAGCGGTTACTCTTGTCAATGTACAGTTTTGACTGAATGCATTGCGTAAACCATTACATCAGAAAAAATATCAAAATACCGCCTATCATGTCCATTGTGTGTACATGTCAAGCGCTTACTTTGAGATGCCGAACGATGGCGTCCGTCTGACAGTGCTATAATGTACCCAAACAAAAACACAATCTGGTCAGAGATCTCTTTGCATGTGCGACAACAACAAGGCCGCATCAGACAGATGGCGGCGCAGAATGCCGATGGTCAGCGAAGTAACTTACGCCGGCGAGGGACGGCGGAATGAGCGTCGAACCGAGGCTGTACGGTTAAATCCAGCTCCACCACCGTTGACCGTATTACTGTCAAAACAAATTGGATCACTATATAATTTAATCGTTTCAATAACCAGTTAAATGAGCCAATTTATACATCATCGCCAGTTTGATGACACGCAAAAATAAGCCAGTCTAGTGTAACAATCGCTTACAGGACTGATTTTTTCTCGCCGAAGGGTGCCAGAAGCTCCGGCTCCGCTTCTTCGGCTGCGCCGTAATCTTCGAACCGTTCTTCTCCGTGAACATCTCTGCAAAACTTTACAAATTACAATCAACAAGATAAAGTGCAATGCTAACGGCGTTAATCGGAAAGCGCCAAAATACAATGCAGCCAGAAATATAACACAAGTTACAAAGGCGAGCGAAAGACCAGTTAATTCATTTCGATATTAAATTTCTGTTAACAAAACATAACATTTCAGTTTATGTATATGCTTTCTGCATAACACACACATTTACTACAAAAGAAAATGCATAAAATCGACATCTCCAAATTACAACGCCGCCGTGCAACTTCAGTGCCAACGACGTATATCGTTCTATCATTCAACCGGAAAATAATTTTAAGCTGTTGTAATTACATTGTTTTATCCTAACTTATTGTGATAAAAGTGCAAATAATATTAATACAGATTGCTTATGCAGCTTCGTATTTGGTGCACATAATGTTTTCCTTCCAAAATAACAACTGAACAGAATGTGATAAAACAATTCTGAGGATTTCCGCCTTGATTTCAAAAAAAAACAGACTTGATTGTACAATAGTAAGATAAGCCAACACCGACCTGTCTAATGCGGGAATATCAGGGGAATGTGTGGAATTGGAGTGCGAACTGCCCAAGGCCGAATCGGTTTCCTCGTCATTGCTCGTTGTGCGCGTTGACTGGAACTTGACGGGATCAAAGCTGCTCCCGTTCACGTATACCACGCTCATTTTGGGTCCAACGGGCTTGGAATTATCGACCACCCAAGATTATTGTAACGAATGCAATAATATCAATCAGATGATCCTGTCAACACTGTTGCTCTCTTAATGCTTCACAAATTCTCCAACAATCCTGCAAAAAACACCAACCATACTGCATACACACGGCACACTGGATAATTCAATAAGCATTACTTCCGGAAGAGATTATGCCACTTTACAGCGCCGCAACAACGACCGTGCCGATCAGCACAATTAAAAAGGCCGACAGATCAGATATTATAGATCATAATCTGATATCAGTTCCTCGGTTTTGCAAAATTCATAGCGTTATGCAATGTTGGGAATTTTTATACGATGCCCCATAAGCTGCAATCTTTCCAGACTGCTAGTCTGCCATAACCATAAAACCAAAATGAAGTACGCTTCACCGGTGAGCACTGAAAATTCCTGAGCTTTGCAGCTTCACGCAAAATCGATTTTCTCCCAGAAAATATCAATAAATTTGCGCGATACCCCGCTGCAAGGACGTTTTCTCCAGTTGTTGGCCGCTTTATGCATAACCGGCACAGGTGTCCGCTGTGCATATGAAGGTCGATAAATAACACACCATTAACCTACAAGCGCAAGTGAAAATCCCAAACAGATCAATAACTGCCGAACACACCGGTGAAAATTTAATAATATTGCCATTTCACGTCAAGTGGTTCCGTAACCGTAGCGTGTGCCTTATATATCGACTGCACCAAATCAGCGCAAAACAGCCCTTCTCCGAGGAATAAAATAAGGATCATTCAACTGTCAGTCATCAGGCTCAAACAAGTCACAGCAAAAATTTGGACGCGTGAAAATTAAATTAAAATTTAGTACTGATCAACTGTTTCGACACATCCGCAGATGGTCTTGTCTATCATTCAAAAAAATTTAGGCCGCACTATCCGCCAGTATCCGGCGCACAGTGACCGCTACGACAGATATTTTGTATACAACCAATTTTTCATATAAAGGCCGACACAAAATAACTCATCTGTGCAAAAGCTTTTTCCAATACCCCCTCCGCCAAACAGAAGCGACAACTTATCAACACAAATGGAAAATAACTGTCAGAATGTCGCGATCGCTTCGGTGTTTTTACTTTGTATTGGAATCGCGTTCACACCACCGTTTTACACACAAATCACAATGCAAATTGTCAGCTAGTGCAGTTTTATACGCAACCGGAAACGATGCAAAATCTCACGCTTCTGGCCCAACATGTAATTTAACTGCCGTAGTAAAATTTATTGAGCCACACGTTTCGGTGCGATTGTTACATAATCCAGAGTAGGTTATCATACCTAGTCTGCTGCCACCCACACTTGTGCGAATGCTGTAATCCCAGGTTTGCGATATTTACATAAAAACACAAGTGTAACCCCTTCCAACTTGTTTCATCTTTCCGTCATCGGCAAACCACACTGTACACTATGCAGTGCGTGCAATATGAAGTGAACATTTAGCAGTAAGGAACCGTGAAAGCTAACGAAGACAAATACTGTCGGTAAAATAAAATTATTATCCAGAAAGAACTCTTATTATATGGATTAATTTTGAGTGTGTGTTATAAATTATTCACTATATAACAAAGTATCCTTAATCACATCGAACCAGGAAAACGTTTTGCTAATTAAAAAATATACCACACGAATTATAAAAATATACCACACGAATTATATATTTATTTATTGTAGTTTTCCATTAATTACCTGCCAGGTAATACCTGCCATCCACTGACTGGTGAGAAACACGATTACTCTGCAGATATCCACGGCTGCGCACAACAACTATGACATTTGCAGTATACCCTTATTACAGAACATACAGTGTAATTTTATAATTGGCAGTGTCTCTGCCGGATAGTCTGGAAAAACTTACAGATCGACATTAACAGATCCGAAAGTGAAACTAACAACCTCTTCGCACGACTACAAAGCGTCCACTTGTTTCAAAAGACAGTAATTAAGACATTCTGGGTCGAGTTGGCAAACTCGCTCAGCAGACCTTTAAGTTCGTCAGCCGACCACGATGGTACTGTATCTCCATGTAGAAACACCATCTGTACTCTGTAGTATCGTACCGTTGATAAATCAGGGAAATGAAGTGGACAGAGAGCGGTTTTTCTCTCGGTGTCTCTACGCTCTAATTTCCATTCTAAATCGCAGTGCTTTCTTACACGACGGAAAAGCACCTCGTGGAAAACCTTGGCTGCAACAGCAACACATAACAAACTTGAATAACCACCACGGCTACTGGTTCATTATATGTGGCAGGAAGGATAATGCAGACAACTGGTCAAGGCGGTAAAAAAACGATGCCACATACCGTATCAATCTATCGTACAATCAGCGATTCAAAACCTGTTGACAGCTATTTGGATGGAAAAATACACAAGCACCAACGAACGTGCATGAATGTCGAAGAAATTTTCCCGTTACTCGTACAGAACAAAAGAAAACCAAAATAATAATCTTCATCTTTCCACTGCAATGAAGTCTCTCATAATGCAAAAACAATGCACGGTCATTTCACATTTACTAACTACTTTGTATGAGTATAAAGTGAATACATCTAGAATTAAAAAACAAAAATGATCAGTAACTGTAATTAAAGGTGCTATAATCTTCCCAGCCTCCAGCAGTCTAAAAGGACTGTAGGCAATTCAACGAAGATTTCCGCTTTCAAGTTGTGCAAAACCAAGTAATCTACGAAATGAGTAAAAGAAACCGCGAAGTACTAGTTAGTTAGTGGTAAGCACTTTATCACATATTTCTGACCATCATCGAGAGAAGTTTATTGCTTATCTGCTTTGGTCACAAAAAGCACCGCAAGACTATAAAAAAGCAACAGCAAAAAATGGTTAATATCCTATTCAGTCATCATAACGACATACAAATTAGTTCCACTAGATATCTGAATGGTCGATCACTAGCAAAATGAACTTTTTATGTCCCGCACTGCAAAAAACATGCGATGGTGCGTTTTCATTTGCTCTTTGCGCTGCCAGATATTTATAAATTATATTCAACGGATTCAGTAGAATGCATTATGATCAAAAGTTCGGGGTTTGAAGTTTTCTTTTTAGTAAATTCCTCAATTGCTGATCAAAACGTAAAATAATTTTACATATGAAAAACATAACTCCACTACTTATTTATTCAAAATACAGTATAATCACGTGAAATATCAACTATAAGTACAACTACACAGTCGAAAATTTTAACTGATTTACTGAAAAACACATATGTTCGACCACGCATTCAGGAATTCCTATTACGTAAAGCGATTCTCAATCTACGGTATTAAATCGGAAATGCGAAAAACAGCAAACTGCAAAGATGCTTACCTGGCATTACGGGTACGCGCACGCCTCCGTCATGCTTTCTTGGAAGTCTTGTAGATATCAAAATGCTGGGTATAAACGGTGCTTGCTCAAGGTGTTTAGAGCTTCCGTATTGATGCTCCAAACTTTTTAACGTCGTTGCATCTGTAACAGCAATTCAATTCAATACTACTCACCACTTTTAATATTATTATGATAATTCACGGCTAACACTCATACGGTACACTCATACAACACACTGTTTCACAAAAATGACAACACATCTGTGATTGGTGCATGGTATAAATATATGATAATTATCATATATTTATACCATGCACCAATTATAATATTAACAGGTAGAATATTCGTTTTCTAAGCTTCTTATACCAAAGGTGGTATACAGATAAGAAGCTTGGAAGAGTCATAATAACAGGTAGCGTAGCGTATAAAGCAGATAGGTACTTGTATCTATCGCAATCACCGCTAACCTGAAAGTACTGATCTTCAATTCATCAAGTTATCATAGTAGTGTATAAGTGAAATCAATCGAAAATTAAAAAAACTACTCGCACATTTCTTCGAACAGATATATTTCAGACGCCAGACGGAGTTCTATAATTACATGCAAGACGATCTGCGGCTTGAATCTTGATTGTAAAATTGCAATCAATTCTAGATCTGATCTGGGTACCTATTTGTGTCGTAGAAAAATTATCGAAAATGCTGGAAAAGATCTGTAATCTGAATCTCCAACCAATAATACAGATCTATAATGTTATCTTAAAACGATAGCATCCTTACTCCATGGTTTACTCGTAGTATGAGTCAGAGTAGCTACAATAATCCTGTTTCTACCATTGCAGAATATAATACGTCTGCATTTTGCAGCTTTATAAAACTGTATAAAATGTTTCCATCTGTCACAATACAATAGAGTTTCATTATCACCATAAGCCAGTCAAAAAGAGATAACTTATGCGATTTGATTAACAGAAAATGCATAGAAGAATGACACTACTATTGCGCTTCCTCGGGGGCGAACAACCACTCACAGCAACAAAATTAATACTTAATATCGATTTTTATGAAAAAAATTATAATTATTCATAGAAATCTGGTTCACAGTTATCAGGTGCAACCATCAACATTTAAACCTAACTACTCGTATTGCATCTACGGTTTCACGCTAAACACACGCAAACAATGCATCGATACTTAATGTTTTTTGAGAATACCAAAGCAAAGTCTACCAAAATACCAAAGCAAAGATTTAATCAGTAATTACGATTTAAACTCACAGATGACCAGTCACTTGAGTCGAATCCTAAAAATTATGCACACAGTCACATTTAACAATTTTTACGTTTCAAAGTACTTGTTACTTGCATTAGTTCAACGGGTAGAGAGACAACAGGCAAACAAACTGTAACTCCTAGTTTTCAAATAATTGTATTATGTGAAACTTGAAAGAAGCGAACGCCTGCAATCTCAAAGTATATCCATTACACAGTTATTTCATAATTTCGATATGTAAAATATAAATATGTAAAGTTATAAAATAAGCACGTTTATAAAATATATGACCTGAGCTTACAGTGACTTACTTAAATTTTTAGTTCCTAGTTAGACTGAGTTAGTCCACAATTATAACCATCCAGATTCAGTGATTCCAGATTTTATACGCGTTTCGCTATCCACTCCACCTCCTTCCATGCAGTACGTACGGCGAGAAGGAGATACACCACTTCAATAACAATTATGCAAAAGGAATCTGTTAGCAATCTGAGTACTCCTTATAAAACACACATTACTATTCAATCCCAAAACCGTTTCTTCAAGAAAATCGAAAGGAGTACCTAATTTTCAGCCTGTGAGAAAAACATCCAAGCATCCGCAATCCGCATTCTGCAGCTACCCTCACTCACATAAGCCAAAAGATATGAATAATTTCAGGCAACAGGTAGCTCCTCCTCCATAAACCGCATGCCACAAATCGAAACCGAGTACAGAGTACTGCAACGAAATCGGCTCATTGGACGGATATGTACGACACTTTCACTAGGTAGGTACGCTAGTACTGTATTGCTCACGATCAATTATCAATAAAGACTTTGGTACTTACTGCGGCTCACTGGTCAGTATCGCAAATTACTAACCAAAAACACTTTTTTTGACTCACGAATTTCTGAAATTTTCAATTGCAAAGCTAAAAATTATACCGGCATTCAAAGAATCGTCAGAGCGTCTAGTTTTTTATGACGCCATCAAAAACAGTTACAGTACATACGAATTGCAAGTTTTTAGTTTATGGCTTTATGCAACAGACAAACAAAATCCTGTTTCGTCTCTCAAAATGATCGCCAAGCTTTGGAGACCGGACAACCCTCCGGGTATCACCACGGGTATCGCCATTCGACACGAGAAAACAGGCGATATCTATTGCAACAGCAGCCGGTTAAACTGCTGTTCTAGTGGGATGGTTAATCCACCGTACCACGATGTAGCGGATGTTAATGCTAACTGACAATCAAAAGGCTGGCACGGTCAGCAGCGATGCTGACCGGAAGTAAGGTGACAATTACACGACTACACTGTGTGAGATGAGACGATTCATCTCAACGTGATTACAAACAACAACGCAAGACATGGCAGTCACGGCAAGATTCTTATTAGCAAGTACACAGGGCAAGAAAGCAAAAAGCAAGGTTAGCTAGCTGGCAAGAAGCAAATCCAAGAATAAATCTAGTGCGCAAAAGTAAAAGTCAAGAGCATCGAGATTGTAGCGGTAAATCGTTAAGACAATGAGATGCTGATTCACATGATCTTAATGAGGAAGACAAGGAACGAATGAACCAATAACTGATGTAGAAAAGCAATCAACAATCCAAACTGGCGGTACTGAGATTTTCTATCGTTACACTATATATAAGGCGATGTCAACTTACCTGGTTGCACAAAGAGAATGGCTTTCCATTAATTTTGTGAATTGATTGTTATCCAGATGTTTATATAAGTAGTTCAGCACTTTGCCGGTTGCATAAATGGGAATGGAAATCTACAGATACAAATAGAAGTGACCTTGGATGGTGCATTCAGCTACTCGATTTACATTCACGGATTCACCTATCGTACACCCGATTCGCCAGACAGACTCGGATGTGTATCCAAGTTTCAAACGGATTCGCACCGAAAGAGACGAGAAACTGAAATGTTTTCCGCAGTTTTCGTCTTTAATTTATCGCACGAATAGCATTTCCGGTCCGCTCTGGACAAGTCAGATTCTTTTAACTTACAAGTTAAATAATTAAATACAAGGACATTGCCGACCGCAGTTATAATGCATCCATCCGCCTGTCTTCTCCGCATTTCGACAATGCATCTATCCGCTCGGCGGAAGCATGAACGCGTTTTTGCCAAATCGATCTGCGGGACTGCAATGGCAAGCATTGTGTCAGTCTGTCAGAGGCAGTACTTAATCATTAATTAATCATGAAACAAGAAATTAAGAATTAGCCAGTTGACATAATATTATATAGTTGACTTCGAAAGTTGTATCTCTGCAGCTACGCTTACAGCGATACTGTGCTATTACGTACACTACAAGCCTTTCTGGATGAAAGACAGCCATCTTTCGGATTACTTCGGGATTTTTAAATACATATTTTCACTGTAGGTACAAAGTGGGCCAAGTCTTAAAACTTTTAAAACTTTTAAAATCTATTATTATTATTATTATTATTATTATTTTATATGGCGGGCCCCGCCATATAAAATAATAATAATAATAATCAAACCGTATGCACAGTGTGCATACGGTGCGAATCCATGCGATGTACAACCGCCAGCCCCGTTATTGCACAGCATGGCTGTTATGGCATACGAAATTTTTGTCATAATACTCTGGTCTTCTTAACAGTAACAAACCAAGCTGTTTGCAACACTGTTTTGTGATTTCCGACTTTTGCTACTAACCATAAGTGTAGATATCTGTATACCACCTCAGTACCTCGCTAACACCTAATAAGTAAAGTGGAAAACAAAATAAAGTTTAGATTCGTCAGACATTAGATTCGTTTGTAACTCTGATATGCATCTGGCAACGAATTTGGAGATCATCTTATGAATCCCGTTTCAGAATCTTTCCCGGTCGAGACTATTTAATGGATACAGGTCAAAAGCACCAAGGAATAAATTATCAAACAAATAACAAAAAAATCATCACTGCATGAGAAGAGGTAAATGCGAACACTCTTTGTGAGAATACGACACAAAAAAACCCGGTGATATTAACAGCATAACCAAAGAAAAAATGCAATCCACACAGCTGGTAATGATAAACGAAACCAAAAAGAAACTAGCACCTAACCATAAGCATCGTATCACCATGATTTTCGAACACTGCAACATATTATCGGGATAAATAATCCACTGTGAAGTTTAGCCTGAGCTATACAAGGAAAAAATCGCAATCGCTATTCGGGCAACGACGAGAGGAACGAATTTCCGGCAGCTGTTACGCGCGCACTTCGCTCACAGCTCTTCCGCGACTTCGCCGTTTTTGGAAAAACTCTTTAACAAGGATCATGGAAGCAATGACCACCGCCAAGATGAACTCCGCTGAGCTGACCCAAAAGGTCATGGAGTAGTTTTTCGTTTTTTCGTACAGGAAACCTTAAGACACATTTCAATAAGTTTTGCTGACAAATTTATCGACTAGCGTGTATTTTTATCATACCTCCAAAGGGCGATCCAACCATGGATGCAATTCCACGAACTAACTGCGACTGCCCGAATGCACTGGGCAGCTGGTCCAATCCAATCCGGCTTGTTAAAATAATTGACAGCAACGATATAAATGGCGCTGAAAAAATCTCGTTCTTCATTATACTTACAAAGCCAGAAATTTCTTAGTGAAATCAAGAATTACTCACAAACGAAAAATCCGAATATTCCACAAACCACCGCGAGCGAGTAATAATCCAAACAAGCTGGAATGAAAGCCAAGACGATCGCCACAACGGTAATGGCACAGTTGTGCACGATCAGGGGATCCATGTTGGGCCGGTCGGATAACCAACCCCAGAACAGACGACCAAAGATATTGGTCAACCCGATTGCCGATATGAGTAGGTTGGCTTGATCATTAGAAACTCCTTCAATATTCAGCTTCGCGTAATCAGTAATAAACATAAAGGGGATATAGAAAGCCACCATGCCGAAGAAGCTAGCCAGACTAAAAATGAGGAATACCACGTTGGTGTAGATGCTAAAATCCGACAATTCCTTCAGCGCTTGACGGAGTTCCGGAGGTAGGAAAGATTTCTTTGGTGGTTCTGCCGGGGCCGTTGTCACGATGGTTTCAGTAGTCTTAGTCTGTGAGCGACGCGACACGCCGCTCTGACTGTCCCGTCGGAATGAGTCCAGCTCCAGTTTTTCCTTGGACGCTCGGTCCAAATGCTTCAAGCTTCCCTGCACAACGATATCTTTACGAGCAAATGGTGGAAGAAATTCCACTCGTTTAATCTTGCGGATATCCTGCGAAATGTCCGGCGTGGAGAAATAGTGGCGATGAGTTCCGGCAACAAAGCGATGCTCTACTTTTCCTGCAAGTAGACATCAAAAGTCAACATTTCGTTCCAAAGAGGAAAATCACAAGTAAATCCTGCAGTTCTTTGAAAAAGCAAATCCTGCATCTACTTTTAACAAAACTAAATAAGATCAGACTCTTTAACTCTTTAAACAACCAAACTGAAACAAGTTCAAACAACATGCTTTGCGCTTTAAATTTGTTAACAGTTTCTTCCCTTTCTTTCCCAAATATTCCTTTCCTTACCTTTTTCAACAGTCTGAACGTCGATACCATGTTGCGAATAATATTTCCTCGAATGGACGATCTCCACATCTGTACCCGGTTCCGAATCGCTTCGGTTACGCATTCGTTGTGGTTTCAGGTGTTTCAAGTCCCGGTAATTTGTCGGCTGATTGAGAGAGGAAGTACGGTTTAACGGCGGATTAGCATCTCGAACATACGTTTCCGTCGTCTGTTCCAGAAGAGGTGCTTCCTCGGGTGTCTCGCGCACTTCCACGTTATCGGTAACTTCCACGGCTAACGTTTTCATGAACGCACCAGCAATGCAAACTTGTAGTACCAGTCCGGCTAAGATGAACATGGAGCCAGCCCATCCGTAATAGTCCACCACCCTGCCGATTAAAGGCGGAAACGCGAACGCCCCAACACCAGATCCACATACACAAATTCCCACCGCCAATGCTCTCTTCTTTTCGAAATAATAACACACGCACAGAATGGATGGCGAGTAAATCAAACCAAAACCAATACCTGTCCATTCATACAAACTCTCATTAGAAATGTGTACTCGTATTAAAATTCTCATAATATTATGACACCCGGTTCACCTCCAAGTATTCCAAAAACACCGATCAACGCATTTACACTGGTACAGAAAGCGCTTCCGACAAATGCCGCTGCCGCAATTATTGCACCAGAAAATATTACAACTCGAAAACCGAAGGCATTGGTAAGAGCACTGGAGATAGGTCCTATAAAAACAGCACAGATATGTAACCATCAGTTTCACATTGTGATGTGTTGCGAATTACCCATGCAAAGGTACACTCCGTTGAGTAGTGAGCCGACCAAAGATATTTTATCTTTTCCATCGTGCGGGAACACTTCTGACCAGTCAGTCAGATATATGGCGAAAGAATAGGCGACACCATCCACGATAAAGTTACAAAAGAAGGAGGCAACAACGATAACCTGCAACGTCCAGACTAGATAATTAAGGTACCGGGGACACATGCACGACCTCTTACCCATCCATAGCCACCATCGGGAGCTTTAGGAACCACTTTCTCTGTCACCACTTCTCTTTCTTCATCTGCAAAAATCAGTTGAAAGGTAACGTTTGAGTTAAGCGGCCCAATAAAAGAACCCAAACACGAAGGAAACAAAAGAACTGATCGGGAAAACTGTTGGAAAACCATACATATTTACAAACGTCTACGTCTTCACTGACCAGTGGTCCCTAAGACATTAAAATACCATTTCTAACTTTTTACACCTTTATCTTGCATACTGCGAATTATGCATTATTAATTTTGTATGGCTTTATTGTCTCTACCGGAAGAAGTAAAAAGTAAGCAACTATCTTCTTGACGAAAACTAATAAGTAACTACATAATAAATAAAGTAAGTAATAAGTAACTATTTATTTGACGAAATGTGGGCAAAATTTGGAAACACACACATAATTTGGAAATATTGACATTTGAAGTAGTTTTCATCAATATTATACATCACAGTAGGGGCGGTAACTTGAAGACAAAAATGTCACCGCTTCCTCAGAATACCGTAAACGATGGCCGTCACGGTACGATTTCAACGCTTTTTTAACACAATACCTCAAGCACGAAGGCAGTCTCTAGCGACAGTGCCCTTTCGTCATGAGCATTAGTAAAAACAAATAATACTGCATATCTGAATTCCCGCACGCACGCAACAAACTTTTAAAGCCGAGTTTCAGGAGCCGTCAATTCAAAAACTAGCGTATAACCAGGCCCCACTTTGACTAAATTGCATTTATTATTTATTATTTACCCGATCATCCTGTGGCCAGGAACACACCACCGACCATGTGAATCTGTTGCTTTATACATCCGCAACATACGTATTCCTAAATAATGTAAATTTAAAAAAAACTAATGCTCATTAACTGTTTTATTTATTCCAGACAATTCGTAATCTACACTAGCATTTCTAATTGTCAGTTTTCTCCAACGACATGTCGGCAGGCTGGCATAAATCAGCCACGCAAGAGAGGATTAACACGTATATTAAGCTGGTGCAAAAAAACCAATTTGCAAGACTGCAATAAGCGCAACACAATGCAGATACATATTTTATTTCGGCTTGAAGGCGCAATCGCAATCCGGATGTGAAGACCTCTGCATTTGCAGGCCTGTCATCTATTACGAATTAACCAGATCAGCATTTAAGCTTGTTGAAAAAAGCGCATAGCTACAAGGAACACACGAGATGCCCGTCCAAGCCCTCCTCATACCCTTGAGTGGCCGACTACGACAGTGCAAACGTGTCATTTCCGCCACGTCTTCCCATCAATATCCAAAATATACACTAACAGCGTCATATAAAATCCACTCAAAATTGATTTTCCCCGCGTGTGCACACCCGCCAAAAGCGAGAACTGTATTCCCTGCATCCCGCAATACTTACTAATGGCAAGCCGGCGTATCTCAAGACCAAGGTTTATCTCATGAACGCTCTAAAATACGTACACTCAATCACACCCAGTTTCCTGGTTGTCCTTTTTCGCCGCTATTCACAGTGGTATCAATGCCATCACTAGCAGGCGCCGAAGAGAGGCGGCTTTTGTTTGCTGGGTTACAATTAACGCTTCGCATCCCACCATGTTGACACAGGCCTTTAAAAACAGATTGTATTCCTTTAAACATGGACTACATTAGGTTGTTCCCTTCTGCGTTAACATCCTGCTGCGGCCGCACTCCGACGCAGACAGCATGATGCAACTGATCACAACTCTTGCTCCGATGTTGATCTATTCACCAGTTTTTGTGCTTCTGAACTCGGCAATGAATGGTCGTACTACGCGCGTACCGTAGCCGTATAAACAAGATCGGACTGTTTGTATTTATACTGCGACGCGGATCTTATTCACGATAATAAACCGGCACCTGAGGCATCACTGTAAAAAAGTAATGCAACAGAGGTTAATGCTGCTTGTTTGTCTCGGAGCTCTGAGCTACCGCGCCGTTACTCCCGAATTTGGCCTGGTTCCAGAAATAAAAAAAAACTGTTCAAATATGAGCAAACTAAACAATTTGCTGCAAAACCTGACTGTTGCTTAAAAGTTAACGACAAAAATTTTCACCAGAAAACCCCTGCCAAAAACTCCAAAAATTTTATCGACGGAGCATCTTTTCACTTATTGAACTTTGTGTAATACGATAAGGATCATGAGCGCACTCGGCATAATTATGGCTTTAGGAGTCGTGATCTAATTTTGACTCGCTTGTTAAAAGACCGGCACAAACAAGGCACTTGCCAGGCTAATCGAGCCAATTAACTTCTAGCTGAATTATTCCAAATATTTCAAGGCAAAATTCATGGTACTATTCCATCTCCAGCAATTTTTCTTTTTTATCGCTTCTTGCTTATTCATCCCTGAACTAGTCCGAAAAATGCAACAGTATTTGCACTGAGCTACGATAGAACGAAAAACAACACCGGCAATCTTGCACGTTCAGAAATAGTACGGTGACGCAACCTACGAATATTGCACACGATAATTATTTATACCCTGTCTTTATTTAAACATCTCCCAAGAGACCGCACCGACGCAATTTCCCGCCTCAGCGTGATAGGGAAGTCGCCGTTCACCGTCTGCGTGAAGTGCTTATAGCTTCCACACTGCACCACTCCATTAATCTTATCGAAAATGCAAAAGTCTCCGTCTCAGGAGCATAAATCAAGCCCTGTCTGATTGCATCACAGGTGAATGTATTTCACTAAGCCGCTATTCAGACTCCTTCACAAAAGCCCGCTTTTCAAGCAGAGAATGAAAGGATAACGGCAGATTGTAAAGAAGTGTTCTCCTATTCATGCTTTATAATTAGGCGAACATCTAATCTCAAGAAATAGCAACAGTAAAAATGAATGCTGGGCGGAAAAAATCCCGCCAATTAAACTTCACAACGTCAGAAAATATACCTTTTCGATCGGCAAATTAAAAATAAATATCAATAACAAAATATTCATGAGAACAGCACGATCAGTTAGTGGGGGATTTCGTCAAAAATAAAAGGAAATATCTCTGCACTAAATACGTAATTTCCTGCATAAACGTACCTTGCTCCTTGAGCGGCGCTAGTTCGTGCGCATCAACATCATCCTTGACAATCGTTATTGTTTTGGACCCGATGCCCGTCTCTTTGCTTTTCAGCAGATTCTCCCTGTCGCGTCCATTGGATGCCGGCGTTAATTCCTCCTTATTTGGTTCATATTTTCCTGATACCATTTCCGCTGTTGTCGTCACATCCGTGTGTTAACGGTCGACTGCTGTAAAAACGCAATGACTGTAATCTCGCTCCCGGTTTATCCAAACAAATAAACACGTCAACAACACTCATATCGCAAACAGAACATCATAAAATACAATAAATTCTGCACGTTTTATCAAGCGGCGCATCGGCAAACAAACCTCCAGGAAACAGAATTACGTCGCGTTTTGTACCACAAACGGACCAACCCAGCCACCGTGGCTCTTCAACGGGAACAGTAAACAATGAGAATCAAAACGGGTAAATACTGCCAAACACGAGATCCAATAAAGCAGAACCGATAAAATATTTCGGAAACCACAAACCGTTTGCGGTTGTAGGAACGGAACCTTCGTCAGGAGGAACGTCATCAACCAGACCGAGCAGTATGGTGGAAAAATGGCCGGGAACCAATACAACAGTCGGTGCGTATAAAACTGTTGCCTTTGCGAAATTTGCCAAATGTAGCATCCAGACGAGAGATGCAGGTACGTGTCGGTATGCGCACTGCGCAGCGGCATTTCGATCAGACGTATGGCTACGCCAGCGCGGGAACATCCAATAGCTAATGCACTGCGTGACTAATTCCGTCTTATTTCCGCCCACTCCGCGTGCGTACGGCCATAGACTGTACCCTTACTGTATGGTGTGTCTCCTGATGCCGGCATTTTTGCCCGTACACCGGAACAGCCGCCAGCACAAAAAAAAACTTTTTTTAAACAAAACTCGTTGCAAATTTTGATGCAAACACTGCATGCCATCAAGTCCAACGTATTTTGAAAAGTTTAACACGTAAGTAATGTAAGGTGCGCTAAAATGATCATCATAATATTATTTATTACTTATCTTAACGCAGGTCATAGCAAATTCCATGCATGCCGAGCCCGTTGTAGGAAGACACACGTGACACGACACCTTCTGTGCTTGTTTCCTTCGATACTTGTAGCTCAATCTGAAGATTTACTATGATAGTCGTTTTTCGTATGGCTTTTCCAAAATCAACACAAGCACTACGACGGAAAGGGAAAACATCCAATCGTGAGTCCTACTTCCTCACGCACCATTTTCGACATTTTAGTATCGTTTGCATGAGTTTATGTACCACTGCTCGTCTGCTCCATAGAAAATTTAAAAACAGTAACCGGAAACTTTAAATAACAACCCAGCAACTCTTACAGAAGATAAAAATGGCATAAAAGCCGATAAAAACAAAAATGGAGAGGAAAGCTGTCACGGAAGATCACCATAAGAAACGCACACAACATGAACTACAATTTTCAAGTGTCGGGTTATCAAAAAATTGTACATACAAGAATACAATCAGTACAAAGTGGTGCCAAAACATTTTAGGAACTTGGTGCACGGTCTTGTTTGTCGGGAGAGCGTAGCTGCGTTACCGTAACATGTCCATCAACACTGTAAAACCAATCGAACTGAATTTGTGTAAATCGCGTACCAATGTTTTTTAAACGGCGCAAATACCGCCGAAAGGGTAGCAAAAAAAACTTACGGATAGATTCGGATGCTGTCTTCTCCCGATGTCTCGCTTTTGATAGATTCGTTCAAATTCGATGTATCCGGCGACCGCATACCGGAATTGTTTATGTTTCGGGCATAAACATGGTTATTGATACTGATTCCAGATTCAGGGGAACTTTTGTTCAAAGAACGTAGCCTCGGACTATTGGATGTGTGGCTTAACGGACTGTGCGGTGGTCGCGGGGTTTCCGCTAACCGCATATTATCAGGAATATCAATCGCGCACAGCGGCTCCATAACATTTCGCGCCGTCAGAGTAAACCTCTGAAATTCACTAGGAGATTTCTGATAGAATCCCTGTCCGGTTTTGGTAAAGGTCAAAGTCGTTATACCGCTGTAAAGGCAATTCAGACCGATAAGAACCTTGCTGTTATCACTGCTATCATTATAGACTCACTGGATATTTTCCCGCTTTATGCATTCTTGCTTAAGGAGTCGCTGAAGACTAGGAAGACTGAATATGTGAATATCGCCTTGATTGGTCAAACAGGCCAAGCAATACTCTCGCATTGTCGGATCATCGTCTACAATAAATCCAGTAAACAACACATAAAAATATATATAGAATAAGCACCAAAATTTTTAAAAACTACAACATACCCGATCTGCTGGCGAATCTAACAATGCGAACTTTCCTGATTAAAGCTCCTTCGCTCGCAGTCAACTTGAATTTCGTGTACGGTTTCAGACTAGGCAAATGAAATATCTGCGAAGAAAAATGTCATGTTACCTGTGCGCCGCATAAGTGTTAACACTCTCACCTTAAACTGTTCTTCGGAACATATCACGACTTTTTGACTCGATTCAATACTACTGTCCTTGCTCGATGGCTTCTCATTAACCGGACATCCATGTGCGTCGATAGCAGCAACGTGCACAACCGGTGCATGATGCTGCAACTGAATCTCTTTGCTTAAACTAGCATGGACTTCCTCCTCTCGTCTGTTTTCCGCCAACGGTAACACGAGTGTATAAATTAGCACTCCGCCACTGTTTGTTCCAACCCAAAACGTCGGAGAACTAACAACATCTAAGAAAAATTCAAATAGATATGTTTTCGTAGGTTTTTATGACAGTTTCAATATCAAGGAAACTTACTATTCAAAATATAGCATGACACCAATTGTAAACAGCGGACCACAGAAGCCATTTCATTGTCAACTGCGCGGGCTTCGATCTCCCGTTCCACGGGGCGGGTTTCGATGTGAGCTGTCACATCTCGAGAAGGACTGGCCCTAAAGCCCCAAACAAAGAATATTAAAATTACGATTGTATAACCTGATTTCCCTTTAAACCAGCAAAATTTTAATACACCGTAATTTTTTGAACGTCGAACATTTAAAGAGCGAAAAAACAGAACCCACTTGTCGCCATCCGGTCCACGTTTGATTGCCATTTGCGACCGGCCCCGTCGCATGCGTCGAAAGGATTCCCGTAAGGATTTTTTAAACGACTTCCTTCTGGTCATTGACGGGTCCAACCCGTTAACACTCTCCAGATTCTGGAGTGTACAGCGTGTTACAACCGCCTTCCATCGATTATAATCCAACAAAACAAACCCATGCGCCGTACCGGCGCCAAATCTACAACAAAAACAGTAAAACCATCCTATCGAAGTGCGCCAAACAGAATGTTAAAAAACAGAATCTTACAGCTGCCATTCGGACTGAAGCGTCAGCGCAGTACAAGCTGCTGGTGGCATGATTTGAACCACTGTATGGGGCTGAAATCCGCTTTCGGACTTAATGACGGAAGTTTTCAGTTTCAGCGGACTATGTCCTTTCCATACAAAGCCGTCTCGATCGCCGACCAAATTCACCGTTACATGCTACAAATAAAACAGCATATCCTAAAGATATCGACACATAGAAATCTTTGAAATTACGATGTTCAGTATGCTTACATCCATAGTTTTCCCAGCCTTAGGGATCTTTTTAAAATCGAAAACAACAATCTGTCCTGATGTCCCAGCCACTAGCAAAACGTTTGTTTTCATACAAAATTCCACCTTCTGCACTGCTAACCGCGGATCATCACTGAACGGATCGAAACTTCCTGTCTTCCTGAACGGCGGCCATTCTTCGGCTTCTTCTTCTTCAGCCGGAGCAATTTCTTCATCGTCACCATCCATATCATCCGTTTTAAATAAATTTGCCGTTTTCAGTGTGTATAATATTCTCAGATGGTTTCCCGATACATCCCAGAAGCGGACTGAACCATCTTCGTGTCCAGTTAGAAAAATATCCCGGTTCTCATTGCTCTCTTTGTACGTATGTCCGCCTGATATTGGCCAAGGTTTGCTGGAGAAATGTCCTCGTTCTTGCTGGCGACCAGCATGCGTTAAAGCATCCCAAAACTCCTCTGATACGCTGCTGACATGATGTGAGCATGTTATAGACGAGGAATGCATAACGAACAAATAAGGCAACTGAAATATTGGCCACTTTTCCGTTGTGAGATCGACGGCTATCAGTTCTTCCTCCAGAAGAACTACCAGTGCCTCGGGATTCGCAGTATCTGCACAATAAAGTAGTGAAAACTGGGAAGGGTGGCAACTAGTACTAGTACCGCTATAGTACCGGTCTGCTTATTTTTGAGAAACAAAAGTACGGTAATACTATAAACCATCATTATTCACCTGATACCCCGCTGGAATCAACAGTAAAAAAATCCACCACTCGGGAGGTAAAATCAAATACAACATGGTTATCTCCCTGCATAACGGTGACCGTTTGGTGGTCTCCATAGCGCGATCTCGGCATGCCGCCCGAGAACACAATAAAAGGATGAGATCCTCCGGATGTCTTCCAGAGTAACTTTGGTATGGGTTTACATGGGAAAGGCCCGTATGGAAAATTGGGCTTTTCCGCCGGTTCCGACATTCGCGGGTCCCATGCAATATAGCTGCCATCGTTGTGAGAAGAATAAAAGCGAGCACCGTCGCTAGACCAAGATAATGATTCCAGTTGCTGTGAAGAAAATTGCAACTCAATTGAAATCAAAACCAAAATCGAGTCTAAAATCTAGCTGTATTAAACCCAAAGTGTACAAGACAAATGCTAATAAAAGGTAATTATGTTGGCTTTATCTCGACTGCTTCTGAAAAAATGACAAGGACGTACGAATTACCTGACCAGCCCAGAAGGAACGGACAGCCTTTTGCTCCTTGAAATCCCAGATAACCATAAGGCCTTTGTTATAACCGATCAGCAACTAAAACAAATACCACATAAAAATTCCGCTTATTCGTCTTATCCGTTTGCAAATTACGCGTACCTGGTCACAGTTGACAGGGTTTTCCGCAAGCGCCTCCACAGCGCCCGGAGAGGCTCTTGATGGGCTGGCGGAACTGCAATGCCGGACAATTCATGTTGCAACGAACAAAGAGACGGCGGTTAGTATAACAGATAAAAAACCCACTTTTGAGTAGCATTATCAATATAAATTGTCGATGCTTCGGTGAATTCGAACGTATTGTAATTAAGAACGTGCACGTTGCCGCCTTCCGTGCCAATGTACAGCTGATCGCCAACGGACGCCAAACAAACTGTCGAAATCTTTTTCGACCTGTAATAAAAAAACCACAAGTCAAAAAACAAAAATATTCATAAAAACGAAGCTAATTTTAGCTGAGTAACGAAGTAAGAGAAGAACTTGTCCGAGCCGTAATCTAGTGTTCTAATTTCTTTTTCGACAGAATTACGGATCAACTGACCTTCCTTCTAATTTAACATTGTTAATGCACTCCACAAAGATGCTCTTGTCTCGGCTAGCAATCTCCCACAGATAAACTGTGTTATCCTCACAAATGCTGACAAATCGACCCTGAAAAAAAAGCAAACAGTAAATGACGCATCACCGGTAAAGTAACTTAAAAACTCGTCGAGTGAATAATAGATTATGGTACCAACCTGATTAGGTAGGAAGACAATGTGATTTACAACGATATCCGTCTCATGCTGTGCATAACATTCGACACCAGGAGAACCGTATCTGTAAGTTCAACATCCACCATTACAACCAGTTCGCGCAGTATGCAAAGTTGCAAACGATGGATCAAGCGCTTTCACGAATAAAAACGGTGATGTGACGCATTAATTATGCATAAAATAGCACAAATTGCCGTGGTCGGTTTCATCTGGTCATCTGATGTGCTCAACGACAGTAAACAATTAATCACAAATGAATTCACATACGCCAATGTCGGAGATTTCTGATTAATGATATTAAATGAACTTATGTCGTACCACAAACATGCGTGCAATCTGTATTCGAACATCGTGAGTTGATTGACGACTGAATTGCCCAGAGACGTGATAAACATGAATACAGACGATGTCATATACTCACAGTTTTCGCTTGAATGACCAGGTTTGTAGATCATAAATAGAATAATACTATAAGAAGTTTTTAGAATGCGTAAGCAAAAACCAAAATGGGAACGAAAAATTCTATCACAGGAATTTCACATCGGTGTGCCAAATCCACACATAACATTCCACAAGCATCAGATTTTTCAAAACGTTAAAAGTATAAGCGCAAAACAAAATTATATTTTTCAACAATGAGGCCACCGATTAACCGTAGCCGAAAGCATTCTTTGAGTTTGGACAGTGTTAAAGAAAATCAAAGAACATTAACCAAACAAAATACCGCAACAAATCCCCTCCATTCTTTGCGAATGGAATACGACCGCAAATTGACAGTCATCTACGCCATACGCTTTTGAAGCAACTGAATTGAATGCCCAGCATTATACATTAAAGCAGCAACTTTACTTTGGAAGAAAAAATCTAAAATAGCCGACTAAAAATTCTGGAAAGCAGAAATGACTAAGGATCTTATTTTCAATTTCCCATGAAACCATGTATCAACAAAAACCACTATCACGCTAATCTTCACTGCGCCATAAACCTTTTATAACAGTACAAACGAAGAGAGTGCCATGCAGCGAAAGACAAACAAGAACCGAATTTTACGACTCAAACTTACATTTTTATACTCCCACTCTGCGTTCCAATCGCAATGATTCTGAGCTTCGGATCATAAGCCAACGCCGACGGTCGGTTAGGGAATCCGTGCTGCACAGTCTGAAAATTGAAGACCGTTCGCAGTTTAATATCCCGATTAAATGATAACTGCAGATAAATGGTTTTGGACATGGGCATTTTTCTTGTAATCAACAAAACTTTTCCTTCGGTGCAACGGCGAGTAGTGCGACCCAGCAGAAGCTAGGCTACTGTTTACGCCATCTTATGCCAAGGTCTGTAACTTCTGTGCAATGCACAACGCTTCACCTCACTGCTCGTCAAAAGCAGCCAGTGTAGAATTTCGGTGATCTTGGCAAAATGCACCATTATGATTCATTAGCTTGTCCATTTTGTTAAACACACATGCACAGGTAGCATGCGGACCTAATCGCAGCATGGTGTTGCACAACGGCCGATTGCTAATGCATCGCTGAATTCGTGTTGGAGTAGCACAAAAAACAACCACTCTGGCACCATTTAAAGCGCACTGACGTCACGCATACGAAATCCAACAGTAGAAAACAATAATCATAGCCTTTTCGATAATCCGAAAACAAATCACCAATTCATAAACTAAGTACCGGTAGGGTGTCACGATTAAGCACAAAACATGAAAGTGAGTGGTATTGACTTTTTGACTATGTCACTAAAATTATTGGATAATCTGTTTACCAAATAAAACCAAAAATAATAATGGTGTAACTTAAGTAATAATATTATTAATCACACTTATAAGAACTATCTGTAAAAGTAGAGGCCTTTTTGTTTCGTGCAACTCTCTGTGATTCGGTTTCTCATATTTCTACAATCCGAATCAAATTCAAACGGTATTTACAAGCTGTCATTTGAGATTCAGCTAGTCGACCAAACAAATTATTCAAGGCACGAAATTCGATGATTGTGTTTTGGTTGCTTAATTAACATACCCTTTTGTACTGGAGCATTTGCTGCAGTCCTTTTTGCCGGACATCCTGATCCACAGAATGGCTTTTGCCACGGAGTTTTTTCCACAAAGTATCCATCCCATCAATAAACCATGCAAACGAGCAACCGTATAACCGCTGGAGATTTAACCAGTATTATTCCTGCAAATATAAATCACATAACAAAATTAGATTGCATCACCGCATAAATCCATCTCACCACAAAAACCGTATTCTGATCAAATAAAATAACTTGCAAAAATAAAAATAATTCATCATTTCTCAAGAACGAAACAACAGGCAAATATTTATCTCAACTTCGGGAATTGACCTGCGATCCGCACCTCGAAGATAAACACTCTTCAGCGCTCACAGACCGATCGGATGTTAATCAACGCAATTATGAAAATTCAGAGACAGGCAAAATAAACGCCAACATCAAGTTGTCCCAGCCGAACGGTACGTTTATTACCTGTGGTACAACGGTTATGCAACAGCTTAAAACAACATAATTTTACAACCGTCTCGCTGTTTAAACTAGTAGTGTCGGAAAACACGAACGCGGCACGGAAAATCTGGCTGGGCTTTTAACAAGGGGATGATTAATACAAAGTACAAAGCAATTGACCGCATAAGAGATGAGCAATGCAGACGAACGGCTGATCTGACACGAACCTATCGATATCGATTCGTACGACATTCTACGGAAACCATCATCGAGAGGCTGGTTACCTCCACAATTTAATTGGACCCATGACACACTCACCTTGCTAGGTAGATGACTCACTAAACCAGTAAAAAATAGTGATACGCGCACTTTAGAATCTGGCAAGGAAAAAAATATAACTATCTACACCTTGTATTGGGTTGCACTTCTGGAATCCGAGCACCGAACCGACAGAAAATAATAAAATTAATAACAAAAATGTAACAGCAATTAGGATGGAGAAACGCGTCATCATCAAACCAGCTGAAAGTAATTCGAACTATTTTAAGCTGATCTGCATATAAAATTCAGTATCACATACAGGTAAAATATCAAACTTCAAAAAAATCAAAACAATTCATCACGGTTACGATTGCACTCAAATAATGACTCAATACTCATCAACGCCAAGAATATGTATTCGTACCGTACTAACAAAGTTGTAAAGCTTACGCGATTAACCGCATAATTTAGGATTAGTTAAAGTAGATTGCAATAAACAATTATTTACCGTAAATTATTAAAATAAAGTTATTAACATTTTAAAGATTCATATTTCAATTTTCAAATTATACGATAATACGAGTCAGTACTTATGAATCAAATCTCTGAAATCTCCCTAAAATAACGATTCCTAAGAACCCCTACTGAGCTAACTACAGAGTACGCCACGCGTAACCGTAATGCTGCAGCTTTTGTAAAGTTAATTTCTTTCGATCGTAATGGTAAAAATTGTAAAATATCTTTATGCAGGCTCCGAAAAAAATGGACATATTCGCACCTGGTCACAAACACAATGACAGTTGAAATCCCGCAGACAGACTGGTTCCAGTTGCAAAAGAAATCATGAAATGCGCTGAACTCAGTTATGGAACCTGGAAACAAGCTGCATGTGTAAATCATGAATCAAAGCCCCAAAAACATGACAAAACGGAGACATGTTCCACGAAAAATTCCAGAGCAATTCAAAAACAAACGGATAACGCTATCCCAAAATCGCCATTTGCAAATCATAGGGCTCAGTGTATATGAAGAACCGATGATAAATTACGGGACAACTATGCTGGGGGAACTCAAGAGCAGAAACTCAGAACCGCAGTAAATTTCGGGTACTGCTAAACATCACTATCATTAAATAGCCCAAAATAAATTCAGTTTTATACAGAACACCTGGGTTTTAACTTGTACTCTTGTCTCCAAATGATATGATTTGAAATTTGATGGTAAATCTGGGAAAATTTGTTTTTTAACTCTGCCTGCGGGAGATTATAAGGCAGGCGAAGCCGTGGATTTCCGATTTTGGAAGCTGGAGGTTATGGAAACCGTCACCCGTTGGTGCTTCCATGCAAGTGCTTTTGCGTATGCTCAAAAGAATACCGACAAGCTGACCAGTGGCCAATTTTGTCATAAAACTAGTTTTGTCATAAAATTAATGTAAGCTTACTGTGTAACTGTGACTAATTTTATATTTTCGTAAGACCTACAGCGATCACTTACACTCAGTCAATCGTACTCGTACATATAAACGATGAAGTGTGACAATCAAAACGTCTACGCGACAGGCCGCAAAGAATATTTTTGAATATTTACGTCGAAGCTATTCACCTGATTTTGTTAAATCAAATGAAATATTGTACGTGCGAATTACAATTCTGTGCTCCGGAATGCCAGACCAACCGCGCGCAGGCATATTTTCCATGGCTTTTGACATTTTTCTCACTGCATAAATTTATAGAAGAACATATGTTCGCAACTGCAGCTTGTCTAAAGCATTACTAATTTTATGGAAGAAAAGTTTTTATACTGCGAAAACATCGGACAGTTTTTGTTTTTCTGCAACTGTATACCTGATACCTGCATACCTTGCCAACGTACGAGTAAAGTGATACGCGTGCGGCGTGCACGATGCTGGATCGGTACAGTACTCGATTCACTGGTGAAACAAACGCTATTTTGCACACTCCCATGGCCAGTTCCTGTTTCCAGAGAGGCAGAGACTGGATTGATGACCTAGTTAAGTTTCGATTATCGTTTAACAATATTGAAATATAGATTCTCATATATTGCAGGTTCGCGTGTTATATTTTGTTGGAAACTTCGGACCAAACTGGACAAATCATAAGCCTATATTCGCTAATTCACGTATGGAGACAATACTCGTGTTGCTTGATCAAATGCATATTAATAGAGCTTATTGAGGTGCATGTATTTAAGCTCGGATTTTAAGGAAAACCAAGAGTTGGTTCACGAAGTGTTCTCTACAAATTTCCGTCGTTAGCATGGGACCGAAAGGATTTACTCTCCTCCACTTCGATCTAACAATAAAAACAAATTATCATCCACAATTTCAATGAGCTTTACGTAGATACAGTACTTTGGTGCAAAGCCAGATGTTAGTAACCAACAGTAACCAGGAATTTTGCCACTTCTTGAAGATTTTTCACTTTCCATTTTTAGCCATTAATGTCACAAGCCTGTAAAGGATGGAATCGTAAAGAAAGCAGGAACGCTGGAAATCGGAAATCGAAAGTCGAGCGTTTTCGTGGATCATGAATTTAAATGCAGTATTGTGCACATGTACAATACAGCTTGTCGCTGCATGATGCGTACGCAGGTGGATCGGTGTGTACCGGCTTTCTGTCCATGAAAATGGACTATAATACTGCATGTGCATACGGTCTGCAGTGGCGGTATGCAAGATCCGCCGGCGTCGTTCTGCATTGCTTTTGGTTGAGTTGTTCGTGCGAAGCTTTTGATATTTGTTTTTTTTATACTCGTACATAGTATAAAACATTGTTTCAGCATAAGGTTTTTTTATATTTTTCGAAAGGAGAGCGCTAATCAGCTTGCTTCATGGTATATTGGGCACTTGCGACTTAAATAATATGTAACGAACACACGCTATATATGCAAATTTTCGGAATAATCATGACCGCGGATTATGTGGATTGTGGAAGATATTCATCTTATTACTCTGGGGTAGGTAAAATACTGGAATGTTACGAAATCTGGCGTGTTACTTCTTGTACTTTTTCTGTAAAGATATGTCCGCGTTAGACTGGCCGTTTATATATATATTTATATTTACTCCGCGATCAGAAATGATGATCGACTCCTAACACACTCCTTCTCCTAATGTATAAAGATACTTATTTTATGCAACATAGCCATCTAATTTTTTGTTGAACAATTACTGGTTTGAGATATCTGATTTGTCCGCACATAAACTTGACCGCAGCTGCTTACCAGACTTCATCGCACTAAGCGTTATTGTATATTGACTGCAGTTGAGTGTTATGCAACAATTATAATTATGTAAGCGTAAATACCCCTGCTTGCAGCTGTAACCCTGCAATCATGACGTTCATGATTCTTGTGCTGCAGCTTCAGGCATTTTCGATCCAACTTGAAAAGCCGACATGTTATAACAAACGCACTTTAATGCGGAATTTCTTAGAAAGGTTGAGAAGTCCCCAGGAACGAACATACGGTATATTACGGTACACGCTCTACGACGTATGGACCTTCATTGTGGAAGACGAATTAAAACAATTAACCCGTTGTTCTTTTACCAAAATTTACATCTTATTAATTGCATACACTGTCTCCTCCTGCATAATTCTTTCACTAATCAAAATATCAATATTCCTTGTATATTCCGGCGTATTCACTGTTACGTTTTTTGCCTGATTTTTACGTTTATGAATCAATCTGCACAACAGCAGCCAAATGCTTGAACGTTTAATCGTGGCTATTAAAACTTGTGTCGGTACTGCCAAAAAAGCGCAACTCGTATTCATCAGTTATTGTCGAATACAATCGCATAGATGCAATGCCCGTGATTTCCACGGCAAACTTCACCGGTAACGGCGCTGCATAAGGGCTGCATGTAGAGTTGTTGTTTTTTTAGTTCCTTCTATATCGCACCGACAGCAGCCGGTTTGATAAGCCATTATGTCACTATTGCCAAATATGATTGCCCATACACAGAAGCCGATAAGTATGAAAATAACACTCGACGCATGGTTTTTTCGAACTTGTCATTAGCGGTCGGAAAAATGTTTATGGCACCGCGGCGGATAGAGCTCTAACAAGTAAACTGTACTGTACGTTGAGTGCGCTCGCATGTCATTAATGGAGTTCGTATTCCGGAGTCGTCAGACATAAACGGCAATGTTTTTAATTCACTTTACAGGTCAGCACATGGTTAAGCGTCATTGAAGTTAGCCGCTGCAGGTGTAAAAGTGAAATGTAGACTGCGGGACATCTACAGTATTCGCCATGTGTAGCCCAAAAAATCGAATTAGTGTCTTCGTGGATCTAATCGGATTTTTGGTATCGGCGGCTGTTGCCGCATTGATCGTGTCGTTTGCCACACCTTATTGGTACCGATCCGATCCCTTCCGGCCACCTATTTTTGTCCTCCCCTACAACACCTTGCCATTTGATTCGCTTGGACTATGGATGTTGTGTTACCGGAGCGGATATCCCAATAGCGATATATACAGAAGATATGACACTGAATGCCGGTCATTTTTTACATTCTTTCGGAACCAAATTAATTATCCGCGTAAGATTAATTCTCACCCATGTATCAGCCTGCATTTTGTATGGTTAACTTTTTTAGGCAATAGCCATCAAATAGTAGAAACATGGGCGCACCACTGCATATATGTACAGGTGTTTTTTATGCCGTACCACAAAATTTCGAAAGTGCGTGTATTTGTCCTCCACTTCTGCATTTAAAACTGCACAACTCAAGATACCACTAAAAAGCTTAACTCTCCGTACTGTTAACTTATATACATATACTTATGCTTTATATAAGTATTGTACTACCCAGAGCAGAACAAAGCATGAATTCGATTCGATTGACGGTGCGTATAATCATATAATGGTGTAATTTCGGTTGTTCTGCAGTGGAAAGTGCATAGTTTTACCAGACTTATTTTCAGTGCTTCAAGTAGTATAAAGTCTAAAATAAGTCAGTAATACTGCGGTTTTTACAAACTTGCATCAGCATTCACCGACACCGTGTGGTTGAACGGACTTTTTGTTCTAGCATTTTTTATGGCAACGCAAGCCCTCTACACAATTGGACTGGCAGTCTGTTTCATTGGTTTCATAATTCTGATTGTAACATTATTTGCGGGAGCCACTCGGAGATTTTTGTACGCCCTGGGAACGATTTTCCTTATTGGAGGTATGTAAAAAAATTCTATCTTATATTATTAAATGTTAGCTACCAAGTAAGGTAACAGACCTAGAGTGATCAATCGATCTAAGGGTGAGCAGTAATTAGGGAATACGATATACAGTTGTATAGCTGCACATAAAAATTATTATTTATTTAATTAATGCCGCAAAAAAAGATCACACAAATGCCGGAAGGGAATACTGACGAAAGGTGCCTATTTATGTAATTATAAGTAATAAACTACATGATTTGTTTTCAGTGCTCGTACTAATATGAGTATACCGCCTACACAGCTGCTTTGATGTACGGTAATGTTAACACAGAAGATAGATAATTAGCAACGGGGCCATCACTAATGAGGTGTGATTTCGGCTTCCTTTGTGTCATTTCGGTAGAACCGCGTGGCCACGTATACCATACACGTCAATGGGAAAAATGGTACCCTAGTTTAGATTTTGAACTGTATGTGGTTATTAGTTCAACTTTTCACGTTCATGAAGAGAAACCAATTGTGCAAAACTAAATTTTCTTCTGCACATGCTTTTTTATAAAAAATTAGGATAAACTGCTGAAGCACAGTGAGGTGTTCTTTGCGGCAATTCAATCGCTGATATGTGTCTGCAAAGGTGCGCATGCTTACTGTTATCTGTACTACTACGCAGTATGACGGGGCTTTGTACAGATAAGACTATAGTCAACCTCTTTTTTTGTCGAATGGAATTTTATTCAGATTGGCGATACTAATCTTTCACAGGGCTTCTATAAAATTTCACGTCAAGTTGTCGTATTCTGGTGTTAGCACTAACTGATGAGCTTTAGCTACATACATACTGTAATAGCTATATTTACTTATTATTGTGTCATTTCGTATATTTAAAGCAGATACATTTTTACTGCTGTTATTAATCAGGTCGACTACATTCTTATGCTGGAATCCGATCCTACACCTACTGTAGCATCTTTGCACGTGATGCTGTAGATGATGCTGTAGATGCTACAGCATCATGTGTCATGTCGCATGTCGAACTTCATGTATAACGTATAACAAGGTAATGTTAATAAAAATTTTATTATTTTATAAAATATATTATATAAAAATTCGTTGTTATGATAAGTAAGAAACACAGCGCGTAATTTTGGACCAACAAAGCATTGGTGGTCGCAAATCGCCCAGTCTTAAAATTTTCCTTCTTTCCCTTCGATTTTCTGAGTTTGCTATCTTATAAGAAATAAGTAAGAGAAACTGTTTATTTTATTATTCATATGCTAGTCAAACCACTCTGTTTTCTTTTAAATGCAATTGACTGGTTCAAGCTACATAATAACATTAACTCTAAATTTATCCTGAACCTTATGCCAGCCTTGCCAGGCTTTGAATGCCCTATGGATTCTGCATGGAAGTACACAGTTATTAAAAATTATGCAGTTCCGTGTCCAAAATCAATACATTTCACGGTGTTTTGGCAAACTTACGTGTATTATAATTATAAAAATATCATTCCGAGTAACCGATATAACGCGGATTCGCGTATAACTAGGGTAGACGTTCAACTGAAAGAAGTAACTTTCCGCACATTATTGTAAGCAGCTTATTTCATATAGGAACATTTTCTACAACATTAATAATTTGTATATTTTTTAATTTCGTTCAACTGTTGTGAGACGAATATCGAAAAAAATTATTATAGATTGTAATGTTCCGATTTAAGTCATTGAATCAACCCGTTTTCGTATGTACTGTGTAAATGGCAAGCAAGCCACTGTCCATCTGGTCCGCGATATGCGTTCTACCGAAATGACAAACGCTGAGCGCGCTACGCCTCACATACCCTCGGCTCGCCTGATGGCCCCGTTGCTAATTGTCAGAAAAGGTTTTGGACGGGCAAAGAAACAGCATTTTTGAAAGAAACGCTTCAGTGCACTGATTGATGAAAAATGCATCACAATGCTGACGTAGTAGAAGAGACAAATGTTACTCTTTTTGTCACTAACTAAAGTAAAATTGCAAATACCTGACTCATTATAAACAAAAGAAATACTTACTATATTTTACAATAGTGTCCCTTTTGGCGTTGGTTCCTAGTATCTGTAAGTAAATAAAAATCATAGCTTTATGACCATGAGCAGTACTATATAACTATTGTAACTCTACAGCAGAGTGTAAATCTAACGATTAATTCCGATATTGGTTTTGTTTGAAGCTCTAATAATCGCCGGATCGCTGATAATATTTGGAGCCACTGAATACGTGCTGTGGTCTAACAGGGATACCGAATGGATATTTGGGATTAATGCTTACTCGGATAATGAACTATACTGGTCATTTTGGCTCGCGGTGGCGGCAGATGGTTTGGTGTTTATTTGTGCCGTGTTTTATTTCATCGAAGCGCGGAGGGTGGAAAAACTGACTCCAGTCCGAAAACCAATTACTATTACAACTGTTTATTATCCGTCCGGCGAAGATTTTATTCCTTACACCGCCGTCTAAATTTGTTAAGTGTCTCAATCTTTTTTGAAATACGGTCCTGTTAAAACACGGCAGCGTACCTGTTGGAAAAGTCTAACGCTGCTTATTTGAACGATGTGCGCCCTGTCCGGCTAGAATTTGTTTTGACGAATTTATGGAGGTATCTGGTTTTAGCCATTTGTTACCACAAATTCGAATAATAATAATTATTGTGCGATACTGGATATCGTTGATGTCCTGCTCGATCTCAACTGTTCGGCTGTGTAATTATAAGACAACCATCTGACATGTAATAAAAGTGTGGAATTATAAAACTAATGTCGTCACAAAAGTTTTGACCATGGCGGCATGGGCTTATACTATATGATAATTTTAATTATTCTGAGTATTACGAACCATTGCAGAAATACGAGTAACTAACTGCAAATATCTGTATTTGCCTGTACATTTATATTTTCCAACCAGGAGACTATAAACAATACAGCACAACACGGGAAATGGGCGAGGTAGAGAGAAATTTCGCTCACAAAAACTGCAGGAAATAGCGTTAAACGGAGTATGAGCCTATTTGGCAGGTGATAACGCCGAATATCTTAAAAAGGAGTGCGGCATACAATTGGTACACAGTAAATGCCTGCGAACAGCAGTAAACACGCATTACGCCCATAGTTAAATGTCAGTAAATGTGTGCAATAATAAAATCAAAAATTTGGATTGAAAAAGTAGTTCAAAGTTTGTTTTTTGATAAATCTATTATTTAAAAATACTAATTAATTCGGAATATATACGGGAACTTATTATAATACTCTAGCTCGAAGGCATCGGTAGCGGTGGTGCATGGTCACCGAGACAAAACCGATAGACCAATACCCAGCGGCAAGCGACAAATCGCAATGATGATGAGGAATAAAAAGAAAACGAAACAAAACCGAAACTACATGAGCGACAGTCAAAACAGCGAAATTAACTGTAATGTTCTTTACTGATCAAAATTTGAACGGTTAATTAAGATTGATACCGAAATAAAATATGATACTGGTCACGATAGTGATGCAACACTCTCTGACCGAGATGATACCTGGATCATGCGTTTTCCCGATCACACATCCACACTTTACGACTGCAACACAAAAAGCTGGATTAGTCTAAATAATTTAGACCGTGCCTGTGGCACATGTTTAGTTGGGGAGAAAAATAATCGTGCATTATACGTGTTAATAGGGTTTACAGCAAGCTACAGAGTAAATACAGTACAAACATAGTAGAACTGCATATTCGACAGTGCGGTAACATTGAGGTATGGTCCTGTACACGTTTTTACAATATTATTCCCAGCACCCCATGTTAGCCAGGTGGGGTGGCTTCAGCAATCACCCCGCTTCACCTTTGCCAGGGTTATTATATGAAGTACACATGGCTCTTTTCGTTATTCAATCGATAAGTGTTGACTATTATTTTACATTCTAAAATATTATTTGTTATCTATGCATGAGGTTCAAACGATGGCAACATGCGGAGGCCAGTCAGAAATCAATGGTGTTCCGATACGCCTGATTATGGTAGTGTGCGTATAATAATGCTGAATCGTATAAAACAGCCGTTCGAAATGGAAGTGCAAGCTGGAAAACAATCAATTGATTCCCGTAGTAACACGGAGCCATATAAAGGAAACGTCAAGTTCGGTCACATACAGTACATAGTGGAGTTTTGTATGTCGATCCACCTTTCCATGGTTATTTGGATTAAGTAAGAGGTAAGTCGACTGTCGAGATGCAACTATAATATGTCGTCTATGGTGCTTTACTGCAATGTCACAATAACTTAAAATTGAATCCCGTGTCTGCATATGTATTTACGTACAGCGGTACAGGTATTATATGTTTCAACGACAATAATTATGTTGAAATGCAAACAAAGTAGCACCACGAGGTAGCACTGTAACACAATACAGTGTGGCAACCTCTGATTTGTGCATGTTCAAGCTAAAGTTTAACCGCACTTGATACCTTTGGACACATTCAGTTCACATTTGCCCTGGGATTGTTTGTTTGCCATATCATGGATGTTGAAAAGCCTAGGAGGCTGCTGGAGATGGAAAACAAATTGGAGTTATCTGATCCGTCATTACAGTCTGAAAACAAAGATGTACCGACTATTTACGGATGCCCGGATAATGAATTTAGTGCTGAAGCAGATGCTTCGTCGCTGTACAATGCCATGAAAGGACTGGGTACGGTAGCACAAAATTCAGTGATTAGTATGTACGTCATATTGTAATTACTGTAACCGCATAAACGATGACATTTTTTAATAAGATTATAATTTTTAATTTTTATAAGTTAAACTGACTTAAAAGTTAAGTTGATTTAATTTGTCCATATCAAAAACAATTAACATTCATACATTTCTACATAATATTCGTGCATTTGTCAAAGCAAATAAATGTTTATCAACTGATGATATTGAATTTGCTGTCCATACGACCACATTCGCTGATATTCTCATAAAATAAACAACCCTAAATGCAACATTCTCTAAAACATTAACCATAAGAGTACAACTACAATACAAACTGCAATATGCACAAAATCATATTAAGAATAAAAATGTTTGCCGAATTAAGGGCACTCATAGTCTTATTTCAGGTTACCAGAAGCATGACACTAGCTGGTCTCCGGGACGATAAATCAAGATTTTAGTTATTTCCGTTTTTCACACTTTTGCTGCACGCAAAAACGAAACTTTCCTCAATGAGGCTATAACGAAGCTACTATTTTAATGCGAGTACAAAGCACAATAAACAGGATCGACTGTATTGGTTATTCTAGCTATGAATAAGTGGAGTGCTTTCTGTAGGCAACATTTACATCTATAAAGACAGTTACTACTGTACGTTACTTTACGTTACGTACGTTACTTTTGCCTTCTATGTCTTTTGATTTTTTTGCTGGCTTTTATAAGCATGTGAAGAACTGCCAGTGACGTACTCGTTATTTATACACCTGCCGAGCCTGTACGATACTATTGTTCGCTAATACACCATAGGTACTTCAAGTGCAGTAATTAATTGTGCTTGATTATCTTCAACAGCGTCGGCGCGCAGTCATGCTTAAACATCCCTAACATCGGGAATTTTGTATTTACCAACAGTGCACGCACTAATCATACGTTTCACTTTGCAATGCATGCGACACAGTAAATGTCGATGAAAAGCATGAAAGGTTATGCAGGGATCACGAAAGCATTGCTGCTGTTGCAGGTACAAGAGAAAAAGCGATTATCGATCTGTTGACGCATCGCTCCAGTCAACAACGCCGAAATATTGCTGGAGCCTACAAAAAGCTCTACGGAAAGGTGCTTATTGTAACACATGCTTGAAATGTTTGATTGAATGTGTGAAGTACATAGTCACGCTTAATCTTGCGCTAATTATGCTACCATCAGGAACTAATAAATGCAATGAAAGGCGAGCTGAAGATTCTCATAAGCGGACATTTCGAGGATGTTCTTATCGCTCTCCTTAAACCACCGGAAGTTTATGACGCCGAACAAATTCACCATGCTATTCATGTACGTTTTACTTGCATTAAGTTGAGACGACCATCGTCTTTATCCAGATAGTTTCCATATGACGCAGTACTGATGAGCAAATAATAAACGCACTGAACGTTTTGCTGAACGTAGAATGTGATCAATTACATTGACACTTTTTGCTGTGCAGCTACCACTTACGGACGAAGACATGGTCATCAATATTGTCTGTACTCGAAACAATGTGGAGCTCAACGCAATCAAAAAGGCTTACACAAACCGTAAGTTGACCTTTATATATAAACATGTAGTATTGCACATTTGCTTGCGTAATTATGGCACTACAATTAACCACAAAACCGTTTGTTACAGTTTATGATAAGGATCTTGCTCTTGATATCTCTTCCCATGTCCATTCATCTACATTCTTTAAAAACTTGATAACCACAACTTTGGCGGTAAGCAAAATACCTAATTCCAGTACGATTTTCTTATAACAAATCCCAAAATAATGAGCCGATCCATATAAGTAACTTTTTTGCATTCACGGTGTTCGGCAGTCTTTTCAGCGAGAATGTTCTCGCTTTTAAACTTAAACAAGCCGATTATTGCGTCAAATTGCGTCAAACTAAAATTACGATTATACCTACGTCTCGAGTAATGTGAACGCGATTTACAGTACTAACTGAATTTTGAATATCACTGTGTTTCATGTTTTGTTGCGAGTTGCATATAGCTTTTGATGGCTAATCGGTATTATTACGCAGGCGCTGCACGGGTGAAACGGGCAAGCCTAATATAACATATGGCAGACGTAGTCTGTCTATATATTATATTAGTATAGGATCCAACGTGTAACTGAAAGGTTACTGAAAGGTCAGGATGATTCTGTCTGTTCTGAGCTTTTGCGTCTGTCTATCCTCTAACGGGGAAAAGATGGAAAGTAAAGGACACTAAAGGTTAGCCTTAATCCTGCCTGTTCAGCTGCCGATTCTCTGTCGGATTCCCATCCGAAGAGATGCTGTACATGTATCGCAAAGCTGAACTATATAGACTGTCGGTATTCCAACAGCAATCACACAATCGTAGGGCAGCAGGCTTGCATTCGTACTGTAATACGATAGTATCAGTGAATGACTCCATTCTATGTATCGGCGCTCAGAAAAAAACCGCTGAACTAGAACACTTAATTTCTCGTTTCCCAGGACAAGAATGTATGTCCAGGCTGAGCAGGAGAATATGAAATGAAAAGGAATGCAGGTCAAGAAAACGTTTTGCTGTGCATCAAAATAGTTCAGACATTCGCAAATTCTAGAAATTCCACGTTAGAACTGGACAACTCGTACGCAGAGTGGGAGATAACGCATTGTTCCGATTTGACTAGCTTAATGAAATTCAAATTTTCATTACGCACACCGAAATTCTCTTGCACGGCTGCAGTATTTTGGTTTTTTTCGCATTTATTCTTAATCAATCCACGCGCCTGCGTAAGGCTTCCGTAGGAAGCGTTCCGAAGGAGTTTTTTGTCAATTGTCATGAATAGGTACGAGTAAAGTAGGCACTGTGTTGCTGTTTCCTATCTAGCCGTGACCTCATGCATAGATTACTAGTATTAGACGTTATTTAGGACGCTTCGTAGTTCGTATAATTCACATATCACACTCTGTAGTGTGCACAATTGTACATGAGCATGCCAAAAGATAGCCAGCAATTCAAAAATTTCTGGATTTGTTAATTATACTGCGTGGTATCATATGCAGATTCAGCGTAAAAAAATATTTATTAGTACAGTAACTGTTATCCCACCTGGCTATATAGGCAAATCGTGATGATGATTTTGACTCCGAAGAAAACGATCTGGAACACGTGATGGTCGCGGTGGAGCAAGCCAAGGTCAGTATAAGGACTAGAGTCGATCCTCGTACCAGTCTACAGATACTTTGATCGTGCTACAAAACGAAATTTTTGAGGAAGATTATGATTGTTTGCTTGCATTCAAAGCTAAACTCTAGCGTTACAAACCCTAATTAATATATCCCAAGTTTTCTGCAAAATAAGGTTATATACGAAAAATTAAGCATAAATTTGAGACAGGAAGTGGAACACCCTACATACGTATTGCTGCACCTACTGCATATCCACATAGTACGATATAACAAATTAAGACCAAAAATGGTGACATATTTGTAGCTTACCATTAGCTTGGCGACAATAACGTTTATTGGAAACATAGATGTGTCCGATATTTTGCAGTGGGATGCGAGAGCCCTTTACGATGCGGGACCAAAACGCTGGGCATCTGACAGTACTTTTATTCCCTTATTCACCGGAAGAGGTCTAGTACACCTTCGCGTAGTTATTCAGGAATTGGAGAAACTCCTTGATATGCCTTTGGAGAAAGTTCTTGCCACGCATTTACATGGAGATGTAGAAAAATTTCTGGAAAGATTTGGTGAGCGGCGCGCGTGCAAAATAAAAACGAAGACCTTATAATACCCCACGATATCGATAATGATACATTTATTTACTAATAATGAAGTTCGCGTTGAACTTCACTTTATAGTGGTGTCCATACCATAGATGACAGCAGAACAATGCAGCCGGACGTCTGCACAAAAATCATGAACAGACGTAGAATATGCAATACAAAACCTGTTGATTATAACACCCATAACCATAATTTTTATTTTTGTAATTTTATGTTTTAGTCAAATTTGTCAAGAATAAGCACGCCTTTTTTGCGGAAATTTTATACAAATCCATGAAAGGACTGGGGACCGACAACAGAAAACTCATCCACACTATTGTTTCGCGATGCGAAAAGGACCTCGACAATATTAAACAGCAGTTTGAGGCGGCATATCGTAAAACACTGGAGTCATTTATTATTGTAAGTAGAAGATACAAAAAATTGCCAGCACACCCCAGCAGTGCTATCTGCACAGCTCATATCTATATTAATTAGGTATGTGAATAAGGTTACTAATTATGCGCCGATGCGGACAACCTTGTGAGGCAGTATCTGTACGCTATAATACAGCAAGATTATTACACGAAATAATTTGATATATTAATTATGAACTGTACAGTTACGATACTGTCAAATAGTAAATCGGATTCACATGATCAGATCAGTCTAGAAAAATGTATTGTTGTGTGCTTCGTAGGGTGACACGTCTGGATACTACAAGCAAATTTTGCTGGCACTTTCGGGCTATGTCTACCAACAAAGCGAGGAAGATATACCCGACCTTTCCGAAAGCGATTCGGAAGGTGACAACTGAAGCTGCATGCATATTGTTTATTACAATACTTTTTCTGCAAGTGGTCTTAGATTATTTTGCGCATTGAGGAATCAAAAATAGTTGGACCTAGTTGCAAGCGGCCTATTGCTGTCAGGTTTTTAGATTTGCAGATTGTTTGACGAGACCGCTGGCGCCTTTGCTAGTTTGGTTTGATGTGAAATACAGAAATAAATTCTTGTTTATAATGCAAGTAAAGTTTTTTGCAATAATATGGGTGATACTAACAGTTCTTCAACTGTATTTTGCGTATCAGCAGGAGGATTGTGTGTAAGCACAAAAATTTCTTATTGTTAATAGTTACACTTTATTTGCCGATTCCAAATTCAGTATGATTTTGAATACTAATTACTTGACGTTAAGCAATGTGCGTAATAATTGACATCAGAATACAATAATTAATATATAATAGTAATGTACTAATGTGCAAGTACCGATACGAGTACTACAGGCAGCTGACAATTTTCTCCGAACATGCAAAAACTCTTATCCATACGATTTTCCCACTATTTCCTGAGCTGTTTACGATTACTGACCGTTGGTCAACAAATTAGTCGCTCTGAACCGGTTTAACCGGACAGGAAGGTTATAAGCTGAAGTACAGGCTAAAAAGTAAAAGTCAAACTTTGATACCAAGAAACGGGAACCACGTAACGCGTAGCGTGTCGACGTCCGTGTCTCGAAGTTTCGTCATCGTTCGCAAATTTTGGTGAGCATAAATGCTGCATAATAGAGCGTACGCTACGTGATACGGCGTACACGCATCCAACTATGCGTGCCGTAAAGATCTGCCATTACTTTGAAATTTTAGTCATGCTAACTGATCAGCCTACCCTGAATATTCACAGGTTAGGTTTTCTGCCCTGTTGTCTTTTTCTGTTTATTTTCTTTCTGTTTCTTTCACATCGTCATACTTTTGGAGTATGCAAACTGTGATAATTTTCCGCAGGTGTTTATTATGCTGCTAAATTTTATCGATCTCAGTCATCACTGGACTGCCAGCACCTAGACGAGCCATTGTTCAGGGGAGGAAAATGCAGGGAGGATTGGCGTCTCCTGTTGTGATCCGTGGTTAGGTTGCGCCCGTTTGAATCTTTTTCTGAATCATACCACTGTCTTCCTCCCTACAGGCAGATTAATGATCGCCGAGCAATCTTGATATCGTTGTGCCGTACTCCCATGGACCCCTTTGCACAGCAGCGCGGTAATTCTGAGCCAACGAATACTTATCTGATCTTGACGACGACACCAGGCATTCCATTCGAGCAGGCCATGACAGGCAGTCAGGGTGGTGTTATTTTTGTTGAACCGTCAGCCGTCATCCCTCCAGGCCCACCATCACCGCAGACGTCCAGCGGTACGACGGTGACGCCTGGCTCATCCAGTCCGCCGTTGCCTCCCATTCCCCGCGCTCGGCTGGCCACATGGACCTTCTCGCCCGATTCGGGCTACTCCGACCAGCTGGCCTCCCCAACCGGTCCCGACAGCCCTAATCCAGTCTTCGGTGCAGCCTACAAGCGCAAATTCAATAGCACTGAAAATCTGAATCTCAAGGCTTCCACTGGTAAGCCAACCCGCCAGTATACGCTTCCGGATATTGACAGCGAAGGTAAAACTGAAATAATTCCTGGACCGGCCTTGTCACTTGTGTATCGTTTGTCACGGTTTGTTTTTACGCTTTACGCTTAGTATTGCTGAAGTAAGCTTGATTTGCCTTTATTTAAGATATGATTTAATAGCTCCTGCTTCCTTATGTTTTGTGGTGAATATTCTCCGTATTTTCACTGTGCAGAGTGGTTCTTATTGCCAAATTTCAGAAAAGTGATTCATAGACAAGCTGAATTCTGGCATGCTATAAATAACGTTAATGTGGTTTTAGATATGGGATACACGGAGTCTGAAATTCTTACGCCAGCCAGGTATGTAAGCGAAGACTGTCAAAGGCGAAAAAACGTAACAGTGTAACAGTAGAGTTTACGATATTCGCTCTGTTTCGGAAATAGAATTGTGTGTTAACGCAGAAAGTCTGCGAGATACGCAATACTGCCTTGCTGCGTAATACACTTTTCGTTATTGTTAATCATAAATTTACTGTTTTGCGGTTTTTTCTGCGGTAAAATTATGCGATTGCGTTAGTTTCCTTTACTTGAAAAACAGATTCATAGTTTTAGAGCTTTTTAGTCTAAAGGAAATGTTACTGCCGTTACCTCGGATTTTTTTGCGGTTTTGAAATGCTATCATGTAGTGGTATAGTGATAAGATTTATTTATTGCTGAACAGTAGAATAAAAAAATTAAGACTGTAAATGCTGTTCTTCTGAAATGCAACGCTGATAAGATAAAAACATTTTCAAGCTATTGAACTGGTCGCGTAATCTGAGTCTGGATTTTAAAAGATTATTTACCGATTTTGTCATTTTGAAGTTGCTTGAGATGGCAGTTCTTTGAATTACGCTAACTGCGCAAGCCAATAAAATTTTAAATGGGCAGGTTTTTGGAGCTTCCGGCATCACTGCATGTGCTAGTTGCAGCATTATCTTGCACGTGCTGTGTGTCCGGACGCGCTCAGCAGTTTATCATTGACATTATAATACGACTATGAGTCTCGGTTTCTAAAATAGGTTTCCCGAGAAACTACGATTACCGGTGTAAAGGTTCGCGTGATCACGTGAAGAGATCGAGTAATTTGTATTAATTATTGCATTTTGTCTTGATCGTCGAACTTTGCTTGGCGAGTGAAGCTTTGTTGTTGGAAGATCATAAGTGAAAAATTCGTGCAGTATGGATATGTGATCATTGAACTTTGAGCATGACAATACATACAACCGAATTTTAGTAACGAAGAAAAAGGCATGGGTCAAAATTACGAAGTAATTTGATAGAAACAAGCGAATATAATATTTTATTATCGCTGCTGTTGTGTTAACGTGTAATTTTGTGCTAACTCGAGATGGTACATAATATCATCCAAGTTTGACATTTTTGTACTTTTAGGCTCGCTAGCTTGTTTACGCCTACCGCTAAGAAATGGCCACAATTTCCCTCTCGCCTAGGCCAGACGGAAATTGCTATCGTTCGGCAACCAGAAGCCCAACATCGACCACGATATGAAACAGAGGGCAGTCGTGGTAGGATAAAGGATCGTACCGGAACAGCCTCACCGGCAGTGCAGGTATTTTTCGGCAATTTTATTAACGTTTTTTTACGTTCTTCTGGTGTAGTGCAAACCGCAGTATTTCTGGGCGATTTCGCAGATATGGCTGCAGTAATTTGTGGTAAGGTTCTTTTTTTATAGTTGAAAGGATTTAACGGAAATTCTGCAATTCTGCACGTTTTCATTGGAGAGGAAAGGGATCCCGTTGCGCCCCATCCACTTTACAAAGTCTGTAAGGTGAACAATAAACATTCAGCGCCAGCGATCATACGGAAACTGGATAACAGAACAACTGTTCTGGAAATGGCATTCAGTGCCAAAGATAACTGGACTTTATCGTAAGCTGCGGCGGTATTGCAACTTGATGATTTTGAAACTGCCTGCACCGATGATCTGTAGTGAACAGTGCCTTGCGGTTCTTAATTCTTTGTTTCCTCATTTTAGTGTGGATTGCGTTAGCATAATGAAGATGCGAAATGCTGACTTTGAGGAAATGACAACCGATCCCGAAGATCTTAAGAAGACCAAACGAAAAGCCGGAAGCCCTAAAATTCGTCTGATTTTTCGAGCCATATGCGCGAATAAAAATGGTCAAGTGCAAGTGTTACAAGTGGCTTCGTCACCGATCTCATGCTGTAAGAAATCCTGTGTAATTTTTGTTTCGATAATTTATCAGTATTTTGCAACTGCATCGGTTGTCAGATAATTTTTTGGCAGTTTTTGATTTACCGTACAATAAATGCTGTTGTCTGGGTCAGGAATTTTTAGTAAATTTGCCTGATCTCATGCATGCTGGAATTAACATTTCTAGGTGCTACGCCAGGGTTACCAGAAATAACCTTCGTTTCTCATAAAACGTGTCCCGTGGTGGGAGGCGTGGATGTGGTCGTTATTGGCAAGAACTTCATCAAGAACGATACCAAACTGATTGTTATGGAAAAGAATAATGGTATGGTATCTGCAGTCTCAGTATCTTACGGGTTAGCATTCTATCAGTAATGCACTAATGCCTATCTTATCGACAGATGACGACGTTGTATGGCAAAGTGAGGCATTGCTAAGAAAAGATAAATTCAATCCGGTACATCTTGTGGCATCCATTCCGCCCTACAGAGACCTTGCTATTTCCAAGCCGGTCGATGTGTGCTTGGTGGTGAAAAATGGGGATGGTAAACAAAGCGAACCGCACAAACTGCAGTATACGCCAGGTGAGTAAAAAACTCTGCGGCGAAGTTGAAAATAAATCGTGTTTTTAAATTTTTTGCTCGTGGTGAGTTATGGCGCAAATTGGCGAACATCGTTATAAATTGATAGGGAGAACGAGACCACCGACCGTGGCTTGACTAGACTGCATTTGTAAACGAGGGAAAATTTTGGAACTGTTAAAACAGTACCGCTACTAAACTGCTACCATTAAGATGATGCTACTCCTTTGCTTAACAGGCAAAGGTGAATTCAATTGAAAAATCATGACCTGAGTGTAAGAGAAAGTAATGTCACTTTTGTTTCCGGCAGTCTAGTGCGAATTGCTGCTAATGGAGACACCTTTATTTTTTTGCTTCTGCCCGCAGTATTAACTGATGTGAATTTACTGGAAAACTGAACGCCGAATAGCAGTGCCTTGAGCAGAATTCATTTACTAGAAATTTTTATGTGGATTCAATTGTACCTCAGGCAGAATACGAAAGCGATTCGCACTGGTTGCATAGTCCAAAAGAAAAAACTGCAGGTTTTTCTAGAATTCCTAGGTGAAAATCTGTAGAAGTCGAACTTGTGATTTGATTTGCAGTGCTCTATATGGTATACCTTAGGAGAAACTGAATTTCGAACTTCGCTGATCTAGGAAGTTAATCGAGCTTCTTACTGGACGGAAAATGTATCGAATAAACAATAATTATGGTCTTTTCGGCACTTTCATTTGCAATTTTTTGCAGCAAAATAATTTTCTTCAAATTTAACAATCCAGTGAAGTAATCTTTATGGTCTTCGATTCAAAATAATAAAATAATCTAGCTGCATAGGCCTGCTCATTTGCATAGGGTTGATATTACTATATCTGACAATTTACTGTACTTGTATATGGAAAATTGGACAAGATACCGCTGCTGGTTCTCGCACTTACGGATTAGTAATTAAATTTTTACTGGCCATTATTTTTTAGTAAATTTCGAATTTTTTTCAGACGATAATTTATTGCGAGAACCGACACCACCTCCTCCACCCAGTGTGCTTCCCTCAACCTCTGCTGTGATTCCCAAGAGTGTGGTTCTATCGTCGCCCTCGTCTACTCAATCTGCTCAAATTTTTCAACCTTCAGTGTCAACCGTCAGCAGCCCGACGACGGGCATGACCAGTAACTGTGTGCACTATTGCTTGCAACTTCCTGGATCTCTCCAGCCGTTAATCATAACTATTCCCCACGCGGAAGGTGCAACTATGCATCCACCCATTGTATCAGCGGTCGAGCAACCGCCTTTTGCCAGTCATTCGGGCATGGAGCAGCGCCATTACGCCCTCCAAGACGATACCCCAGCCGATTACGATACACCTACCATCAATTTGGTGGACTACCTGCAGTCGTCCCAAGCGGAATCTCTTAGTGATTACCCGTCGACATCGGCGGACGCGGAGCTGTATGAGCGGCCAGAGAGGACAGAGACCGCGCAAACAGCCGAGGATTCCGAGCAGGCGGTGTTTGATGAATTGCTGAGGGAGATTTTGGGACCGGATCAGCCGTCCAACACACAGGCGCTTGATGCTTTGCTGCCAAATGGTAAAAAAATACTCATCATGCAGAATTTACAGGCGCATTCTGCGAGTGGAAAATGATTATGATGACCTTGAAATCAGATTATTAGACAAGAATAGTGAATACAGTCCGCTTTTCATTATTATGTCAATATTTAGGTAAATTGTAATCTGGAGTTAATTCAACAGTTGCCTAATTTTAATTACATCGCGTCTTCATTAGTTTGCTGTTTTGCAGTTGCTGCTTGGTCGACTAACAATGAGTCCGAGCGTGACGAAACCATGGACACAAGTGATTACAGTCCCTGGAATTAGTGAATGATCCTTCTGTCCCTTGACTCTCTATCTCTCTGTTTCAGATATATATTTTTGTTGTTTTTTGTGTGTTATTTTGTCCGTGGCCTGTTATGAAGAACATTTGTTTTTTGAGTTTTTCTCGTATGTGGTGAGGGTTTTCTGGTCAATCTGGGTACTGTTAATGGTACTACAGATGGCTTTGATAAACCGGCGCTTTCATAGTTCAATTAGAAACGTACGTTGCATATGCATATTAATTTTTCGAATCTTGGGTGGGATTTGATTGTTTATTGTTGTCTCCTCTCTCTGATTGCATTTCTTGACTGTGCACGGTGGATGTGCTGGATTGACTGCACTAAGCATACGGGATGATACTAGTAGCACAACTGCAAAATTTATAAAGAAAAAGATAATATTATTAATTTTATCCTTGTGGAATTTTGTAGCTGTGAAAAAAAAATTATTTCTAAACGTAGTCTGAAACCTAATTTATCTAATGCGTTGATGGTTTGATCCTATAATGATATGTATTTTCTTAACGACCCGTAATGGAGGATGTCTGTCAAGGAACACGATCTGCAACATAATATAACAGTCCCACAGCCTTGGGATAGAACAAACCAAAAACTAAAACTGCTAACGACATCGGAGTCGGTATATGCATTTTGTAAGGCATATGCATGCATATCTATAAGTATATACCTTACTAATCCGAAGCTGGTTCCCAGATGCCAGTGTCGTCATTTAAGTGCAATCTTAAGGGCACCTTTGAAAATGATTACTTAATCGAACTAAGGATGCATAAAAAATAATTTAAGCCTTAATGTATAAATAATTTTAAATTCTAAGGTTAAAATCTTACGACCCCATTCAGCACCGGCATTATGTAATATTCCATGATTGTGGAGGACGAGTGCTATGTACGTAGTGCGTACTAAACTACTGTATGTTTTATTTGGTTGTGTTGCTTTGATACAGTTTCGTTTAATTCGGTGAAATTATTGAAAGGGTGTTTTTCGAAAATGAAACGGAAGATTTGTTTAGTTTTGCTAGTACAGTCTCACGCGTTATTGTTTCGATGAACTGACTGTCAGTAAAAGGTTCGGATTTTGCGGATATTGTGCGCCACACTCCAAACATTAAAATATTTCTAAACTCCACAGAACCTTAACTGTGATTTTAAAGGCAACTCGTAGCACCTGGCCGTGAATTAAAAAAGGCTGTTATCTATGAGATAAGCTTACAGAAATAAAAATACCATATTATGCCAAAGGTCACTAGACTCACTAACACCAGTGTCATGTATAGTTATACTCGTATTATCATGTACTTTCCCCGCTAATACTACCGGAGTACGTAGGTGCCTAGGTGGTTTCCCCTGTTTTGCCAGTTTTGGGGAAAGTTCTGAAACACTTTTCATTGGCTTCTTGACGAGTTTAAACTTTCCACAACGACACGAACTGCGCCGATAACATCCAGAGTTATGTATTAATTAATCATCCTTTCACTGTCAGTGTTCCGTTCAAAATTAATTGTTCGCTATTACGAATTTTATTAGGTAAGACCGTAAGACCAACAACCAGTACAAGTCATCGTACTGCAAATAATCGAGACGCCTCCCGAGAGAAGAAACAATAATCGAAAAGTAACAAAATCATAGTCGGAAGCTGTGTAACCGTAGAAAAACCTCATTACGTAAGAAACCATCACCGAATGTAACAAAAAAGCAAAATAATCAAGTCTAAACAGGAAAACAGCACCAATCAAAAAATCACCGAAACACCTACGAAATCTGTACAAACCACATCCACGTTAAAGTAATATAACTGTTCTGTGGCCTATATCAGTGAATCAGCCTGAGCATCCTTCCGTCATGAGACCCGGTGCAACAAAAAATCAGAAAAAACAATCCGTAAACTGTAAAACCCCCAACAACATCCATCATTTTTTGGCACTCCCGTTCATGACCGTTTCCAGCCGGCTCTTCCCACCGATACTACTCCCCGACTGCTTGCCCACACTGCTGCCGGTTCCAACATAATCATCCCAGGACTTGAGATCCGAATCGATCTTATAAAAATGCAGCAGCTCATACAGGTCCTCGCGCCGGCATTTCGGCAGCTCGAGATGCTCATCCTGCGTGTGTCGGTGCATGTCGGCTTCGTCGCAGGTCTGCCATGTGCACACCACACACTGGAAGTACGGAATACCCAGTGTGTCCGCATGGGCCTTGAACGCCCGCATACACGTGAAGGCCCGATGGCAGTGGTAGCACTGGAACGGACATAATCCCAGATGTTCCCGGATGTGATCTTTCATCACCGACAGATCCGAAGAACCGTAATTGTGGCACTGGAGGCACTGATACATTCCGGAATGCGTATCCACACTGCTCTGCCGGGACGTCTTGGGCTGGATCATCTTGGTCAGCATCTCACTCTGGTAGATATGATCCTGGCTGGGACGGGCGGAGGGGATAGGGACAGCCGGCGGCATGTTGAAATTATCGGCGGCGGATTCCTTCTTCACTTTCGTGCCGCTAGGATGGCCATTCATACGCGGAAGACTGATCTTTAGCGGTTGGATGTCTAAAAGGTTCAACTGGGATGTCATTGGAGCCTGGGTGGGAAGAACGGTGTCCCCCCGGCGACGCTTACTTGACAGCGAATAATCCAGAGACCGAGAAGGAACTACACAAAACACAGGGAGTTTATTACACATCTGCGGAGCACAGGAAAATTATCCGTAAGTTTAACTGCAGTATTTCCCAGAGTTTTGTAATACCTTCAATCTCAGGTGACCGCGCTACAAACAAGAAAAGTCTATGTACTGGAACCCCTACAGCACTAACCACATTACGCATCGATTCACTCTACAATCCGAATTTTTGAAATTCGGGCCGTAAAAATACTTCTTTACTGAAATTTCAAAGTTTAAAAACTATGTCTCCTGGTGGCGACAAAATGTCGCAACGGCACAACCAATTGAACTTTCAAAAAACGAAATCCATCCTACCGCTTTTAGTCGGCACTGTGGATTTCCGCTTGGAACCCGACATGTGATAGGGATGGTCATAGGGGATGTGGAACTGCTGAACCGATTTCCGAGCAGCCACTGGACGAAGACTACGATCACTTCCCATCATGTGCGGCTCATCGCCGTCCTTTTTCAACGAACTCGTGATGCCGTCCTGAATGGAATTCGGTCCTGGGGAAGGCTCATGGCCAGTCTCGCTGTCGGCCATCATCATGTCATCCTCCAGCAGACGAAACTCGTGCTCCATATTCGACATCTGTAGACGCGATGGAATCTGTGGGCTTTTACCCTAAAAACAAGAAATAAACCTGCAAACGTATGCAACACCTGCAAACAGTACATGACCGAAAATTAAGATCCGGACAATTCAGAATACACCAACTACCTCTACACATAATTCAACTTTACAAACTAATTTCCAAGAAATTTAACCAATATATGAGAATAACATCAGCTGATAAGTTACCAATTTTGAAATGCTCAAGAGTTGAAGTTCAGTATTTCTTACCACGGAAGAGCTTTGGGATAACAATTCGGAGATCGGTGCAGCCGTGTCGGGTGCATTTTGGAACACAGCTTCGTACGTTGTGCGGCTGAGACCCCACTCAATCAATTCCCGCCAAAATTCATCCTTCAAATCACCGTTCTCTTTATTGGCCGTAGACAGCAGACTCACAATATCGCTGACGGCTTCCAGAAAGAAGGTCGGGACGGGGATCGATTCGGTGGGCGGGTCTTCATAGCAATTTGACTCTTGCATGGTGCAGCGATTATAAAAGGCCAGCGTCAACAACTCAAACAAGTACTCCGTGTGCTCAATAACTGCCACTTTCATCATTCACAGATCTTCAACATTTCCAGGGACGAAGCATAAGCGTATCCAACAGTCACGCTATTAAGCGTACAGTCGGCATTGAGCCTGATGAGCATCATGCAGGGTTTATTTGGAACGAGTTAACAACGGTCTGTGAGTCCGGTTTGTCGGTGGTGGCCCATTCCCACATGAATTTAGAGAAGGGATACGGCAGCGTGAACATGGGCGTCTGCAGGGCAATTCCGCGCGCCGTCAGAAATCCGGAGATGAAATACAGGAAACGACCATGGGGATCGATGCGCTTAGAAGCCGACGACTCCGCCCCACTGCTGGTCTCCATGCCCATCATCTGCGACAGATTGTGGATCAGCTCGGGCGTCGTGGCGTCCCACACCATGCGTGACAGGTTCGGGCAGGCCACGGTGTCGCCGCTAAGTCGAACGTGTGCGTACAAATCCTCATCACTGGCAAATTCTGGGCTACCGCATGCCCATGGGCAGGGAATCTGCAAGCAACTCCATCGTATACACAAGTGCTTGCACGATTATAGCACGGAAACCTGACTACCTTCATATGGTTCATAATTTAATCAAGCAATCTGAGGTTATTAATATTTAAAAACGGTCAAAAAGAAAAAGACCAGATCACGAAACAAAATAATTGTTTTGTACGCTTTGCGGCCTTTGCAGTTGCCGGCATTTGACAACTGACAAGTGAAAACCACCAGAGTTATTTGAAACTGCCCGCCCTGTGGTGGCGACTGCAACAGCGACAGCTGCGGAACTTCGCTTCCCCATCCCAGTGTTTATTTCCCTTTTAGTCGCATTTGTCGAAGGCTCTTTCTAAGGCTTATAATTTTGCTACTATAATTTTCTTAAAATTTATGATTATTTATCATTGGACTATCGCTGAAGGGTCCGACAAATATAGGATCCTTTTGCCATAATCAACAACGAGCTTTAAACAGATTTTCCAAAAACCTGAGAGGTACCGTATAACCGTACGCACCATGCTGTAGTTCATTTACAAACTATCAACATCATAATATGACTAAAATCTAAAGTTTAAAGTCTCAACCTAATTATAAAAGAGGTTTCCGTTTATTTTATTTGTGTGTCTCTCCGTATTGGTATGGTGAAGAGAGTCTGAGTACCAGGTGCAGGTAACCAGTGTTCGTTTAGCAAAACCTGCAGTAGTTAAGATTTAGTGATTACAGTACTTACTGAGAACCCGAGTATCGGATTAGGCACTTATGTTTTTCAGGATACTCGGGGTAACTAGCAACCACTTTTTACCAGCTTTCCTTCACGCTGAAACAGTATCCTTTTAGTGCTTCGCAGACATTTGGGACGGCTTGTAGCGCCCTCTGTGTGCGGTACACACATGTGGTCACGTGACACGTGAGGGTTCCCATCGTGCATTCTTTAGGCCGAGTTCCCTTTGTAACCCCTTCTGGACTAGTGCATAACTGAGTAGGGGTTCCAAAAAAGTGTTCCTTACCTTGTGATGGCCGTCCAGCTGGTCGCCATGGCTCCCATAGGAGTTGTGGCTGGTTTCACCGTTGACGTCCTTCTCCGAGGACCCCGTTAATTCCTGATCGCACATGGCCAGACCAGCAGCATGTAGCAGCGATTGGCTGTCCATGGTATGAAAAACACCAAAACCGAAACTCCCAAAATGTCTATCAGGAAGTGCACAGGCAGTAGGAGGTCAAAATGGCGTTTTAAGAGGGTCGGAGAACGATCGAAAATTCTGTGTGAGGCTCCAAGCTCGGGACTAATTCTGTACAGTGCATTCATACACACACACACACGCATCACAGCCACCGAGCCGAACTTGGCGCATGCATATCGCCGCACAATGCATTGGCCATGCCGTCGAGATGTGCAGCCACTGGGAGGCCTGCCTGCGCCCTGGCTGTCTGTGCTGCGTCGACAGCGTTAATCGCGGCCAATGCGCCTGTAGCCATGACACTGCCGAGCACACTTTCGGCTTCGCATACCGTGTGCGTGTGGTGCGGTGTGTGTGCCTGTATTAGTGCACACACATTCTAGGCTTGACCCGACCATTTCTGGCATTTCAGTACCGCCTCCCCGACAGGCACCACTACCAGCATCCATCGACCGCGCCCATCCCATTCCCCTATGGCGTCCTCAAACTCTGCATGGGGATTAGGATGCTCTGATCGCATGATTATAACGAGTGGCGGTGTTCAGCGTTTTACCCTGCCGCCAGTGCAGTGTCGCCTCACCCATTAGCCGTATTCGATCTCCACGGTCTGCGTGGAGCATATATGCATGCGGGTCAAATATTCTAAACCGTCACCGGTAGGCAATACGGATCTGGATTAAATGCTGAAGCAGCATTTTCATAATTATGCTTTAGCCGCGCGAGAATCGCAGAAAGTTATTACGGAACGTCTTAGATTTCATTGTAAATTGCCACTTTTCCCGCTTTTAAAAGAACACAATTCCGTCACGCAATACAGTGCGAGTACACTGTGTGCCTTTGCATATGAGTGCTGTACAAGTTACGCTCATTGTCAAATTAATCACTAGCTTCAGCATCCGACCCAAAAAAGTTCAGAGACCTACATTGAGGCTTTATATTAAAAATGTCATATCGATAAGATTTACTGAAAAATATTTTTGTGTGTAGAATTAATTGAAAGGCTAACTAGGTATAATCTCACGGCATTTAGATCCATGCATCATTGCATGGATAATTTTTCCCTTCCCAGGACTTCAGATTACTGTATGCCATTTGATTCATTTTGGGTGGCGAATACAACTTGTAAAAAACGTCGGTTAATTATTCTCCTGAAAGAATTGCGGCTTTTTCATACCATTTTATCTGTAGCTAATTTTTAAGTACGCTAATTTTTTAATTTTCTTGGACAACTTTAATGTTTTGGAAACATTTAGGCACCAATAAGAATGATTATCATGCTTTTGAAATATGCACGGCTTTGGCAGTTGACCACAGGCTTTGATCAGATGATTTGTTTGAGCGATGCGAATCGTTAAAATACGAGTATACGAGTTTCAATTTCGTAGATACACTGATCCCCGAGGGTGGCCGCCATCAAACCACGACACCGATATTAGACGGCGTCGGTATGTTTTAGCCTGCCTTTAGGACTGCGACGAATTATGCCCTCGCCGCTCACTGTAGAAATGTTTGCTATGATTTATGCGTACATGATTTGATTATTTTTAATAAATATGTCCCGATATATTTATAGACGTTTAAAATTATGGCATTTCTGGTTTTTTTATAGTAGGGATACAATTAGGAATCAAGACGAACAAAATCACCCTAATATGTTGGCCCAATGCGACTGCGAATTCGCCGTTCGGATATCGATTGTTTTTGACGTCTTCCCGGTTGACGCAAGCGGTTTGCCTCCTCGGCGTATGCTATCCGCGTATCCGTACTTGTTGCAAACTCCAGAAAGAGCGGTGCATGACAGAGATAACTGCCCAACTGGTATGTACGAAGTTTAATAAAAGTACAATTCGTAAATACAACTATGATTTTGCTCTTAAACATTTTGCACTTATCACACCGGTAAGGAAAAACCATCCATCGTTGTAAGTAATAATTAATGCAGCATTGGTAAAACTCAACTGCCATAAGTCTTAAAGTTGAAATAAGTCATGCTACTTTAATTATTATGCAGCCGGGTATATGTTGAATGTTGATGCTGTCGGTCAGTACTCTGCAATGGCGTCATACTGACCGCATGTACAAGACTACAAGTCCAGGAGTCAAGGCGCTGCAGGAACTTAGCACATGCAACATTTGTAAACGAATTGTGTTCAGCACTTGAGCTGAACATTAGCATGTCAAGGAAAATTATTTCTTCTGATCCTAGTGTAAACAAGCGGGCTGCTCACTGATTGTCCTATAATATTCTCGGTGCTAGTTTATATATGACTTTCTCTTTAATGTCGCCAATTCAAGGTTCACTGCTGCGTCCAAGGTGGTCGCAGCAATCTCACCGCTGCTTCGGTATCAGCCACTACGCTGGCGTTGGTACGAGTAGGGCTTTTTATGCTTTATGTACGTACAATGTGTGCGCGCGCGTCTTTACACGGCTTTACGAGCGCTGCGTTTTTGTTAGGGACGAACTCTTTGGCGATTATTCCGTTTGAACGATGCTTGGGTGCAGCATTGTTCATGCCACATCGCGGCTGTCGTTAAATGTTTAATCCACTTGAGCCGGTGATCTTAACGGATAATTGCCGATGTTGTAACATGTGCACAACACTATACAGTTGACCAGTGTGCACATTAATAACGAAATGCGCATAGATATTACTTTTGACCGTTGGAGCAGATCATTTACAAATGGCTCATAATCGGCCATTTGCGGCGCCTGTGCCTGCCGTATTCCTCCGTTATCTGGTTGTATTGAGCAGTTTAGTATTATTCTGTAGATCTCAGGTGAATATTATCGGGATACCGCAGGCTGAACGTCCCTTTGAACTGACCATTCGGGATGGTGCCGGTGCGGAAATCGATACGCGACGGCCGTATGTCGGTCCACCGGCACTGCCGGAAGGCAACACGTTGACGCTGTTCTGTGAGACCAAGCATCCAGGAATATCGCATCTGGCCTGGTAAGCGCGCTGGTTACTGAATAGGCATTTTTGCACTGCATACAACTTCTCTGGGATTTTTTCGTCCACTTTCTTGCATTTTGTTTTTTTTTCGATTCGGTGTTCGATTTACCGTTTTCTGAAAATCCTGTTTTGTTTGTTGTTGTTGATTTACCGTAACAAAATTTGTACATTCGGCATTTCGTTCAGAGAAAGTCTGGATCTATCCCGAATTTTTAACAATTTAACTAAGCTGGCAGTACTGGGGATTTCTTCCTTTAATGGTCTCAGATTTTACTATTTTAGGTTGTTTTAGAAAACTCTGTTGCATGTTTCTGCTGTTAAATGCAGTTCTGTACGACGCGATCGATGTGCGGTGCATGCTTTCGGTGATTAAATTATTCATGCCTGATTTGACGTGTAGCATGCAGTGTGGTCAATTTCCGGTCAGAAATTGCTCGCTAAGTTTCACACGATAGTCTACCGAAGCATTTTATTATCTTGACTACGCAGCAATTGGCGCTGGACTATCACCGGTGCGTAGCGAATTGTTCTGAAACACCGTATTCCAAAGTACACTTACCCGCAAGCTGCATGTTCTTTCTGGTGTTTTGTGATTTACGGCGTCCTTGTGTCTGGAAAGAATTTTGCATGCTAAAATTTATCACGCATTTTTACAGAAAGCCTAGTGCACTTTAGTAATTATGCACATTGGCGATTGCCGACAAATGTGATATGTTGATATTTTGTACCGTGATATGTTGATATGTGATATGTTGATATTTTGTGTGCACTTCTCTGTGATAATATTTATTTTTTTCCCAGAAAGGAAGAATTGACACTGAAATGGATAGCATTAGTTATGGTAGAAATTGTCCTTACGCTTTAACTGTTGTAGGTCACGAGATGGAGCAGAATTTTTCGGTTCAGTTTCCCGATTCAGCGACGGTCTTCTGCAAAATGAGTTGAGAATTACACTGAATCCGGCTGACAGATTTTTGGAGTACAAATGTCGCGGATTAAATTTGCGATTTGATCCTGTTGTGGAAAAAACTGTGCATCTAGACATTCCCGGTAAGAACAGTAGGAAGTTATATACTCGTACTCTGTATTTTTGTCGAAAAGTTTTCTTCTGTACTTTGCGAACATGGTATAATTGGTGATGACAGAGCCAACAACCGTTCTGCCAATTTCCGCCAGCATCCTGCCGGCCAACGGGACATTCAAAGCCAACGAGACAGCCACATTGCGCTGTATTATTCAGGGATCGCGCGGTCCAGCCATCATAACATGGTGGAAGGGTGATCGGCTGATGAACGAGACGAGCATCTCGTCAGCCACTCCTGGTATGTGACTACCGCTTCCTACCTGTATGCAGTATGTGCGGCGGTGGATTTCTCCTTGACTGTCATGGTTGTTATTTTGTAATAAATATTTTTCTAATCAATCCAATATTTACTTATGCGACATTTCAGTCAACACTCTTGTATGGCGCCCAACGCATCTTGATTGCAGGCATAACGACGAGGAATGGCATCACTAGCACTGAAAGCAGCTTGACCTTCAAGGTTACGCTGGCAGATCATGGACTGGCTGTTTACTGTCGGGCCATTTCCGCCTTATCGCAGATGCACGATAATAATACGGCAGAAGCGATGGTCAAGCTGGATATATTATGTAAGCTTTATTTGTGTAAAAACGCTCTAGCGATGTTGGCTTGCAGTTTGCAATTAAGAAAGGGGCTTTTTGGTGCGCCAATTAATGTTTTTACGGCTTACACAGCGGCACTTTGCGACAAAGTTTTCCCGGACTTAGTTCTTTGAAATGGTAGAATTTCGGTTAGAAAGATTCCTTAATCTTTAATTGTGCGCTGCACCTTATTGTTAACTTTTATGAACGTTTTGAAGATGTACTTTGGCAGGTTTTTTCGGCTTCCTGATTTTTTTCAAGAATTTTGGTACTTAGTATGTACGTTGATTGTGTAATGTGTTTATTTCCGATTACGTTGATTGATGTGCTTAGTAATCTTTTTAGTAAGTTTAGTTTATGTTTAAGGGTTTAGGCAAATATTAAGTTCACGAATACGTGATTTTTGCTTAAGTTCTATTCTATATAATCTTTAAATGCGTCCTCAAAGTAGGAAATAAAATGGCATACTTTAAGCATTGCCGCCGATATGTGATGATAAGCGTTATGTTTATTTTTTTGACCGAATGCTGCGGCTTGGCTTTTGTGTTATGCAGCTGGCGTTCCTAGGTACTAGTTAGCAGACTGTTATGGAGACAGCGTAACAAACGTTTGCAGCATTCCACATGAGTGATATCCATGTGTTGATTTAGCGCTGCGTTTGTTTTTACGGATTGTTTACCTACCTAACGAACAAAAATCTTTGCAGATCTGCCCGTTACGCAAATCGGAAAGAACGAGACAATTCTATCGAAAGAAAACGGCCCCATTCACATTCCTTGTTCGTTGAAGTCCAATCCGCTGGTGGACAAGGTGCGCTGGTATCGCAACGATAAGCTGGTATATGAAGACCGGATTAAGGCGCCCAATGCCACGGAGAACAGCCCGAATGCTATTGCATCGGGCCGGTCGGATCTCGTGCAGACGAATGCGTTGCGGATACTGCAAGTGTCCAGAAATGACATTGGATCATATACCTGTGAAGCGCATAATTCCTTAGGATGGGGACCACGGAGCAACAGCGTTGAGGTGAAAGTGCAGTGTAAGTATTCTACAAACTTAGCGATATATTTAATCATTAGAATTTTTTATTTGTTACTAAATTTGATTTGAAATTGTGCAATTATTTATGGAATTAAATATGTGTTTCTTGCTTGGCTGGGACAAACGCAATGGGTTTTTCAAGCTGCATAATTTTGCAAAAGCGACGAATGGGTGGTAGCGTGTCGCCAGTAATGCAATAAAATTGTTGTAATGAAATACATTAAACCAATCGCATTTGTTGTTGAAATATATGGTTTCGGCTTTCGCAGATAAACCTGGTCCAGCGCGAACGGCGAAACAGCAGGCGAGCACCGAAATCCATGCAGCAGAAGGAGAAAAGCTGGCACTGACATGTACAGTTGCGGACCCTGGCAATCCACCGTCATACACGTTTATCTGGCGGAAGGATGGAGTGTTCTTGACCAGAGGGCACACATACACGATTGGCGCTGTACAAGATAAACATTATGGAAGCTATACGTGTGCTCCGTACAATGGAGCCGGAGAAGGAGACTCGGCATCCATCACACTGACAAAAAAAGGTAAATAATCATTTTGTTATTGTTCGAAAGATAAAGCAGTACAGAACTACAGATGCACGAATGTTTTTATTAGTATATATTTTAATTTTTGGTTTTCGCTGAACTGACTGTTGTCATTAGCTTTTAAATGCTAGCTTTTTCGAGAATTTAGCTTTTAAATGCTGCTCTATGCCCATTATTTATTCTACAACTATTAAGACTGATCTGTATTTTGAAATCCCGTTATATTTGAAAAGCCGCGAGTTTAACACAAGATATTCATAATATTAAAGAAATCATTGACTGATCTAGCTGTCAGTGTACTATTGAATAAAATGTGTTGTGTAGTTTGTTCTTGGTACCCAGATGCAACGTTACATAGTAAAATAAATTTTTTTCGGCGAAAATTGTTAACAATTTTGATGGTACTTATTTTGTTTTGAGTTGTGTTTTGTTGATTCATTATATGTATAGGTGTTAAAAAATGATATTGACAGTATCTAATTGTGTATGGATTTATCTTAGAAGAGGCAGCAATGCAGACATCCGAAACCACCGTCCTGATGATCGCCAGCATTTTGGGTGTGGTAGGAGGAACAATCCTGTTGGCCATCGTCATCTGGTGTCTGTGTTTGAGCAAATCCTGCCGTAATCGGAACAAGGTAGATAAATACATATTCTCCCTGCCTGCATAACTGCCGCTCCACTTGCCCTTCACGCCGCATGATAAGTAGTAAATGGAGTATAATCATGACACAATCGTCTGTTTACAGCAGAACCAACACTTGACATCCAAGTTCATGACGAGCACCTATCCAGCACACACCACCCTACCGCGGCCCCACTTGATCAGCAACATACCCCACTCGGCCACTTTGTCACGCGAACATCTCCCCTCACAACGCCCGGTCAGCCAGCAGAAGCAGGCGGCCGCCGCCGTGAACGCCGGGACCACCTTCATGTTCGGGCATGCCGCATCCTACGGGAATCAGAGTACGGCGCGTCCCAACTACTATCCCAGCTGGTACTCGCAGCGGACAGAGAGGAGCAGCTATGTAGGACGGTATAAATACTGACCGGCATTTGTTTTTCGGGGATTTGTACGGGTGCTAGATACGGTTTTGTTGTTGTTTATTTTCACTGTAGCATATACTTCACGGGGCGGTTGTTTTGGATTCGCTTGGATTGTGCTTGCATGGTTTATGCTGCAGTCAAATTTTTCTCTTTTCCACGATTCGTTTCTGTATTAAAAATGCGATGAAACACGATGCTTGGTGCAAGGTTTAATGAAGATCAACGCATTCGAATTTAGCTTTCTAGTTTCAACTGTAGATAACTGTGAGCGCTATAAAACAAACAATGTCGTTAGATAAAAACCCGGTTCATGTCTTAACTGCCGGAACATGGTTGTTGATATGTCGATTCTGAACCGAAATAGCAATGATACCCGAAGGTGATTTTCTAGAAACAACAAACATTCTCAAGAGTTCTTTCAGTGCGAGATCTGTTGTTTATTCCAAAACATCCGTAAGATCCGATCCAAAACACAGCGTCAGGGAAAAATCTGAAGCAGTATCAGCATATATTAGGGCCAGCATGAGTTTTTTGCGAAAAGTTCCAAAATTTAACTATTTCAATGTAAACTTATCATTTAACTCAAATATCTTTCCCAAATATTACCAATTTCCAATACTGATGGAACGTTCTTCCATAATGCCGGTCAAACTCACTTTACCGAATCCTTGTCCTTTACCAGGTAACAACTGCTTAATCGTGACCTTAATTATTGATAAGCATTTGATTAATCGGTGTATGGTATACGTAATGGGGATGATGGGATCCACTTGAGGCCGAGTAAGGACACACAACGCACTTCCATATGCCGATAACTCTTTTAAATACAATTGATGTACCGTTGCCGTTCTTAAAATGGGTTCAAAACGCATCAGAATTTATTTTCGTGACCTGCAAAACAAATCGCTTGTCTGCGGTATCATTATATGTAATGCGTTAGGCAGGGAGTGTATTACAGGGCCTTCATAGAAACACTGCTTCGAATTACACAAGATTCCGCTTTACAGCTACATATTATGCATTAATATCCTAACTTATGCATTTTCTGCTATAGTTGGTTTTATATTATTTAAATTTATAATTGTGATTATAATCTAACAAAAATGACCGGGGACGAGATTGAATGGTGGCTAAACGCCGTTTTGCAGCTGCTTAGATCATTAGCCAGCGGAAAGATGCCGATTGATCCACCTATTCGCTATCCTCGGCTGTTGAACCTCATATCCACCACAGAATATGTTATGGGACTAGTTTTTCTCCCCATGTTCGGGTGCGGTGTTCTTGTAGGTAAGTTCACTGTATACTAGTTAAATAATTATTAAACAAGTTGAAGCGTGATAAATCAAAGATTAAATGAAAAATCAGCCTTCAAATAAATTATATATGCTTCTATTTAACACGAGAACATTGCGTCTCGATATTGTTGGTAATTTGCTCGGCCTGCAGGTTATATGCTATGCGTAATGTGTTTGATCAGCTGTCCTTTGGTTTGGTATACGTAGGCTATCTGCGTGGATATCTGCGGCACTGGTCCTGGGAAAAATGGTCGGAAACCGTACTGGAATTCGCCAATTATGGCATATTAATCACAGCTGGCCGATACGGATGCCGAGCACAAAACCCGCCCATCGGAAAAGAACTGCATCACTTTTATCTGGACTTCCTGTCCTGGAATACCGTCGGCGCCATTATCTCGGTCCTACAGATCATCATCCAAACGGTGGAAATTTCCTGGCCTGATAATGACGAATATACCACCGCACTACCGGAAACAGATCAGGCGGTGAAAAATTTGTTGATCATTGCCTCGTCCATTGCCATGGTGCTAATTCTCTTCGTCCAGATGGCAGCGGTCAGTTTGGATTTAATCAAATGGACCAGCTGTGAAAAGCGGACTTTGTGGTGTAGTGATCAGATCGGTATGCGTGTAGCGGAGTGGTACAGAAATGTTTCGTGGCGAGTGTATCCGGCGTGGCGGAGTGGTTTTTCCCGACTGTCCATTGCGTCTACGTGTCCGGCAGTGCCGACGACGGCTCAAACCAGTTTGACCGTCGCAAGCAGCGATGTACTGGAAGTAGAAACCTAAAGAGTTTCGGTAATCGGCTTATTCTTAATTTCAGTAGCTTTTCTATTATCTGGCACACTCATATCGACTGCACTTAATAACCACGACGTCATACACGTAACAAAATTATAACATTATTATTAAGGTCATGAGGCTACAAGCAAATTTGAATTACTGGAACGAGCATGATTGCAACGATGAACAAAATTTAGAATTATCGTTGCAATACTATTTTGCAATACTGTTGACTTTCGCTGGGATCTTGAAGTACTCGTAGTAAAATCTCTGTTTTGCAATACCTGCATGTCTTTTGATGAAACAACCAGATCTTAGATAAGAAAAAATTACCAGAATAAGCACAGAATAAAATGACCCGGCGTGGTACAAACAAATTCTTGTATCGTTTCACGTACTCGTATAGATAAGTCTAGACGGTCTACTGTTAAATACTGTATGGTAAACTCGCTGTTATTTCTGTAGAAAATCTGCGACAGAGGTATCAAGTTATTATTTGCACATTGTAACAAGTGGTATTAATTTGGGAATCATTACGCTCCTCCGGAGTGTTATAATGGCTGTATGTCACTGGATTATAAGTAAAATCTTCGATTACAGCGAATTGTTATTTTTATTGACGTGTTTTTCCGCACCATTACCTTTAATTTTGATGTTCACTTTGCTGTTAACAAGTAATTATATATCAGCTTTGCTGTTTTACGAAAACATTTTACCGGTACGGTGTTTAATTGTTCATAAAGTGCATGCAAGCAGGAGATACCAGATCACTGCAGCGCAAACAGTAAGGAAGAACAGATTATAAACTGAGCAAACAGCCAAATAGGAAATTTCCAGGCAATGGTTTTAAATTCAGTATACTGGATTCGCGTTTATCAGCGAAACGCTGACAATAATAATTTATAGACACTCAGCTTTTAAAATTTCTGCCCTGCCTTTTTGCTGAATTATGATGCACTCACCTTGCCGGTCGGAGTTGTTACGAAAGCCACTGACCGCATTATTGACTGCACAGTTTTTTAGTACCAGTACCAGGTATAACGCTAACACTCGTAAGAGTCGCGAATCCTGAAACGCGGCTCGTGGATAATATTTTTTATATTTTTATTTGTGAATGATGTGTTGACAAAAGCCTGTAATTAATTTTCACTTCTACTTACTTTGGTAACTAAATGTAAATAGCGGATGCACTGTTGATTGTATTGAATTTTGTCTGGTGTGGTGTTCATTCTGACACTGCCTGGGGGTATGTTGGGTTTTTCGCCGAATTCTTCCCCACCGGCATGTACCAACATATTATCACATATTTTACTGTACGGATCTACAAAACAGTAATAATTGACGAACGCGACCATGCTATCGTTTGAGCTTTTTTTCCATTATTCTCTTGACATTTCCTTCCATTCCTAGGTACTTCATACGATTAATTTAATATATATGGTTCCAGTTAACAATGACCACCCGGGAAACTTGCCATGGATGTGGACTGCAGTGATAATACTACCATTGTACATCAAACTGATTAATTTGCGACCGTTTTCCAGAAGCATGAAATCCACTTAGCTAGATCATTAAGAACACCCTCAAATATATAAGCATTTTCCAACTGAAGAGAAATTTTGTTTTTAATGGAGTTATGCGCGATTAGCATATTATTTTATATGGAGTATCGCCACTGATTTTGCCAACGATATTACCGTAGCCGACTGCGAAATGGGATACCAGACTAAGCATCCACGCACAATAGTCGTTCTAGCCAGTATTCAAAAGTATCTGGGATCTGTGTTCGGACTGCTGCTTGCCTTCGGGCTGGGAATATTTTCTGGACAGCAGGAATGTCGTAAGTAGAATGCTTAACGATGCCGTAGTTATAGTTTTCCGTTATTAGCGAGCGGCGGAAACTCAGTGTAGCACTAACGTGAGATGGAATTTTCAAATAGGTGCAACAGTTTTACAGTCCACGCAGACAAACTCGAGTAGATCATTTAACTTATTGTTATTACTCTGCATGTTAGTTTTGCATTTTTGCGAGCATTTTACATATACTTTTCTGAGATGTTAATTATTCAATTTTCAAATAGGTGCAACAGTTTTACAGTCCACGCAGACAAACTCGAGTAGATCATTTAACTTATTGTTATTACTCTGCATGTTAGTTTTGCATTTTTGCGAGCATTTTACATATACTTTTCTGAGATGTTAATTATTCTCGCGCTTATGGTAATTTATTAGTTTTTTTTATCGTGAGAAAGTTAGCACTATTTAAAATTATAATATTTTAAATTCGAATTCATATTTGTTTTCTTTGGCATGGTGCATGAAAATAATCTTTTGGTATGTGCATCTCTATCTACGTTCTGCAATACTTACGTTAACTGGTTCCGATAGGATCAAGTTATGTCACTTCCTTGTTTGTACTCTCCGATATTGTGCAATCGTTCAACGAATGAATGAATTTAATTGTCCAGTCATGGTCTCTTAGCCCCTGTGCAGAGTACCGTAGTCATCTGACGATATTTTTATCTGGAGTAAACAAGTTCATTAAATAAATTAACCGGTGCGCACACTGTGAGATGGGAACAGCCGAACAGGAAAAACTACCGCTTAAAACACAGAAAAATATTGCCACCGAAAAGGTTGGCTTTATTGTTTTGCGGCTGTTTCAGATACCTCGCACCATGGAGAACATCCGGAAATTCTGTTTTCTTGGAGGCGATGGACACTGATGACATTCGAAATCCTCGACATCATCTGCATGCTGATCGCGGGAAAGATTGGCAGATCCGCTATTGCATTTAAGCATGGCCAATGCCAGCAACGCAATCTCCGCCGGTTCTTTGCTCTGAATGTGATAGGACTGATGATCTCAATTAGCGACATGATAACCACCATATGCATATTACTGGACGTATCGAACCTGGCCGGCAACATATGGATCATTGACGCTAAAAGCGACTTTTATTTACCGGCTACTGTGATTTTTTTCGTTTTCATAGTCATGAAAATCGGCATACAAGCCGCATCGCTTTTACTTTCTTTTGACTGCGTCTTTCCCCATCCCATATCGAGATCGCATACGCTGTTGGATTTTGACGGGGCAGCTTTAAAAGGTGACCGGAAGTCGTCAATATCTAGCCACAGGAAAATTTCTGCAATTTCGAATGGAATTAGGAAAAGTTCTTTACCGAAAGCAGTTTCTGACGTTTAACATAAGCCATTGTTAATATAAGTAATTCAATTATTTATTTAAAGCAGCATGGTAGCGTGGGACGGAGTGATTAAGTGCTGTAAAATAAAGGTATACAATAAGCGTCAAAGGCGGTCGCGCATTGAACATATATGTTTGACAGCATTGGACAGCGACTATATTTGAGCGAAGTCTGAGCACGTATCCGAATTGATATACATGCACAAATATTTATATTATTGTATCCAAAAAGTCCTGTCTGTGCAAATACAAAATGTTCGTGAATTTCGTAATGCATCCAATGCCCCGTAAAATAACAGTAATGTCTGGGATTTTTCCGATCGGGCTTTGCGCTCTGAAAGAACTGGCTATAAAAGGCTGTTGGGAACATTTACGGCCAAATGTCCACTCTGCAAGTGCAATTAAACAGTAATACAGCTCACGTGACGTTTGCAATTGTTTTTCACACGGACAGTGATAGTCAATCTGTCTTTGATGTTCCGAGAGTTTGGATTGATTGGGCTTTTGAGATTTATAATATTAGCGCAGTTAAAAAAAGCCATGAATACAAATGGTCCTACATGCAAACACTGGATGAACATGAGTATATAATACATAGTTTAAAAACAGTACTGGTAATAGCACTCGTAGAACGGAAGAAACTTTAACACCTGGTAGTAGATTTTGCGATTTTTCACAAAGATATGATTTTCTCAAGCTATACCGCATGCGATGCCGGCTCGTTATGCCGTACTTACCGTATCATTTTCCAAAATGAATTTATGTTCAGCTAGCAAATTAGTGACAAACTTGCACTTAATGCAGGCTGCAGCCAACAGCAAAGCATTCTGTGGTGCATATCAAATTGTGTTTATATGTTCTAACCAGAAATGTTCGGCCGCGGCTCTATGGAATCAAGATTGGAGTTGCCTTTCAGTCCGACTTTCCCCAGTACGGGTATACAATCTCTGTCCGTGTTGATAAAATGCGAATTATTGTCGTTGTTTAATTAAATATGTATCTGTGGTTTTCTTTTGATTGCGCACGCTAACAAGTAAGAAGCGCTTTCCTAGGTCGTGAAACGGTGCCTAATCGAGTTGCTTGTGCAGCAGAAGTGCAAAATAGCTGGTTATAGTGTTTACAAGATTTGCTTTACCATCGATTACCGTATTTGGTACTGTACATTATCACAATAAACACTTGAATTAACCAACCACTGGAAAAAACTTTTTTCGCCGTAAGGAATTTAAAAAGCTGATGTCCGGAAGTGAAATGGAGTGCTGACAAGATGCAGACGAAATGACGGAGAACAGCATCAAACATCACAGGAGCCTTTTAATACTATCGTCTACGCAAGTCTATCTTGGCTGTATGCTATTTATTTTGTTTTCGTTTGGTCTTGGAATGTATTTTTGCTCCCAAGAATGCAGTAAGTCATAACTTTTACGATAATTATCGTTACTCTAGATCTACCAAACATATTAAAACACTCACTTTTATGCAGTGTACTTCTCCGTAACGTTTATCGAGAAATAACTACACACTATAAACCATCTTGTCACCAAAAATCTATTGTCGAACATTTAACCAGTATTAAAAGTCATTAAACCATTATTTAAATTATTTTTTCATATTCAGAAAAATATACCATAGCGTGCAGAAAATCTTTAAGATTTTAACTTGACTGACCGGTACCCCGACACGATGCACATTTCTAAAATTTAATTTTAACCGAAGTGAAGTCTGCATTGATGTGCTGTTACCTGTTAATTTTTTGTGTGATTACTGATCAATAATGTTCATGAAATCGTTTTCGCAGTGTACGTACCTCTGTGCATTAAACGGTTTGGATTTTTCTGCAAGTACAATGGCTATTACGGCACCGAATTAATGTAAGGAGTCAGGACTACAGCATACAGAGTGTAGAGTAATTAGTATACTCGTGAAGATAGAAAATAATTTTACCTAATAATCTGTGCCGCATGTTCGGTATTATTGCACGTCCTGTACATTGCACGTCTTATTGTGTGTGCTACAAAAATATGTATAAAACATTTGTCTGCTTCTAGAGCATCATTACGAAAAAACAGAATTTCCTCATTATCCAAATGGCCAAAGACTTGCTCTCATCATAGTTAATCTGCTGGACATCACAATTCTTATTGTTGCGGGACGTCAAGGAAGAGCGGCTCTGACCTTTCAGCGAGGTCCTGCACAGCGAACCACCCTTTGCAGGTTTTTCATCTTAAATCTGGCGGGATTAATTTTCTCCGTCGTTGACTTAACATTATCTGCCATAAAACTTTCGGATGGTGAAAAGTTCACGGGATATGCATCGCTGATTCACCTGCAAAGCATTCTGTATCAGAGTGGACTGGTGATATTCTGCGTTTTTATAACCATAAAAATGGGAATACAAATTCTGGCAAATTGTTGGATATTTTCATTTATGCGTCAAATGTATTCAAATGGAAGTTTGTTATTCCTTCACGAAAGAAAGCAGTCTGAGCCAGTTACCAGTGTATAAAACAGTAAAGCTACGAAATGTGCAAAGTATTTGCAAAAATTATTATTTACTGGTGACCTTACACCGTTAGCCCATTCCGACGTCAATAATGGTCGTCGGGAAATACCCTAGCGCACAATTTTCATGCTGACAACCTTGGGCTGTAGGAAGAAACAAAAAAAACTGACATGATGCCTACATTTTTTTCATTTAGTAATTTCGATGCTTAGTTATTCTTATAAAATTGACAATATTAGCTTCGTGCAGCGATTTGACATATTTGTAAGTACTTCTTTATTAGCTATGATAGATGTAGCAAAGTTTGTACTGCACCACCGCGAAAATTAAGTACTGTAGTATTAAGTACATACGTACCGGTAGTTAAATCTCATTTAAATTTAGCCATCATGAGATTTTGAGATTGCTTAGGTAGTTACACACCGTAAACAAACGCTACAAACGAACAACAAACAAACAAACGTTGTGCACTGTTACCATGGTGGATATATATCAAATACTGCGGTCGCCAGTTGTAATGATTTCCGCATAATGTACAACCGAAGTAATACTAGAATTTTATTGTCGTACTATCTGAAATGCTGCAGTTCCTTGGTGTTTTTCCGCCCAGCTAATGGGGACACTAATCGCATTTTTCAACATATCGTCGTACATTCTGCTCTTCCGAAAACTCTGCACTATCTTTTGGCTGATTGTACTAACACGCCACGGAATGGCCGACAACAGTTGTAGACATCTGGATCGTATAATTGAGCGTTTATTGAAATGTCGTAATGATGATTTTGTCGTACGCGCACACCTGGATCCCAATGAAATAAACTCACTTTGTAATGTTGCCACTCGTGTATTTCGCTCACAGCCTGTTCTGTTGCGGATAAGTTCTCCGTTGTGTATTGCCGGGGATATCCATGGCCAGTATAACGATTTGCTGAGGCTTTTTGAACAAAACGGCCGACCGGAAGACGGACAACGGTGAGTGCAGGCCGCGGCCCCACACCAATTCTGCAGGTGCGCTGGAGCAGGCTGCAGCGAGCTTAGAAGCAACAGACGTGCTGTTCCGAGTGGACACCAATGGGTTTCACTTATTACAGGTATTTATTCTTAGGCGATTATGTCGATCGCGGAGCGCAGAGTATCGAGACCATCTGCCTGTTGCTGGCGTATAAGATCAAATTCCCCCACGATTTCTACCTTATTCGAGGCAATCACGAGGAGCGAGCGCTGAACAAATACTACGGTTTCCGCGATGAGTGCGTGGCGTACTACGGCGCCAAAATGTGGTCAACATTCAATCGCGTAAGCAAAATAAATAATAATATTAACTTTATAATATTAGAAATGCTACTTGAAATGCTACAGCAGCACTAACAGAAAGGTCACCAATTTTATCCATTTTCAGATAGATGCAGAAGTGCATTATGTACAATATGATTATCGAAAGTGCTGTGCGCCCGGAAAATTCCGGGCGCGTTGATAATTGCGTGTTTATGAATTAATTAATTGTTGGTGGTTCTGAACTTTCGGTATGCTTCTGGTTCTCACGAAGAAAATCAACCATCTTGCGTAAAACTGCTTGCCAACAGCTAAGATACGCTTTGACCTTAAATTTGTCCACCCGGCCTTTCTGTATTAATTCTTGCGGCTTGTCATAATCTGAATTTTCTTTTGAGGCGGACACTCTAGTGAGCATAAGCACTGAAAAAGAAATTTCGATCGGTGCTATCAACGTTGATTTCAATGGTGCTTGTCTCGAAATTTTGAAAGTGAAAATCAGGAAGCATTACAACTCCAATAAGTGCTTTATGGTAATTGCAGTTTCGTAAGTAACTTTTCTTTTTGTTTGTAACTTACAGAAAACCATGACTGCATTCATCGTACAGTCGCATGCTACCTTCAAAAACAATATTAAAAATTTGTAAAATATTTAATTGTAACGGTATTGGGTGCTGTAAGCAGCTGTAACAAATTTCGGCGACGAATTTCCGGACGCATATATAGCAAACTGACTACGCACCAAGAATTCCGGGCGCACAGAAGTGACCTATAATAATATATAATATATATATACTGTACTACATATACGCTGGAACAAAAAAATCAATGCGCTGAACAAAAAATGAATGAGAAAATTATTTTTTTCGATTTATAGGAAATTTCTTTAACGAAATGGTTGTGCGCCCCGGCAAACCGGGCGCATATTAAAGAGTACAAATTTTTGTATTTTTATGAGTTTTCGTGTTACTTAATTTTTTGGGGACTGCTATGCGCCTCGATGTCCGGGCGCACAGAATTTGGCTTTGCGCCCCGAATTTCCGTTACTAGAAATATCGGCTCAACTCTATTTTGCGACAGTTATTTACTTTTTAGTTGGCTATTTTTTACTTATTTAACCGCTTTGTTTTCAAAAGATTACAAAACCAGTAGGTATCACGCTTCAGAATTAGGGACAGTGGTCTATTGGCTAGAACAAACGGCAGCCAGCCAAAGGGCGGCGTATTTTCCAGTCTTGCTTTGAACTCTGAAATGTCACTTTATTTTAACGCGAAGGCTGCATCGTGCGCTATTGTCAAGTATACTTTATGCTAGGTCCATACTTCAATCGTATGCAATTCAGAAGATAATACAAATCTTACAACAATCGCAGAAAAAGTATGTACGCGAGTCACTTTTGTTGTAGCAATTTTTGTTGTAATTCTCGAAAGTAATCATATGAACGCGGCAAGAAGTAAGAAAGATGTTGTACGACGAAAACTTTGTTGTAGATATTCATGTTTTAGGAGGGACAGGCTTTTCTTCCTTTCTACAACAGTCGTAGCAAACTGGCCAGTGGGCAGTTTTGTCACAGTCACAGTATATGTGAGTGCAGCTCTACGTGCAAACGGACCAGCGGTGCAATGATACTCATTTAAAAGAATAATACTGTAGTCTGTAGTCATTACTTGATATCATTATGATGTAACCTGTGAACTGATTATCTTAACCAGAAACTGCATTGTACAACGTAATACGTAAAACTGATTTTTCGTATACGGTAAAACCGCTTAATAAAATGAATAAAAACGGGCGCCTGTCAGCGTCCATAATAGTTTTATGCGCGACAGTGCCCGGGTGGGATCGTGCCGGTATGTTCCCTCGAGGTTAATTGATGCCGAGCAGAAAAATGAGGAAATTACTAAAGGAGGGCGGTGAAAAATTATTGAGGTGGTAAAGGTTGGCAAGCATTTGATAAGCGCTCACCCAGACAATAGACATCCAGTTAACATGAATACTTTGTGAGCGAAACAGGACGCGTATTTTATAATGCGCTTTACGCTGCTTTAAGCAGATTATAAAATACGCGTTTATAATATTCGATGTTTATTTTTGGCTTGCATTTTATGTTGTGTTTGCTGCAGGTGTTCGACTGGATGCCCTTAGCGGCGGTAGTCTGTCGGAAAATTTTCTGCGCGCACGGCGGAATAGGTCCCACGCTGGATGACCTTGCGCAGATCGACAACATCAGCCGGCCGCACCGAAGCAGCAGCCGCGGAGTAGCCTGCGATCTATTGTGGGCTGATCCTGATCCCATGGCATACTCTTGGAAGAAGAACGTTCAGCGCAATGTCTCCTACGTTTACGGACGTAACCAAGTGCACGAATTCCTACAAGGGAACAATCTGCAGTCCATTGTCCGTGCCCATGAACAGCCGGCGGATCGCGGATTTTCCTACCCGTTTTTTCCCGACACCAGTGTATTAACCATTTTCTCCGCACCGGGATACGAGGGATCCACGACAGACGGTGCCGTGGTCAGATTGGACAAAGACTGTGTACCCACCATACGAACGCTGCGCTATCTTAATAAACATCCCGAAATTGTAGATCGGGATACAACGTACAGACGCAAAAGGAAGCGTGACTGATTTACGTACAGGATATTAATTTTTTTATTCGAACAGAGTGATTGCGGTGCAGTTACTCAATGTATTAACACTGCTTTAATAAATCACATCGAAGTATCAATAAATTATAATAAAAAAATGCAGTCGACCAATTTATACTATTTTTTATTAGCTGGCTTCGCTTTTTTACCATTATTCACAGGATTCGCCGGAGCGGTGGTCGTCCTTCGCTTCGCTGGTTCTTGTGTAAGGGCGCCTGCCGCTGCGGTCGGCCGCAGTTGACTGTTAACTCCGACCGTTGCTTGAGCTAAAGCTGTGACGCGAGTTTCCAAGTTTTCCGGAGAAGTGACCTAAAAAATTACAACGAGTTGTACAAAAGCGAAGAAAACGGCAGGCTTCGGAATAATAAGTTAGCGAGGACCTCGCTGCGAGGTTGATTTAAAATTACCCCAAGCGCTATCATGGCGTTGATTCTGATTTCGTTGTCCACACATTCGGTCACTGCTCGGGAAACAGCTTGGGAAAAACGCGAAATCTTCTCCTTGTAGTCCATTGCTGTTGTCTGGGTGCAAGCCTGCAATCCAATGCAGTACCTAAATTTTACGATAATTAGCAACGTAAGGAAGGTGACAGTACTGAGCAAAATCGTGTTGCAGCGAAAATGCAGCTAAAATCCAGATTAATATCGGTATTCTACGTTAGTACGTACAATTTCGTGTCGGAAAACTCGGAACTGGTCATTCATTAATATCGGAGGCTGGAAGTCAGTTCAAGACTTCAAGTCACAAAAACACTTCCGGTGTTTTGATCCAAGTGGTGCACCACAGCTAAACTAAGTGCACGCTGTGCACGGCACGTCTAGCCTAGCGGTGCTGCGCCATGCCTCTCACGTCTACATGACCGGTGAGGATTTTGAAAAACTGTTTTTCTCTGGAAGATAGTTCCATCAAAAAAATTGTTTATCGTTTGATTTTCTCATATATTTTTCCTGTCCGGATAGCAAACATGGTGAGTGAGCAAACGCATGGTACATAGTCCTTAGAATTTCGAAGTGGTTGCTTGTTCTGAGTCCATCTGAGTTTGCAAGTATGCTGTGCTTTAACCGCGTTGGTTCTTCAGTCTTCTGAGAAGGTCCGCACGAAGACTCTCCGAGGCAAGAAGAAGGAAGACCTCACCAAGCAGCTGGAGGAACTGAAGCAGGAATTAGCCAGTTTAAAAGTCGCCAAAGTCACCGGAGGCGCTCCTGCCAAGCTTGGAAAGATGTGAGTACTCCGCTCTATGACGTGAATTGTCCTGCTTGGTTCCCTGTATGCTTCTGGTCTTGACGGACCATCAGCACAGGGAAACCACCAACTACTCAGTACCACATATCTTTTTCGTTTATGATGATAACTTTACGCATGTTGATACTATTATGATGGTGATCGATAGGCCTGATGAACGAATCTAGATTTGTTCGCCGTTCAAATACCATTGCAGAGAATTTGCAGCTTTATTTTTTTTCTTATTGTACGATGTTGCAGTGGTCTGGTGCGGAAGTCGATCGCCAGGATATTGACTGTGATTAGTCAGACGCAGAAAAGCAATCTACGGAAATTTTACGCTGGAAAGAAATGGGTTCCCTACGATCTGCGACCGAAGAAGACCCGCGCCATCCGCAAGGCCCTCACCAAGTCAGAACTAAACATCAAGAACAGGAAGCAGCGACGAAAGGCGGCTTTGTTTCCCACTCGATTGTACGCCGTTAAAGCTTGATTCTTTGTTCTTCGACTTATCTGGAGCTGTTCTGCCACCTTACAACTTTGTCATCTGCAAGTGGGTTTTTAATAAATGTGCTCTGAAGATATTGGGTTTCGTCATCAGTGTGCGAGCGCTTCCGATTGCGATTTGGGATTAGTGTTCGGTTAGAGCTGCCTTAGAGCACCGAGCGAATTTCAAATCACTGCATACTGAGTTAGCGTACGAGTTGATTGTGGTCAACACTCAGTACAAAAGTGCAAACCTAAAATCTGATGGTATTCATAGTGGCGCTCCAGTGGCTTCGAAATATCTGGAATTCGACGGAATCAGTTTTATTTATGAAATGTAGAAGTTTCAAGTTGCAAAGGCTCTAATTTTCTCGGACTTTTGTTGTTTTAAATTAGAAGTTGAATTATCTACGGTTCGAGAATCGAGACAGCTCCACGGTCCAAATTAGATTAATTTTTACTTTTCTCTGTGCATTGATGATTGCCCGTGCCGCATCTGACGACCTATCAGCTTGCATGCTGATAAATCTTACAATTGTTATTTTAGTACTTACAAATCTGCTTATACAGATATGAAAATTAATAGGATTTGGGAGTTTAAATGTTTGGTTTCACTCGATCAGTACGAGTATCACTTCGCAGTTTCGCACTAAACTACTAATCGTAACATCTACTTTGAATATTTCTGTAGTTACCGTATACATTATCTGCGGACATGTAAACTGCGTCAAAGCGTTTCAGTAAAGTTTGACCTTAAATCCAGTTACAGTGTATCAATGTTGTTGTAGCGATCTCGTATTTTTCGGCACGGTTAACTCAATTTATGTTACTTCGGATTTACTTTACCTAATGTAAAAAGAAAATTTACCGCATGATACAGCTAGCTTGTACAGAGTAAATTATCAATTTCTAACGCCAAACCCACAAATTCACACAATACTCGTAGATACTTCCAGTTCCATGCATTTAATTGCTTTTTATTTGGTCCAACAAGTGTACAAGCACTGTATTGCATCTTGTAGCACAAGCCAGTATAGTACAGAAAGGAGATCACCGACACCCCGGTATACATGTGCTCTTCTAGCACAATCGAGACATACCGAAAAAATTAGGTACTGTACATGAAACCTGCACGCGACAAAATTTGAAATTCATGCAAATGTAATCAATACAAAAATTATAAGCAGACAGTCACTCGCACATTTTGAAAAAAATTAGGCTAAATATTCCAGTAATCAACCCCATACTGTAAGTAAACAGATGAGCATAAAAACAAGCAGTGCGAAAGACATTTGTTCCGCAAAAATAACCACATTCCCTAAATCCCTTTCCTAGCCCGTCCACTACAGCCCCATTCCCTACTGGATCCCTCGCTGCCGTCTCCCGGTGACTGCACACGGGAGGACCGACCAACATGAGCATAGAGATTAAAAATTACTGAGTGATAAAAGTTAGGACAACTCTCTTTTCAGCCGCGTAGGAGATCCCTGTGCCCAAAAATATTCCCCATTGCAGACAGCCCATCCTTCGTAGGGAGAAACACTGTGTATGTGCCCATCATAAAATAGCTCTCTGACATATTTGGTTTGTGGAAGAGTGGACACAAGCCACTCTCAAGGGGGAATACAGTACAAACAGCAAGAGCCTAGACGATGATTTCCCGTATTACGCGACGCCCTCTTGAGTTGCTGGTTGAGTAGCCGCTTTCCACACTCTCCTCACCAAAGGATGGTGTCTTTTCGTATTCTTCATAGGGATCAGGCAGACCGCTCACTTGGTCTCCGGGCACATGGGTGTAATTTGGATCTGTTATAAAAAAAACGATTAGTGCCACTGACATGCAGAAATCTTGTACAACATTGGAAAAGTAAGAAATCAAACTTGAAAGAAAATTTTTTTGTATTTCGTACTAAACGTACCCATGGGAGAATGCTGGTGTCCATAGCCCTCGTCATACGGATATGACTGCAAATAAAGTGGCGAATCCGAGTACAAATTGCCATGTATATCGGTTATGGGTGGCTTGAACTGCGTTCCATCTAGTGTGTCACCGTTCAGCTTCTTATCCACTTGAGCATAAAGAGCGCCTAAACCCACAACATCCAAAATACGTATAAACAATTGAACACGAACAAATGTGTTGGTATCCAGAAGAAAAAACTCACCATTTCCATAATGCGGTTCCGTTCCATACAGTCCCATTTTCGCTCCTCCATTGGGAATGGTAAAATTAACAGCTCCGTTATCCAGAGCTTTGTTAGCGTACCCATCGCCATAATAACCGCCCGCGTTTCCATTCTGCAGACTTCCGCTTGATGTCAGCGTCATGTTTGACGTTTTGGCCATTTTTACCGGTACTTTCTTAGCACGGCGCTTGCACAGGATACAAGTCACCATGCAGACGATAAGGAGCAGGGCACCAATAATGACCACCGGTAAAATGATGTCCAGGTGAGCGTTGGGCAACGTAGAAGCTTGCACGACGGAGTTCTCATCTACCGGCTCACTGCATACATCCTGTTTCTCGTACAAACAGAAGCGCACTCGCGGATGAAAATCAGCAACAGACGGGCCAGGTATGGTGTAGGTTCCTGTACAAAAATGAAAGAGGTCAATTTCGGAAGGAAGCGTTTTCAATTAGTAACAAATGTTGCAACAATAGTCAATGGTTATTTCGATAGCAGATGGACCGTGGTGTGCATAACGACAGCAAACAAATTCTAGCAAATACCTTGTAAATCGCTGAACGGAATGCAACGAGCAACCGGACTCCACGGCTGATTTGCTTTTTGCACATCAATCATGGCACATAAATTCAGTGGTTTTTCCAACGGCCGCACTCCATAACTGACCACCCCCGTGTTAGGATCGTACCGCAGGAAATTCGGTCGCGGAATATCCTCGGAAAGAATAGGTTTCTGCGGGGTCATGATATCCAAATTCTCGTCAGATCCACGGCTAGGTCCCAGTTGATTCTCGGCTTTCAACCGGAAGTTGTACCGATTCAGCGGTGTCAAGTCCGCTACCCGAAATTCCGACATGTTGGCAGCATTCACGGGATAATACTTCACAGCGCCATCCGGTCGCGTCATAACCACGGTGAATTTCTGCGCATATCCACCGTCGAATCCCGGCTCCCAGGTTAAGGTCACCCCGTCGTAACTCAGATCTTTTTGTTTCAAATTGCGCGGATCATCCGGAACCGAGCGGCGCACGAGCGACAGATTCTTTGACACATCACCAATCAGATTTGTTGCCGAGCATCGGTAGTCACCCAGATCGGCTTCGCTCGGTGAGTCAACGATGAGAACACTTTTGAACATTTCTTCAGCCATCGTTTCGGTCGGCACGATACGAGGTCGACTGAAAATCGGCTGTCCGTTGCGTGTCCAGCTAATCGTTGCCGGTGGATGGCTTTCCACGAGACACTCAATCTTCGTGGAAATGGACTGACCCAGGTCCGTTGCCACTTTACTGTATCGATTGCGGAATTCAGGTGGATCTACAAAATTCATACAAATAATGAAGAATGATCATTACAGTATTAACAATAAAAACGGGAATGCAAGGAACGAATTACAACTGAAAATACAATAGCATTCTACAGAAAGTTAGAAACAGTCTTATTTTGATTGATTTTCTAACGGAATCCATGCTCAATAACAATGGCAAACAGAACCCGCTTTAATGAGCATCGTAACTTATGCTAATGAGCCATAGGAATTTAATTAACGCATGAGAAGCTTTTCAAAAATTACTCACATTGAATACGGACTTGACTGTCATGGGTTATTGGCTGTCCCGCATCGTTGACGGCCTTACACATATAGCGCCCTCGATCGGTTCGCTGGAGTGTCTCGTTACTTGAAAACAGCTCCGTACGTGCCGGTCCTTGGAATTTTAATTCGCTTCTTGTCACAAAGGCATACCTACACCCAAAGCCGCCACCATCAATACTGTTCAGCACATCATCACCGCTCGGGGCGCTTAGCAACACTACTCCGTTACCTGTCAATGGTTTTCGGCTCCTGACTGGTAATCTTGTACAGACGATCATTAGTTTGTATTTCCTCGCCATCCTTAAACCACTTGAAAATGGGTGCCGGTCGGCCGCGCGCCTCGCAGAACAAACTCAGCGGCCCATCGGAAATCTTACGAATAATCGTATTGTCCGTGTACGGCCGCGGCGTAATCCAGGACACCGGTTCACTGACTTCTAAGCGGACCACTTTGGCGGGGCCGTCGCCCACATCGTTCGTTGGCGTACACTCGTAGTCGCCGTTATCATCCAGTCGCGCTTCCGTGATATTAAAATATTCTCCCGTTGAGGAGCGGTCAGCACCGTTCAAACCGTCCAGCTTGCGCCACTTGAAACGAGCGGCTGGGACACCGGGATCCGCTGCACTGCACCGTAGTGACACGCGACTTCCGATGGCTGCCTTGGGATTTTCCGGCTCAATTGTAGCCACTCCAGGCCGATCTACAGAGAAAACTTGGTTGAATACCTCGTAGCTTAAAAAAACATATAAATGACCACAATCCAGTTTGACATTATTTTCCGAATCGCGATCAAGACCTTTCATTAACGATAATTAAATTGCTGTTGGATGATTTTAATTTTATAATGAAATGTTTATCAGGTCAGCTTTTTAATAACTCACACTGCACTTCAACCCGCCCTGTACCCCGGCCTTCCCGAAACACCTGACCGATTCCCGAAGCCAAATACGTTTGAAAGTGCACCTTCGCTCTGCACTCATACAACCCTGCCTGTCGGCGTTGCACTGCGCTAAAGGTCAGCATCGGATCGGACGTTCCAACCCGATTTCCCGCCGGATCATACCACTCTACCGTTGTTACCGGCGGGTTACTCTCCACTTGACACCAAATGTTTCCGTTTTCCCCTTCCTTTACAGAAGCGACCGCGGGCACAAGCGTGACAACCGGCGCGAACAACACATCCAACTGTATTTCCCCCGACTGTTCGTTCTCCACCCCATTGGCCGCCACACAACTGTACCCGCCCTTGGATTCTTTTGTTAACATTCCTGGGAGGAAAGTGAAATTGTAGCTATTGGGCTGGATCACTTGACTGTTGCGCCGCCAGGATGGGGTGGCGGCTGGCGGATTGGCATCAATGTCGCATGTTAATAATATTTCCGTTCCCGCTTCCACGGCCACACTCGTCGCCGGTTCAGCGATCAAGCGTGCCATAGGTCCGACGTAGGCGCTGACCTTGATCCGCGGCTTGTCTACAATGTTGAAGTCGCTCAAGTCAACGCTAGCCGGCAGGTACGGCCATAATGAAAGACCATTAGCGCCATTAGTGGGCCATTCCGTAATGTGTGCAAATCAAGAGACGATTGCACGAAAATGGAAAGCCGCCTCAATGACGGAACGAGTAGAAGAGGGAACGATAAACGACAGGACCTTCATGCACATCGTTACCGGGCGCCACGAGAAGCACGGGAACTCCGTCAAAGAAGAAAAGGCAGACACATTCAAGAGACGAACGGAATCGATGGAAATCACAACTCAAAAAAAGATAGATTGGAAGGGCAAAAGATTGTGGTACACCAGGTGAAAAATGGTATAAAAACCGGGTAAGAAAGTGAATCAGAATGATACGTACACAAACGTTTCAATATCATAAAAGTAATAACAAAAAGAATTCAATCGTAATTTTCATTTAGGATTTATTGAATCGTTTTCAGTTAAGAAGTGATACGAAAAAGTGCGCAACTTAAATAAAGACTAGGATATCAGAAATATAACGTCAAAATAAGATCATTGAATATCAATGATTATACAACAAATATCGCTATATCATTGAATATACAACAATTAATTCGTAGTGCATTCACAACACCTATGTACGGTACATAACGGTAAACAAGTTAACGGTGGCGATCTGCAAGTTATGGCCACTTACATTTCACATTGAGCGGATCAAGCGTTTTGACTAATGGCTGTGGGAGAGCGGGATTACTGACGGCGCACGTGTACACAGCCTTATTGTGCTCTTTAGTCAAATCCAGAACGAGATCCGCTTTAGTAACATCCGCCCGGCTTTTGGCCGGCGTGTAGACACTGGGAACAACAATCCCATCACGCATCCATTTGATTTCCGGTGGCGGATTACCATCCCGACTCGAGCAAGTAATGGTCACTTTCTGGCCCTCCCGTAAATCATCCGCCGGTGTAGAGAATTCCACCTGAGGCGCTTGTGGTTGATCTGCAGACACACATCACACAGAGAATGCACACAACAGCTCATGCAAACCGGTTCGGCTGGCTTCTAAAGGCCAAAATATGCCACACAAACCGGCCCAACTTTAAAGAACAGCAGAATACCTCTAATCGATGCATTAACTTCTTTTCGATAATCTCCACATTTTACGACATTCATTTGAATTACAGTACCAACTTTCAAACAGTCAAACTAACTTCCACAAAAGCCTCATTGATTTTTCGAATCGAAGGGTTAGCAAGTTTAAATCGCTCATTCTTAAGCCAATATAAAATCGACACGAAAAAGCATTTAAGCATCCAGAAGTTGGCCGCGGCTTATCTCATTTCCAAAAATACTACATTTCTAAAAATATTACAACAGAAATTATCGCATAAAAAACAAAACTAATAGCCAAAAGCTCCCGCTTTTACTGAAGTAGAAGTAGTATTAAATATTTATTATGTCAAATTGTTCAAACTTTTATGAAGTTTCAGCACTGAAAAAAATAGTAAACCTTATTTCTTTTCAAGTAGCTTCCGACTTTTGCTTTCACAAGGCGAAATAACTGCAAAATTTGTTTAAGCCATTGATCCAGGTATTTATAGCTGATAAAGGTTGTCTAATTATTACACATAAAAGCAACTTGGAGGATAAAGGGGTGGTATGCAGAAATGCCAAAAGTAAACTATACGCAATGTTATTGTTCGCCATAGTACCAACAATACGCCACTTAACATCGTTCGTCGCCTTATTTTCACTAATAACACTAACTATTTTTATAGCGTTCAAAACAGAAATCTTTTCCTACTTTTCCCTCTCGAATAATATCACCTCGTCGAAATGAACAGTTAATATGCGGCTTCGTCTTATCCGCTCAAAGGAGTCTATTAACCAGGTAAATTTTACGACTATCGACCACTTAGCACAGATAAGCGCCGGCACCGCGGCTGTTGACCAGGCCCGGTACATTTTTGAAAAATATCTATCTTTTACGATGAGCCGGTTCTGGCTGACTGCAAGCAACAGGTTTTCGCCAGTTGACTTCGGCAAAGAAAAACACTTGACTCACATTTGACATAAAGATGGAACTCCTGACTTCGTAAAACTTTTGAAGGACTTCCGGAACCAGCGGGGACATTCATATCGCACCAATAGTCACCATCATGTTGGTCGTAGGTTACATTGGTAATTTGCAAATTAAATGTTCCCGTTTGCTTGTCTCCCAGCAGTCGAAACACTCCATCCTGCTCGGAGTACGGTTTCTCCCATACGCTACTATCCAGCTGCGTGTTCAAAGACAAACTGGTCTTCTCCTCACGTCCTCCCGTAACTTTCCGTTTCCACTGTAGCATTACAGAGTTCCTGGCTTGCAGATCGTTAGGATTCACTTGACACTGCAGAAGGACACTCCCAAAAGGATCCACAAACGTATCCGACGAGCCAGGCAGATAGTTCTGCTGGGGCGATGCTTGGGAATAGGCCATCTGTATAACCGCTGAGAGAAAACACGAATCGTTAATAATCATCAAGACAAGGGGAACAAATCGGTGCTGTTGTGGCCATAATAAGGAAGGCATGATGGATGCACTGCTACTGCAGTTATGCATCGTTACTGACAAATTTAATGATGCCGATTACTGTCTGGGAACAATTCCGCTACCCCAGTCTATCATAGTCCGCAAATTATTATTAATCTCTCCGTAATAGAATCCTTCGAAACTCAATAACAATTCACCGTAGAACATCTCCGCTGTGGCTGCTGCATCATCATACACTCAGATAAGACATTTAAGAATTTCAAAACCGTGCATTTGTCTGCCCAGAGCGATCTTGTGTGGATTCTCTTTCCGATACCGGTCAGACAGTTTACGCAGTGGCGCGGATCAGTATATAAAGTGCTCTTTGTCCATCCCGGTCTACCTATTTCCACTTTCTTACCACTGGGCAGCAACAACTTTAAAGCGCTTATTAAGGAAGAGAGACGGAAAACCGCGGCGCAATATACTGAACAGATTGTTCGCTGGCAAGACGCGCCGTCGATGTAAGCACTAAGCAGCACCTACGCCAGCGCTAAACCGGCGCGCGGAAAATCGTTGTGCAAATTTTCACTTATTCAGTATGGATCAAATATGGCTAGTGTCTTAAAGATTTTAGGTTAAGTAAAAACATGGAGGGCGGTGGTATGGCCGGTTAAAGGCTGGCCATTGCTGCGGCGGCTTGGTGCAACAACCCATCAAGCGACCAGGTGAAAATGTTTACTAATAATAAGTTCGTGACCAATATTTACAATACTGGCCCATCAGAGCCACGGCGTACAATGCATATTGGTAACAGTACAGGTTAGTTAAATAAACAATATGATGATGAATAAAAAATGAAGTGTTGCTAAAATTTACTGTCGCATGCTCAGTGCAGAGCGCATGGCAATGTACAAGAACGTCCAATAAGAGACACTCGACTTGCAAAAACGGAAAATTTATGGAAAAATAACAATATTTATTAGTTTAACGCCCTCATACAAGTAAGTACTGGGCCTTCCTGCATGATGCATCGTTAATCTTTACTATGACACCTTAAAAAAGCGCATTAGAGGAAATACCAAGTATTTTGCCATGGAAGTCTTAATTCCTGGCATATGTGCTACATATGGAAGGTGGACGGACAACGGAGCAATTTCTATTGATATCCCACCACCTGCGATGGCATGCACACTGGAATCGAAATAATGCAAACTTGCTTGCTGGATAAATATAAATATGCCAAGATAGCTTTCGTGACGAACACAAACGACAATTGCAGTAATGCGCCTCGGTTGTTTAGCAAACCACAAAAAAATTAATTATCGTAATTCGCCACTATAAGGTGTATTGTTCCCTCTGTTGAAGTCTGTTGTATTAAGCAATCGAAGTGAATATGTCAACAGCCAGAAATCAGGATTAACGGCTTATAAAAAACACTGCTTGGCACTTGAGCAAGCACTTGACAAGCAATAGATGCATAATTCGCTTTGTTGATCAGTTGGATTTTTTCTTAAGGAAGACCTTGGAAAGGAAATTTCAAGTTCATGCTCTCATGAGCCAAACACCAGCGCTGCCGTTCTTCATTGGCGTCCATCGCACACAGTTGCGGTTGAAATCGCATTTACGACACAAGCTCATGATCCACAACAATATGCTGGTGTGTGCCATTAGATCCATGTCTAACATGAAATATTTAACTCCGCCGTCTCCACTACACCTAGTAAGCTTAAATGTACAACAGAAACCTGATATGAGTTTATTACCTAACCAGTAACCACCGGTGTATTTGGTTTTCGCCGTGGTTCGATTTCTAACCAGCTCTTGACAATCTCCATAAACACTCCAAATGCAGCTAATCAAGAACGCTGTAAGTACAAATTTCTTTGCACGCCGCGATTCTACCGCGCAAGTAGTAATCAAAAGTCGGATCTGGTTCTTTTGAAACGGTCAGTGATGCGTAAAACCGTGATGCATGGGGTTGCGTATGAAAGTCAACTCTATTCAGGAAAACAGCTGGCGTTATTTCGACCGACAGAGAACCCAGACAAATGCACAGAAGCATTATTCATATTTTTCTCTCGAGCATTCATTTTTATACAGGTATGAATGTCGCTATAATATTTCTGTAACATTTTGACCAGCTTTCCATCCCAGCGCGCATCAGTGCGTCTTTTATCGGCACTATCTGAAACGTCGGCGTAGCACACACTTGCAAACAATGATCCCAAAATCAATCGACTTTGGGCTTTGGGATAATGAGAAATTCACGCTTTGTTAACGATCCCTAAAGTAGCGGTCCGATTACCGGCGTAACTGAATTCCCTTCCCTATTAACAGGATTATCAAATCCCGTATCAGAACGAAAGCCGAAACGATACCGAATTTCCTTTTCTGACCGCTGGCTACTTTCTCATTAACGACACGCCTCAAAAATCTGATCTCGCCGGTGGAAATTATTGTTAATATTCATTTATCAAGTCAAAGGATCAAAATGCTACTGGTCAGTGCCAAGGTGCTCGTCTCGTCCAACAAAACTTTCGCTCTGACCCCCACGACAGACCCACGAGATAAGCATCCAAAGACGGTAGCAGTGCAGCGCAACGGGAAGCCCCTTTCACACCGACACAAGCGACGGTGGCCATGTCATTACGCGCATCAGGGATTCCGCCGTCTGCTACTTTTCTTCTCTATTCACCATCATTTCGCGCGAAGAGGAAAAGACCGCTCTCTTCCAATTTCACCAAAGAATAGACAAGACAACTGCCATTCAATCATGCGAAACTAATCCACTTCGTTTGGCTTCTGTAAAATACGCTGTGGAACGTAAAAGACACACACCAGCTATTTCACTGCAAAATCCATAATTTTTGAAGTTTATGACACGGAAATGGTTGTGGACCATTAGCAATCCAATTCACAACCATAATTTGTCAAAACACACTTGCCGTTAAATTTTTACAGATACAGCTACCAAAAAAACATGATGAAATCACACGCTGAAACACATCTTCGGTACTAAGCTTTCGGCTTTGCAAGATTTTTGCTTGAGCTCTGATGCATCAGTACTTAATCGAATCTGCTCCCGATAAGCCGATCCTAAACGAATACAGATTTGCTATTGCACACCATCCTATGCATGTCCGATAATTCCATATTTCTCGTTCCTTTAATGCAGACAGGCTATAATTTTGCGTTCGTAATGACAATTTAAAGAACTCGCTTATCAAGAATTTTCGTCGGTCAGGCCTGGACTGCGATATATTATCCAAGCGGCTCAAGTCCCTACATGCACCCTCTGTGCTTATGATGCCATCCTGTAATTCAGGCATCTTGCACACAGTAATTTGCGTTTTGCACTCAACGCTGCCGAGATCAACCATTCGTGACAGGATGGGTTTTTCATTACCTAAAACTGCGATAAGGAAATCTGAGCGTGACAGATTGAAAATGCACCCGATAAGTCGCATTGGAATCACGACCCGAGCACTGGTTGGCTTGAGGAAATCAAACCCTTCAAAAATGCACTGTTCGCATTCCGGGCGTCAATTATGACACCAGTTAAGTACTGGAAGAATAGGAAAGACCCGATGACGACCACTGTTTGGCATTCCATAGCAAACGACTTTGGCACTTGTACTTGCACTACTGTTGCACATGAACTGCCAAACGTAGTATTTTGAATTTCATCGGCTTTACCAAACACAAAAAGGCTTAAGAACACTTGGAAAGTTATTTTTTAAAAAATGAAACATTCAACGAAGTTCATCAGAACCAGTTACGAAAATTACAGGATACCATTATATGCGCTGAACGCTGTCCAAAATGCATTCTGGACATTCGGTTATAATATGTGCACTTAAATATTGCAAAAATACTTTCTGGTAAATCTTGATGTGATAAGCAGCCTGGATTGAACTGAAAAGTCCTTTCAAGAATGTCCATTAGGGTTATCTAAACGGCCAAGGGGTCAGCCATATGCGAACCATATGACCGCCATTTAGCACCAGGGCTACAAAACTGCGGTGCAGTTTGATTTGAATCGATCACCGATGGCAATCGCACGGCAAGGAGGTTCCATTCTACCCTAAACAAGCCACCATAAATATGGTAACAGTCGGACGAGCAACGTTGATTAAAGTACATTTTTCAAGAACAAGCCAATTTCCAACAGCACAATCGGGCAAAATTTGTCTGCTCGATCAAGCATCACGACCCAATTTGGGGTCTGTATATATCTTCGACACAGCTGATGCTGGGTCCGCTAATGAGGGGGGTTTAAAAATTTGACACGCGCACCCATACCATGGGGCTTAAGATCCGTTTTCTGATATTCTTTCACGCCGTCGCAACAACAATTTCCCCACTGACCGGCGCGTAATGCTTATATTAAGCAGAGACCCAGTTCTTGCTTGAACGCACTTGACAAAAGTCAAATACAGCCTCATTTATCAATTGCAAAATCATGCATAAACATAACATTTTGTCCAACAATGTTACATTTCAGTCTTGAGCTCGCCGGAAATGAATAAAAAGCGCTAAATTGTATCGCACGCACTCCAATCTGCTGTGCCACTAAAACACAAAATTAACTACATGAAAGGTAGATTGCGTGTGTAAACGTTTGTGGGTTACAAATATATCGGTGTAAAATACGCTTTGAATGCAGTTCAGAAGAATACGCCTGTCCGCTCTAATAAAATTTCACTAAACCTCTATTTCACACGCACTGAAGGGACTTTACAATTTCAGTCCTAATGAATGCCGCTCAATTACTTCGCATCCTATACGCGCTCCACGTGCCCACTCGAAGGACTCTCTTTGCTTCCACCTAATTTCTTCTTCTCGCCATTTCCTCTTCTATGCACACTCGATTTGTGGGCCATTTCGCCCAATTTCTCTCCGTATATTTGCACAGCGTAATTTATCCAGTCAATATTTTCAACAAAAACAAGACACAGTACGTACAAGTAAATATTCACTTTAAAATGCTCATTTGGCCACAAGCGCTTTTACAAGGTTTTAGACTACATAAATTTGGCGGAGATAACTGCAGTCGCTAGTGTAGGACAGTTCCCACGACCACTGACCCGCATCTCATGGTAGTCAGCACTTTCCGCTACCGAATACACAACGCACAGTGGTCAGACAAAATTATATACAGCGCCAGGCACTTCGGCCACATGGGAACCATATTGGCGCTAAATGCCACAAAAACCATAAATTTCCCAGTGGTGGAAAATTAGTGCACAACAGCTGGACAATTTACAGTTTGCTCGACATGTTTTAGCAACAAGTGCAGTCCAACTGAGTCTATTTAGCGTACGAAGCCGGCTTAATTCGGCTTGTCAGCCAAATAATGCTTTACCGATTGTCAGCTACGTAGCTTTCCGCTTTTTATTTGAAAAGTGCTTTAAAGTACTTACGCAAAACAATTTAACACTAAAATTTTCGTTCAACTTTTAACGAGATAAATAAGTGTTTCAGATACATATATTTGCGAATGGTTGTTGCTAATGATTTTCAAGTCCAGACTAAAGACAAGCGCCTCTGTAAGTAAAAATGCTGATGATGACAGATGGAAATATGTAATCTGGACAGTTATGACGCCTGTTGAAAACTTATCGGCGGAATCATAACAATTATGCACCCAAAATAAGCAACCGTCACAATTCAAAGGATAGCAAACACACTCCAGAAATTCTTTTACTCTGCGGCTTGGTGCTCTAGCTTGTGCGTACACTTCGCTCGACAGATGCAAACATCTTGCAAGCGGAATTTAAAAGCGGCGTCCCCGACACCGGTCGCCGTTTATCACCCTTCTTGAATCATCAAACAACCAATTTGCATGCATCGCCAACACGGAATAATTCTTCTTCGGAATAAAACTAATAATTTATTATTTACGTGCACAGATCGAAAGAAGTTATTCGACCAAACTGAGAAACTACTCTACGCTGGCGCCTGCTGGACACACCACCTACACGCACACACAGAAGTGGACGGGTTTGAATAGATGAATTTATTAATAATTACCGAATTTACTGTACTAATGTAAAGTTATGCCTTGGTTAACCGACAGCAAGAAAGCGATGGGAAATTGAGGAGTTTCTTGCTACACAGCAAGGTATTCTTAAAACTACTTAAGCAGGAAATTGGTCGCGTTCACACAAACAATTCTCATAGGTTCATTACAATTCTCATAGTTCCATAATCCGAACTTCCATTATAATTCCCATGACCACACCAAGAAAGCGAAGAAACTGTAAACCAGTGATAAGGATATTACAGCAATTAGTTTTCTCCATTTTCCATCAGCTTTTTTCAAACATTAAATTTGTTACATTAAGAAAACCATGACGAGTGAAAATTTACGATTTCCTCTGAACGATGTGATCAGGGCACTTCAAACTCGTTAACGAGCAAAATTCGCAATTTTTCAAAATCCAAGTGCCGAAATATTTACGTAAAGAGAGATTAATGTCACCAGCTAATCCAGTTCAAAGCAGTTTTTCAAGATTAGTGTAAGAAATTATAAGAGCTTTGCCTAAGTTCAAACCCTATTCGTAGCAAATGACCGTGCAACACCATTTCCTTACTGGCAACTGTCATAATTTTTCAAACAGTAAGTAGTTTGCACGCAAGTTAGAAATATGCAAAAATTAGACAATTCCACATCGATTTATTTCGAAACATCGACCGGGTGCAAAAAAAGCAGAAAGAGACGTTAACTGATGATATTTACACAACTGTGGACAACACCTGCACTGCTGCAGCATTGAATAACAACAATTAATGGCAACGGAAATGCTGAGCTCTACATCTGCACATTCATAATATCGATATAATCAACTCAGTAATTAGCAAATAAGACAAGAAAGAAGCAGACCCATTCGCATACACCACCACCATATTTTGGGAAACATCCCGCCAGGCCACGGCTACCTGTATGGATTCGCTCTTGCCGCCTGTTGTATATTCTCTTGATATTTCCAGCACAAACGCACATATGGAAATTCTAGTCGCGACCAGCTGAAATTCGAGTAAAGAAAAGGAACAATCTCTCAAAGTCCCATCAACGGGTAATCAGAGCACTTGAGCACTGCCTCATTAAAATCCCGCCGTGTCGAAGAGAGGCCTCTTGAGTTACGGCTAGAACCCTCAGACCACTGGTCACTTGCAGGCCCAAACACCCCTTGATTCTATCCGCAGCAACCTGACACCCCCTCCTGTGGGCCATAGCATGCACAGACACGCAAATCGCTGCCGGTCACCGGGATGATGCAGCTAACCCATCACGCATAATTTCATCCAGAAAACTACCGAATTCGCGATCGATCGGATTAAACAGAGCAAAAGTATTAACGCTCTGACCAGCTCTCGGCAGTAGTGCGCTTTGTCTTTCTCACCTGCCTCCGGAAAAGCAAGAACAAGCTTATGAATGCGAACAATCGCATCAGCACAGAACGGATTAAGGAACCTGCATTAATTAATTTCCCAGTGTTCGGCATGAGCCCAAATGACCACCTTATTACAAATAATTACGGATGGAAGCCATCACGAAAATTTAGTTCTAACCTGATTCTCCCATAGGGATCAGCTCGTGGATATAAGCCGATATTTTTAAGCTTGAAATGTAAAGCTAACTGCTGTAAATCCTATTATCGATAACCCACTGGTACTTAGCAGATAGGCGTACAAATATTGCATAAACAGCTTAATTTGCTCATAATGCAAACTTATGAGTAAAGTACTGCACTAATTTTAACAGCTGGTTTTTCGTGGTTTCTAGCGTCAACCGCCAAATACCAAAAAATCCCAAATTAACAGTAGCGAAACTGTTTACGAATATTCGTAAATTTAATTTCATAAAATCTACCCTGCTCGGGTCATGCACCTCTGCAGATAAGGTCTGGATCACATTATACAAGCAATATTATTCTACATAAGGACATGCTCCACAATAGAACGGATCCGTGCTGCCAAACCATTTCATACGGCTTTTAGAAACTGAAAATCGTGGGAATATAAGAGCAAATATGTACGTTTCCAACGATGACATATTGTTGCACATTTTGTGAAGAGCTCTTTCTCTTCGTAATCTTTATGATCGTTACATTTACCTGAATACTCTACATTGTTCATAACAAGAGAGACATTGAACGGCCACAGCCCAGCCGCGAGACGGGAAAGGGGAAAAAGCAATAAACAATTCACTCTAGCCTGTGTACCCGCGCACGCACTTGATCTACCTGCATTTTACCAATTAAAACTCCATACGCGTTGCGTACAGCCGTCGCTGTTTGCATTGCAATGGCCAGCGGTCAGTTCTGCACTTCGCACTGATCGGCTTCATTGGCGCTGCCAGACCGACATGTCTAGTGCAAACTTTCTTTGTTTAGCCAAATCACCCCCAAATCTCAAATCTTTTCCCCATGCCTAGGTCGGGACAGAAGATTTTACCAGGAACGGCGATGCCTGCCTGGCATGCCTTTCTTTCTTCTGCAAAGCACCCCATCAATCGTCTTTGCAGGCAATACGATTGACAAGTGGCAAGGTGCACACGAGACTGTAGAATTATGGCGGTGGTCAAACCAATTGGAAACCGGGATGTAAATTTATACAGCTGCCAATTGGATAGCATATGCGGATCGGGTTATCAAACCAGGCAGCCACTACAAAGTATTACAGGACAAAAGAAAATACCGGATCAAGGAAAAGGAGTTTCAACTTTTAGCTATTATGTGAACCATAACGTTAACTGTCTAACTACACCTTCGTAATAGGGATAAACAACCGTAAATCAGGAAAAAGATCAGATTTCTCGGTGCACTTGAAATCGAACTTGGACTGGGTTTATTTCGATCCTATAAATTATCGTTTACAGTTAAGATAAAGACTAATTGCAACTACGTCTAAATATTCAATCAATAGCAGCTTGCTCCGTCTATTTTTCAAAGCTGTTACACTAACAGAATGAACGAGTTTACACTGCTATGTAATCCATTTGATTTAGTTCACCAGCACTATGCCGACAATGATCATTTTACATGGGAATAACCTTCAGAAAAATTATTTACGCATACACTGACAAATCACTGTAGCTAGCTTTGGCAAACAGTTCAAAAACAGCAACGAGAGAAATATCAAGTTGAAATGAGTACTTGACTGAACAGTTGCGATTTTTTCGTCATCCTGTCTAAACTGCACGAGAAGCTACAGCGCGCTATTACAGTGTATGGACGGATTAGATGTATTGGAAGGTAAATGCAGTGACACGCAGAGAAAAACTAACATTTTTTCCAAATCTTAACCTTGGCTTGAACAGACTTATCTGCAGTGTCAACGAGCGGCTTCCTGTTAAATGCATTATACAGCTTGTTAGAAAAAAAGAGTAAATTGCAGCTGTATGGAAATGTATAACATATAATACAGATTACAATGATCAACCACTTTACAAAAAAACAAACACTTTCTTTAAATGCCGCTCAATAACCACTGTTATGTTCGGCATAATTGGTACAATTAATTCCGTAGAATGCAATGAAAGGCAGTGGAGCCAAAGTAAATTTTGACTGACAACAACAACGGGGACAATTACACTGCAGTGACGGCACTGTACAATCCACCAACGTAACCGCGGACAGGGGCCATGGTGTAAATGATGCTCAATGTGTCAGCATCCGCGCCGATAATTTCATGTTCCGCAGATGAATATTTCGCTCATTACCTCCGCCGAAAATTGCTGCTTGCGAACGGCATCAATTAATTTCCTCTCTCTCTCTCTCTTTATATGGAAAAACATGATTTGGAATACAAATCGAGAGAAATTATGTGACTAATGGTCGAATTTATTTCCTTTATATGGGTTAATATTGATCATACGCGCTATTACTATTCCCTGTCTGCGCAGTACTTTACGTGTATAAATTTCAATCGGAAAACCACACATCTCAAAAGGCAACAGCTATACCGAAATATGTATGTACATTTGACAAGATTTACACATATCAGCGAAATCGGAGCCAATCTTTCCGAACCCTTGAGTGTTCCTGCCAATATCACCGCCACAGAACATTACAAACAGACGCCTAATTAATGACCGCTAAAATAAATACGGCACCAGCACGATATTACATCCGGCCATTACAAGATCATTAGATTTTATGTTCCCCACATATAATATCTGACCACTGTTCTGGCGTCTGGCCCAGCACCCTACCCCGCCGAGTGGAGATCTACATGTATGTCATGCACCGAAAATGTCAAAACTGATTTCTATTATAATGGTTATGTAAATAAACAAAAGATCGAGGTGAACTACTACAATTTGTCATGCCAACTGGAGCGTTGTGATTGATTCTGGTTCGAATTTTGCGCGGACGGGCTTAGTCATGTCCCCACAGTGAGAAATCGAAACAATAACCGTTAACCACAAAAGCTGCGCTATTAAACAGTAAAATTATTAATAATTGTAAAAAGATAAAAACAAGAAAAACTTAACTGCCACGGCTAACAATCCCAAACGCCAAAAAAAATTATTTTTTGGTGAACTGTTATTAAAGATGATATCAGAAACAGCCGGCGAATGGATACCTTTCGCATGAATTTTAAGTATTAAACTAGCAAAAGGTACACACTGCCGTGGCTGCACACGTAACAGGACGCTGGTCCCGTCTGTTCAACTGTGAGCCCTTAAATCGTGAACAACTTTGCATATGTTAGCACGTTAGCTGGAGAATTGATTTCATAACAAAAGAAATTTTTAAACCTGCATATTATGCCACAAAAGGACCGCATTTTAATTGCTTTTTGGACTTACCGAATAGTAAGCCGATAATTGTCCATCTGACCGCAGGGAAGACGGCCTGGATGAGCGCCATGCTTTCCACGTCCGTAAAGAACCGGAAGGTATCCGGTGGAGGCTCGGTGTGATGCAGGTGAAGCGTAGTCCGTAATCCGTTGTCTGGCGACACCTAAATCTCCGGAGTTAATCAGCCAGAAGCCGGATGATTGCTCTGAGCTTCAATGCCACAAGGTCCCAGCCCGGTATATTCTCAGCTGGTTGCAAAAAGCGGCTATTGAATCGCTATTGACACAGGCAGGCAGGATAAAATTAGCGAACCACGACGTACGCGCACATCAGGACAATGGCATCCAACTGCAAAGAAAAAGGCTTTTGTCAGAGATACAGTAGCCAGGAGATGGCCATCTGAATCCAATCGGTCAAACGATAAAGAACGTTCTTCGATGCATATATTATGGCTGTTGAATATTTCGGGCTTTCTCGCCTTTCCAAATTTTCGAAGATTTGATCGCACGAATACAGTAGCAATCACACACCAATAAGACCAGACAGAGAGAGAAATGCAAGGTTTGTAGGAGGAACCGTTAACCGACTGCGCACTGTGCTATGCCGGTAAATGCAGAAATCAGAAAATATAGATGCCCGCTCAGGTACGAATTTGCATACACATGCAACCAATCCGAGGCTTGCCGTACAGCAGACTCCGCCTATTCGAACTCACACCGCATAGGCGCATACAGTGCTGTATCTGATGACTGATCGTGAGTGCCTGGTATCCTGTAGGACAGTGTAGGTACTAGGTAGTGGGCTGAGTGGACGCGTAGTGGACTGGCAGCCCAGAAAACACCAAATCGTTGTTTTGCATATGCACAAATACTTCTTTACAATTTTTTCCATGTACGATTTACAAGTTAATTTTACGAAGAGTTTTGCTCTTCTGCAGCTTTTGTTTTCTCACAGACTTCAGCGATCACGCTTCGGAACATTGTATAAATTGACCATAAGGCATAAGGTTCGCAACTTGTAATCCCATGGCAATAATTATTGCACGATTTGTAAAATATTTACCTCGTTTGCGAAGCGGCGTTAGAACGCATGTAAGCAACCGTTCATTTTTTTTATATCGAATTACTCATATAAGTGCAGAATGGTCTCGTCGTTTTTACGTATTCGTTGTAAATCAGAATCTCTTCTCTATCCATTTGTTAGATTACAGGAGGAACAAATTATTATGCATACCGTGCGCATCGAACAAAACAAACATATATAGGGACAGGCTGATGCATGGAGTGTGACCTCGCGCTGCGTTAACCCTTTCGTTCACCCGTGCAACCCGAGTCGTCATGATTACCTGCTCTCTTCCCATGTCTTCCTTTTTCATTAGTCCCAATTGTACCCTACGGTCATAATATCCTGCCGCATAATTCATATCCACTAATCAATAATGCAGGTAATATTTACTCGCTTATTTTGCGAGATTCCCTAGGGTGACATGCAAAGTAAATGGCTCGATAATATAACAGTGGGCGATCAAAACGCAGTGCATTATTACTTCTATGAAAGAGCCTTTCACCCCGGAGTTGCTTCGTTACTTACTGCAACTTTATAAGCAACGTCGTCCGTAAGCATTGGTAGCACTGCGTCTGTGCAGTCTGCTTTTTGTAGTCACTACTGTCTGCTAAATAAAAAATTAAAAAAATTCCCGGTTAACGGGACTTCGACGTCTGGTCGGTAAAATCGACGACGAATTCGAATGTTGTTCTTGGTTTTGTACAGAGCGCAACAAGTACGTCAGACTGATCTGTAAGCTATCATAATTATATAATGTAAATGCACTGAAATGTTTTCGAAATCAATAAAATTGACCATAGACCCTTAATATAAGACGACGGATAATAATCAATTGGGTACATTCGTACTTTACACAGTTAGGGTAGGCCCGGAACTGGTAGCGCGGTATAAGTACGAAAAAGAAAACCAAGTATCTACAGCACCATACTAATTAATTTGCTACTAGTACTGCTGGAAATTTATTTTGTGCAACAGACTTAAGTTTTGACATTTTGACAATCTCACACACAGGGATGTTAATGACCACTGGTCACTCAGTGGCCCGATTATTTAGAATTTCGCACGCACGCGGTTACATTGAAAACCACGACCATGTGGATCTAATACGAAGCCCGTCGTAAGGCTGGATTTCGCCGTGGAATGACGATGAAATTTTATTCATGATAATAACGCAGGTACCGTTGTTTCCACTTTCAGGGTCTGCTGGATGGGGGTATTGAAGTCCTACTGATGCGCCGGAATATTGTTAGGGTTTCTAAGGTTATTTAGGCATGTATACTGTACGTATATACTGTGGTTTGCTCAGTTCATGGAGTATTTTAAAGATTAAAAAATGGTTACAGTTAACGAATGGGGTTTTTTTATCGTTCTGATCGATTCCGCATTCCCAAGCTCTCGACACTATGTCGAGCGGAAATATGCGTCGTGTTTAGAAATTGCGTGCGTTGTGTAACAAGCAAATTACCAGTAGGACGCAGCTGAGGTGAATCAGTAATATTGTTCTGCGATAATTTGCGTAGTTCAAAACGTTGTTGTTCGCCGGCAGCAAATCATCGCGGCTCATGACTTTTCCACAAATAAGCACTACATTTAGAGAGTTCCCTAGTTTGTAGGTGGAATCAATACTGCAGCGCGCAGAAACCAATCAGGTGTTTTTAACAAATATAGCAGAAGGACTGCGGAAAAGAAATGGCCGATACGGACACGGTGAAGTATCGCTGTTGATTCGCTGTAGACCTCTCAAGTGCTGTTTTAAAGATATCACAAAATAATCGAAAGGGACGGGAAAAAGCGCCTGATACGTCGGTCATCCCGAAATCCAGCATGGAGTTGACAACTCGATGCTGCGTGCATTTAGAAACATGTGGAGGAAGTACTGCAAAAGCATCGTAATCAACTACTGCATCCTCCATGTGCTTGTTTTCGCATCTACTTGAGCTGCACAAGTGTCACTATGCAGATAATTTCAGGAAGATTTCAGGGTAATATGAGGGAACACAATCAGATAATTCGGATTCCATCATCGTCTCACTCCTGACCGTTGCCTCCACCGGAGGCGGAGACGGTGAATATTTATGGTCAACATTGGGAGTCTAGCAAAAAAATAGGCTAATCGATATACGATATGACTTGGCCAGTGTTTTAGTGAACTGTACCACAGTAAATCTGGAAAGTCAACATGATACCAAAATTAGACATTTAACTGTATACGTAACACAGAAATAAGTTTCTAATGTACACTAATGTATCTAACCATTTTGACATTTCCTTCACGAAAACAAACCGCAATTTAGTCGCAAAATACGCTGCAAATCATCACAAATTGTGACAGATTGTGTGTACAGTGTCCTAAAGTAGAGCATCGATGGTCTAATAAATAGGTTTTCTTAACCACAGTGTTTGTTATTACTTTGTATTACGGTACTAGCACGTAAGTAAGTTCCCCCTTGCCAAATTATGCGGTTTTTGCTTTGTAAAACCATAGTTCTGTAAAAAATATATTTATACACAACTGCATGCATGGTACAATATACTGTATATGTACTGCAAAGTGAATACACATAATAGTTGTTATTGTGAAAATAAAATTATTATGTTTTACAACTTACCGAAATCAAAATATAGGGAATACCGAACGCTAAGTTAACCAAACAAGTGGAAAACAGTTTATCGAATGTGTACTTTAGCCAGTTCCTTTTAAATTCTTTAATTTACTTAATCAACCAGTCAAACTGTGAATAAAAACTTTACAATGTAAGCGCACTGATCCACAATTCCATCTTTTTGCAGTGCCATTGGCCATCAGGTAAAACACAGCTGATAGGCAGCAGAGCATGTACACCGGCACTCAAGATCAGCTACCACCGTAATTAATTTTTAAATGTAACACCGCAGCCAACTTTACGACAATTCGCGTGTAACTCTTCGGATTCAATTTGCAAAACCTCTCCGTCACTTTTGCTCAGCGTTTCCGCGATAATGTTGAGGTTTCTTTAAAACATGATGAACATGTTTAAAAATTATGGTTCCACCGGTCACGCCACGTAAGCGATGGCGGCGAAATTAATCACTAAGAAGCTGAGACGTAGAAGAAAATGTCGTCTTGCGTGACCGTTGTTGGTCGGTACTATTCATTTTTCGTGGCGGCTCGCTTGTCTTCCGGTTCTAATAGGTTGTACAATGATCTTCTGCCATCCCAGGCAACACCCAAGCTGTTACTTGACAGATACGGTTGGCAGTAATTGCGTGCGGCTTTTCCCGTTTATATACAGAGGGTTATTCAGCCAAGTGTGGTCAGCGCATTAAAAAAATTCCTATAATTCAGCCGTAGCGCAGAGTCAGATTCTAATAATTGTTCTATTATGACAAATTTGTTTTGATGCTTTTTGCAAATTTTTGTGACAATCGAGCTTAAACAGCCCGCAATATTGGCTACTGACCTAAAGACTCCGACTCTAAACCTTTGACCAGGCAAAATTTGGCTTTCGATGATCTGGCCTTAAAAGGATCGTCTGCTTTTCAAATCTGGATGGTTTTAATTGTAAAAACGACGATCCGAATATTTTTCATAACAAAACGATTCCATATTCTTGCGCGTTCTTGCGGTAGGACGGTTGGAAAAAACGCGAAAACAGGAAGACACTCGCAGGAGCCATGCTCATTGTGCGAATTCTTACTCACGGAGCTATAGCTATCCTTTTCGTTCCTCCACAAACTAAAGTTGTAACGCAGGTCTTTCTTCACCATTTACAATGTTCATTGGTCGAAAAAGACGCTCCGCGGATTAAGCCTGGCAGAGAGGAAGAAGTCATCCAGAACCAGAAATGTGCTCCCGGGAGCACTGCTGAAAAACAAGGATGTTGCTTCCTGATCGAAAAAACTAGCAATTCCTTCTGAAAAAGGATTGTTCGAAACCCCTGACAGGTTTTCAATGGATTATGGCGAAAACCCAAATTTTAAATTAATTTTGAGTAAAGGGAATCCATTTCCTATAGCTGAACTGGTCAACTGTTGCCAACATGGGGGGGATGAACTTAATTTTTTCCTGGGCTACAGGATAGCGAAATCTTGGCTCGGTTGAATTCAGAATATGATTAAATGTTGTGGCTATCTGATACAATTTTTAAAAAAGTAAAATGAGCCTGCAACGGCTAAGCAGAAATTTTCCAAAAAGTGACCACACTTGGCTGAATAACCCTCTGTACAGCTACAAAATCGCTTTTAACGCAAAACAGTCAACAATTTTGTAGTTTTCTGAAACTTGTAATTTCATTCACTGCTCTACATGCTTTAAAATTTTTAAGTTTAATATTAGCTGTATTTGCAGTTTTATATCTTTCTATGCACATAAAACAGTTTTTAGTAACCTATCCGAGCGTTTTTACCGTTTACGTGCATAAACAAGTCAGATTGCTGCATCCTTACGCATAGCACAATACTACAATATATTAATTACAATTCGGCAGCAGATTTATTGACGCTAATACAAGGTGCAAGTTTACAGGCAATATTGAGAATGTCAGATTACTGGCAATATCCTCATAACAGTTTGCTTGTTGCACCAACTGCTCTATAAATTTCTCCGCATATGTGTTTAAATTTGAGGAAATCTAGTCTAGAGATACTAAAATTATACCGCTCTTGTATAATGAATCGAATTCACTCAACGTACAGTTAATACGCAGGAGTCAATTGGTTAACGTACTATGACACTTGCACAAAATCCTTCTCGTGCTTTCGATTTTCGATCTACGCACCTGTGAAAGATGCCCGAATATATTCCTTTTTATTGATAAACTGTGTACAGTATAAATTAGCAAACAAAAAAACAAGTTGTCGGAATCAGTTGCTACCAACCGCTGCAGATATACCATATATAAATAAATAAATATATAAATATTTGACCTATTACACACAATTAAAATGAACAGATGGATCAATCTCTGCTCACCTCACAAGTTATCAGTCTGCTTACGGAATATTTGTTAATTAATTTTCTTTTTCAATTTTGTTCAACTACAACCCACGCGGGTAATCGTGACTGGAGCTTGTCCTGCAGACTGATGGAAAATTTTCAATGCAACCGTACGAGTACAAAGAGTTTATAGAGAAAAACGACTCATTTTACAAACGCTACGCTCACCAGTATACGTTCTTGAGTTCGTTGTCACATTTGCGGAAAAGACGAGAAAGATGCAACAAGTCGCCCGGAACAGATCGAACTCATATCTGCCCACATAGTATGTTGGCCAGCTCAACAAAAGAAAATAGATTAATACTCGTAGGGCGAAATTTTTTAATATCAGGTTTTATGTTTCATTACGCGCTCCTTGATGGCTAAAGAATGGTGATCATGAGCAAGTCGTGCGCAGATGTGATGACAGCAGAAATGATACATGAACAATAGCGACATACTATTGACCCATAAATTTCACAATAAATATTTATCACGCAGAGTCTTGATAATTTTAACAAATTTGTCAGATAAGACGATATTACTTCGCAAAACAAGGATTGGCTCTACGGTACAAATAATTGTCTTTCTCGCAAAAGTTTTGGTTCGAATCCACCTGGTTACAAGGGTGTAACCAGAAAAGCATTGATCAGGAATTGCTTTACTATTGTATGCCATATAAAAATGTTTGGAAATATTATTAATATGAAAATTAATATATTTAAATACACAAATAATTTTTACCTTTTTGCTGCAAATTAAATTGCATGTACAATGAGGGTTGTTATTTGATTATATATATTGACAGTATAAACTAAATTTCCTAAACAGAATTATATATAGCTCGTGAAATTTATTTGTATAAATTTCTTGATTTTAGGATTTGCTTAGCTGACCTTTGTTGCAGGTTTGCCACAAGGGGCACAAAATTACTTGTGTACAACTGCCTGTACGATGCCTGCGCAAAAAGTAATTTTTCTGATTTCAGTTACCAATAAGATTCGCAATAAGATTCATTTTGAACCCTTCAATCTCACAGGTATCACCATTTGCAACCAAAAATACCATGCCAGAGTTGAACCAAACCGCTCTTGTTAAACATTAAACACCAGGTGGCCAGAGTTTACTGATGGCACATTGTGCTGTATAACTGGCACTCGCCCTCTGAAAAAACTGCACCAATCAATCATAATGGTCGAAAAACCAGATCTATCATGAATATTGCGAATAATGTGATCATAATCTAACATTGTCAACCTCTTAAGCACTTATTAATAACAGCTCTAGTCTGTCCGATAGGCACATCGCAACTACGTAGTGTTTACTATTAATTTCCAAAGTGTGAAGATGTGCATGCGCAGATACGCCGATCTATAAATGCAAAAATGTCGGTGACGTGTTGTTAGCGCTATCGCAGAAACATTTCTGTTAAATAAATTAGCAATCTGATAACCATATAACTATGTAGTATGGACTATGGATAACTTATAAACTGCAACAAAATTAAACGAGCAATGGAAAGTTTTATTCTGAAAAAAAACGTGGTACATAGATAATTACAAGTTACAATACAGTATCATTCAGAATTTTTAATCTGCTGAAGCCATTTAGGACAATATCAATCTTTTAATAATTCTATATTAATTAATTAAATGCAAATATTTGAATTCCTCATCACGAAACACAGATCGTACGATTTAAATTTGATGGATCGAATGGAAATCATATGCCACTCCTGACGTTGAGTACGATACACCATGCTGACACCATTGTGTGTCTGACTCATATTAGGCGCATTTTGTAGCAATTATCACAATTGTCTGGCGACAATAAAATTTGTTTTTCTTAAAAGGGTAAATCTTCTACGCCTGCATAATTTCGCTAGTCGTGGTGAATAATAAATGCAGAACTGAGACAGTTTAAGCTTTTGTAATAAATAATTATAATTTCATAATGTTGTTTCCTGGGAAATAGTCGATCTTGCCAAGGCGCAGTGCATTTGTCGAAAACCGCATCCTCTGGCATTACTGTACGCGACGGTGGACGCGGTTACAGTGTCCAATGTAGAACAAAGCAACGATTTCTTATTGTGGCTGTAAATAACCTTTTGCACACAAAGTTATATTCATGCAACGCCGTTTTGTCATTTTCTTGTATTATATTTTATGACGGCTTCAATCATCAATCCTCGGATGCCTGACAGTGCAGCAAATGGTTGAAAGTAAAATAGAAATTAAAAAAATAATTTCGTTTACGGCGACGAAATTTTCGGTATGATTAGTGATGCGAACACGGAACCGAGCATAAGTCAGAATGTCAGCTTTCCGTTCCACCTTGGAGGCAGCTTCGACAAAGTTGCCGACTATCCATGCGGTAATACAAGCCATTACTGGGCACTTGATATGCGCATCTTACCGGCTTGTTCTTTTGCTTATTACCTTTGTAGCAGCGGAGAAAAAAGTTATAGTTTTCGTAAGCGCAAGAGACACAACACAGCCGCCGTGGCAGCGTAGACGACAGCATTGTTGTCGTAACGCTAACCATAAGAATCTGTTTCCGTTTTTGCACAATGCGATTGTTATTCAACTGTTGTAGAATGTACTTGAGCCTGCCACAATTGTGGAGTTCGTGCAAATGCTCTAAATCACATTTGTTGCTAACTAGCGTATATAACAAAATCCTATCTGCGGAAGCAACAACACGTTCCTAGCGTGCAGCATATTTCTGTTTTGTAAGAAGTCGTGCGATGCATATTTCTTTCCGGTAACGTAAAGCACTTAGCAAGACTGCATGAATTCGTATTTTATTTCTTTTTGTCGCTTATTCAAACCGTTGGAATAAAACTTTATGGAATTTAAAATCAGCCGCAGTGCATGCGGAAAGATAATTTACAAAAAATTCAAAAATAAGCGCTCTGGGTATACACTGTTCAAAATATGGCAATAATAGCAGACCGAGTTGTTCTAACTAGTACTACAGAGTACAGTAACTTATTGCGCAGATATTAACAGTGCACGCATTTAACAGGTAAACAAAAAATAGTTATTCGATCATTTCGGAGATAAAGATGGTTCTCACACAGTTCTTACACTTACTACATTGTATACACACAATTTCCCCTCACCTTATCCCCTTGATCTTGGAAATAATTTTCACTGTACGGCCGTTTATTAATTTCCGGTAACTTACCAACAGGAAATTCTACCAAATGTATTAAGGTATATTAACCCACTAACGTATAATACGGTACATTTTTTAATAGGTATCCCGTAACAGTTTATCGAGCGGTGGTCAGCCACATAGTCAAACAGGAAAGCAGCTCCCATACGAAACTTACCTCAAATCAAATAGCCTCGATCGACCGGTAAAAATCCGGATAATATTGTTAATTCCATCCTCATTTTCCAATTGAACTTCTGGACATTTCAGTCTTGCGCATGCAGAAGAGCACGTACGAGTATATTTCAGGTAGAACTCACACAGTTGTGATACCGATAAGGATCCCGGAGTAAACTCGTTGCCGTATGCTCGAGATCTTCACCAGCAAGGTTGTCCGAATAATAACGGGTACGAAATCTTTAGGCGGTTTCATTAATTTCTAATTGTCACTGTTTTTTGATGGACGTCAGACTCTGCAGCTTGACGCGAGAAGCACCGGCGATGCACAAGAGAACCGCGCAAAATTATTTGTAAGGCGAGTGTACTAATGCACACCACTAAAGTAAATGACTTTGCAGCTTACTTGGCATCCGATGAACTGCACTTAAGACTGGCTGATTTTAGGTTACCGGTCAGTTCGTTCCACCCATTCGCTGGGTTCTTCAATCAATTTTTGCCTGTGGACACGAAGCACCAAAGATTTTATTTTATAATTGAAAATAGATACAGGCTTATCCTATATAATTATTGAGCAGCACCGAAGGCTGTTGTATAAAAGCGTCCATGATATTTAACTTCAGTGCAACAAATTTTGCCCGGATGAAGATAACAGTTTACTCTGCTTCAGAAATGTTGTAGCTTTTTTAAAGCATAGTTATTTACTGCATTTCGCTGCCCTAATGTTTTTCTCCCGCTGAATAAGCTACAGTATCGTTAAAGCAGTTTATATTAATCAAAGTAGGCTTTAGGTAATATAGTTTTAGCAAGCCAATGGATCTAAAACCTTCTGTCATAATTTAATTAACGTCTTTAAATTATGCAGTTTTTAACTACTGTTATCCAAATTTAACGTTGATCAAAATGGCACGGAACGATGTAAAACCGTATCGGCTTTTTGATGTAGGATTAACCTACTCGATTAATGTACTTTCAACCACATATCTGCGTGGCCATAGAATCATTTATGGGAATCTCTAGAGTTGTGATCAAGTGTTGCTGTTTGTGCAATTAGATAATGCCGTTTAGTTGATACGTGTGCTGATTTTGTTTTGTGGTCTTACCGGACACTTATATAAAGGCGATTTTTATGATTGTGCTTAAGAGGTACATAAATCTGGTTTACACTCTAATAACAACAAATCCGCGGCACGGGAGTAACGCATGATAGTGATCTCGATTTTAAAAAATAAACACCCAACTGGATTTTGCTTACGCAGTGGCTTCGTTTAATTGTATTTAATAAGGTCAATCACTTAATTGGTCAATTAAACTGATTTCGAACTTGTTTCTTTTGTATTTTCACATTGATTAATGATGATATGTACACCGTGTAAGTGCATATATAGGGATTTCTGCGCCAGCCTGGAGTAAGTAATGCAGTCGTTTATGCTGGTGTAATTGGTTTTCATTTTGCCAAGAATTTGCGCAAACCGAACGGTGTGGTCAGTTTCTGTAACGTTAAATTTTAACTTAATTAGACTGTAACAACGTCAATATGTAATTAAGTAAAGAGTTGCCACTATATTTTGCAGAAAAATTTAGTTATTATGCATGTACAGTATAAAGCTTGTCACATAAGCACAGCTTGTCGCGAAGCCCTTTAATTTTGTTAGGAACAGCAATGTTCCGGTTTAAATCAGGAGTTTACCTGTGAGAAATCTCTCCGAGAGATTATTTGTACTTGTGTGATGATTACTGCCTCTAAGCACATGTTCTGTTTAACATATTTGGAACTTTTAGAAAACTATGTACTTTGAAGGCCACAGTTATAACAACCAACTTTTGACGACTTGCAGATAGCGGTGTGCTCGCGGTGGCACCCAGTTCTTTTGTAAACGAAGTACGGTTCGTAATGAAGTCAGGCATACCATGTCCACCCTTATGCTGTAGAAAATAACCGTGAACACGTTGCAACCATGTAATTATTAAATGCTGGGTGGTTTAACGAAAGTACAATTCGAAACAAAAACCCTGTAAAAAAGCGCAATAAATGCATGTGGTGCGCGACGTGCACAAAGTACGAACAGCAGTCAAATTATGCAAAAGTGCGCCGCACTTGTACGTATCTGTATATCTATACTCATCTTAATTTCTATATAATATACTCAGACTAACTCAGTAGGTATTGAGAATGTTGATCGCGTGGGGAGCGTTCTTTACAATTACGACTTAAACTTCAAAGTTTGGAAGCGATTATTGGTTGATCGCTACAATCGCATGGCTATTCATAGGATATACGCACTTACTCTGTAGTTCACAGTAGTTGTGCTAATAATATAATTACAGTTTTACCTCAAATATATTCGGCTTGGGTTTTTATTGCACGATATGTAAATTATACCTATTTGTACCGCAATGGTAATTAAATCAAAAGTTAAGATATTGGTCGCTCTCCAACCCGCTCCTTAAATGTTTGGAGATCTTAAACTTAAACGTTCTGGGGGTGACACGGAACAAACTTGCAAAAACATACAAAAGCGAGATTCAATAACATGTACTGCTTCGCTCAAGATTAGATTTAAGATTTAGTTAGGGCTAGCCGGCTACCCACTGTATCCACTACCCAGTTCAGATACAGTACTCGTATGCCGCATAATGCGGTACTTGTGGGCCAACACCACGCTCACAGAGTAAAACAGGAATGAACGAACAAAAATGAAAGGTAAAATATTAATGTTCATTGGTTCTTTCTGTACTGTAGTACACTTCGAAGTACTTCTACTGAAGTTGCATTATGCACAGTCTCGCATACTGTTAACTAAGAAGTTGAAAGTTGTGGGATTACCACAAAAATCGAAAGGGTGCCGGTCAAGTTCTTTATATTCTATAGCATAAGATTTAAACATTTTCATATACGCATACTGGAAGTTAAATTTTCAGCTAAACTGCATAAATGAGTACCGGTGTTTGGGAAGTAAAAAATTCTGTTAATTTTGTGCTTGTGAAATACAGTATAACGATGTAGCATTTTTCTGTACAACTTAAATTTGTTGTGCGCGATTTCTAATGTGGCATGCATTAGCTCGTCCAAACAATTGTTTTCGGGTGTGTGAAAATGCAAAAGAACGCGAAGACGTTCCAAGAAGCATTCGACGACCTAGTTTACACTGCTTAATACAAGATGAGTAATGAATCTTTATAACCATGAAACCATCAAAAATGGTAGCGACTATAAAATCAAAAAACGCACTCAAAGAAAATCGAATGTTCTGTTAAAAAGATTTGGCTGGCATATTATTTGGCGAAAAATTGTGCGCTTATTAGAAATGAAGCACTTATTAATTGTGATCTTTGGTAAGTCAATTGAAAGGTCATTTCGTTACTGTAGACACGCTAATTTTGTGCGTTTTTGATAAAAGTTTAGAAGTGTACGGATTTGATTATTAAAATTTGACGCTTTAATTACTATATTACGGGAATGTTTTAAGGCTTATTGTTCAAACAAGCCCAGTCGTTCTTCGGTGGAGGATTCGGTGGGATTGGTCTGGGACTGGGCTACGGTTGGTGGGGCGGTTATCCTGGATTCGGATTCCCTTGGCTGGCACCCCCGCTGGGTTACCAGATCAACACCGGCTCCATTTATGGCAGCCCCGGTGTGGGATTCTACTATCCGCCAGACCGTGGGGGTGCCGGTGCATATGGTGGTGGCGTGTCGAGCTATAGCGGAGGTTCATCCGGAGGCGGGCCGAACATGCCTCCCAGTAATCCCGATATTCAGAACAAGGGTCTGCAGGCGGCTCCCGATAATTTGATTCCGAATACGCCAGCAAAAAGTATGCCAGGGACGTCCAGCTCCCCGGGAATCGCAGGCAGCTCACTTGGTATTAACCCAGTTGCGACCGGTACCGGCTTAAACGCAATCCCCGGCAATATACCCACTGGAATACAAAGCTTGGCGGGAAGTGTTTGTAAGTGCTCCAGAATCTTGCTCAATAATTACATTTTATGAGTGCGTCGCTCATGAACAGTGATAAGTACTTAGCGCAGTACTTAGCGCAATACACGATTCACCTACGCAGGTTGAATCACTCAAGTGTTGCAGTATGCTGAAAAGTTGTACGCTGTTGTTACGATTCCTGTAATTTGCCGTTTAACATTGCCGTGAAAACGATTGGATATTCTATTTGCCCAAAATATTGGTTAATTTTTATTCTAATTATTCATAATTATTTTTAGCTGTTACCGGCGGCGCACCTGGAAACGCAGGCGGTGGTGTTCCCGGCGGCGCACCTGGAAACGCAGGCGGTGGTATGTACATACAATTGCACAACACGAAATGCTAAAACGCTAACCATGTTAAACAAATTTTTTGGAATGGTTTTAGGTTCAAGCGGAGCTGCCGCAGCAGGTGGCGCGAGTTCGGGAGGAGCGGCTGGCTCCGGTGGTGGCGGCGGTTCTGGAGGTAGCAGCGGTGGCCGCTAGGTATATTAGCACAAGGCTGATCTTCGGGTGGAACTGTTACTATTGTTGTTATAGGTTGCAATACACCGTACACATAATATGCGTTAATTTCACCATTTTTAACAGCGGTTTGCACATGTTTGTTTGACATATTGTTTTATCGTTTTGAAGCGCTGATTTAATTCTCATTCTTTTCTTAGTTTAGCCGGAAAAAATTAAGAGATGATATCGAACATGAATAAATATAATAAACGGCACGAATACGAGATTGCAGAATGGTTCTTTTCGGCCGACAGCCGTCAGTATGAACAATTATTTTCTAATGCAGTAAAACCGCCTTTGCAGAAGCGCCAGGAATATATTTTGTAGTTTTTAACTTATTTTTAAACGGCTTATCCCTACGAGTAATAGTATAATATCATACAGTATAAAAGATTTGTAGTTCAAAGCGTCAACGTCTGTACATGTACATAAGGGCGCGTGAAGACACAAACATTACATTTGTAAGATGCGTAAAGATGCGCCATTGTGGAACGTATTTACTATTGTTGTATGGCCAATGACCTAATAACGCGCCGGCCAAGAAAGCGCTCTAATATAATGAATTATGGTGGCTGCCTTTCTATGTATACGAGGATCACTTGCAAAGATCATTAACAGCATTTAAAGTTTTTGCGTGAGACTTATTTTGAGTGTTCGCTGACGATGCAATAAAACAATAATCTCACTCCAGTGTTCTAATTTAAGTTAATTTCGAGACTTAGAAAAGCTTTGATTAATCTGCTACAAATTAGGCAGAAGAACCGATATGATGACCACAGAGAATTCCGATGCTCCGATTCTTCGATCAGCATTATTACCACGACGCTTACGGCTGAGTTTTAGACTAACCAACCATTACCCTGGTACAGCTCATCTTTTCCGGAATGCTAAAAACAGTCATTTAACAAGACTCTCTATTGCTGATGATTCGAGCCACCAACATAAAAACATGATAACTCTACAGACATTTCTTGTGATCACTCTGCTTCCCTTGCTAGGTAAGTTATTATGAAAACTTTGTTGGGTACCGACTGCCGACATTATACCAGTGCAATTAGTTCGCAGATTAGGAAGTACTGTGCGGATAAAATTCATACTTGTATGCAAGCACAGTCCCGAGTACGACCTTTTGTGTGATGATAGAATTTAAGCAAATAATAATTAGTAATTTTTGTTATGCTTTGCTACATGCGAAAGATATAATATTATGATCAAGAGGTGCTTTACTTCTTATGCTTGTACCGTTAACTACTCAGGGCATGTTGTCCACTACGTACTGGCCTTCATCGGCGGTTATGGTGGATTCGGAGGAGCCGGCCTTGGTTTAGGATACGGCTGGTGGGGCGGATATCCCGGCTTCGGGTTCCCCTGGCTGGCGCCACCACTTTCCTACCAAATCAACACCGGATCTATTTACGGCAGCCCCGGAATCGGCTACTACAATCCCGGACCGGGCTCACTCGCCAACAGCTATATTGATCTGACCGGCACATTAGCCGCCAGTGATACTAGTGGAGCAATCATATCCAAGGGACCTCCTGCTGGCGGTCCACCTGGAGGTGCCCCAGCAGGCGGTGCCCCGGCCGGCGGCCCAGCGCCGGCCGCCAGCCAAAATGCCCAGAGTACGCCGTCCATTCAGCCACAGAATACTGGCAGCTTGGCGGCTAACCAGAACACCCAGACTGGATCTGAGACCGAGGGAGTTAAGAAAAGGCAAAAACCTGGAGGAGGTATGTTATACCAGCAGGAACTCATAAAATATGATGTACCGTTATATGGTAGGAAGCGATTCACCTAAATTTTTGACGGAAATCGGAATTGATACAATTACACAATTAGAACAATTAAGTGATTCACCAGTTGCTACAATTATTTCACTAGTAGGTGGTTGATCAGACGGTTCATAAAATAATGACGTTTATAAAAAATTTCTGATACCTATGTGGCCTTCACTGAAATAACTTTAGTTACAATACGTACCTATATATGCCCTAACTGAGGTATGGATACAATTACAGATAGTTATAATGATTATTTGTCATCGTTTATTGTCTGGGCAGGTGGAGGAGGAGGCGGTGGTGGAGGCGCCGCTGGGGGCCCAGCGGGACCATCCTCTAATGGTAAGTTTTTATATTTACCGTTTATCATTTTGTATGATATAAGCTCCGCGTAACATTATCAATCCTTATGATTTAACGAATGTGCAATTAATTTAGGTCTTGGAGGTGGAAATTCTAATGGAGGATAATCTGTTGTTCTTTAAGTTTATTCATTTTTTATATGGATCTCGAATGTTTTTGACAGTTTATCGATCATAAGATGACAATGCGATATTACCAGTAAAACTCGAACGGCAATTGGCAGTTATCTGTACATGAAAAATGTAGCTGTTTCCTGTTATCATTATACTTGTTCTAAAAATCAGCCCACCGAACCCTCGAATCAGCTAAAAATGCCAGAAATGCTCTTATTTAGGCACTTACATGTCTGTCAACTTTAGAGAATAACGAGTAAAACAATAACTTCACAAGAACAAGGTTTCTTGCTAGGTACTGTACGTCGGCTCGCTTACTGTATAAGCCGACTGATTTTGCCACTTCGGGTTCTATTGACAAGTCTTTAGCTCCTGTTCCCCAGAGATATAAATTTCAAACGCTGCCGGCACCAATTGGTATCTTTGGTGCAGCCAGCAGCTGAGCGCTGCTAGTTTCCCTCTTCCGGTGTGTCCCGCTGCCGCACCAGGTTCATGGAGATGTAGGTGGCGTACACTCCGTACGTATGGACATGCGTCGCGGCCAGAGTATTCACACAGGTCACATCCAATGCTAGTGGTCTACCAGGCTCCCAAGGCGCGCAAGTAATTACATCATGCCTTTGTCATCTTTAGCGAACAGGCTGCTTGGGGATCTATTCTTGATCGAAAATAGGCATTACTCCGTCTTCGAGTGAACTCTCCGCCAACGCCGTCATGGCTTGGCAGCCTTTCTGTGGCTCGTTTGCAGCGCAGTACGTGCCGGCCGAGTTCGCCGGCAATCGAATTCTCGACCATTGCCACCGTAATCGAGTGGCAATCGTCGAGATATACGGTTTCTCAAGTTGGTTTGCAGCTTCGTAACAAAAGGTCATCGCAAGAATTTCTCAGCAACAGATTCCGGAGCAATCAGCACTCAGCTAGTCTTCGCTGTTTCAGCTTGTACTTGTTCGTTTGTTTCCTTATTCAGAAACGTAAACGCGTGGTTTTTTTCGCCAGTAATTCGGAATCTTTACTGCCATCTCTTTCATAATATTCATTCTTCCTAGCAACCGGGGACGTATTTGATGTTTACGGGGTGAATTTTTTCGCGGAATCTGGCTATCTTTTTGCGCATTGCCTGGGATATGTCAAAAAGCAAAGTGAGGGTTTAAGATTTTGTAATACTGCAGCACTTTCTAACTAAAAATTCAAAAACATGGTTAGTTACCAATATCATCACTACAGTACTAGTGATTTGTCTTTTAATGGAGAAAGTGAACAAATAATGCCTGTGTCTAAAAGGGAACGCAATCGTTCGACAGGCAGTAGGTGTACACCTACTATAAAACCAGCATTTCGGCCGTTTCTGCTGTTTTCATCCGAAAATCTTATTAACAACGGAGAGGATTTGTTTGGTGGAGGTGACACGCGTTTAACCAGTGGTAAAACTGTACTTACGTTATCTTATTTTAAGACTTGCCTATTGTTATACGAGTATTTTAGGAATTTGTACTGTTTACGACAAAAACAAATATGCCTACAGATTTATGCTTAGGATTTGGTCTTACGCGAGCAAGATGGAGAATAATTAGATTTGGAAGAAACAGGGAGCAATTACCAAACGGCGATCAACCTCCAACTCCGCTACGACCTTTGCATCGAACGCTATGGGGAAGAAATGTTTGTGCATGTATATTACTAGTACTTTTTAATAAGATAACACTGGAGTTCTTTTACTGAGCTTTCTTTTAAAATCATCTTTACCAATTTTATGCCCGTATAGTGCCCCTTTTCCGTACATTCATACAGTATGCAGGTTGATTCTTACAATCAACAATAGTGGAAATATAATTCAAAAATACACAGCTGCATAGGCAATTAGGGCATGTTAAATATGGTGCGCAATTTGCTTCGCATATGCATTATATTTCTTACAATAAATTAAATTGTGATCACGGCAGCTTTGCTTGTTTTGAATTAAGCGAACAAGAAGGACAAACGCACCGCAGGCTGAGACTCCTATGGAAGAGTCTCCTCCCTTCCGGCAGTTGTTTCGTGCTCGACATCATCGTCATCGTTTTCGACAGCTATGGAGATCATCGAATTCGCTGACTGCTGGTCATCAGCTCCATCAAAGACGCCGTTCCGGGACGCGAGCATTTGAACTGATAGCCTAGTGTTTCTGTTAAATTTAAATTAATCACCATGATTACCGGTGTGTTTCAGGTTATCATCAGATACTATGTATGCATCTAATTGCACATATTCTTTTTAAATGCAGGATAAGCTGAGTGTTAAACCATTTGCTTGTATTTTGGCTTTTACTTATGTAAGACTTGCGGAGTAATCCAGCTGCATGTTCTCTTCCTTCACGCTAATTTTAACCGGATCCATCGTTTCGATTATACTCCCCGGTGGTTTAAAATTTCCCTTTCTGTGTATGAGTACTAACGAAAGTGCGAATCTACAGTTATAAATTACATGTCTGTTTGTGACCTGTCACGGCCGCATTAATACTGAGTTAATTAACTGCTGCTGTGTGTATTACTGTATCCGTATAACTTTTCGGTTAGAAATGCAGAATTACACAAAACCTGGTATCAAATCCTATTGGCAAGTCTTACAAAATGTACGCGCCAAAAGTAAGGAAATGTTGTAATTGTGTAGTACAGTACTTTTCCCGTACAATAGGTATATCCACCAGTTACCGGCTCGTTGACCCTCGACAATAAGACTGTTAAGTACTCGTAGATATGTTTAATAAAGCCTCAAATTCGACTTCTAATAATGCACTGTACCTAAGCATATGGGCACGTTAGACTTGATTCGATGTAAATGTGGTGTTCTTGCAAATTTATAGTCACCACTTAATTATTATATGACGTATTAAATCTATTGCAGTGTCCATCTGACTCAAGCCTACTACTCTAATAGTGCGAGTACAAGTACGAAAATAAAAGTATGTAGATAAGTAAAAGCAACATTAACTGAAAAACGGACAAATTAACTAGAATTATTGCACTCTTGTACGTTTCTGCGCAGGTGCGAGTAACAATTAACTTGAATGTGTAAAGTTCAAGTACATTCGTTGCCGCAAAAAGTTGGTTGCTTTCTTTTGTTATGCAACGTTTCGAAATCAGTATGCACTAGTATGTGCGCGCAAATGTTTTATTACCGAGCGGATATGACTGCCATTTTTATATTATATGACAGAGGCGTCTTTGGTATTTTTGCCAATCTGTAATGTTATACATAACATGTCACGACGTAATGTTCACTTAGCGGCAGTTTCACATCAGGCAAAACCATCAAGTTATCAATGCCGTGAGTAAGATCAGATGATAAAATTTGGTTATTACGCAGTAAAAATGTGTGTAATTTATCCTATGCATCAAATTATGCAATATTAATTGTTAGTACGAAATATACAAACAAAAAGAGCAATCTGGGCACAGATTTACACCTAGGCTTTTGTTCCTCACGGCACAGTTAAACGGCTCAACCGGAACACCAAATTAAATACCACTATGCGAAAAATGCTGAGTTACGGTTTATATCACTCACCAGTATTTTAGACGGTGTTGATTAGTTGGCAACTATTTTTTGTTATTAGTCATTTTTATGCTAAATCCTTTTGTGTATTTCTGCAGGGATTCCAGGCGGGCATTTTTATTGTGCACGTATAGGTATATAAAAAAGCGTTACGCCGGCACTGCATTTGGTTGTGTTCGCGGCATTTTGAGTTTCACTCTGCTCATCTTGTGTATAGGTCTATCCGCTGACAATCCGTCTATTCTTAAATACATAGTTTACTTAATCAATTGGCTTTTCTCGCCCGCTGCGATTTGTTTACCGCCAATTGATTGCGGTTTGGTAATCGTTACAAAACAATAATCGCCGATTCGTATTTTTTATTGAGCCGTTATTGTTTAGTCTATGTGTACTCTCTCAAGTAGTTAAGACATACTGCTTTTTCTGCATTGCCTTCCGCACTGGTTTTACCTTTTTTGATCTTGTTACTTTGATGACGCCGGTAGTCTGCGGTAATCGTCAGTAGATGATCCACGGAACGACAAAATCTCAACTTTTACGTTGATTGCTACTGCAAGTAGCACAGGGGATTTCTAACATCTCGCTGGATTACTTTCCCTGCGATCTTCGGTGGATTTGTTATTGTACCATTATTCCGCAGACGAAGGCCGGCAAGTTAACAGTTTAGGATCATAAAGATTTGGACCAGTACACTACCCCAGGTACGACACGCCACTCCATTTTTAGTAAACATCAATGTGATAGTTAGAAAAGTTATATTTTATGAGACGGCTAATTGTACAGTTTGTTGTAGCATAATTTCGCTTGTCGGCTACTTTAGCAGTTTCGCATACAATTTACATGAGCACTGTCTCATCTAACTTTCAAAATGACAGCTGTTTTGCCGGCTGGTTTAATATCAATAAGCACATGCACGTGCAGTGTTCGTTGTCGCCTTTCAACTGCGCACAGACTATCAGCTGTGTTTTCGACTGTTTTGTAGCGTTTTTGTATGAAACTGCGCCGACCATATACCGGTAATTGATTTCGCCCTACAATTAGTACGGCGCGTGCATAATGCAGCAGTATAACTTCAGTCTACTGTAAGCCCGAAACTGCCGGAGTAAATTATAAGTATTGGTCAAGAAAAAGTTATCAGTCTTATCGTTTCCTCTGCCTTATCTGCAGTACAGTTCGCTGGACAAATGATCTGCGGCATTGTTCCCCCTGGAACCAATACGCCGAGAAAAGTCACTGAATGTAGGGCGACGAAAAAACAATACCCACTTTCGCTTTCTTATATATTCAGTGAATCTGAATGCCATCAAAACCTAGAGAAGCTAAGAACTGAAGGGATAGAGAGAAAGACATTGATCGTTCTAAAAACTTTCAATGACAATAAAAGTGCGCATCATTTCGGATGATCAGTCGATGATGGCCAGTACTATAGTAGCTCAGCAGTGTCAGCATTGATTGTGACACTTTCTAACTCGGCGACTCATTTCCGTATTTTTACTAACTATATTAATTATTTATGTTTGTTGTACTTGTTATGTCTGTAATTTAATAACCACCTTTTACAACACTATATTTGGTTCATCTCTAAATCGAATGCCATATGGAGTGATAATAAGGCAACGCCCTTGTCATTAATTAACGATTTATTGCCGGTAAGCAGAATCGAATTTACGGAGCTGACCAAATACGATGATTTCAATTCAGATTTCATGCAGGCAACGAGTTCGTTTGTTTATACCGAAGCAGTTTACTGGCATGATTTTTGCCTTAAGGTTGCGAATTGTGATAGAAGAATCTTAAGATAACTACTAACGAACTCAACAATTTCTGTTGTTCCTTTCGATATAAAATATGACGTGTATATGGTACAGACAAGTCTGCTGTACGGGTGGGAACCGAAAATAGTCAGCTGTAGCCAAAATCGTGCACTTGCAATTCGGCACTTTTATCCCAGGATATTATGTTATCCACACATTTTACTGAGAATTAAACACCATGATATCTGATGTGTATTTCAGATTCCAGACTCTGGTCGTACGATGCTTACTTCCTTCCCGACGTATTTTACCTGGTTGGTCTCTCTGCTTTCGTTTTTCCTTTCTGCCACATACTCCCAGTGTAAGTTACGAAAACAAATTTGCAGAGTAAATTCCTTTATTTTTACGATCTCGTTTGAGCGAGTATCGATGCATAAAAGCACGGAGGCTAATCGTCGAGAATCTCCCTCCCGCCTGTGATTATTACATGCACCTTTAATTTATGGGCATCCTTAAAATATTATTAATTAAACATTTTTTGTACGATTGTAACAATTGTGCGGGCAGAAATACAGTACAGTACATGTAAGCGCGTTGATGCTTCACCATGTCATGGTAATGCGGACTGTGCGGATATCAGGGATATGTACAACATACATATATACAACATTACCAAACGCGCATTATTTTGCAGTTTGTGGTCGAGCTCCACCGATAGCATCTGGTCGCATTGTTGGAGGACAGCGTGCATTTTTTGGGCAGATTCCTTGGCAGGTTTCCGTACAAGCCTTCGGGACTCATTTCTGTGGAGCCGCTATTTTGAACGACAGATGGATTATTACAGCTGCTCACTGCGCATCCGCGTAGGTGTACACATCGATAAATCATTATCTACTGAAGTGACAATACTTCCCCACCAAATTTGCAGAGTACAACGCAATCAGTTGACGTTGGTCATCGGCGCTCTGGATATAACGAAGTTTGATGCTTTTCTGCAAATGATCCCGGAGCAGAGGTTCGGAGCCGATATGATTATCCTTCACGAGAGCTTTAACCGCCGGCAATTGTTGTTTGACATTGCCCTGATTCGCTTGGACCGGAGGATAAGTTTTAACGGTCAAGCGCAGCCAGTTTGTTTACCGCAGCAGGATGAGGATTTTGTTGGTGACATGGGATTGGTTTCCGGCTGGGGAAAGCTTAGCGAAAGTAAGAAGAATGGTTACAAATGTTTAATATTAGCTCCGTACAAATAAACTCCCTAACTGGCCAATTTGGGCAATTAATTTACCAAGTAAGTACACATCTACGGTTCTGCAGTATAGTCAGCCGGTTTTAACGGGCTGTACAAAAATATGATTTCACCTAAGTACGGGCACATATATTTATGTACTTGTATAGCAGATTTATGCAATTATTTAGGCCAGTAAACTTTGTAGTTATGCAGTCTTGTGCAATATACTGTAAATGCGATTTTAATTTAAGAAAGCTTGGAAATTTATCGGGGTAATAATTACATGCACAATACAGTTAAACAGCGGTCACAAGCGGGCATGAAATTTATTTTTGCTTTAACTGATCTTGTGCATAGATGACGTCGGATCTTCCGCTACCATGAATTTTGTCCAGCTACCTATCATAACTAATCGTGACTGCCAGATGATGTTTGGTCAACGAGATCCTCCTCAGCGAGTAATAATTAGGAATGAATGGATTTGTGCTGGTTTTCGGGAAGGCGGAAGAGATGCCTGTCAGGGAGACTCAGGTAATTCCCTCCACGTTTTTGTACGCAATTCGCTTTTACCAGTAGTAAAACGAAATGTAGCTGAACAAATTTAACAGCCACAAGCATGCATAAGATCATAAACGATGTAACGTCCAGCGTAATAAAGTTTGGGCCAGCGTAACTTTAACCGCAGACGTAGTTAGAGTATTGTGTATGTTGCAACCATTCTTTGCAGTTTCACTCTTGTGGAAGTGATGCAAGTTTAAAGCATAAATCTTTGTCAGTGTTACAGAGTGTGGCAGTACGTATACCAGAAAAATGCAGAATGCGTCAAACCAGCAGCCAGCGTAATATCTGTATATAGCGTAAACTTTGCCGTATCCGTTTTAACAAATCATTAATTGCGACGATGACCAACACAGTACTAATAGTAATTATGCGTACACACGATATTAGCAATTAATTACAAACAATCATAGAACAACTTTGAATTCTTCGTGCCGCTTCGCACTTTATTTAATTTGCTTGCGTGTTTGGGGGAAGAGGGCATTTTGTGGGGACGGAGAATAGTTCTTGGCTCCGAATGTGCCCCACACTTGTACCGTGATCTGCAGCTCTTCATCTCTTTTAATAGGCGGCCCAATGACTGTATTTAGAAACGGAGTCTGGGAGATTGTTGGAATAACATCCGGTAAGATTACTGTATCAACGCATTGCATATGTAATGTATCGTACGGCCGATATTTTATAACTAAGGCTGCTTTTATAATTAATGCAAATTTTACAGGCGGGTTTGGATGCGCACGAGCAAATTCACCTGGTATTTTTACGAGAGTGTCGCGTTTTGTTGATTGGATTAACCAAAAGATTGCCGCCAATCCATAGTTTGCGAAACTAGAACAAAAATATTTGGAGCTCTAGCCTGATTCTAATCTGTACTGTTACGATGCTTGTTTTATGTTTTGAACAAACTAAGTCGCCTCTTTGGCAGCTTTTCTGGATTGTTGTCTTTGCCCCTTTTTTAATTGTAAGATTTATCTGTTTCTGAAACCGTTTCAAAGAGCTAAAATGATCTCTTTTCAAATAAATGCTTCCCTATCCAATTATCACAATTATCAATCCTAGACAAAACCGTCTTCATATTTTGGCCGAAAGGTCAAGTTGAGATACTGATTGCAGCGTGTGAGAACTAACGTATTTTTATTGAATTTCCAGTAGCACATTTTCCAGTTTTTTTAAGTCACCAGAAAATGGAATAACGGCAGATTAAGTTGCAACATTTACAAACACAGACGGGCGAATATCAGAAAAAATTTTGTCCAAATTTGCCGCCTCTGGTGTTGTTCCCATTATGTATATTGCGTTTCCTCGCTGAATTTCTACGCCGATCGTTGACTCAAAAATTGTATTGCTTGCGGTTCGCCTGATTACTGCTGGATCACCTTCCTTAGCACGCTCAGCGGCCGGGTGGCTTCTGGTCCGAATGTTCCGTAAATCTCGAAGCCCAGCGGCGGCAACCAGTAATCCTGGGGGATGTTGTGATATCTCTCGGTCTTGTTCCGCTCGGCTACCGCTGCTGCTGCTTCGCCTCGAGCGGAAGTGGCGGCCATGTATGACAAGGCCATGGTCCTGCGACAGATTACATCCCAGGCCAGCGCCTTTCCCATGGGGAAATTGTCATACCGTCTAGTCGTTTGCCATCTGTACGGGAGATTCCCGGAGGTTTCAGTTCAGTTTTGATCCCAGCAAAGGCGCGCTTGATGACCGCTTTGAGGCGTTATGGGTAGCTTTCCGTCCGGCATTGAACTTACAGCTAAAACCATGACAGCTATGCTCATCCGCTTGGTCGCCGCAAATGTATTAGTGTGGTGTGCATACGGGTGCACCTGCCACCCAGGCGCAGCGCTGCTACAGCGGTCCTTAGGCTGAACTATTCGTTAAGTAAGTCCAAAGGGATGCTGCCGGTAGTGCTTGGAGCCATGCGTCTGCCTCTTTGGTGCTGACGGTCAACATCCGCGCCTGGCTAGCGATGTCGTTTCCCAAAGCCCTCTCCAACAGTCTCAGTTCTGACATTATAATCGGGTCGTCTCATGATCACGCTTTAATTTCTGCACTCGCCGAACTGGTGGCGGCGCATCCGTACTCGCCAAATGCTGCGATTTGGTGATTGGTTCACTGCAATACATCTCCGGCTGGTAGTTCGACCAAGGGAGTTACTGAATAAACCGAGGCCCGAAAGGCCGATAGTGCGAGCTTAACAATGCGCCTAACGCCCAAATAAATCGCCTCTTGAGATCGGAAATGGCGCCTGCGTCCAGATTACGTCGGCGATGGCAGTGTTAGTTATTTTGGACAGGCTATCGCGTATCATATTGGGTGTCGAATTCAGTCAGCAAGGGTTCCTGTAAGTAAACCCGGCCGGTACGCATTTTGTCAAGCAATCTTACCAGTCCCATACTGCATCGAAGTAGATGCATTGCCTCGTAGGCTGGTACAGTTTGCAAACGATCTGTCATTCGGAAGACTACATCCGTTGCTAACCGTAATAATGAAGTGCATAAAACTGCTATCCTATCAGTATTGCAGATTGTAATCTCATGGTCAGCTCGTCATGTGGTACGCTAACACGACACCCGGGGACAGCACTTAGAATTATTAAGAACTACAATTTAATTACGAACTGGATCTTTTAACTGGAGTCTATTGGTCACTTTTCCAAACAAAGTACTTTACTGGAATAGCATAACATATAACGAGTACTGCGCTGTACCACACGCGTCAGGGAAAAGGGTTTTATTAAGCGGACTGACCTTTTACTGCTGTTCTGTAACGCTTACGACGGTTACTTTTGTCCGGTAACGCTAACTTTTTTAATTTGCGTTTGACCACGCCCATCTGAATTACAGCAGCTGAAATTATTTTTTTAATTTTACTACGTAGATATATTATCTTTCTGCAAAAACTCAGATATTTCTGAATTTGGAGCCTCCGGACCTATGTGCACTGGTTAATTAGATTTTGGACAGCGGCTGTATATGTACAGTAGTGTACTCTGTAACCACAAAAAGCGCGGGGGCTAATCCGGCGCCCCCAGCGGTTTCATTACAAAGTTTAGCACCTTAATATTTAATTTTTTGGCACCGCCCGCCTGGTACCATACAGAGGAGTGAAATTGTCGATATGAAATTCTTAATCCGGATACTTTGTAGAATTGAAAAATACAAAAAATTGGCTGAAACAATTTATGGCGCGCATAGTTAGAAATGCAAAATATTCATTAATTCGTTCCCGGTTAGCCGGCTGGTCAGGAATTATCAAAGCCTGTAAGTGCAAACTACAGTAGAAATACTTACAGCATTGGAAAAGATTTGTTTCATCGTTAACAGTTTTCAAAATCTATTTGAAAATCGAAGATTTTGGCATTTACATATTTACGGGAATAGTTTGTGGTTGAAATGCCAATGATGATTTTTTTCTGGGGATAAATAACAGGCTTTTTGCAATCGTACTCCTGCAATTTTTCGAAGCTCACCTTGAAGTTTGGACTAACAGCGAGTAAAAGGTGTACTTATATCGGATTCTTTTGGAAGGTCTCCGAACAAATCCCTTCCGAACAAAATGCGTGCTCAAAAGTTGAGGGACTGTGTGTAGTTGTTATTTAGATTCTATTCCTTGATTACGCTGGTACAAATAATACAGCAATGTTTCAGATATGAATTATGTCAGGTATGTTGAAGTTTGCGTTTATTTGGTTATTATCACAAAGCAGTATCAACAGACACAGATTACCTCATTTAAACAATTAAAACTGCTAAATCCACCACTTCAGCTAAACTCAGCAGAAGTACGAGTAATTATAGAAATATTATATGTACAGTGTTACAAAATACATTTACTACACGTCCACGCAGTATTAAATCTCGCGCCGCTGTACAAGCGATTTAAAGATTACTTTCAAGCTTGTTTCTTAGTGTAATGTCCCATGTATCATTCCTTGATGTTTGAATTTATTCGAAGATTCTGCAGTATTTTCTGAAACAAGAACGCGCGAGGTGAACGTAAATTTACGTAATTCATAATAACTTTCTCCAAGATAAAGTGAGTAATCTCACCCAGCATGTGTTAGTCGTTGTCTCATCACAGTCAGAATCCGACATCACTGATCCCACAGCTTGTTGACCTTTAGATCGATAACACCCATTGACAGAGAAATATTACGAATACCATAACTTACAAGCAATAGTAAACTCATACCTTGCAGGGATAGAAATTTTTCCGCAAATAACTGGTAATGTGATAATCGTGCTATCACAGACAGACCTTTTTTTACCGCGCGGACTACGGTCATTTTTTCGTGTTCATTGTAAATCTTTCTCCTGTCAAGGACCAGCAATAAAAACTCCGGCATGTCATCTATCGTATCCAAATGAAGCTGTCCTGATTGCTGTGTCGATATGGCAATAACGATGCTTAAAATCTACGGAAACAGCCAAGAAAGCTCACGTAATACACCATGCCATTTTATTTATTTTGAGTAGGGTATATAAAAATCGTAGCATGAACGAATTACGTGGTATTTTGTGGATATACAAAAGGAAAAAAGAAAGACTGTAGTAGAGTAAAATATCAGTTTTCTCATGCATTTCGAGCGACAAAATCCGAAAATTTTGTTGAGATAATGAATTAAAATTCTGCTGTCACAAATATTCAGATGATACTGTAGAATTTATGCGTGGTGTTGTTGTTCCATCGTATGTCAACGAAAAAGAGTGATCAAAACTCGCAGTTATCTTTACCTGATTGATAACTATCGTCGATAAAGTAACGTTTCTTTTCCATTTCCTCAACATCATGTCCATTGTTTCATTTTGTATGAGCAACTCGATAATTGGTATATGCGTGCGTATTAGCGTTAGGGCGGAAGCACAAGCAGTGCCGACGAGGAACACTTCCTGTAAAGTCGTAAATGCACATGCTGATTCAGGTCAAAATGTTGCACGAACATATTGAAGTTAGCTACTACAGTATTAGCTTAGGAAATATAGTATGCTTACACATACCTCGTCGCTGGTTTCTTCGCACAGCTAAATAGAAAAAACCGTAATTAATATAAAACATGATGATATCGAATTACAACACGATGATGCCTGCAGGTAACAAATTAGCGATAATAAAGTTGATTTGTTGATTTGCAATTATCGCGGCATGATGAGAAGCAATTATATACATACCGTGTTTACTGCGCGAACAATTTTTGGTGAAGCATCACATAAGGTGCCCAGGAGAAGTTTTTGCTGCTCCTGAAAATACGCTGGCGCTTTGTCGGATATTTGCAAATGCACCGCCACTTGAGCAAGAAATCCAGCGGCTTCGCAGCAAACGCTTTCGTAGGAACTCCTCCACAATAGGCTTATTAAGTCCTCAAACTGTGCAATCTTCTCAACGGAAACAGCAAATTATAATTATGTGGAATAATTAAGCAACAATCAAAATGTTTTTACCCCTTGTATCTCCAAAATCCCGTCAGGTAACGCCGCAATACACCCTAGTGTCCTAACAAGTAAGCAGATACTCATAATATTTTTACTGTGGAACAATACGAAATATGCAGTTACACAAAACATTATTGCACTGTACATGAAAAATAATTAGAATAATATTCTAGAATCACCTTAATGTCACGGCTAGAATATCGGCATTAGTCGTTTCTTTGCAGAGCTGGATGAGAATTGGCATAATGCCCGCCTTAAAACCAAAGCAGAAATCAGACACCGTGGTCATCAGAAAATATTGATAACCGCAGTTCGAACATTTCTAGGGGACAACAGCCAGTTAAGGTAATGGTAAGACCACACTAGTAGAAACTAACTATTACAACTTCAAAAATTTAAAACGCGCAATTTTATGCAATAGAAAGTACAAAAACTTATCTGTACTAATAATTCGAACATGATTTTGCGACATAGTTTTGGCGCAGGACGACAGAGTATGTTTTGCGGTTTGCCACAAACGCAGCTTGCTATAACTATGCAAAATTTCCGTCTAATTAAAAATAATTTATGAAAAAGACCTTTTGGTGGCTCAAATAAAATATAAAATAGTTTTAATGTGTCCAAGAGTCAAAACGGCGACTTAAGATGCCGATATATGGTTACCTGGATGACTAAAACACACACTCCTGGGCCTCGTTGTGTCAGCCTCAGCAGCTGCATGAGAATATCATGACAGTGGTCCACAGAAACTGACAGTAGATCTTTTTTCAACTTCTGTAAACGGAACGCCGGTTTGTCGGTGCTATTTTCTCGTTGATAATTACTAGTATTTAGTGCGTTTCTGATTAAACTGGGGAACCTTCCCTAATATATTAGCGGATTACTTACCAGGCATTCACTAAACACGATTTCCGCGGCCATTTCTCGGATGATTTCGGAAATCTGGAGAAAAATAATTACTTTCAGATAGTAGGTTTTTGCTGCATATACTGGAAACCTACGGAATCCGCGCATAATGCAACCACATTCGGATCATAAGGAGTGGCACTAAAAAAACACCGTCTGTTCAAAACTTTTGTTAACATGCTGTAGTCTACGGTAATATAAAAGCTGATAACGCGCACGTGCATTTCTTTGACACCTTTCCTTTTGCAAAATGCTCCTTTGTTCGACCGCTGTGGGGTTACCCCGCTGCTGTTCTACATTAAATGTACAGCTGCAGCGTACTTCTACTGAACAGCATGCGCACAAATTTTTATCTTACTGGGAAATATGGGAAGCCAACGCAGTGATTTCTTTGGAAGCACGGGAAATAAACTGCAATAAAAATTTTCATTAACGGTATTGAACTGCTTCCGCGGAGTATTTGCATTCTTACAGTGATCTTCTTCTTCTTACAGTATAAGAATAATTGTTTACTTACGTATGAAGATAAAGTAGCGTTTCAAGTACAAGAATTATAAGCCGAATGCACATTAACCCGGGAATGCATTTGAAAAGTATCGTGCAGAGTCTATATTAATTTTATAATGTTTTTGTTGTCTAACCTCCATCAAGTCGTTATCGTCATGCCTTGTCGTTCCGTCTGCATCTCCTCGAAAATGTTTGTAGGAAATTTCCAAATTACTGATTAATGGAGGCAGTTTTTGGATGCAGATTGTGCGAATAGCAGCATCATTTTTTTGGTTTATATCGGTGATTTCAAAAAGCTGCGACAGATAAGCCTGCATCTATGGAACCAAGAAACTGATAATTTTACTGTCTGCAGATGTATGGATGTGCCACCACTTCATAGTTAAAATTAAAATGTTAAAAAATAATCAGCCTTTATCCTCCTTGTGTATACAAATTTTGTCTAATTCGAGAAACAACAGCGGTGATAATCGCCAAGCGTACTTACTTCATATATAGGGCCATCAAGCGTCTCGAGCAAACTCTTTTCATATGTGCGAGGAGTAGTTTTGTCGTGCACTTGCCCGACTTCCGTTCTTAGAAAATCGTTTGGATTTTTGCGATCAGTTTGATTACAAGCAGAAACTATACCGGTGGAGGAAGTTGTGCGGGGACGTTTGGTCAAGGCTCTGTTTTTTACTTTTGATGTTCCCGCCGGACGGGTGGTTTTTACTTCCGGATTCGCTAGGGATTTCGATTGCAGAGTGACATGCTCACATGCGCACGACCATCTTAAATCCTGAAGCCAGCGCTGAACAATGTGCTCCATTGCTGAATAATACTAATGTTCCAAAACAAATTTAATTACGGCAGTTTGCTATTAAAACCGATCATTACTGCTGCTAAAATTAAGAAAGATGTCGTTGTCGGTTTGTACATCGTCAAATGATACACAAATGTCGAAATGTGTATATGTGTATTTCTGGAGCAAGATACTCGGATGATCGCAAGATTACATGAGCATTTCCTGTGTTTCAGTTGTATACAAAATGACAATCTACGAAGGCTTTGTTTGGTGTTCAGGTTACAAGCACAAGTCTATTTAATTGATGGATCGAAAGTAATTACATCTAACCGGCAGCTCCAGCGGCGACATGATGTAATCGGGTGAGCTTTCTCACAGCGGCGTTGTAAAATGATTAAATTGTAAATGAAACTGCTCAAACTTTTATGAATTCACGGTAGCCTGTGTCGTCCACTGCTAGATACATAATTAGCCAGTTTAAGAAATAGCCATGTGGAACATACCATAAATCACCTTACGAAATGGTCGCAAAGGATTGGTTATGCCGGTAAAGCCACGATGGTAAAATTAAAACTTTTAAGATGAATGATTACTGATCCGCTTTCGTCAGCCAGTCAAATTTAGTGCGAACAATTCCTCAAATAAAAATAGAGACAAATAAGAAATACTTTTACACACTGCAGCTGGGGTACTTTCGCGTCTGGTGTGTAGGTCAACAGCACCGAACAACACAGCGGTATACTACTGGACATTCGAATGTTTGTCACCCACCCTAAATGTGGACGAATAGGTTGTAAAAAAATTAAAACTCAGTTACATAACATGGTAATAACAACTTGCAAAATAAAAAGTAACAGCGCGTTACACGATTCTGATTACCCTATGAAGCAAACACGGTGACGGTAAACATGTGTAAAAAGCTACGAGTATGTTGCTGTTGTAATGTCACGCGTATTAATGCGGGTAAAACCGTTTTCGATGGCGTATACGGATGCCCCTAGTAAGAACGGCATATTTTCTCATGAAATTTAACGCTCTTTGTCAAAGTACTTGCGACATACTTGCGAAAAAATGGCTTCATTGTATAATATAATCACCGATGTCCGCAGGCGCGATAGTCTCGTCTTTCATATATGTAGCGGCTAATAAGATTTATATGAATCAGCGAAGGTCATTCAGGCGTGCGCGTTTAAAGAAATCAAATGCCGAGAAACACATGGTTAATTGTAAAGTGATTGGCGATAATGTCATCATCATTTTTAACTTATCCATCATTACGTTGTTACCGCGGTATCAGTTGAGATGCTCTCGGTTTCCGTCGCAAACCGTAGTGTGAGCGGAAAATCATCCGCCGCAACTTGTGCCCCATGTACATACATGTTGACGGCACGATCGCACCTCTGTGAATGACATGTGTAATATTATGTACCATTATCGAAAACTTGTTACTCCGTCACTTGCTATTACTTTTGCACTATGTCGGTTATTTTACTGACCTTGCCAAGAGTTAAAGTTGTGTATGATAACAAATTCCATAGAGAGGTTTGCTATTCGTTTTTCATGAAATGAAAATACGAACCGCACTTGATGTTGATTTTTGGATTTGGTACGGACCTCACTTGTCAACGAAGGAATGTTGCCGATTTTGTCAAGCACACAATATACCGAGCACTATGTAACATAGCAGTAGTGGATATCACTTAATATAACTATCAAGTGTAAATTTTTTCATATTGACACGAGTACAATACAATTTGGTTGATTTAAAGCCAACGTGTAACACTTCCGCATTGTGATATGTAATTTTCAATGCTCCCACAATTTGTAAATCTTTGTTAGCATCGTACCAGCGTTGCTTAACTTTGCAATGCAAAGAATTCTAAACATGCGAACTGATGGTTAGACTTCAAATTTTCTTTTAACATTTACCCTGTTTATTGCTGGAATAACGCAAAGCTGCGAGAATCTTGAACTGTGTGAAGCGATTTTTTCACATCTAGATCTACAGATAGAAGTACCTATTTCTCTTGCGAGTATACAATAATCTTTGCATTTCGCAAATACAATTCAAAAAAGTTTTAAATATAGCTTACTGTGCGATTATGTGCAATTAAAGTAGCCCATAAACTTGCCATTGATTATGCTTTATGCACACATTTTTAAATCGAAGGAAGCTAGATTTTATCTACGTATTTGGAAAATTCTTTATATTTCTGCTCATTTTTGTGTGGAAAAAGCACAATCAAGCAAAAATCACATTAAAATCAGCTTGAGACCAATTGTAAGACGATACTGCCAATTTATTTGTTTTGAACAAAAATGTCAGCCCAAGAAGCATAACAAATTAAACCCAAAGAAAAACAATTGTAGCTAAACTAAAGCCCGTATGCGAGGTAAATTATCTGGAGCAATAATGCAGCCGCGACTGACATAAAGTAGGATCAAGCCGAATATTAATGCAGCAACAAAAATTCTTTTCTGGAGCAAGTCACATATAGCAAACTAGACGAACACCAGACCGTCATGGAGATCGACAGGAGTAACGGCTTGACACTCATTACGCAATGCCAATTATTAGGAACATAGTTAATTAAGACAAGACGTAAATTCATTATAACGATCAACATCGGAGCACTGCTAAGGATCTAACCGACGTTCAATTAAAGCAGTGCAGAAGCGTCAACAAAGGAAACGGAGCCGGTTTTTGGGCAGGGAGCTGGTGGGTATGCTGTTATAGCTTTGGGATGTGAGATATCCTTCTTGCTGTGCTTCTTCTTCTCCTTACCCGATGCTGCAGATATACAATATCCTTGGGAAGGATTTGACTTTTTGCAGGTATCTGTGTAGGCACATGACGTTTGTTTAATGCGACACACGTTCATAACGCAAATTAAAAATGCGAAAACACAGGAAACAAAAGCAAAGGTAGAGAATGAAGACAAAGGTCATAAATTAAAAGCCGAATTGAATGCAACGGAAATTTGATTCAGCAATAAAATATGATACAGTTTTTATGATCTCTAATTCTAGATACCGCACTGATAAAATGTAATGAGAAAGTTGTTTTGACTGCAATAAGAAATAACCGATTTTCTGTGCCTGCGTTATTTTAGAAACCAATAGGTAAAACAGAAAATAATTTATTTTATTCATAGTAAACTGACCAGCTGTTTCTAGTAATTTTAATTTTGTTTGTACATTCACGTTACCTGCAAGAGCTACTTTAGAAAGATTACACAAACTATGCACCAGAAAATTGGCCATAATTAATGCTCGAAGCCCTGACACCGGGAAGAGAATAGCGTTGCAAGACATATAAATTTAACTGGAAATGTTTGTTCATCGGTGCGGTAATGCATGCTGTCGAAGATATTATTAAATTGTACTCAAACAGCCAGCCGTACGATCACAAGAAATTACGAGGAGGATGACAGTTGAAAAACACAGCACAGCCAGCAGTGTTTTAGGTAGGTGTTTGACTAGGAGAGGGATCAATTTTTGTAGAACCTTTATTGGTCTGACGTAATGCCAGGTACACTAGTCCGCCAATGAGGGATACGGCGATCAGGCATCCAATAACGATCCCCGCAATTTGAGCATTCGTCAATCCCCCGGTCAATATTGACGTCTCTACAAAAGCCGGAAAGAAACAATACATCAAGCGGGCAAAAACTATAGCTGTTTGGTCAGATAAAATACAGGTAGGTATTTTGTATATCGGCCAACGAACAGACGGATCAAGCCGTCACGTAAGTACAATACAACGTATACGCTTGGGGTATATATGTATGTATATACGTATGTGGCGATATATGGTATAGAAATTAGGACAGGACTCCTGGGAGTAACATTATGATGCCGGGCTTACCAGGTATTCGTATACTGTATGTCAGGACTAAATCAATAATTAATAACTCTGGCTCTAATGCTCTCAACCATATGGTTACTTGTCAGAAACGATATTATGTATCATCCATTTTTCAAATGGCTATCGCTTCCCCTTTGCGCTTCTCGTGACTCGCGAAACGGCTGCTTCCATTTATATTACGTTAATTGTGTGAAAGTGCTGCTTGTGTAGGGTATTGAAGTGCCTTTGAACCGATAGCTTTCGCAATTATGAGTTAATTATTCAATTAAGGATCTGGTAATAAACGCATAAGAATAACAAACGCTTTTCCAGTAGCAATCAAAAACTGTAACAGCATAATTAATAATGGATGGGTGGACAGTGGTCAGTTAAGGGACAGTGGAGTCTATTGGAATCAAGAGATGCGTTTGACGGTTTCAGAAATGACAGCCAGATGCCTTTCACTACTTTCAGATGGTGGAAAGAATGCGCGAATTTTTTTGCCGGTTTGGGAATTCCAGGATGTAGCGCACTGTGTCAATCGGTCTGGGTTTTACCGGATCGTACAACACTTGAAAAGTTAAGAGTTATAAGAGTAACATCAACCGTCAATGTAAACAAAATTGGACAGACAAGCTCTTAATGCCGCATGAAACTCCATCAAGCACAAAATAACGTTATAAGATTTTGACGGTAAATGAACATTAAGGGGCAGCCAAATGTTTCTTGTTCAAACAGACCGCTTGTAACGTAATCGCTTCGACACTTTTATGGCCCACTAATAGTACGCTACACTCATAGTTGTCATATTAAATTAACCTACTTCTATCCATTTTAAATTAAAAAAGATTCAGCCACACATAAACAACAGCTGCCGTAATTTGTTGCATATTCTTGCTAAACGCGACTTCCCGAAAGTTGACAAAGCAAACACAACCGCCAAATTGCTAAAATTCTTATATTACTAAAACTGAAATTTTACTGTTATACTATATTTATTATCTATATTATCTAAATGTTATCTATTATCTGTTACGCTTATAATATACCAACCATTGTAGCCGCAAAAATTTCGAACATGTAAGTAAACATAAAGTACCGTACGCGTTGTATCAAAGGCTGGCTTATAGCGCTTCGGTGACGGCAGAATTATTCTGATTTCGGAAGAATTACTACAGTAAATATGCTATTTTGGATTTTTCAAGTTTTAAATTGTTTTCATACCTGTTTAAAATAATTAAATATTATACTATATAAACGTGCTTAAGACGCAAAGATAGAAAATGTATATGTTTTGGATGTCACCCATTGCTGTGATCGGCTGTGACTTTAATTACCACCAGTGCACACATACACAACGACATGGTTGGGAAAATCGACAAATTATAAACACTTAAGGCATTCATGATGTTCCATTTACTAAAGACGCTTTAAATAGAAATCACTTTTAAATTTGATACAGTTCTCCGACTACGTGCCGTTATAGTTTGTTCGAACAATAAATCACGCTAGAAATTGAGTTTTATTGCCACATACGATATTGTTTAAGTGCCAACAGCTGACTATCGTTCCATCAATTCTGGGCACGATTAAAATTTTGAAACATGCAAACCCTTGTGTTCTTAAGTGCTAGCATCTATTACTTGGTATAAAAGCAGCCTGGTTGTTGGAACAATCAATTTTAAAAGAGGATTTACTCGGACGGTCAGTCGGGTGCCCCCTGAGTCATTCTTGGGCAATAAATAACAGGCTACTTAATGTTATATATGATGTGAATCTGTAAATCCCGTTTTATATCCATGATCATAAATTTGTAGCCGCACGGGTGCAAACATTACTCAGTACATCTTCTGTTGCCGGTTTTCCTATTATAGTCAAAGCAGCAAACACCAAACTTTCAAGTCAAATTAAGATAGCCAATCATTCCACTTACTGAAATCATTACTTATTCTACTGCGATGAGTAACTAAAAAGAAAAAGAGAAATATATGAATGGAAATATGCGTATGTAGAAGCAACTTTTTAATTCCTTGTTTTTTATTAATCAGTATCAACTGAAGTGCTAGCATTTTTATTTGGTTGTTGGCTTCAAACATTTAAGCAAAATTTAATTTATCCCGCCACTATGTACTTGTTTTCGTAAAGTTTATAATTAAACAATTGCTTCCGTATAGTGCATATTAATGTCTAGCGCTAATGTCTACATTGTCTAGTGCACTTTGATTTCTGATGTATATATTACTATTAAATCTTCTAAAACCATTGTGTATCGCGCTTTAAACAACCATTTTGTATAAACTAATACACCTGGTAAAGATAGGAATAAACATTTACTATAACAAATGTAATATCGATAAGCGCTAATGCGTACGCGATAACTGCTGACTTTAGTAGCAAAACGTAATGGACATTTCAAAGTGATTGACCAACTACCGCACTGCCAGCATGCATGCAGACACAGCTGCAAACCACGGTAACCTTGCCATTTTCAAGGCCTGAAGCTGTCAAGCATCTGAACAGTTTCCATACGCCATGAATAATAACTCTGCATGTTATTCCACACGCAGAACGCATGTTGAGAACATTTTGCCGGTACCCTCTATTAAATGTCTCTTTGACCTCGGCACGATGCCGTTCGGAAGCCTGATTTCGGCCTTAAAAGGCACTATATGCAAAGCCTTTACTCTGTCCGTTTGCCGGGTTAGAAAATGTTTTCCCCGCCATCGAAACCACTAAGAAGCAGTACTTAGCACAACAACAAAGCTACACAGTAAAAGCATTTTGGAAGATTATTGGCGTTTTTCTTACGAGGTCAACAGATGCAGCGCGGACCCTCACGCATACATGATATAGAACTAGTGTGTGTGCTTTGTATATGTGCGCGGTATTTCATTCCCAGCATCTGGCTTAGTTCCACACTAACCCAATGCCGAGGTAACGGGAGCAGTGATCAAGGCAAGATGGGATCGATTGAATCCACTCCTCTAATATATAGCAAATCTCTAAAAAGCTTTTTCTCCCTGCCTCGACGACGCCCGGCGTCAGTTCATAGCAATGAGTGCACAATGCAGTACAGTGCCGGCGCACAGAGCCACACGGTACACAGCTTACGGTGTGGGCGGCAAGGTTATCCCGTGCAGATCCTTTTTTCAATTAACTGACTTCTCTATGGGCATTGATTTTTCTGGTTGCAGTCGAAAGGGATATACCCGATCGTTGTGGATAAACATTGCCGTTTCGATTTTGTTCGAGTATTGACTAAGGCCTTTTAGGAAAAAGTGTGTATCCTCTATATGCACTTACCGGCGTCGCTGTTAACCAATGCCGTCGCGCTACTTCTTAAAGCTTCTGTAAAAACCCAAGAAAGCTTGACAATACGGGACAAAATACAATGGTTGTTTACCAAGTTGTTGCCAACCAGGCAGCTCAAAAAATGCCATTTCAACGTAATTTCATCAATAAAAAATGCAAAAAATTATTAATAAAAATATTACAAATAACATAGCGCCTTGTTTTCGGCTATCTGCAACGCACTGAAAAGAGTAATGATCCTTGAAACAATTTTACTAAGTAAAAAATGTGGAGAAGGATAGAATAGCGCGGGGATGGTCATGAAAAGAAAGAACAGGAAGACGAGAAATGTACAGATTGCGCAAGCGGAGCGTGCTACAACAAGCAAGCGTGCAGAAATCAGCCGCCCCCAGCAAACACAACATCAGTCAGTCAATACCCATTCGCAAAGTAATCAACTGCTTTGACAGCATCAAAAAACGATACAATTAACTAAAGTGACGATTCGATAATTGATTTATCCTGTGAGAGTATGTGGTGCATCGTATGGAGCTTTGCGCTGTTTCAGTGAGCATTAGCACTAAGCAAACATAGATGGCATAATAGCCGGTAAACTGCACTTCCTGTTATCCACAAGGAAACGACGAGGGTTGGTATAGGCTATAGCTGTATTCTGATAGCGGGTACTACTTTGTATTTCATAGTTTATAACTTTAATAAAATGTTTGAAAGACTATCGCTAAGCATGATTAGGTGATAAACCAAAATCCAGCCATGATGAAACTAGCCTTTCTAAAGCACATAAAATCTTTCTGGACAGAATCCGAAATTATATCCACGGTGTGGTGATCATTATTTGCAAAACAATGGACATGGTAAACAATATTATGCTGAGTACCCAGATTGATTTGGATACTATATAGACGATGGTGAATTTGGTGCAAAAAGTGAAACGGAAACGGTGCGTCGAAAAACATCTAGTGTGGCATATGAAAAATTCGATGTGAAACGCGGAAATGCAGTGTGCAACCGGTGATGTTATTTAGTGAAGAGTTCCAGAGTGCATGTAAAGGAAAAGTGCAGATAGAGAGAAGGTAACCAACAGCACAAGACCGGAAAGAGTGTTCCCTTCACCACCAGAATTCGGACCTTTAGTTGTGGGCTTATCAGAAGCAGAGCTAGCTGCCGAAACTTTAGCCGCAACTGGAGGGATAGTCGTAGTTGTGGTCGTAGTAGTTGTAGTGGTCGTAGTAGTAGTTGTTGTTGTAGCCGTTGCTACAGATTAGATCATTGCACTATTATTACGTCAGCTAGCTTATAAAGAACCACTAATTACAACAAAAGTAATCAGGCTTATAAAAATCACCTGTTACAATAAACAAATTCATATACATAAACCTGTTCTTCTCATAATGTCAAGAAATATAATACCTCGTACACTTTTGTGGCTATCCAATAAATAGCAAACAAAAAACCAGACAACAAAAATTTCAAAAAAACGTTTATTATTAAGATATGAATTTAAATGTAAGTTTATTATTAAGTATGAGCACAACGTTGTATATGACGAGTAGTCCATATGCAGTTTGAGGTTAACGGGTTAAAATTTCCATCCGATTAAAATTGTACAGATCCAGAAAATCACGAAACACTTCAGCGCGCTATTTATGTGTATAACTGCCGTAATGGAACTTAAAATTTCTTTGGCATGCTGCCTTATGGAATCAAAATCGCAGTGTCCCTAATTGCAGTGTTTTAAAATTGGGCTGATGAACTTACTTGTGGTGGGCAGGAGGAACTGTATGCTGAGCGAGCTGGTGTTGTCGCACGTCCCATTAGCCACTGAGGCTTTACAATCAATGGTAAGTGATTTACTGCGCAGCAGATTGTCCGCTGCCTCCAATGTGAACCAGGCATCCAGTGTCCGCTGTACATAACCATGATCTCCCGGGCTTTCCCGCAAATTTTCCCAGTCAGGTTTGTACAAATTCAGGCCAGGAATACTAATGCTGATCCCGGCTTCCGGATACGATACCGCCGAGCAGCGCACCATTATGCGTGTCCCTCGAAGAAATGTCAGTGTACTGCCGGTGGCGGATGATAAAGTGATATTGGTGATGTTATTGTTGTTGTTCCCACTTTTCTCAACCATTGCCGGACCGGGAGACGTGCTATTAATAACGGCCACATCAACAGTTTCCGGACAAGCTGCAACCAACATCAACAGTCAAACCGCCCATTAATCATTTTGTCACTAATCCACAAAAGTCATCATTATCATGATTAGACGCTACTCCACCCATGCGACTGCTTTTAAAAGCTTTAATGTTTAAAGTGTTATTTGGGAAATTGCTCCCATGCAGATTCTCTGCTTATAGACAATTTTTCGTAATATAATTCAATTACGTAACATTCGGGCGACGAAAAGTGAACTTAGCAAAATTAGAATTGAATTCTAATTGGAATAACCGTCACCACGAATTAAGTATTTAATGGAGGACATGAGTCTGTTGCGATCAAAATAATTTATTTAGGTGGCCTATTTTAATTCGTGTTTATATCCCAGTTCTTGGTATTGCAACGTATCAGTGCAGCACTTTTTGGCTCCAGTTAATTTATGTAAACCCATGAAAATAGTTAAAAAAATGATCTTTAAGAGGAGTACAGTATACGAGTGTTGTGCCCTGATTAAGTACAACTATATACTGCATGTTTATTATGATGTGATGCCTACGTACGAGCCAGAAATTGAGTATTACGTAATAACCTGAAAACAACGGAAGCTGTGCATGTGCTTTTTGACAGAACATGATACCAAAGCATTGAAAGCAATATTCTCATGAAAAAAATAAGGTTTTATCCGGAAAAATAATTATGGTCTATAATTATTTCATACAATATAATTGTAATTAAATATTATTAGAATGAGATGGGTAAAGCACAACCCGATGAAAAAACACATTGACCGGTTAAATTGTAGTACTCCGTACACTGCCGGAAGGAATTACCATATGAACAAGTAGAAAGCACTGCGCAACAAACACAAGTAAACATCATATTTTGATAATGAATATTGATATGATCTTAATCAATACCTAGCCACCACACGTAGGTTTATTTATAAAGTTGTTTATCCGACAACCTTACCTACGACCTTCAAGCGTGTTTCCGATACGATCGGCTTAATGCCTGCCGATAGCGTCAGATCGCAAATGTAATTTGCCTCATCCTTAAAGGTCACGTTAGGTAATCGAATTTGCGGTTGATCCTGGATGGCGAAGGTAATATTCCTGTCCTTCCATTCGTTCTGGGGCATCATGGTTTTATGGGAGAACATGTGCAGGAAGGTGAAGACAATATAGTCGCTGGTCTGGTGATCTTTGAACCATCGCACCGAAAAGATCTCAGTGACGTTATTGCCCGTGGAATTATCGCCGCTGGCTCTCGCAGCATCATAACCATTACAAGAGATTATGGCAGGACTTCCCAGTATAGCATAGACGGTATTTTGTTCACCTGCAACAGATTTAGGCTCTTCAAGTGCTACCGGAAGGATGCGCTGTTGCAGTGCGTAGCGTGGCTGATCCTTTAAAAATCTTAGTACATCGTCGACCATTAGTGATGTATCCAGCAATGATAAATTGGAATTATGAAAAAACACAGCGACTCCTACAGGATAAAATTGTATGCTTATATTTAACGATTTATTAAAATTTTCGTGCTTTTATATATTTTTATTTGCCGTGCACGTAACAACTGTTGTTTTTTTTGCAGTTATTAGAGTTTTGCTCATGCAGTCAACAGCACTGATGCTATAGAAGAATTAGCCGCATGACTACTAATAATTAGGCTGGGCAGTAGCAAGCACCAATTTGCCGGCAATTCGAAATGACTTTGACAGTGTTATTTTGGTGCCAGTTTGACATTCCTGACCATCGTTCCTTTCTTTCGGGGTTAAAAAGATCAAATTCACTGTTGCATTTTTTCGTGAACTATGCCATCCAGAAACCGTTTTAGCACACGACTGTAAAAGGATGACAACTGTCGTACATATCAAAAACGAACACTGAACTTCATGCTCCATTACGCTTACGATGACCAGTGAACGGGTTCGCAGTTTAAGCCGTTGATAGCTGCTAAAACTGTCGATTAAACTCACTGACATGTTTGCTTATTGCAAGTGGTTAGAGCACCGCAAAAAAACTTGAAGTCACATGTGAATTCCGGTAGCATGGGAAGACTTACAAACTCGAACAGTTACTCGTACTAGACTACCTGAGTAGAGGAAATAAAATAGTTTAAAATGAAGTTGTAACGTGTAACTTAAAATATTCTTTTGGCTTTTAATTAATCACCAACATCAATTATGATAAATTTGTCAAACAATTTATGATTCTGTAGACATTATTTACTAAACTATAAACGTGTTCCACGATAGAAGTACTGTACTTTGTTTTCACCATTAAAATTTCCTGTAATCAAACAAAAGAAAAGTACTAGCTGCAGAATTTAGGTAAGGAAATGTTTCAGGCAAATCTCAAGCCCATCGCAGCCGGCAAATATCTGCAGCAGCAATAAAGATTATTCGTTATTATCGTTTGCGTTTTCCATTAGGTCTTAATGAGCAGCCCGGGACAGTTTCATCGGAACTTTAAACGCCCGTAAGTACGACTGTATGGGTATATACTGCGATAAAAGGAAGCTTCGACGAGTTAGGTAATCAGTCATTCGCATCACTGCCTGAGAACTTGAACATACTGTTTATAATCAGAGGAGTTAACCCTAACGTGAACTCTGTCAAACTTTTTTATAAATTAATAATGAGTCGAACAATGAAAAACAGCAGGTGCTGAATAAAGCAGCGCTTTGTTCATTAATGATCAACACACCAGCACACCAGCCGTAATCCATAATGCCGACCCCATCAACACAGCAACCGGTCACTTTATTTGGCACGCAATATATATTGACTGGAAACCTTCTCCCGTCCCGGCCCTATCCGGCATCCTGAATAGGTGTGTAGTGTCGACTAGCGCGCGAGGAGGAAACTGAGTCAGTCGATCAGGAGAGTGTTGCAGACGCAACCTGGCATGTGTGTGTGTATGTTTATGTAATCATCCATACGTCCATACATACCACTGACTAATCCGTCTGGCACGTCGCTGGACACACACCCGGCAACTGACCGTTAATCGGCTCGGCTGCCAGTATATATCCGGCCCGCGCTCCGTGCCAGCTTTATTGAGCACCATTCGGGAAACGGCCACCAGACTGTCTACTGCCACTCAGGACTAAAGGAGAAATGGTGTAAAATGCAGGAAAAGTGTTCCAATTATCGGAGCGGAGTGCGCAGCTTAATGACACTTAGCCACGCGACACTGCTTCCTATTATTTGCAACAGTACACTCGCGGGCCTCCGCGCGCTCTGCACAGCGCGGCCAATGGCACGCTGTGCGTTTTTCATGTCGATGGGAATATTCTCACCAAGGACTTCTCATGATCCTTACGCATCTCTTTTCACAAATTGTTGTGCAAATCTTTTTGTTCTATGGGACCTCTTTTGAGGAACCTTTCAGTCGCATCCGTAGCCAGCACGTTGCCGGTTTTGCTCAATTATTTTTAATTGTGCGGAAAAGCGCCGGTGTGTCTTCCGCTGCCTCGCAGGGATCACAATTAATTCCAGCTCAAATAAGCAGTTATGGATTAAGTTACGTGATGTAACAGTAATCAAGACCGCACCTCTATAAAATAAAAAATCCATGCTATATCAATTGACATTGTCAATGACTAACGCACAAAAACAGTATATTTTCTGAATTTTTTTAAGAGAAAACCATTGACTGGCAAAAGACGCCAACTGAAAATAATTAAAGGATATTCACAATTAAATCTTATAAGAGAAATTTATTAGATACTATCCAATTTCCCGACTGAATATGTAATTCCATAAACCATTATTGTGTGAATGGGTTATGATGGTTTTAAAGTTGAGTATGTAGAGTTTGATGGTGGATGAGTGTATCATCAAGTGTACGTAGCCGTACAATGGACCCCGATCATTTCTACAGCACCTAACACTGCCGGTCATTATTTTCGTTATGAAAGCCTGTAGAGAGTCAATAAAAGAAAGCGACACTAATCCTGTTCCTTCACTTCCATTAATCCCAACACGATACCCAAGCATATTTCATAATCAATAATGAGGATTAACAGCCCAGCTCGTACGGCATAAGGACATTACGGACAGCAGACAACAGCAGAACACACATCAGATATCTGTACACAACTCGACAATTCCGCCACTGTGGCCTCTTGTGGCCAGCGAAATATCTTAATGTACACAACCTACACCAGCAGCAGATCGCTCATTTTTATTCTATCCTCCTCCGCCATTTCGGCTTAATCGAGCTCGCATTATATCGGCATTGTTTTAATTTTCCGAGGGCTGCCGGTCAAGTAGCCGTGCATGAATGCTCAAACACCTACACACGCACACGCTAAGCGGAAAAAGCACCTTGTTTTCTCATTTTCCAAAGTGCACAGTTCTCAGTTGCAGGAGCCTGGGTGAAAATTTAAAAATTCTTATACTGTAAATATGTTAGGGCATTAATCGATAATTTAATTAGGCGTGCACACAGCCCCGTGCTCTGTATTCACACACATCATTAGAACAAATTGCTTATTATCCTCGCGTAATCCATTGGATCACTGCCTGGCTTTTCCGTTTCGCAAACCGTTTATGTACACAGGCAATCTGCGCTAATTTTTGCTTTGGTACATACTGTAGCAAGAGAGAGTCTATAGATTTTGCCGGTGTTTGCTCGTTGCACAACAGACACAATATGCTAACCAACTGACCAAGTTAGCCGGTACCGCGCCGATGACCGCCCGTAAAAAACCGCTGTTCCTCTGATAATTTATGTTTATGCACAAAAATGAACAGCATGTTTTCTGCTTTTCTGCACAATGTCAGGGAGGAGTATACTCGTGCTGTTTTTAATAATACCAGAGAACAGCAATTTCCCCTCTCGACGAACTAGATTAAGCGCTACGCTTTTTCCGGGACGGATACGCCCTTTCTTCATAGCCGACAGACACTGTGTTTAATCAACACAGATGCAGCAGCATCACTGCGGTATACACTTTGAGCGTTTCAGATCTCATAGGGCAAAAAAGCATCAGTGAGCAAGGGAGTTTTTTCCGCATTTCTCATACGGCTCACTAATTAGAGGTCGATGTTTATAATTCTATGGAGAGAAAAAAAAGCTACCGGTATCTTTCATTAGTGCTTGCTGTGCATTAAAGCGTGGAAGCTGTGCACCGTATACAGTCAGAAGGGCTTTTATCAAACGGTAAAACAGGCATTGTACCCCTGATTTTCCATCCGGTGTGACCTAATTTTTTAGCATTTTCGGTATTTCCAATGCTGCAACCAGCCGCAGCATCAGCATGAAACAAGATCGATAGTATGCTGAACAAACAGTGCTGTTAAAGGAAAAGACATTGAGTCCACACACACGCGCGGTTCTACCTGTGCTGCTCCGGTTTGCGATCGTGTGCTGTGTGCATGTTTGTATGAGCACATAGGTATTTTGGAATCACCACGTCAATACCGTAATAAAATTATCCGCCAAGGAAAAAATGCGTACCGCAAACTGGCTTACCTTCAACACAATGCAGGCGGCAGTATGCAAGGAGAAACGAGAGAATAATAATACTGCACGATGGCTTCAGTGACCACCGTAGTCGGAACATTGTGGACAGGCGATTTCCGTTACACACTCATAGATCCATAGACAAATGGTCACTGGACCACCATAAACAATGCAGCAAAGCAAGCTTCTTCGTTATATATGCGAAGTTTTAAAAGGTTTTCAAGAAGAACCCAAGGGCATCCAGATTTTCCGCGGAATCACCGATTTGCGCTTGAAAGGATGAAAGAATTTTCGAGAGATAGAGTCATAATTCTAACGGAACTGACGAGCATATGTGGACTGGAGGGTATATGAAAGCGGAGATTTCATTCCTGTGCTGGTTGGTATAGACAACGTATGGATCGTTGATTTCTGTAATGCTTCAACAGATCGAGCGCGAAACCAGCAAGAGGTGGATACATGTCAATGCCAGCCAATCAGCAGCCGAGTGACCATTCGGCATTCGACAACGGTGGATGCGGCGCTGTGGTTACAACGGAAATATATACCTCGACTGGGGTACAAAATGTTTATCGACGCTTTACGCTCATTATCACACAAGTGTTTTCTCGATAGTTCGTACAAATTTCCTTTTTTATGCATCCGTAGCACCGTCGACCTTCCGACACCAACTTATGTCCTTAACTGCAGGAAAAGCTGGTTGGATGCTATGTTACCGGTACATTTGGCGTACAATTGCCGGAAAACCGGAAAAATTTTCAGTAATTAATTAATTACTGGCTCCCTACCGTGAAAGTAATAACGCGAAATTTGTTTGTTATCTGCGATTGTACTGCTGCGGGCGTTCAGTAATCAGGCAGTTTCGCAGCACACTTATTCGGGCTGGTTTTGTGAATTTCTTGATTATTTCCTTGATTTTAAGCAGGAACAGTTATACATACAAATTTCCAACTAGTGGCTGAATAAATCTATTAAGCGCCATAAGCGGTATGCGTAACGTGTGTGGTACGTTAGTGCATTTTGCAGTTCTGACAACCTGTGCACTATGTGGCTGGAACAATAATTATATCACTATAATTATACATACGTCGCTTGCGAAAAAGCACTCGTTTAAAGCAAATTCAATATATTCTTGCAAATTGTTGTACAGAGAAAGATCCGTGTTAAAGTACTTTGGAAATATAAATCGTACCAGGTTTAAATTAGAACGACCCGTCGTTTTCTTTAGCCTTCCTTTTTTTTAAAATTGCTTAATTAACAATACAATGATCACAAAAGAAAGCGTGCGGTAGTGTCGGTGCAGCCATATTGACGGGAGCTGACAGATGGCGGGAAGAAGCACTCGCACTTGTACGGATAAGGGCAGGCATGCAGTAGCAATGTGCCGGCAAGCAGCGAGCTAACTAACCGTAACCCGCTTACGGCTACCGCGGCGCGAATCGCACTTATTACAGACCCAGTTGCAGCCGTTATTCAGTCCGCATTTTCAAGAATTATATCCATATTTAGAAGTACGGCATTGTGGAGTATGGGATCGCGAATGTAGAGCAGATTTTCAAGTATTGACAAGCACGAGTCACCTGCAATAATAACATACCAGATCTGGCACAATGGATTGATGCAGCCACTTTGTACTGCACCCATTCACTGTACCTGTAAACCTGCCTTCATCCTTTTTATATTTACAGCTGGTCATATCTAATGCAGCAGAACATGTATAATAACAAGCATAAATTTGAATGTTAATTGTCAGATATTTGATTAGCGCGATTTGCGCTTAAAATGGGTAGATAAAAGTATATATGCGTATCCAACCTAAAAATTACCACGTTGCATTTATGGTTTGCACAGGTCCCAGACGAACGACAAAATTGCTATAGCAGATTCTCCATGAAAGCAGCTTCTTTCCCAGATAGGAACCGTTATACTTAAAATGACCAACTGAAAATGTAAAAAAATACCGAGCACGTTGTATCAATCATAGCATATCTGTAGTAAGCTGCAAAATAATTTACTAATAAGTAATAAGTAAATACTTCGCAGTATTTGCAAGCTGAATCGTTTTAGTCTTTATGGCGACAATATCAACGAAAGAACTGATCAGTTACATACAGTAAGATTTTGAAAGATTACAAAAATAAATACAGTACATTGAGCAGGTGATCTGGTAGTGCGTACCTGGTTTTTCCCCTTTGTAGTGTATCTGTACAAGTACACCAAAAAAACGATATGTATTGCATTCCGACATCCGGATTTGGACTTTCAACATAGCTTTTGCATTTATTACTAGTTAGGCAGTTTTGTCAAACGGTTTTTACAACTATAAATCCAAAAAAAGTAAGGGCGTTAATAATCGTTAACCAACAATCGGGAGCCACGTCACAGTTGACTACACCTGTTTTACACGCGTAAATCAAAAGACCGGCGCTTCATGCGGACAAAAAGTGAAATGAAGTTGAATGATTTAAATGATCTACTGTAAATGATGGATGATCTTGGTGAATGATTTAAAATTTGCAGTTTAACTGTGTGACAAATGCAGGTATGTGGGATAATTTAACATAACTCTGTAACAGATGTATACTTTATATGTATTTGTGTACGGCATATGTCTATATATGCATCGCTCCTGTCAAAAGTGAAGTGAGCTTGAGGACTTGAATCATTTGGTGCCTATACGCACAATGGGATTTTGCAGACTTCTTTAATATTAGGTTAAACGAAATTAAAAACGATGTTACGTAAAAACCCAGCGCCGTGGGATGCGTTATCGGTTATAAACGGTAATATTTTGTACTATCGGTAAATGAAATATATATGATCTATATAAGTATATAAGATCTCTACTGGTACGTCATTAAGCATTGCCGCTCGCCATTTCGGGCAAACGCGAGACTCGCGCCACTCTAATGAATGTGCTGAATTAGCAACGGGGCCATCAGGCGAGCCGAGGGTATGTGAGGCGTAGCGCGCTCAGCGTTTGTCATTTCGGTAGAACGCATATCGCGCACCAGATGGACAGTGGCTTGCTTGCCATTTATACAGTACATACGAAAACGCGTTGATTGAATGACTTAAATCGGACATTACAATTTTTTTCGATATTCGTCTCACAACTGTTAATGAAGGAAATTAAATTTATACAAATGATTAATGTTGTAGAAAATGCTCCTATATGAAATAAGCTGCATGCTTACAATAATGTGCGGAAAGTTACTTCTTTCAGTTGAACGTCTACCCTAGTTATACGCGAATCCGCGTTGTATCGGTGGTTACTCGGAATGATATTTTCCAAATTATAATACACGTAAGTTTAACAAAACACCGTGAAATGTATTGATTCTGGACGCGGAACTGCATAATTTTTAAGAACTGCGTACTTCCATAGTGCATGCAAAGCCTGGCACGGCTAGCATACGTTCAGGATAAATTTAGAGTTAATGTTATTATGTAGCTTGAACCAGTCAATTGTATTGAAAAGAGAACAGAGTGGTTTGACTAGCATATGAATAATAAAATAAAAAGTTTCTTTTACTTATTTCTTATGAGACGGTAAACTCAGAAAATCGAAGGAAATAAGAAAAATTTTAAGACTGGGCTATTTACGACCAACAATGCTTTGTTGGTCCAAATTACGCGCTGTGTTTCTTACTTAATATTACAACGAATTTTTGTATAATATATTTTATATAATAATAAGAATTTTATTAACATTGCCTTGTTATGCCTGAAATTCGACATGCGACATGACACATGATGCTTACTGCAAAGCATTTGCAGATAACCAATTAAATGCTACAGTAGGTGTAGGATCGGATTCCAGCATAAGAATGTAGTCGACCTGATTAATAACAGCGGTAAAAATGTATCTGGTTTAAATATACGAAATGAGACAATAAGTAAATATTACAGTAAGTATGTAGCTAACGCTCATAAGTCAGTACTAACACCAGAATACAACAACTTGACGTGAAATTTTACCGAAAACCTGTGAAAGATTAGTATCGCCAATCTGAATAAGATTCCATTCGACAAAAAAAGAGCTTGACTATAGTCTTATCTGTACTATGCCCCGTCATACTGCGTAGTAGTACAGATAACAGTAAGCATGCGCACCTTCACAGACACATATCAGCGATTGAATTGCCGCAAAGAACACCTCACTGTGCTTCAGCAGTTCATCCTAATTTTTTATAAAAAAGCATGTGCAGAAGAAAATTTAATTTTGCACAATTGGTTTCTCTTCATGAAAGTGAAAAGTTGAACTAATAACCACATACAGTTCAAAATCTAAACTAGGGTACCATTTTTCCCATTGACGCGTATGGTATACGTGGCCACGCGGTTCTACCGAAATGACACAAAGGAAGCCGAAATCACACCTCATTAGTGATGGCCCCGTTGCTAATACACCTCACGTATGTCAGCCGCATTTCTCCTGGGGAAACCACAACAACGGATATGTGCTAAAGTTCTAAACCAACTGCGAAGCTGAACACGATTAAATACAAATTTTATGCATGGAGAACGATTAATTGCATGCAAATACTGCAGAATACCTTTGAAATTTGAGCAGAGGTACGCATAAGTACAAAAACATTTAATAGTAGATTTGATATGAAACAAATTTAAAGTTCATACTAACATGTTATACACAAGCTCGGACATTTGTTTCTAAAGATGACATACTCGCTTTTGTTCTGCGGTGTCTGACTCTTGTACTTCTATCCAAAAAATATCCCAAAAATCATGCGCAGAATTGCATGCTGCCATGTTTGAGCTTTGACTGCAGTCAATACAAAATTTTCAGATTTAATACCTATAAAAATATAAGTAAAGTGTTGCAAGAATCATAACTCTCCGCAAGGAAGCGACGCACCATCCGAACAACTTTTACAAGCTATGGTCGTGGGCCATCGTTCGTGGAACATAAGTTACTTGATGTTTCCATGACTGAGTAATGTAACGCGGGCGACGTTTTCACTTATTTAGTCTGTTTTTGTTATATTTTATGTTATTTTACTTAGTCTAAAAGCTATTACACAAAATAAGAACTAAGTGTAGTCCGATGAAAAATGGTCAAATCGAAAATATCTTAGCTTGTGCTATTTTAATATAGGGTATTGCGCTACTTTAAGCAGCTTATAAACCACGATCGTTTTCAAAAACCCATTGTGGATGTAACTTCTGGTTTAGTGCTTTCCTTGTAATTACTGTGATGGTAACCGCTTGCAAACCTGAAAGGTTCACAAACTCAAAATAACATTTTGGACGAAAATTTTCTTGGTTTTCAAATGCTGGTAAATTCACGATCCTTCGCATTATAAAAAAAGAAAGTCCTCTTTCAAGTAACTTTTTCTCTATTAAAAATATCGCCTTTAATCTGAATTAAGTTTTGATTTAATTTTTTAGTTGAGTGTTGTTTGCACACATACAGAGAGTGAACTGCGTTTGTAGCGGGTGATACAAAACAGAAAAATGCTTTTGAACGCGTTTTGTGTGAAACTGTGCATCTATGCAGAAAATTTGTCACTTATTGTTTTTGGCTTCAGACTTTGACAAGCCATTAAACGCTCTCTTTTAATAACAAAACGGAAATGTGAGGCGTCTACTCCCAATTGATCACTTTTTTTACTTTTTTTGCTCCAGAAATGATAATTTAAACATAACGACGATAAAGTGATGACATGCACCGGTACAACCCATAGCAAACGGAAAGGTCAGAATTTCACGGAAAAATCCAATTAATTATAAGGTAAAACATGCTATACAGTAGGCATCTGGAAGAGCATAAACTATAAATCATAAAGAATAATTCTAAACACCCTGAATTATTTACTGATTCTTTCTTGCTTAAATTTATTCTAATTCTGTGCCCATGTTATACGTATGTTCCTGCATACTACGGCAAAGTACTATTGTTGTGCTTTTAAGTGCCTCGCTTATCCAACGTTGACAGTATGTCCGTAAAAGTTTATCTGTAAGGCGTTGTTTTAATTTTCAAAATTCATTTGGCTGGAACATGTACAGTTCTTCTCAGAATAAGCTAATTGTAAGATAAAAAGATTCCCTATAAATATTATGACGCAGAGCTATCATAAATTTGTATAAAGCTGTTTCAGCACTGTTATGTCTTATATATTTTAATGCACAGGCAGCACAGCAATAAATACGATACCGGTTGCATGCTAACACAATGCTTCAAAACATCATGCGAGATTGGGACACAACAGAGACAATTTATAAGCGGGAGTTCGGTACAGCACAGTTTTACGAAACCTTGTTCGTGTATTTTAGGTGAGGTTAAAGATCAAGCGATGCAGTGCAAAATTCCTTTTGTTAAACTAAACGTTGTTTTCTTGCAGGCAACTGCATATAGTGCTGCACATGCACTGCATAGTACTGTAACTGTGGTTTGTGAAAGATATTATTTTGCATCGGAAGAATAGAGGTCGGAGATGGCGCGGCATTACGCCTAATGAATTAAAGATCTGCATTCGGCTTATTATAGGTCAAAGTAGCCTTTTTCTCACCGACCTTCGAACAGAAACAATTCAATATGAACGAACGGACATACACAGTTGTATGGCGACAATTAATGACATCACGCAGGTTGCTATTGAAATCCATAACAAGATTGCCCTTTAATGTGGGCGGAAGTGCACGTAAATGTATGAGAAAGTGGGTCGGCAGACGGGGTTACGTGTTATTAAATTTTTTGGTTGATTACGACGAGAACTCGCCTAATGGTACGGGATGATGCTCCCGCAGTGACAAACAATGTTCCCATAAAATCGGGAACATCTGGAAACTGTAACATGACGCTAAGTTCATCTGACAAGCACACATGTATCGGAGGCTTTGTATTATTTAGACGACGGTGTGAATACAGCAATTCATTTACAAAATCAGCGTTTAAGTGCGCAACAACGAATTTGTAAGTTTTAACTCTAATTTGATAAATTTGTTTTTATCCAAACGTGAGCGATAAAATTGTATCAAAAATAATATCCTGTCTTCAAACAAAGACGACATGATTGGATTACTATGGTATTGTGCTTAGTGTAGTTACGCGTGCTATTGCGCCTTTGAAACTTGCTTATTAATCGCTCAAAAAAAACTTTATTATACAAAGCGTTCTAGCGCTTCTAAATATAAATGAAATGCATTAACTATGTTCAAAAGGCGCGCTTTTTTTATCGTATTGTCTTTTCAGAGTGTCCACTTCAGTGCCAGATACGGTGCAGGTAAGAAACTGTAATGCGTTCGGATTAATCCGATACTCTCAGTATCCGATTGTGGAGGTTGTCCCACAGTAACTGGTACTTTTTTTGCACCTTTTTACCCTTCAGTAATAAATAGCAATAGAAAAACTTATCGTTAATTGCATTTTGCGAAGAAACTGCTCGAAGAAACTTATCGAAGACTACTGCATGTTCAAAAGTACAATTACTCCTTACTGATTTTACGTTTGTCATGTTGTCTGACAAGGTGTTTTTAAAACCCAAAAAATTCGTAGTATAACCATGACAGCTTTCAATACGCGTACTGTTGCAGTTATCGGAGTCGAAAAATTTTTGTAAATGAACCAAATTGCGCATTGGCGCACTAATGCTTAACAAATACACATAATATTCAGATTTACAATATTATCCATTTCGCTTCGCCGGCAGTACTTTTGCATATTGAACCATCATTTGTGTTTTGCAGCTATTCCTCTGCAACTGGCCTTGAGAATATGTACATTTTTGTCCGTCTTTCAAATCATTGCCTTTGTAAGTTGAATTAAGTATTTATTCCACAATAATTATATGTTAAATCACAGCCTTTCTTTCACAATGTCCACCGTTGAACAAGCAGCTGCTTTTTTCAGAATCCCACCATGTAATTACCGTTTTAACATTCAATTATAAGTTTGGAACGTTAGACAGACATACAAGTATCGTGTCTTGTCACAACAACGCAGTTAGCCGTGTAAGCAGTCGGGCTGATTTCAAAAGCTGTTGATAGACCAAACAAAGCATTAAAGACAACACAGAATAATTATTGTTCTTGCAGCAGTACGACTTATTTTTTGCCAATAACCATTATTGTATAACTATATTTGTACTACCATATACATATTCGTCTGGGGAAAACTTATTTCTGATGTATACAAAGAAAGGGTCAAAACCAGCTCGGACGTAGGGGCCGGGCCACCTAGTCGACCCCGCCTCCTCCATACATCACCAATAAATTTAACTTGCAGCTATCACTGGTCTTTTAAAGCGTAATTCTGTATGACCACATCCTTCTCGCATCTGGCGGATCGGATTTTCAGCAGTGCATTCTAAACAGTGCTAGTGGTTGCCAAAGTTTTCAGCATAGTGTAACAGAAACTATTTGGAATATCGCGTATAAAGTTTATTCTGCGACAAAGAATTATGCCGCTTAACTAGTATCGATTTTCGGATGCCGTACGGGAGTTGATCTTCTTTAACTGTTGCGTAACGTTTCTTCGTGCATTGAACCGGTATTAATATTGGTAAATATTTTGAAAATATTATACGAATATATGGAATATGTAGGGCAGTGATACGTGTGACGTATGTCCGTCCTAATCTGATGTCCCAGCTAAAACTGCCATTATCACCCACCGGAAGCTTTATACGGCTGTATCCAGCCGGCAACAACATGTAAACGAAAGTAAATTGGACTTTAATTCCTTCTCCCTCTGCATCCAAACATGACAAGCGCGCACCGCCTACATCCGATGTCGAAATGCTCTGCTGTTTCCCAGAGCCGACGTTTACTGCTAGCCGGTAAGTGTGTCAACCCTATTGTATTTTTGCATATTCTTAAGAGGATTTTAAGTAAAGAATCCATGAGAACACGGTAAGGCATGAATTAGACATGGTAAAGATCTCACTTACGCTTTCTCCATTGCCCAAACCCGCCTCAATTCGGTCAATCCGGTTCGGTCACACACAGGCGCTGAGCACTGTGCGCGAACTTGTATTATTCACAAAACTTATAAAATTTCATCCTTTATTTGTATGAGAAAAAGCATGTTACCTATTTCTGAGTAATCTCAGTTCTCAATACACAAAATATGCGTTACACATTCTTTCTTACTCCTACGTTTTCTTCTCGGTCACCGTAACATAATTCCTTTCGCAGTGCGGAATGGCTTTGCGCTTAATTATTATAATTTTGTGATAAACCAATATTATTTTGAGTGCTATGTAGCATGTAAAAGTATCGGCTAAACTAAATAAAAAGTTTCTAAATAAATTACTAGTTACAAAATTGACGAAACAGTGGAAATATCAGATTACGCAAAGAAAAAGTGAGCAGCATGTGCAGTATGTGACTAGTACTATTGTACTGTATGTCTAACAATAACGAAATCAGTCGCCTATTTCACTATGAGCATCATTCGCTGTTTTTTCCCGGCGGTCGAAGCGGGAACAGTCTGTAGCGCGTGTGTAGCAAATGAAAGTGAACACAGTGAGCCATATATTTACTGAATGAAATTAGGCAAAAAGAAAGGCTAACGCTGATCATGATTGCCTGTTTTTTTAATAATTTGGTAATCAATCGATGGTGTTTTGTTACTGCCTGGCAGTTAATAACGGGGTCAGTACGGTGAATATTTACTGTGTCAATATGTTATGTGGGCAAACAAATCAACGGATCAAGGTTTGGAGCGTATAGTTTAGCACAGTTTAAGTACCGTACTCTTATTTTTAAATGCAGTTAAGCATGTTATGATAGAATATGCGAATTTGCATAATTTTCAATGCCCGTAATGCAGCAAAATAATATAAACATAAACAAACATAAACAATAATCCGCTTAAGAAGTAGATAAACGATTGACGCGTAGATGTACATTACAAATTACTGACAACTGGTAACTGAAGCGTACTACTTAAAAGAAAAATGCAGTTGTTAATTAATGCAAGCTATGCGCAGATACGTCTACGCTAATCACAATTGTCTGTTGTGGTCATCTTATACATATGATTGATGTTTGATCAGTGTTTGATGTCTTTAATCATTCCTTGATGCGAGCTTAAGATTGTACCCTAACGCACAAAATGTAATAATGCTTGTTGGGCGACAGGAAGAGAATGAAAAGAAAGGAAGACTACATTTTCATGCAGCCACGTTACAAGCCAATTTTGAAATAGTGATTATCTGTCGATTGCCTGGCGACTTTGGGTCATGCCCATTTTGACTCTTAATGCGACGATCAATCCATCTTTTAACAAGCTCGCGGACAATAGGATTAGCACCCTTTTCCATCATAAGCGCATCGTCCACATATACATTGCGCGGCCACAGACAACCCAAGCCGGCCTGCTTGGTTTTACAGTTTACAACCAGCAGCAGCTCATTGTGGTATGGGGTAAATTGCGCACTATCGCTTGACTAAATTAGAACAGCTGGCTTGACCACATGGATTCGGCCACTTTCTAACACCTTATATCAATACTCTACCGTGTATAGGTACCATCACCTGTGAATCATTCGCATTTTGCTGGGAGTAAGTTTACCGTGAACAACTGCGGTAGGCTCCAAAAGAGCAGAAAAACAATCCAAAACTTATTGTGCAACATTGTTTCTATTGTATTACCACTCTATCATCGTTTGAGTTTCAGAAATTATGGTGCCCAAATTAACTGAATTTCATAACATGAAAAATCGTATGGATTCCCGTAAGAACGTTTCTATCGAGTTTTGTCTGATTTCGTATTACATTGTGTTTGAAACTAAGGTACCTTTCACCTGTAGAAAAACGAAATCTTATTCAAAATAAGAGCTTCACCTAAGTTTATCGCAAAAAAATTACATGTTATGGTAAACAATTTGGTATCTGCAAATAATATGTAAAATTTTGAATCTAATTTCTTTAAAAAATGTCAATAAACAGCAAAGTGGGTTGTTGAATCATTCTCATTCTTAAGCAGTTCATATGAGGTGGCAAAGCAGTATCGTATAATTAACCGAGTGTCCTCAGACGCCCGGAATCATTTATCAAGCGCTGCGTAAACAGTAGCCACACAATTCAGTTAAACAGATCTAGAAGCGCTAATTATATAGCTGTTCAGTGGTAAACTATTAATCCTTTAACTGGAAACAAAAGTTGCACAAATAAATGACTAATTTAGTCTACAATAGTTTGATTCAATTTACAGTAGTGGCCGCTTTTTTTCCTATACGGGTGTAAATTACCGTGTAATAAAGGATATTGTTAATGTGAAATTCTTTTGGTTGTACGTAGACTATCACCACACTGTTGGTGTGCGTTAATAAGAAAGCTTTATTGAGTGCATTTGTGTGTAGATTCACTACTCGTACAAATATGATATAATTATAAAATATGCATATCAAACACACCCCCACACTCTGTACCGATTTTGAACGTATTTGCATTTACCAGTTTTCTGCAAGCTAATTTTAGCTTTGCTACCGGTCAAGAAACACAATCTTGCATCCATCTTATTAAAATAATAAATTCTGTCCAAATACAAAATCATGCTAATCGGTAATTTTAGACCGTGTTTCAGTTGTCGTTGTCCAAGTAGCTGTGCATTTTCCGGCGATCCGGAAGGACCATAAACGAGCTGCCTATGTCCATATATAACAGACGCTGCTGTTATTCAACTCTTTGAAATAGTGTCCTTGGTTAATTTCTGGAAAATCATAACGTAATTATTTGTGAAGTTTGATGACGTAAAGCTGTATGAGAGCAACATTTTGCCTCTCTTCTCGCTAATTAAAAGAAATGTAGGAAACGTAGCAGTAAAAATTTCCTTTCACGTCTGTCTAAATATCGTAAATTTCCTTTATGCAAAGTACCAACAAGGCGCCCGCATTAAGGTAAACAGATTCATAAAAGTAATGCTATCGCGCACTTTCTACTTTACGATTTTGCTCTTCAAAGTAAGGTTATCAGGATTCTGACAGAACCTCCTTTGTTTTGTGGCTGATTTTCGGTGATACGCTTGTATTGCAAGTCGGCATTTTTACGTTGGAGATCCGTACTTGTATTGTTAGCTACTTTGGCGCATGTATGCGTAGCGTAACATTCACGAATCTCTATACATACTATTATGTGACAAGAAAACTGCAAACGATAGGGAACTATCAATAATTTCACATTAGTGTGTACTGGATGTCATGAAAGGTCGTCTGCTGTGTTTTTCAAATAAAATAAAATTGTGCATAGGTAACTCCATCTTAACACGCCTTGTGTATAGACCATTGCTGGGAAGATGGATTACGTCTCTGATGCGGCATGTTTCCTGGCTACTGGGAAGATTGCAGCATGGTCGTAGGTCTTTGATCCTTGAGATAAGCTTACATTATTCAGGCTGCAAATCATAAATGACATGTGGTGATGGATGTGTGCGATAAAGTTTGCTTTTTCTTGTTGTTTTTCATGGGTGGCGCAGGCGCTTCTGTTGGCTGTGTACAGGGTAAAAGTATCTGTATTATGTGTTAACGGGAAGTTTGTATCCAGCCGTAACAACTCTAAAGTTGTCCGAATGAAAACAAATTTGCACTGAGATTTAAAGAAAAAATTAACTTTTTTGCTCAAACCCCCCTGTTAAGATATGAATGCTATATAAACATAAAATAAGAATCGTAGTACGAATGAAACGATCTATACACATTAATCTCGACCAGTAAGTAGTACATGTGAACAGATTCTGGTGCAAACGTGTTTGGAAATTATTTGTATCTTTAATTTCAAATTTGTAAGCAATTTGCTACAATAAATTGCGATGTACAGAGTACAATGTATGGATAGCCTGCTTCATAAATCCATGCCGCTAATGTAATTCTTTCTTGAGAAACAATAAAATAATAAACTGATTTTCGTGCTAGCGTTGATAAGTGCGTTATCGCCTAATGGAAGCCTATTTGCCAAGTGAAACGTGCATTTAAGCAATTAACTTTTCTCACAGATAACCACAAAATACCTGCATGAGAACGAACGCAACATACCCGTAGCAAAGTTAAATGGTCGTTTTGCTCCGGATATTTTCGATCAATCAAACAGTTGTGCAACCTTTCATCCCATTTTGTGCGTACGCTCATCTTAAACAATATAACAAAACACGAAGATTGTACGGTATTCGGCAATTATTCAAAAGCTGCTATAATGTAAAGCTTTATCAAAGATAAACAATTTCTCTTTGTGTTCAAATTTGCATAAACAACTAGGTAATTTAGTTATTGCTTTCTCCTCACTTCCCTCGGATAATTGCCTCAAATCCCTCGAGCAAAATGCGTGTGCCATGGAAATTTGGGGAAATTGATTGTTTCTTCTGACCCATTTGCTGGCCCTTGTTATCGCGCCTGAAGTCTTTCTATTTGCAATAAAAAACTTCTATTTTTTAAAAAGATTTGAAATAGTTTGAACATTTTCTATTCGGAAGTGGCAATCTTATTTCATAATTTTAGAAGATTAAAATATAAGGTACTATAGTTTTGACTACTTCTGCGTTTGTCTGAACAGGCTTTACATATTGTAATTATTTATTTGCTTAAAACAAGGTGAAAATTTTCAAATTTTGCAATCCTTATGGTTAGATTTGTATAGTCAAGATTTGATTAATGAAAACAGTAAAACATTTTATTTAACCCACAAGAGTGCAAAGCACGGCGTTCGACAATCTGCATGTCTCCGCATCGAAGCTGTAAGGAAACTTGCCGGTTCCGCTAGCCGCATTCAACTTAACGGTCATAATGGTACTGAAGAAATCCATCAATTAAATTGTTTTTTAGATACAATCAAACGCTAAGCATCGAAAGTGACATGCAAGATTCCCATATATAAAGCAACAATAAAAGTCCCAGACCAAACGCACGCCCATGATAAAAAGGAGCTATTTAGAGCTGTAAAAAGGATGTTAAGCTGGTGATGCTGCCGCGTCAATTTTGACGTTGCCGTTCGTGTACAGATACATTGCAGTACACAAATCAAACTTGTCGTGCAGGGATATTATGGGATATTAGCACTTACATCTTTAATCTGAGAAGTCTGACTTTTGTGAATACGTACTGCCATGCACTGCACAGAACGGTCATGAAATGCGGTCTACTATCCCGCAGTGTTATCCACGGTCATTAAGAGCTGTTTGTTTATGCTAGGCAAAATAGTGAGCCTTTTCCCATTTTTTAACGGCGTCGATTACAATGATTTTAATTCCGTTCAGCGCTCAATTCTTCTGTAATTAATTGGCGTTATGATAACGTTTACTTAGTTTTGTTTGTCATCTTGTTGGGCGTGACCACTGCCAGCCTCGCAAACGTGAGATCGACGAGTGATGTTTTGCCAAGCATAAATTTATCGAATATGATCATGATTAGAACGGCCTTGAAAATCTATGGGAAAACAAGCGCAGTGTATGGGCAGCTATAATTTTAGATTTGAGTTATCAAGAGATATGTTCCCCTTGATTTACCAGCCCAGCTGGTCATTTGTGACTGTTACGTACTGTTACAGACCGCGAAAAGATACCGGCTTCTTCGTTGTGCCGTTATAAGACTGTTATAGACAAGCCGGCCTACTCGTCGTGCACAGTTTCATAGCAATCTCTATTTCATGCGCGACAGTATAGTGATCTCTAACCGTTAACAGAAATTATTGGATTGTGCTAACCAAGATACTCGCACTTTTTTCCAATTGTGCCATCGCTTTTTATGCACTGTCATGTTCCCACGCTTGTTAGATATTCTACGATTTGTCGGCTTCTGGGATTAATTAGTGCAGTTGTGAAGCATAGTTCGCCAATGCTTAACGCGCGCTTAACGAAGACATTAATTTCGAAATTATCTCTGTCGAACCGTGTTTGCAGCGCAGTATTTGTAATAGATGATCCGTGCACCGGTAGAATGGAACTATGGATATAATAATATCACCCGCCATTGCTTTTTTTACGGCGATAGACTGCGCATTATGTGTTTCTTTATTCTTACGAAGGATATCATCAGCATTCACCGGGTAGCAAATGCTATCACTATTTCTCCATATTTTACAATTGCTAAAATACGAACGTATTGCATAAGGAGTCTGAGTACTAGTTCGTCTTGGAGCTAACGCCAACGACAAAAAATGACGATGCTCCTGTCTGTCTTAATAGCTGTGATCCCCTTTATAATACTATATCCCTCAACTGCCTCATCATCGCTAACCGCCCATTTCGATGGACCGGAAACGGCAACGCCGGCATCTACAGTTTCATTCGAGTGTTCCTGGGAATCGGATGATATTGTTTTTCGCATATTATGGCGCATCCAGTCGTTATTAAATAACAACACCCTGGAGTATATCCTCAAAGGTTACGGTGATAAGATTCCGATCCCATTGTCCAGTAATCCGTTGAGTGACCTCCAAGGCGATCTGCGAGTGGATGTCGACAGTCGGACATCCGTACTGACCATACGCAATGTATCATTTGCGGCGGAAGGGAATTATACGTGCTCAATTAGTTCGGTATCGGCTGAGAAACAACTGGCCAGATCGTTCAGAGTAATCGGTAAGTTAGCCGGAATATTTCAGCTATGTGTGATACCGATAAATCTTTGCAATGTGCTTTGGCAAATGCCGAATAATGTTGTTTCTGGCGATGGTCAAGCGAATGTAGGCCAACTCGTATACTTAAAATTGCAAAACGCAATAATCCCAACCGAAACTCTTTCCTAAAGCATTAGCCGCTTGGGATGGCCATTAATTATTAAAGTGTTTGTCCAGCGTTTTACCCAGTAACGCTTCTCTTTACACTAGGAAATTGATATGCAAAAAATGCTGGAAGCGCTCGTAAATCACGGTTTTACGCCGGCTTTTTCTTGCTAACAAAAAAGCCTGTCATGACCAATTTTAAATTGTTGGATAAATATTGCAATCGCTAACTCCATTTAGCATTAATGTAGCAACTGAACATTGTTTGATCTTCGGTCTCCTAAAACTTCTGCTTACTTACAAATTATTCCCAGCTCACTTTTATGTCCGAATAAAAATAAAAAGCAGCTTGGTTTCAAAAATGCGAATTTCAAACAGACTACTTGATATCTCGCTAAAGATTTTATGCGTTTTGTTAATTTGTGTAGTTTTTAGGGTATAAAAATATTCCTCTTTTGTACGTCTCTGAATTTTTTAAATTCTTAATCTAATAAACACGGCTCCGACAGAACAAACAAATAACATGGAACAAAAACGATAGATCGGCTTTTCATTCTCTTCAGTGGGAGTATGTTTTTCAAATTAGAAAAGCGAACATTCTACTTGACCGGATATCAGATGTACATCGCTTTTTCATCACGATAGACCAGCATCTCTAGGGATCCTATGAGCCAGAGGTCATTATGGTCAGTCTATTGGTTGGACGGTAGTGTACAGTAAAGCAGGTCGTTATAATCAGATCACATGCTAATCAAGTTGATTCCCGAATTCCGCCGTTTATGGCTGCATCGGGTGCACAGCACATTAACGGGACGATGCGCGATATATAGACTGACCAGAAGCGCACGCTGACCATGCCGCGATCTTATCAATGCATATTGCCCAGTTACCAGTAAATAATCGATGATGATTGTTTTAATCTATAAAACCACTTTCGCAGATCAAATTGACCATAGATCCGTTTGAAGTACAGCGCGTTAAGTAAACAGCGCGGCACAACAGTATTATCCGGCAACGCATATTAATAACTGTTTATTGTTTAAATCCCATACAGCACCACCTGACCAGATCATTTCTCGCTTGAGTGTTTCATCAGACAACACCACCTTCCTGGAGGATGGGGCAGTGATTGGGCCGTATTACGAGGGAACGGAGTTCGAGTTAAATTGCTATGTTGCCTACTCCCGGCCACCTGCGACGTTGAAATGGTTACGAGTCAATCAAGAAGGTATAATTGGCTATTATTAATAATTTTGACTTCCAGTCGTCACATTTGCCAAATTACGGTTACGCAACATTCGCTACATAAGTGACCATATGCATAAGCTCTTCCTTTGTCAGAACTAATTCGTTTATAATTATCGGTCTGCAAACACAGTGTACAATACGCACGTTACGTTATTGAATAACGTGTGGTTTTACATTACAAAATAATGAAAGCTTAAATTTTTTGTGTTATTCTTTACATGCATACGAATGGGAAAATTTAACGTTTGATATTTCGGTATTATATCACACAAAAAATAATAATAATTATTAGTAAAAGCGAATTTGAACATGCTATGGAACAATAACAATATTATCAACGACCAATGACAACCTTAAAATTGCCCTTTCACGTGTGTTCATCGATACAGCATTTCATAGATTGTTAATATCTGGTAAACTGTTTTAGGTCAATCATTTTCACTTGAGAACCAGAGCGGTCTGCAGAAACAACAAATGGACCCTAGCGGTGTGTGGAGAGTCAACCGGGCCCTGTCGTTTCGTCTGGATTCCCGGGATTTGATGGGCAATGTATTGATCTGTCAAGCGGAAAACGAGGCCAGCATCCATCCTGTCCAAGTGTCCTACAGACTGGATTTACTAGGTAACCCGATCGAAACGCGTCAGCCGCGCAGATCGGTATACACACAGTGGGGCCAGTCCATAAACATATAAACACACACTTTTAACCGGAAATGAGAGAGGAACCCGGCATATTGACAAACGCTTTCGTGTCCGACTGGTGTAAATAATTTCTGCTCTCTCTTCCCGGTGTACAGTACCGCCTGTCAACATTTCCCTATCGAAACCGCTGCAGCTGAAAGAGTGGACAACGTACAATATTACGTGCGAGACGTGGGATGCCCGGCCGCATGCCCTGTTAACATGGGCGCTGGATGGTGAACCGGTGGCACGGTTCATTCGCACCGACATCATCCCGATGGCTACCGGCGGAGCGATCACCCGGAGCATGTACACGTACAGCGCCAACCCGGACGACAACGGGAAAGTACTCAGCTGTAATGCCACACAGGAAGTGTTGAGCAAGCAAGGAAGAATCATGTCGGATTCGATGGTTCTTAACATCGCGTGTAAGTAGTTAGGTATACACAGCTTCAAGCTCGTTCTCCACTCGTTCGTTCTAAACAAATGATCACGCAAAAGAGCAAATCGATTTTTACGGGCTTTTGAAATGAAGTCGCCAAACCGGAAAAAATCATCCGAAATTTCCGGTAGTTTTATGTAATCTGCAAAATCGTATAAATTGAAAATGGCGGTGATGGGATAAGAAAACATACCTGGTTGGTTGCCGTTCACACGAGGCGGTTGGCAGCACAGCGGAGATATACGAACTCTGGGGTATATTTTTATTTCTTTGATTACATTTTTCTGCATCAAAAGAAATCAAACAGACGTTTGCTTTTTAAGTGTGTAGCAACACTGTCAATGTCCTCTGGCGCAGATCTCTTAGCGGTAATTTTCACAGGGAAGCAAACAGCAATGGTGTTTATAAAGCATGCCTACTTGAGCCCACTCCCCATGAATCAACATAAAATCACGCATTGCAACATAAGCTCCAGCGATTGCAGGACAATTTTTGCGCTAATCTACAGCGACAGCGCGCGGCATGTAAATCTTCCCGTCATATATTCAAACGGATACCACTTGACTCGTGTACTGATAAAGCTGTCCAGATGGTTAAAATAATAAGCCCGGGCAATCTGCATACTTAATACATGTTATTAAATACATATTATACAATCCTTTCCGTGTCTAACATGTTGTGTACGTAGATTCTCCACGAAATGTCATGACGTCGCGCTCGCAGTTGTCGCTCATTGAGTTCCTCCGACCCGAGACGGATGCGGCCGGCGGTATTAACTGCACGGCGGATGCCAATCCACCGGCTCATTTTGTGTGGATTCACAATATGATGGTTATCAGTTCCGAACCGACACTTTATTTCAACCGAAATATTACGAGAGATGATGCCGGAGAGTACTTGTGCATTGCTACTAATGAAGTGGGCCGCACTAATATTAGTCTCCAGGTCGATGTCCACTGTAAGTCCTAACCATAAGCTCCGCAAAATTACCATACCCCTTCGTCATTCAATTAAAAGAATCGTAATAATAATAGTATTATTAAAGGGGCAGTATTAAACCAGTTTATTAATTGCACAAAGCAATTACACTTGTTAAGTTGTTGCACTCAATATAAATTAAGGAATATTCAAAACTTATCATATTATATGGCAGTGCGTACTGTAGTTGTTCGTTCGACCAATTCAAACTCTCCACGCATTCTTAAATTTATAGCATGTGGTGTGGTCTAACATGTAATCCTGTAAAATTCCATTGTTTCGTCGGTGCTTCTGAAAGTCATGCATCTGACAATTTGCTGTTGATGTAATAGATCGACCATTTTGTACCCGCTGCGCGAATGCCAGTAATCCCTGTCTAATTGGCATCGGTACCGGTCAACAACAAAGTGTCCGCTGCAGTATGGATGCCAATCCCCTGAAAGAGCTGACATACACGTGGAATGCCAGTAGCACCGATAAAACTGATGATATCGTTGGCGATGCCGATGTGGAACCGGCTGATGCAGCCGCTTCATCTTCCTTATCATCATTGTTAAGTATGACAAGCTCGGCGATTAATTACACGGTTCGGTCGGCCTATGATTATCGGCGACTGCAATGTTGGTCCAAGAATCATGTCGGTGTATCACATACGCCTTGTTACTACCGCATCGTCCCGGCCGGACCGCCCCATCCACCGGAGAATTGCTCAATTATTGCCGTTATGGCCAGTGGATTTACCATTAAGTGTAAGCCGGGTTTTGATGGAGGCTATCCGCAAAAGTTCCTCTTATCGGTGCTGGCCGGCAGCGGCAATATGGTGGCAACGGGCGGCGGCATGAGCAATGATGATGTTCCGCAAGCGCGCTCCATTAACTCCGCCGCTGCACCCAATGCCCAGAAGACCCGACAATTCCAGAACGTTGTACTGGAGCCCAAGGAAGTCACGGTGCCGGAGTGGCTGGAGAAAGGTTTATCGGCGGGGCGGGACTACCAAGTGGAGATTATGGCCAAGAATGAGAAGGGCTTCAGTCAGCCGGTCTACCTGCCGCTTAAAACCCTGCAGACCGAGGATAAGCCGCCCGTTCTTTCCACGACGCTAATTGCCGTCATCGCCGGAAGTCTCGGTGGTTTTGCACTTTTAGCCCTCGTCGCCACAATTGCATTCCTCTGTATAAGGAAGAAAAAGAAAGGAGACTGTAAGTCAAGAGTGCACAGTGAAACATAAGGCTTTATATTAAACTACATTTTGTGATCACTCTGTTGGAAACTCAATAATTTTCTGACGGATATTTAATAACGTATCAGTCAGTAAACCGAGATGTTTTTCAAGTTCATCTGGAGCTCTTTCTTTTAAGTCTCGTACTGCGTGCAACAAACATATTTCATGCTGGTGATGGTCTTTACTGTTCTTCTTTGCTTATTCATGGACGACTTCTATGGCCTGTGAAAAATGCTGCAAAATTGCTTGACTCATAAAGTTTCCTTTGCATAAACGGCTTTTGCACATCCATGGGCTTCGTTGACGGTGAAATTTCCTAACCTAATTCTACTGCTGGTATACCGGCTAACATTACGTATCATGTTGTTGTTCCATTTCCTCTTTCTTCTCTAACATTTCGCTTCTTGCTGTAGTGTGCATAAGTCGACCGGAAAACAATCGTAATATTACACGGGGTAAGTTTCCATAGGTTAACCACGGTGTCGATCGGCAAACAAGTTTTCAAAAGATCGTGCGGTTTTGTAATATCGTTTTCACTTTTGCTTGAATTTCAGTTCGTTTACTTTACACAAATCGTATTTACGCCGCCACAGGTAGCTGCATAACCATTTTCCAATATTTCAGTTGTACAATTTTCAGAATGCGAATTTCAACAAAACATTAATTCAGAAACATCACTGTCGGTACTTGATTAAAAAGTGTGCTTTCGCGCCAAAGATATCAGTAGAAGTTTCTTTCATTTATGTTGCTCCAGAAGCACCGGAAAAAAGTTAGCACAAGAGGAATTTGTTGATATCAATGTTTTGCAAGTTCAGACTATTCTAGCGGCTCCTCTCACGTCGTAGACGCAACAGTTCTCGTTTGCAGTGTTGCGGTACGGCATAGCAGTAAAAGCAATTTTAAAAGAGGTCGCATAGAACCGACAAATAAAGCGTCATTATCAATTTATATGTCAGAGATTTACAGATGACCTAACACGAATTATAGCAAGTTATTAATACGCAGTTATGGCATAAAGCCACCTACGTGCTCTTAGATTTCTCAGTGAAGCAGAATATTTTCGTGCGTGATGTGTGCTTACTGGGCCTTATTTCTGACCCACAGCCAGCGCTGCAGTGTCCGAAACCCACTCAAATAATAGCAGCAGCAGCGGTAGCAAATCGGAACTGGTCAAGGAGGCCCAGCAGAACGGTAAACATCCGGATCTGGCCGGCGAAAAGAAAGAAGGAACAAAAGTCTCCAGTCTACGCTTCCAAAGAAATGGCTCGACCAAGGGCGAAGTGGCCAATACGGACTCAACGTATACACGCGCTTTGGATCTTGGGAAAAAACCATACAAAGTATGTCCTATAAATGCGCAGAATTTAAAATTAATCATAAAATTTTTTTTACAAAAATACCGTGTAATATAATTAAATTTTAAGCCTTTGTATTCTACGCAACACGATATAAACTTGCCTGTTGCATTAATGCATGTGTAGGTATGTAGTACTATGTACATGTACGTGCTAACGAGCAAACATGAGCGTACGCGCCGCGGGGTGCGGTGCGACGTAACGGAAAACTGACCTTTCCCACGACATTAGGTCTTGTGGCAGCGACCTGCTGTCACATTCGGCGTATACGTAACATGCTGCAGTGTAATAAATGTGATAGCTGGAAGCTTGTGTGCTGTGCAAGTGTGCGTGTGCTTATGTAGGCGACGGACCATCGGCAGTCCGATGGAATTATTTATGCCAATCTGGCCTTGACCAAATTACCTTCTGCTTCGCAGCCAGCCGTTGCGCCTAAACCACCACTGTCCGCATCCCTGCTGAATGGCACCCGCCCATCGGATCGTACCCAGTATGCCGTAATTGACGTCACAAAACAGCAGAAACGTGCCGCACCCCGACCGGATGCGGAGATGCTGGCGCAAGAGCAGGAAGCCGACAGGACGGGACAGATAGTGGACAAACCCTCTTCTACCAATGGATCGGCACTACATAATGGTGATGGAGTTATAAGGACAGTGGCGGTTGTTTAAACTGACGTTTTAGCGAGATTTAACAAATGTTACTTATTTGGTGTCAGATGGTCAACACCCACATTGGGAATTCTCGTTGTCTAGAATCCTTTCTCAATCGACACTAGACTAACTGGTTGAGTTAGCAACACTTTTCTGATTTGGATGCAGGGTTTTCTAGAGCTAACGACAGTTTTGTATGTGCCATTGATTACAGTAGTAATAATACTATTAAACCAGTAGAATATTAATTTTTATCATCAAAATCGCTGTCGTCATTATGGTTGTACGAATTATGCAAGGCAATATCCTCAGTTTATAATACACAATATATTCGGTCTATACCGCGTTAAACTATGTACTGCATTTCAAAGAATTAATATCAAAAAGCAGTCTGACTCTACACCGGTTAGTTATACATCCGTATATAGAACTGGTTGCAATTGTTTTAATCAAAACTGTGCAGATACACAGACACAATTTAAACCAGCCGTTGTTAATCCCTTCATATTTGTAATACAGTTTTTAATTATTATTTATTGCACACTAAAAATCGATTAGCTGCTGCAGTTATTGATCATTATTTTATCATGCGACAGCTCATATCTGTGTATTAATTGCATATGCCTGCAGTTAGACTCATACAAAAATCCAAGTTTTCCATGGTTGTTAAGGAGTATACAGTACCTGCATAACACTGAAAAAAGATGACCCTGACCAGAAAACAGCTTCTGGTTGCTTAAGCATTGGTGTTTACCGGTAACCAGGGTCCTGTTTTCATAAACCGGTAATTTAATTTCTGAATGCATCCATTTTATTTTACACTTTGAATGCCCAGTACGTTATAGGAAACCCTTTAAAAAACTTAAAAGCATGCCATCTCTGGAGGTCAAGATGTTTTATTCACGGAAGGCGGTGATGGACAGATGGAGCGTCCGGAGAGTGTCTCAAGTTTACTGTTTTCTGGTAATGGGTGATTCACAGGATTACATATTTCAAAACAAATTCCGCACACAAGCAAATCTACCAGACTCTGAAAACACGACAAACAAGACTGACGAAAATCCAAAAGACAGAACCCACACATGCTACACAAACTAGTTCACTGGTTGAATGGCCAAACGCAAAGCGTTGAATTACTAGCCCCAGATTACATCGTGCGTAACAAGCAAGAGGTCCGGCTCCCGACTTCCACATCTCATTCATCCGTCCACAGGGCATGGAGGATTCACCAGTCAGGGAGTTCGCGAAAATGGCTACAAACAGTCGACAGTAATGCGAGAGCAAGCAATGAGGGTTCCAGTGGCCATCAGGGTTCCAGAATGTAGAGCCACGGTTCTCAGCAGCACCAGACACGGAAAAAACGCACACGAAACGTCGGAACGCCGTACTTGCTAGGTCACTGGTTGAATGGCCAAACGCAGAGCGTTGAAATACTAGCCCCAGATTACATCGAGCACAACGTCCAGAGATCCCAAGCGCTCCGTCTCCATGACAAGCGAACTTCTTCCCGCAGCCCAAACTCCGGCCCCAGCAAGGCTCCATACCCCAGACAGGAAGACAGGGCGACATATGATAACAGTTATGGGCTTCAGAGTATCAAGAAAATGAGAGAAATGCACTCAGGGGGGGACAGGGTGAAGCAGCGATGCAGTGGTAATGAATGCGCGCTTGAGTAGCGATGAGACGTGCGATCAACTCCGTCAAATTGTTTGTCCCTGCCAATCTGGTTCGAACCAGAAATGGCAGGGCTTCTTAATTTATCAAAAATGTTGACCAAAAAACACTAAAATCGCAGGAAAAACCAAGAGCTCTAGACAAAGTCTGTCTAGAGAAAAGAAAGTTATTATTCGAGTTTTGGAACACGACTACTACTGCTCCTTTGTAAGAAAGCAACGGCTGTGCCGGCAACTTTGTAATCGACCACGGAATCCTGCAAGAAACTTTGACTGCCGCTTCTAATTTATCCAAGTAAAAATGGGCAAACGAATTATACGTTATTTTCCCTAGGTAGATAATTTAAGACTTCTGGGAAATTACGGCGGATTTGTTTTGCACGCGCAACATTCTACGCATAAAGTATGCATATGGCGTACCAAACGGGCCAGAGTTTTTACGGACAAATGCTAATGACAAATGCTTTTTAGTTTTCAATCAAATGTTACTGACAAATGTTTTTTGCTACCAGACAAATGTTTTTTCAAAAAATTTGCTGACAAATGTTTCTGACAAATGTTTTTACTCTCAGACTCATGTTTTTTAAAAAAATTTTACAGACAAATGTTTTTGACAAATGTTAGAAACTTTCAGACAAATGTTACTGACAAATGTCAGAATTAGCCTACCATCGCAAATCTGAGTGGGGACTTCGAAAATTTTCATTTTTTAGTAGAATTTCAATTCCACTCTTCCAGTACAGGGAAATTATTGGAGATCACTAGTCAAATGCTTCTTACATTTGTGAGAAGCATTTGTCAGAAAGTTTCTGACATTTGTCAGAAGCATTTGTCAGAAAGTTTCTGACATTTGTCAGAAACATTTGACTGTACAATTTTTTTTAAAAACATTAGTCTGAGAGTAAAAAACATTTGTCAGAAACATTTGTCTGTAAAATTTTAAAAAAAACATTTGCCTGGTAGCAAAAAACATTTGTCAGTAACATTTGATTGAAAACTAAAAAGCATTTGTCATTAGCATTTGTCCGTAAAAACTGTGGCCCGTTTGGTACGCCATATATGCAGGGGAGTTGCAGCAATTTTTTTATGATAGCCTTAATAAGAAGAAATTTTGATATTATTTTATGAAAAGCTAATCAGAGAGGTATAATTTTAATTTCGCAGGGGATTAAAGAAAGTTAAGTTACTTTAATATCGAAGAAAGTTTTAGAAGTTTTAAAATTAATACAAGCCGATCTCAAAATCAATTTAACTTGTAAGCTAGCCGTATTAACGAACGGTCAGAAATGTAAAAACTAAAAAGAACTTCTAAAAGCCGAAACGAATCTACGGAAACGAAACTTCCATGGAAAGGCAGTCTGATGAAAACGTCCATAGTTATGACGATAATGACGCGATTGCGAAAACAAGCTGCCAGCCGTGATTGGGCGGTTTATTTAGAAATTAAATAAACCGCCCAATCGAAAGATTTTCGCCAGGCAGCTTCAATTCGGCACGGCTGGCAGCTTGTTTTCGCACATAGTCCAATATAAAGCCATGTCAGCTAACCACTAATAAGTGCAGCCTGATAGAAAGGCTTCCTGGCGTTTTATTGCTGCTTGCCACTTCACCACGATTTACGTTTTAAATTTATCGAAGACAAAAAAATTAGCAGCAGCTAATTTTGCCTTCTGGTCATCGGGCCTCATTATCTTGCATGCGACTGCAGAACCCATAATGATTGTTAGAAAGTGGGAGTTATTGTAATTTGTTGCACATAACAACGAGTGTTGCAGCATGAAGTCCGGTGGAATAGCAATTCCCGTGGATGCATCATCCCGTGCAGATCTGCAGTATTCCAGTCCGTATGGCGCCAACAAGCAGCGACGGCGCTTTGCCCTGGGACGCTCATGGAATCGTCTTTCAAAGCTCCAGCGCTATCTGATAATCTGTTTTCTTCTCTTTATTGTTTTTCTTATTTTAATTAAACTCCAATCCACCGATACCTCAGCGGAGAATGCCGAGGGCTTTGCACCTAACCCGCGGAGGCATGTCGCCAACAATGCAGACAGTCAGCATATCAACCCGGAGGAAATTGTGCTCGGTGAAGAGAAAGCGGCGAAAAATGAGAAAGGAGGACGCTACATATCGCCCGACGTGGAGGGCAGTCCCGATGAGGAATTAGGCAATGATTCCGTGGGGGGTGGGTTGGGGGGCGACGGCGAGGGTGATAACAAGGTTCCTGATCACGACACAAAACATGCTCGGGGGAAGCATGGTGATGCGGAAAAGGAGGGCAAACAGGAGAAGGTGGACCCCCTGGAAAGGATACAGGAGGGTATGGTGATGCCTCGACCGAAGATATTTGCAGGATCGGATAATGACAGGCAGAAGAAGGTAGTGGAAGCGTTTATCCATGCATGGGATGCGTACAAACGGTATGCGTGGGGCCATGATGAACTGAAGCCAATTTCCAGGACTTTTAAAGAGTGGTTCCATATCGGATTGACGCTCATCGATGCACTGGATACAATGTACATCATGGGGCTTACAAAAGGTAGATTAATTTACACTTATTTTATTTTTAGCTCTCTCAAATCTTAACCTACGCTTTTCTTTCTGGCCTGCATTGCGTTTTGCGATTTATGACAATTCGGGTGGATTTTTTCGACAGCTTCAGTATTTAACACTTAGAATGATAAAACTTATCGAAATTTTTATTGGATTTTTTATAAAATACAAGTCTGTAACGGCTTTTGAATTAACCAAATTTTTGCATTGTTGTTTACGGTAACTTGTTTTGGAACTGAAATGAAAAGAATTTCGAATTTTTGTTTTTTGTGTTACCGTAGTTTTCGTTTTAGCTTTACTTCTGCTTTTTCCGGTATAATCATCAATTTTTATCCGTTGCGCATGAAAGACGTCATTTGTTTTTCGTAAAATTTACTCATCTTCGCGGTTACAGTATAGAAAATCGATTTTAGCAGTTCCACACTCCAGGTTTCCGGTTCTGTGATCAGCTGTTTCTCTCTCTTCTATTTGCTTATTCCGCTAGAATCGCGGTTTTTCAGTAGCTAATTTGAACAATTTATAACCGTTTTCTACGCTGGTCTGGCACCTATTTGAACATCGTCTCGATCAAGTTTACATGCTGTGTTTGCAGAATTTGAAGAGGCCAAGAAGTGGATTAGTGAAAGTTTAACGTTTGAAAAAGACGTGGATGTGAATTTGTTTGAAATTACTATTCGCGCATTGGGAGGATTATTGAGTGCTTATCATTTATCCGGCGAAGATGTCTTCAGGCAGAAAGCACTGGATCTGGGGGATCGATTAACGGCGGCTTTTGGTACCGACTCAGGAGTACCGTATTCCGATGTCAATATCAAGACACGCAAAGCACATGCCCCCAAATGGGGTCCGGATAGTTCATCGGCCGAAGTTACAACGATTCAGCTGGAATTTCGTGATCTGAGCTACGTATCCAATGATCCCAAATATGAGGTATTGAACGTCAAAAGTGGTATTTTATTTCCATCTCGGTTTTTTTGGCTTTAAACAAGCTGTTTAATATAATACATAGGTAAAATGTTAATGCGGCAAATAATATAACGCATCAGTGTTTCTGCAATCATATGCACATAATTTAGTCCAATGAAAATTTGCTAGATGTTTTTTATCGGCTTCTATGATTTGTTTTGGTACGGCCTGCTTGCTCTCATGTTTGATCTGTATTTTGTTTGTCGAGATATATTTTGCTGCGCACTTTCCCATGTGAACTTCAAACAAGAAACGGTGTATTTGACATTTTGCTCTGTATCTTAGAAATTTGCTTTCCGGGTATCCGAGCATTTTCACAAACTGGAGAAGAAAGACGGACTAATTCCCATCTTTATTAACGCTGTCACGGGTCAGTTCCGAGCCGCTTCCACAATCACCTTTGGAGCGCGCGGCGACTCGTATTATGAATATTTGCTCAAACAGTGGATTCAAGATGGGAAACGAACCGATTGGTTACGAGCGGACTTTTTGGATGCAGTCACCGGAGCTCAGAAGCATATTGTCCGAACGTCGGTGCCAAATAAACTGGTCTTCATTGGAGAGCTTCTTGGTGAGCGATTTAGTCCGAAGATGGATGCCTTGGCCTGCTTTTTTCCTGGTACTCTGGCACTAGCTTATATGAATGGTCTTCCGACTGAGTTATTAACGCTGGCTGAACAGATTGCCAACACCTGTCACGAAATGTATGTAAGAATGCCGACGCATCTTGCTCCTGAGATCACCTATTTCAAGGTGGAAGGCGGACTTGAAGTGCCACCGGATACAGTGGATCTGCATGTTCGCGACAATGATGCGCATGCGCTACTGCGACCCGAATTCATTGAAAGTTTGTTTTATTTGTTCCGCATCACGAAAAACACTACCTACCAGGATTGGGGATGGGACGTTTTTAATGCTATTGAAAAGCATGCAAAGATAAAGACCGGTGGATATGCATCCATACAAGACGTCCGCAAAGCGGACAACGTGGAACATAGGGATCACATGGAAAGTTTTTTGTTGGGGGAGACTTTTAAGTATTTGTACTTGTTACTGGGAACTGATCAGACTCAACTGCCTCTTGATGAATATGTCTTCAATACGGAAGCGCATCCTTTACCGATAAGGAAAGGATGAGTTGATCGTAGTTTTATTGCAGTTTGTGTGTTTGTTAACTTTTTTTTAAATTTCTATTTTTACTCCGCTATGTGATAATAATTTTATTAAATCTTGCAAAACGGCAGACATTCGCTAAAGGGCGCGATGCCGGTGCAGTTCTTGGCGCAGAGAACAATCGGTTTACAATTATTTTCGTGTTTTTATGTATGTGTTTTTGACTTTACCAAAATGTCAAATCTTTCAGCACGAAAGGTTCGAAACAAAAACATTACTGTTCTAGACAATGACCAAGAGTTACAGAAATATGTACATAACGGCGACCGTTCAAGTAATCACGCAGCCTTGGTGTTATCATCACCATAAGCGTCGATTTTTGGAGATCCGCAACAGATTCGACATCTAAATAAACTTTTCACGCAAGTATCATACGGTTCCAAGCTGTGCATCCAGTGCGGCAAGAAATTCCATGTACGCAGTTTTCTTGGTAAAACACTGGGATATTTCTTTTGGAGTACGTTGACAAGAATTATAAAGGCCAGCAAGGTCACTAAAGGTATTCCTACTCCCATTAGAACTTCTGGACCACCCAATGTTAAACCAATAATAGCAGCGGGAATTATAAGAAAGACAAGGATAATGTACATAATGGCGAACCATCGATAATGCGCCGTAACATTGCCCAGCATTTTGGACAGTTCCACCGGCAAGCTGCGCATGAAGGGAACCGGATACCAGATAAGTATACCAGTTACATTGAAGAACAAGTGGCACAGTGCTACTTGTAGCGCCTACATAATTGCAGAAGTCAAATGAATATTGCTCTTTAGTACTATGACAGCTTGAAATCAGGAGAATTAATGCGCTCAACATGTGGGAACACATATACATTATGTAGGAACCCCTGATACCGCTAGGTAAGGAATTTACAATTTTACCGAATTTAATGTCACAATTATTTATCGCTTTAGCCAGAACAATTAAAAAAGTGTTAATTTTGAGTTTATTATGGTGGCAATATTGTTTGCTGAATTTAACAATGTAAGTAAATTACTGTACAATAACAATATGCATATCGCTACTTTATTTCCGTGTTGCATTCCATGTAATTACCGGTTTAAGGGAACTGGGTTCCGACGCCATAGCGGCCAGCAGTCCAGTCCCCGTAGTTCCGATATTCGATCCTAGCGTCAGAGGATACATCCGATCAATGGATACCACGCCCAGTCCCACAAGCGGTGTCAGAGCGCTGGTGAAGACCGAACTGGACTGAATGAGAAAGGTCACGCCCGCCCCAATCAGCATAGCCACGTATCCCGTCAGGAATGCCAAACGACCAGGGAAATCGGTGTTTAGGGCTTTTCGGAGTGCCTTCGCCATGGTGCCTCTGAGAACTGAGTTGAGTATCTTAACAATTCCAATGAGGGAAACACAGAGAAACGCCAGTGAGATGATCAGGAGAATAATGCCGGTGTTCACTTCCCCCATTCCGGTATTGTAGAACAAGAAATTACCTAAAACATTATTTCTTACGTAACGTCGGTTCTTTTTTAAATTTCTAGTGTCCCTTCACCGTCAGATACAGTGCAGCACAAGAACCATCAGCATTACATAGATTTCTGGTATGAGACGTACATGTCTGATTCGGATTGGCTCTTGTACTGCATGTCTCCTTAATCATGCTTTTGTTGAAGGCATTGGGATCGTTTTTTGCAATATCCTCGATCACCTTGCTGTTCAACTGAAAATAATCAAAGGAAACTTAATTTATTTTGTCCTCTACGAATTGCATCGTAAAATTCGAGTAGAAGTACTTCATTAAATTAATTTTAATTTCGCCATCACATACGCCAATACGGCAGTCGGCAGATTTACTTATACCTCAGTACTGTAAGACATTAAATTAATCTCTGCAATACGCTTTTGCTAGTAATATATTCACGATTAAAGTATTCCAAAACTTTTGTCGAAATAAAATCCCGTACTGATGCGGAAGGCAAAGCGCCTTAGCCTGGTGGCCCAAATTAGAGTCAATACATTTGCAAGGCTCTGTATACCTACTGGGTAGGTAAAACTACACTATTTTTCATCTGGCTATATGCTAAGTTTCATGATGGCCAAAAATCCAGTGTAAAAATGTACCCACTTGAATAAATAAATGGGTCAGAGGCTTGGTGATGGCGGTTAATAGTTCAACATTATTCCCAGCGTTGCGCTGTGGATCCCAGCTGTAGAGAATCGCGCCAGTCAAGTGGACAAGATAGCCTGAAAAAACCGATCACCATGTCGTCGTAGTGCCGCTTGATCGACACTCGAAACTCACGGAAGCTTTCGTAATTTGTTGAATATCTATGTTAATGCAGGTGAGATTCAATTCCACTACACACCTGTTGCTGCTTCCAAGGGCAGCAGTACGGCGACGGTTAACCAGTTGAACATATCGTGAATTGTCGCGCCGGCGAACGCCCGCCGAAACTGATCTCGATCCGCAGATTGTGCCAAGGAGACAAGCGTATTTGTAATGGTGGTTCCGACATTTGCGCCTGCAAGGTACAGCTTTAAAATTCGTAATACCACACAAAAATACAAAAATCAAAGCATTCTAATCAACAGTTTATACAAACATGTCATAAGAATTTCGCGGTAACCCTCATAAATACGTACAAACAAAACGCGACAAATATTTACACTGCACCGGTAAAGCGATTAGGCATACTTTATGTACACGATAACAGTATAATATACAAAGTACAATTTTGAAACGATGCATTGGCCAGTCAAATTCGTTAATTATTTTACGCAAAACCTGGAGCGGAGCTGATATGACTTTCTAATTTTCTTATCAAAGAAGAAAACAGAAAAAAATGCAGATGTAAATTAGATCGTTCCATGTAGCCACTGGCAAGTCGCAATTATTTATACATACCCATAATAATGAAGACTGCCCGCTGGACATCGAGCATACCGGATGCCACCATGGCGATCGTGATGGACGTGCTGGTGGATGAGCTCTGCACCACCACCGTGACCAGGACACCGATCATGAGACCGACCACCGGATTGGATAACAGTTTGCTCTCCTGGAATGTGCGACCGGCCACTCGACCTGCGCCAAATACAGAACGTAACCGTATCCAGGTAATCAAGATTGTAGCTCATGTAGCACGTAAAAAGCATATCACTCTACGGTCTGTACCTCCAATGAGACGAAAAGACGAACTGAGCAGATCAAGGGAGATGATGAAAATGTACAGAAGAACGAGTACACCAATTATTTTCGCAAATCCTGCTATGACATGTACAACCTTTTGTGAACCGGAAAGCTCTGCAGAAATAATATGTGATTAGAATGAGCTGAAGAATGAACACGGCGATACAATAATGTTCTTTTATATTCATAGAGTACAGATTACAGTTCCAAATAGGTGCTAATAAAGTTATTAACTATTTATTTTATTATTAAATTCTATTAACTCTTATTTGATAAGGGTTTTGTCAATAATGTATATGCTTTAAGCAAAACCTTAAATATGTATTTTTCCAGAAGAAAACTGTTTTGCATAAGAAAATGTGCGTTACATCGGCAACAATAACAAGAAATCAAAACGTAATACCATTCACAACGCACACAATGTTATCACACCTTTTCAGAATATGGCAGTAGTTATGCCATACCGCTCATGTAATCACCAAGATCCGCCGAATACATTTGCGCCCATATTTATATCGGTTCTTATCACGTCAGTTACGCACTTACGAGCGCTATGCTATTACCGTTCGCTTATTTACCTGACCATAATGGGCCATTGTCTTTCAGTTCAGGTATGTCCCACGGATCCTTCGCCACTTCACTGACCACGCACTCCTCCGCAGCATTGGCTGCTACAGTGGACTGGGACATCCGGCTGTGCGGCTTACAATTAGTGTGAGTGTCACCCGGGTAGGACTCCATTTCGTAGGATTCTGATCGCGTGTACGTATGCTGCAAAGTGTCAGAGATGCGGACACGCGCGGATTCTCCACTGGCTGTTCGACTCGCTGGTGGACGCTCCCTTTTGTGCGATTCAAGATCAGTGTGTGGAGGAATGGCATCATCCGCCACGAAGCCGGGATTATCATGGTCAGGCATGTTGTCGCTTCTTTGACCCTTCCGGTCACCGAGTAAAGGTATTCAATTAAACTAAAACAAGATCAACAAAAATGAAATATCTTGTGCGGCAAAATATGCAGCTACCAGCTAGCTTTCTTGTGATGATTTGTAAACAGGAGCAATAAATGCGTTGCAACTGCAAGACTGAATAAGCATGGACGGGAGACAACAACTTACATAAACTGATAGGTACGTTATCATCGCTAAATATTTATCTGAAAGCATCGCTGATGTCACTTGTCAGGAAGAGGTACAGATATATAAGCGTCGTGCCAGTAAGTGACGGACCAGTAGCAAATAAAAATTTATGGGAAATGGTGCATTTTTGAACAATATCGACTATGGAGGTCAAGTAACCTTTGTGGTACAGATACAACGTACGATATTATATGATCAATGAACACCGGTATAGTATCTGGAAGATTTATATTATCATCGAAATTTTTATGATTCATAGCTCATACTTCATACGTATCGCTTTCAAAGAGTTGTCGGGTGAAGCAGTACGTAGCTTCCGATTGGTAAATGGAAACATTTGTATGCATCCAAACACCACCTTTCATGTAGACTCTCTACAGTATTTAAACTAACGTATAATGTGCACGCTTCCGTTTGTGCTGGATCGTCAATTTGGGCAGTTATAAATCACTCTGACGGGCCTTGCCAAACAAATGGCGACCAGCACATGATCACAAAAAAATAAGAGTTTAGTTAGCACTATCTCTTTGCAGCTGTGTAAATCTTCCGAATACCGGTCACGATATCCACTGGTAATTTTAAAATTTAATACAATATTAGGTACCAGTCCGAAATTTTAGTTGCACTCTAAGGGATTTGGCCCGGTACATAGCACCAAATTTGTATACATCCAAAACTTAATTTCGTACGGTACAAAACCAACACGTCCACAAAATAATTTCGAATTCTAAAGGACGAACATAAAGCACGCTAACGACGGGAAGACAAAGCCAGGAACATATTACTACATACAAACTGAGATTTAGGTGGAAATGATTTGCGAGATTACAGCAAAACTGTAGGACCAAAAAATGGCTAGATAAACCGAGAAAAAGAATGACGAGCGAATCGGAGAATGCTAAATTCCGTACTGTAATTTAAACTTCTTCGCCTTCTCCTTCACCCTCTCCTTCGACAGAGTCCACTCCGACTTCTTCGTAGTCCTTCTCCAGCGCAGCCAGATCTTCGCGTGCCTCACTGAATTCACCTTCCTCCATACCTTCTCCGACGTACCAGTGAACGAAGGCACGCTTGGCATACATTAAGTCAAACTTGTGGTCCAAACGAGCCCAAGCTTCGGCAATAGCCGTCGTGTTGCTCAGCATGCACACAGCGCGCTGTACTTTAGCCAGATCGCCTCCAGGAACCACAGTGGGAGGTTGGTAATTAATGCCCACCTACAAGTGAACAAAATTGGAACTAAATTGATTTCTACGACGTTGTGAAAACCCCTACGCTGAATAAAGTGAATATCACACATTATCAGTACATATGCGCTACATCAGTGCCGCTCTGCAATAGCGCACTGCTGTAGAGCGGCACTGGTTACATACAATCTTCGACTGAATTTTTGTGCATACCTTGAATCCTGTGGGGCACCAGTCAACGAACTGGATGGTGCGCTTGGTCTTGATAGCCGCAATAGCAGCATTGACATCCTTTGGCACCACATCACCGCGGTACAGCATGCAACAAGCCATGTACTTTCCATGACGAGGATCACATTTGACCATTTGGTTGGCAGGTTCAAAGCAAGCGTTGGTAATCTCTGAAACCTGCACATAAAGAACATAAATGTACCAACTGAACCGCCATCTGATAATTTTCTCCGCTTACTACAGTCCGAAAATTTTTCTGATTCTTACCGTCAACTGTTCGTGATAGGCCTTCTCAGCGGAAATGATTGGAGCGTAAGTAACCAGTGGAAAATGAATACGAGGATATGGCACCTTTAAAAGGTAATTTGAACGATTACTTTCTGATTTTTTTTAATCTAACAAAAACCGAAGTAAACATAGCAAAAATTACCAAGTTTGTTTGGAATTCCGTAAGATCGACGTTCAAAGCTCCATCGAAACGCAGGGAAGCAGTGATAGAAGACACAATCTGGCCAATCAAACGGTTCAAATTGGTGTAAGTAGGACGCTCGATATCCAAGTTTCGGCGGCAGATGTCGTAAATTGCTTCGTTATCCACCATGAACGCGCAGTCAGAGTGCTCCAGTGTAGTATGAGTAGTCAAGATGCTGTTATATGGCTCGACAACAGCGGTGCTCACCTACGAAATAAACAGTTTATTTCACCCATCCCTAACATTAAAAAACTAGAAATTATTATCGATTAAGGTACCTGAGGAGCGGGATAGACAGAGAACTCCAGCTTGGATTTCTTCCCGTAATCAACAGACAATCGTTCCATCAGCAAGGAAGTGAATCCAGAACCAGTGCCACCGCCAAAACTATGGAAGATCAAAAAGCCCTGCAGACCGGTGCACTGATCAGCCAGCTTGCGGATGCGATCCAGCACCAAATCGACAATTTCTTTCCCGACAGTGTAGTGTCCTCGGGCGTAGTTGTTGGCCGCATCTTCCTTGCCAGTGATCAGCTGCTCAGGGTGGAACAGTTGACGATAGGTACCAGTGCGGATTTCGTCTGTACACAATACCAAAACGACGAATGAACCATCAACTAAAGTCTAAAAACACGAAAGCCTAACCGATGACGGTTGGTTCCAGATCGACGAAGACGGCACGCGGAACGTGTTTTCCAGCTCCCGTCTCACTGAAGAAGGTGTTGAACGAATCATCGCCACCGCCAATGGTCTTGTCCGACGGCTGCAATGTGAAAAAGCAGATTTATTAAACGCCTGAACTGAGTGCATGGTCAGATCACTTTAGCGTCTAAAATAGTGAAATGCTTTATAAAACGAGAAACTGCGTCAGAACACTTACCATTTGACCGTCGGGCTGAATGCCATGTTCCAAGCAGTACAGTTCCCAACAAGCGTTACCAATCTGGACTCCAGCTTGTCCGACGTGCACAGAGATACATTCACGCTACAAATGCATTAAAGTTAGAACACACATTCGGAAATCGAACAAACGAAGTTCTAAACAACGCCAAGCAGCACAACAGAAACTAATAATAATAATATAATAACTTGTCACCTTGTGTGGGTGCTTTTATAAAACTTTCGTGTGATCTGATCGTCGATAATACTGAATCAATTTCTGTTTCAAATAATCTTTAATTTAACGTCTTTTCTAGTTTTCTGTGTCATTTTAACTCAGAAATCAAATCTTTTATAAAGGGAACTGTTAAGAGGATATGTGTCCGCATTTGCAATTTGGCAAGCATAAATCATGATAGGCATAACTCCGCATAAGTTCAATGATCCTTATTGCCTACCAACGACCGCGCATACATCCCAGATCGTGGAATGCATGAACCTGAAAGAGCAGTCGAGCCGTATTCCCTACCACGTGTAACATCTTACATCTCCAATGATGCACCACAAGGAGCTGATACAAAACCGCGAACTACTCCCGCAAGCGAAAACGTTTAATCAAACGACAGGTGTCATACGAAACTCCGATCAATTATTAATTAGCACAAACAACTGAAAAAAACTGCAAAGGTTCTAAACAAACAAGTTTGACAGCTTTTGAGCACATTAGGATCTATGCCACCTTGGAGCCCCAACTTCACTCTGCTCCTCGTACGTAAATGAACACTTACCATGGTTCCGGTATAGAGTGATAACTTTCAGGAAAATAAGCAGGAAGTGGATAAAACTATTTTGCCGTGGAATTAAAAGGTCAGAAACGGTAATTGTTCGCTGGCGCTCGAGAACTTGGTTGCAGCACGAAAAAATAACGTCTGAACTCTGATCGCGCAAACTCTGCCGTTATGTCGGCGCGCTGGAATAATCAATAACGCTTGAAGAAGGTCAAGGGCGTTGCCAACTGCTTTTAGCGGTGATGACTAACCGGGTATCCACCAATCACAAGGCGTTTGATATTGGTATTTCCATGAGCAGGCGCTGGCTTCCAATTCCAAGTGGCACTGTAGTTCCCTTTCTTGTGGTGCAGACAATCTCAGTTCTCCAGTTTCTGGCAAAAATTACTTGCTGTACTCACTCGTCGACTCGTCAGTGTACTGTACTGTGTAAGATCTTACACTGGTAGATGAAAAGATATCCTTTTCATCTACCTATAGAAGTGAAAACATTTTAATAAATGTTTTGAATTAAATTTATTTTCGACATTATTTATTTTATTTTTCGTACATTGATTCAATTTTTATTCGAAAAATCGTTCTGTATGTCCGAGCCGTTCAGTACTTGGCATTCGGGAAAAAGTGGATGGGGATGGAGGTCAGTCTTATGGATGGAGCACCCGGTGATCCATCGCAAAACTTTTTATTAACGTAACAGAAAATGTTGCAGAAATCCGGATCCGGCCCCACGTGCTTATGTGACAGATCTCGGTAGTTAAATGTAAATAGCTGTGACAGACCTTGTCAGACAGTAGATCGCGATATTTTAATTACATGTTCGCAGAAATATTCTGCTACTATGTTCACAAAATGAACGGCATATCCCGCGGCTAAGCGCAAATTTGCAGCTCACAATCCATATTAATCGTGAAAAAAATGATGTAACCCCACCATGCGCTTGATTTACTGCCATTATTCTCGTGCGATCATCAGAAAGTAAAAGTGGCCTGAATAAAAGACATGGTTATTGCAGTTTCATGCGGTTAATTGCGACGGTGCGTTAATGTCGTACCAGTCATCCCAGAAAGGCAGACACTCCCGCATATCCGGTCAGACATTGTCAGTTTATGGTTCGAGATAGTTCTAGGGATTACGCTGGGGTTTTTTGTGTCTATAAATAGATGAATTACATCCGGCTATTATTCGCATCAGTTTAGAAACTGAACAGTCACTGGATGCAGTTTTATTTTACAAATTGTAGAATGGTTGTCGAATTCCGTTGATTTAATTTGCATTTTGCCCCAAAATTCCAGTCAGCTGGCGGAAGCCGTTGCGCAAGCATCGATGTTGGAGGTTGCTTAATAGGCGAATCAAAGTAAAAGCAGCTACCGAAATGATTCGGGTACGACAATCTGTTTTCCATGTTTTGTTTTATGGTGGAGTTGCATTGTTTTGTGTAGCATATGCCGGCATTATTGATACAAGCAACAGAAACTTTTTGGGACCCGGTTCCGAACCGATATCTGATTCACTGGATCCGGCACAGAGTCAGAAATTCCCTGAGGGGAACACGAGTCTGGAGTTTTTATCTACAGTATTATCACATGCAGCACAATTATCCCGCATAGCTGATGACCACTTTTCGAAGATTTCCTCTAAGTTTACGACGAGCCTTCCAATGAAGAACTACACTAACACCGCATTTCCTGGATCCAGATCCATTACACAACCGAACGTTGCAGCGCCAACATCTACCCGTAAGGCAAAAGCGAGACACTTGTCGTCTCGCACGTTGAAGTATTTTCATACTCAACATATATATCGTAAATTTCTCACAAAATGTTTTTTGCAGCTGGTTATTCGTCAACGGTCACATACTTTATCAGTCCCCAACTGACCATTAACGTAACCGTTTCCTCCGCGGCGAATAACGATTCCTGCAGCCCGAACACGAATCGATCAGAGCCGACAAGTTCGGAATTTTGGAGCATCTTTAACGAGACATTTTGGGGTAATTTCGACCTGCAAAATTTGTATGAAAGCGAAGAATATTTCCGGACACTAAAATCAATGTTAATATCGGGAAAGACAACGTTACAAGATTTACAGTTGGCAGTAAACGATCTTGCCCTGGGGCTGTCGGACACCGATGCATTAATAACTAAAACGCGCCAATTTCTGGTCAGCTATTCTAATCGAACATCGGTCGAACGATGTAATTTGCGGGTTGTGGGCTATTACACATCGTGGGGTGCCAAAGAAGTGACAAAGGAAATGCTGTCGTCCTTAACCCATGTGAACTACGCATTTCCGGATATGGGTCCAAACGGGACACTCTGGATAGCAGACAATTCAACCTTGCGCCTGCGGAATCTCATGAAAATGCGTGGAAACAGCCCGAATCCCAAGGTGCTTATATCGGTTGGGGGTTATGGAAAGGCGGAATTTTTCGACGATATTGTGCGCCTAGACAAAGCATTCAACAACTTCACCTTAAATCTGAAAAGCCTTATTGAGCAGTTCAATCTGGACGGAGTGGATATCGATTGGGAGCATCCGGGAGCGAAACCGGACGACAAGGCGCTGTATGTTAAGTTTATGCGGCGGTTAAGGAAAAAGCTCGACTCTTGGAGGTCAGCAGCCAACAGAACCCGGCTGTTATTGACCTTTGCAGGTAAACATGTCATCAGTTTTTTTCAACTTTAATCTGGTAAATGCCGGTTTTGCAGACTTTGAGGAGATCCAGAATTACTGAATCAATGAAATGTCACGCTCAGCGATTGACCGCTGTTACATAACAATTTCTTAAACCGTAGTCTTATGCTACACTTATCTACTATCGATATGCATCGGTATTTTAAAATTTTGATTTCCGGAGTGGAAAGAAATCTCTTAAGTCGTCTTTCTCAGACGTTGCATACACGGTGAAAATACTTATTGAAATACGAGTACAAAGTATGAGTATTTAAATATTTAATTGTTTCTTGTGATTTTTGAAATGTTAATCGTAGTACGGCCGTATCAAATATTTGCAGAGAATGATCATAATATATAACAGATGGGCGGCTCTTTTATACTTCGTCAATCGTACCGTGTAAATTAACCGTAAAGCGGCATAGAAAACAAATACAGTAGAAGTATTTGTACACTTGTCTACACACTATTTTACTGTAGACGTCATGGGTGTCATTTTTGCCAGGTGCTGCCGGTTCGGAAGATCTCCGTAAAGGCTACGATTTAAAAAATCTCTTGGAAGGTGATACCGTCGACTGGGTAAATGTGATGACTTATGATTACTACGGCCCATGGTCGAACGCCACAGGGCCTCCTGCGCCGTTGTTTTTTGCCGCGTCTCATATTCCGGCTTATTCTCGGAAATTAAATGTCCACTGGACGATGGAGTATTATATGTGCGCCATTAAAGATCCTAAGAAAATTGCACTGGGTGTTCCGTTCTATGGACGCACATGGAGTAATGTTATGGATAAACCTGTCAATAAAGGTGACCCTATGTGGAGAACCTCCACTGGCCCGGAAGGCGCAGATGTGCCCTTTTACACTATTAAGAAGAGCTATTTGGATAAAGGATTTATGCCCGGATATAACAGTAAAGCGGAGGCGTCTTACGCATGGAACGCAAATTCTCGTAAATACCTTGGTTATGAGTCCACGGAGAGCTTAGAAAAGAAAGTGGAATACGCCATCAAAAAGCGCCTTGGTGGCGTCATGATATGGGCTATCGATCAGGATGACAGTGATTTAACAATGCTGCAAACGGTGACCCATGGGGATATTTGTGCTCCACGATTATCAGATAAACCGCTCGAGATTCCTAATTACTTTTGTTATGAACCGCGCTGGTGGTCAACCGAAACACCAGCAAAATCGGGAATGTGTGGTCCAACCGCGCCGTTGATCAACGGTTATTATCCCGTGTGCGATCCGGGGGATGACAATTATGCCTGTTGCGGACGATGGGGATTTTGCGGATCGGGACCGGCGTTCTGTGATTGTCCTGAATGTACCAACTATGCCAGGTTTCCCGAGAAAATTTTGGAGAAGTCGGTTAAACCGACGACGAAGGAAGTCCTCTGGTTTACAATGGATCAAAGTTCACCCGAGTTGCGGGGTCGGTGTGGATACGGTGCACCGTTGTTAAATGGCAGTATTATACCCATTTGTAATCCAGATGACCCGTTGGGATACTGTTGCTCCGCTGTGGGAATTTGTGGCAACCAACCGGATGCATGCAACTGTCCAAGTTGTGTAAATTTTCGAGAAAAGCCAGATTTCCGGTTTAAAGAGAAAAAGATATTAGGGAAACAGTGGTGGACGTGGGACGACTCGCCGGACCTTGCCGGCAAATGCGGGCCAAATGCGCCACAAATTAATGGATCGGAAGCAGTTTGTGATCCTTATAGTCCAAACGCTTATTGTTGTAGTCCTTATGGCTATTGCGGAGCTGGGCACGATTTTTGTAAATGTAGTGGTTGTATCAATTACAGAACAATTTTGGCGTAACACATTATGCCGTCATAAAATTCTGAAACGTCGAGCTGACGGACCATATCTCACCGTCAGTGGCATCAAGTACAAACTGTACAACACACCGCTCGCGGTGACCGTGAAAGCCACAAGTAGATATGGCAAAGAAACAGACACCGGAAAAGAAATAGTTTTAAGCAAATTCGGTTTCTGACAATAATGCATAAAAATGGAAAAGCGGTTTATGACCGGACTCTGGCGAGTTGGTTCGGCTAAAAATTCGGGAATGCCGAACGGTAAGAGAAATGCTTTGCGATAACTCGGCCGCCTCGGGTGCAGTTCACTTCGCTTGGTTGTTTTTTGCGCAGTCATCCCTCACATGGATGTCGTAACAAAATGTTCTGGTTTGGAATTTGAATCGATGAGCTTTTCACGTTATAAGGTTTTCTGATTTTAATAACAATTTTTTCTGGTAGCTTGATTAATTTTTCCTTTTTGGATTGGGTTACTTTTTTGGAAGTTGGCAGTTTCGTTTGGCAGCGTTTGGAGGGATAAGGGAACCGTGACTTGCGTTAATTGTACGAACGTGAGTGATGACGAAAGCTCTGATTTACTGTTTACAATTAATTCGGGTACTTGCATGCGTAATTCGTAATGTTTGTATACGCAGCTCGCAGATTACGCTTTAGTGTGTTTCCTAGTTTTCACTCATCTGCTCTGGATAACAGAACCTGTTGATAAGCCTGTGAAGTATTCGTGGTAGCATTATTAGCATCTTCAAGAAACATGTAAATGGTTCTTTATGGTTTTTCTCCTTTTTGAACAGGAAGTCACTGGATCATACTCTTCTTGGGGTAGGATTTTCAAAAGAATCCCACGGGGACCCTTTTTCGATTCCCATTTCAAAAAATGTTCCCGTTTGCGGAGTTTTTCGGGGGCCTAGGCCAGCCGTTCCCCGGCGGAACATTCCGTCGCGAATACCGCATCTATTCCGCCATCATGTTTCCTAACGGAGACCGTTCGGATGTGGAGAAGGGCGGCAAGATCATCATGCCTCCGTCCGCACTGGAGCAGTTATCACGGATGAACGTGCAGTTCCCCATGCTCTTCAAACTGCAGAACGGTCCGGCCAATCGGGCCACACACTGCGGTGTGCTGGAGTTTGTGGCCGAGGAGGGTTTCGTGTACGCTCCATCGTGGATGATGCGCAATCTGCTGCTGGACGAAGGCGATATTGTGTCGGTGCAGAGTGTGTCCCTGCCCGTGGCCACGTATTCCAAATTCCAGCCGCAGTCCACCGACTTCCTGGACATTACGGATCCGCGTGCCGTGCTGGAGCGGGCGCTGCGCGGATTCGCCTGTCTGACGGTGGGCGATGTGATTGCCATTGAGTACAACGCCAAGATCTTTGAGCTGCTGGTGCAGGAAGCCCGACCTGCCAGTGCCGTCTCCATTATCGAATGCGATATGCAGGTAATGGCAGGGTTTATATCCCAGAATAATCTGAATTTTAAATAATTTTGCTGCTGTTTATTTTATTTAAAAATTAGAAGTATTCACGTAATTTAAAAGAAGTATGCATGTAATTAGAAGTATGCATTATGAATCATTAGCTATTTTTTAACTGTCTTCAGTTTTGCGGCTTAACTGAACAAAATAATGTCGATTATATGGCTGCAGTGGTAGAAGTGAAAGGTTAAATCAGGTATGAATGGTACACTGACATTGTTTTGCAAATAACAAGCTATTTATGGAAGTGTCTGTAGACGCACAAGTATGCAGTTTCTGTTTCAATAGTTTTACTGAGCAATAACATTACATTTCCTGCAAGAAAACAGCCCCGTTTGGCAGTTGTGCCATTCAGCTTGTGTGATCATGGATTGTCCGATTTTCGTGCAAATTAGTAATTATCGAAAATCTCTGCCTCGGATCTAGAAGATTTGTTCAGCTTGGAATGGAAAGATTATGGGGTTTTGTTTTTCCTTTTCTTTTGCCTTTGTATGTCTGACGTAAGCGCTTGAAGAGTAAACTCTTTGAATACTGAAAGTCAATCCTCGTGACTGTAATTATGGGCCTCTTGCAGTCGTAGCTCGTGTTAGCTTACTACGCAGCAAGTTTAATTACGTATTAACCAGATGGATTATCGTATTTATTTAAAGATGCATATCCTATCATGGCGATCGCAAGCTGGCCAACACGCGCTTATCACCACCTGCGTACTTCTGCGCTTATGTACTGTTTTTTCGACGCTTTTTTTAAAATTTTGTTGCGGTTTGTGTGTGTGTCGCATGGTGCGCGCTCGGCAGTGGCAGTGCTCACCACGCACGGTGAAAAAATAATTGTGAAACAGTATTTATTTTCAGTTTGCGCACTAGTTATCGTTTATCACTCGAAAGCTTTCACTGATTTGTGTTATAATTGTTGATGACAGGTTGAATTTTCGGCCCCGGTTGGATATCGGGAGCCAGAACGAATTCCTCGAGCCGCTCCCCAGGAAGATGAGCCTATGATGATCGATGCTGATGCGTTACCGTCTGCGCAGAAGTTCACGGCGTTTACTGGTTCCGGACAACGCTTGGGAGGTAATAAGGGTAATAAGAAAAAAGCAGCCCAGAAGGAAGAGCCTCTTCCCGTGGAGGATCCACTGACTAAAAAGCGGATTGATGTGAATACTCTGGCTCAGAAAGGCATTCCGAATTATGATTGGAAGCCCGGTAAACTGGTGTTCAGGCGAAACCTGCGGAAACCCACTGTGAGTGAGTCGGACCGTGCCGCCGCTAACCCGTTTGCCGCCTTCTCTGGTCCGGGATTTTCCTTGAAAAAGTCCTCTTCAAAAGCGTAATTTGTAAAATAGGGATTTTTTGCGTCATAACTTTTTGATAGATATTGCTAGTTGTCGCTGAAAGGGTAAATTTGAATAATCGATTAACAGTGGAGCATTTGTGCAAATGGTATTCCGTGGAATGCTTTTCCCGGATTTCTGCACGATGCGCTGGTTTTGAGACTTTGGTGGATAGTTTATCATCGCTGTACAGTCTGTACCAAAGGGAATCCCTTTTCTTTATCAATTTCTCGAAAGGTCATGCATAACTGTACTTACGTAAACGATTTGAAATCGAGTCTGATTATTATGTTGTTTTCTGTGTGTGATCTCTGGTCAAGAGATTCTGACTTATGAAATGAACAGAGTATGGGACCCTGTGTTACTGCTTATGATAAAAACCTTTTTTGCGTCATCGGCGATGCTACTGATCACGAGTTTACCATCGCTTTCTTTCCCAAACGTCCTTCTGTGACTGGGTGGCATTGATAAATTGACAGGGAGATCAATCGGGCATGCGTGATCTGTTTGACAGTTCAAGCGGTGTTGGAGCATCGCGTTTACATGGCGAAGTTTGTTGATCGCCGGATGTTACCACAAGGAACAATGCATCTTTTCTAAGTCCCGACCAAACCGCTGAATAGCCGGTATCGCATGTCCAAACTCGTAGGGCGCATTATTCGTCGTCTGAGACGTGCGGTAGTCTGCCTTTAACGTTCAATATGATCAATTTGGTTTTTTGATAACGGGGTTTTCAGGGAGGGTCTAGGCATATCAAGCGCTAGTTATAATTATCTGTAGCGCTGCAGTGCAAGCAGAACAGTTTATAGCAGACTTGTTCCCATGAGGATCTAGATTGGTCTTCAGTCGGTATCGTATAGTATCGTGATTTTAGCAATCTGTTAATCCTGTACTCCTGTGTGTGCTAAATCATGAGCAGTAGCACCATATAAAAGGTTGAAGTTGTGTTTGTTCCTCGCTTGCTGATCTAGCTGCCTTGAAAATCCATAATAAAAATGACAGCATTTTGTCATTTCATAGCTGCTGAAGGAAATATAATATGTAAAATATGGTTGCATGCATGCTTTTTCAAAAACCAAAGTTAATTAAAAAGCAAACCTAGTCTTATAACAGCAAACATAGTAATATACCATAACAAGCAATCAGTTTCTCTTACCTGATTAGTATCAACAGATTTTACACTAAAATTTACTTAATAAGAATTTTATACGGCGGAAAAGTAGAACATTTTCGAAAATTAGGCGCTTTTAAGTTTTCTTTTCACTCGTCACGTTCACTGCATTGTGCACTGGTGTAGCAACAGCCTGCAAATCCGCGCAAACACTTGAGCCGTACGAGTACAAAGTGTTCAAATCCATATGCGCGTACTTATTGTAACAAAGCTGTATTATCCAAAAGCGTTCGCGGTATTTTCAGTTTCTGGAGGATTTAAAAATCTCTTTACTGTCACATGCATGTACGTTTGGTTAAGCAATTAATTTGACGCATAAGGATGCCTTCAAATGCCGGCTCGTTATTAATGAATTAATGGGCTGCAGTAAAAGTGACATGAATTTTGAATCCACTTGTTAGTTGAACATGCTGCGCGTGTGGGCTTAATAAGGGATCATACCATGATTCATTGTGTATCGTCATTAACCTTTGACGAAAGTGGGACTGCGGGAGCAATCGGGGATAAAAATCAAAGCCGGTTGCCGCGCTAACGTCATTGTTCCGCGTTCAGCGTATAAACACCGTAGCAGTGTACGGAAATATCGGTAGCTAGTCTACTGCTTTGTGTACATGTTTCAAGGCGCCCGTAACCCCGTACTGCTAGTGCAGCCGCGTCCTGACGTTCATTTCCGTCCTGCATTTGCAGAAATGTTATTCCGTGGAATGTAATTAAACAGCTGTAACAACGATGAACGCCAGTAACCTGACAAATTTTAATGCAATATGGAAGCTGACCTCACCGTTGGACCCGCGGTGTGGTTGGGCTAAACAACCGAAAGTGTATTGTGATACGGGAATATGCTCCTTGGAAAGCACCACTTATCCTTTTCTGTTGTGCATCGCCACCGTGGGAAGCTTGCTAAATATTATTGTGTTCGCCAAAGAACGACCGAAAGTTGCAAAAGGAGTGTACCTTATGGTCATGGCGTCGGCGGACTGTGGTTACATGTAGGTGACAGTTATTTATAATTATTGTTATTATTTATTAGTATTTTTTACAGGTGCACAGCACATACATACGTACTGTGTGTACTGTGTTCACCGCTCTTTTAATGTTAATATCTGTAACATGTGTTAGAGTAGGTATAATTATGGTTGAGAAAAAAAAGATCTATATATTTGTTCTGCCTAAATACAGGTGGGGGAGTTTTCTTGTATATCTGAAGACATCGACGGAAGAACAGAGTGATGTTTTTAAAAAGATATATAGCAACCTTCGCGGATTTTCGTGGTACATGCAAGAAGTCTGCGCCTGTACATCTGATTGGTGAGTGGTTGAATTCTCGGTTATTAAGTTTGGATTAAACGTTAAAACAGTTGTCATAAAACACTATAATACATAAACAAAAATATTGTGCCTGTAATAATATGGAAGCGGAAATAGCAATTTTATACGGATGCTGGTGTCCGATGCACAGACACGAGACCTGCAGATACTTAATGCGAACCACTTTTTAAACAAGATCTTCAATATCACTAGCCTTTTCATATCTATCAGATTTTTTTTATTTGTTAGTTTGAGTGGAAAGATTTATTACAAAGCCGAACAGGACTTCCGCTCGCTAAGGCGACTGGTAATGATTCTGCCACGGCTCCGCGGATGTGTTCTGTTTGACCAACACCAGACGCAGTGACGCAGTAACATTCATCGGGCTAATCATTATTCACTTTTGACTGTAATTATCGATTGATCCCCGATCGACTTTTTTGATGATATGCAAAGTTACCGAGCTTGCACTTTCAATTGAATTGTGTCCCTCGAAGTGAATTTAGACTCCGTTTAAAAATGTTTTATAACCTTGAGAAAATATGGTGAAGGATTCTATTATACCTGTTATGTGCAAAATCGAGTTAACCTAATTTACCACGTACTGCGACAGCCACACGACAATGGGCAGCTTACTTTATACCTTGGTTCTATTCGTAATTCATAACAGAATGTATGAGTACAATGGATATCCCTGGCCTCCTACTTCTGTTTATTGCAATCGAAAAACAGCATATCCCAACGTTGGCGGCAAAATTTTTTCAAACGAACTAAACCTGTGTATATTGCTTTGTAATTCATATGAAAATTAGCAATTATATTTGATCTTTTTTTCCCGAAGTGAACTGTTGTGATAGAACTGACTTTTAATTCAAAAATGCGCGCTAAGATTATGGAGTGGGTTAAGTACCTAGGTGACAGCTAGCAGTGGTACACAGTGAAACTTCAATTATGATCTAAACTGAACGACCGGAAACGAAGTACACAGTAGAGCATGGATGCGTACGTTTTACTGTGTTGCATGAATTATTCTAAATTAAACGTCAATATTACGAAAACATTACTTTCATGAAAAGATTGCACATATGCATTTATGATTGCATATATTTTACATATTCTGCATGTTGATGAGCCCATCGCCACGTTCCTTATTGTCCTTGTCCTTAATTTCTCCTTGGGACGGATTCTCATTTGCCGAAAACGGAAGCGAGAACCCTTGCGACCGCAGTTGTCTCATCAATCTCATAACTACAAGCCGAACTGCAAAATCTCAACCGAGCAGAATGCAATGATTTTGCTAACCGCCTGCGTGCTGCTCTACTTAATTTCACAGCTTCCGGCGGTTGTTTTGAATATATTCGAAATTTTTGATATGGCATGTTTCAAGCAAAAATCCCGTACATATGAAGGCCACTTCAACTCAGTAAAATTTTTCTGTTTGTACCTTAATTATTCGTTAAATTTCGTCTTATATTGCGCTGTCAGCCCGACCTTTCGAATGCAGCTGATAAATGCACTGCGAAAGTGTTATGTACATCATTTTGCTGTTCATAGCCGGCAAGCGAGTTACTGTCACCCATCGCATCATTCCGTGAAATCCTGGTTTACATTTCCATCATTCCGCCGGGCTCCCAGTTCTGGACATCCGCAGGAGAGAGACGAAAGCAGTTCCTTCAAGGAGCGCTCCTTTTTGATTAAATAATTAATGGAGGCAGACGCTTCTAACGCTCCTAATTTGCCTACAGGGAGGCGGCTGATCCTCATCGATGACGGCAACTGATCTACGATCTAACGATGCGCATAATATCCGTCCCGAGACGACGTTCTTTAGCTTACATATAAATTTCTGCGCAATGTATCCCATTATTGGCATAGTTTTCTTAATTATTTATTCGGTGCGAGACACGACCGTGTACAGTAGTCAAAACGCAGTGATGCAGCTTCTTCATTCATTTTTTTCATCTCACTGCACCACCGATAACCACAGTACTATAATTACGGTATGGTGTGCATTTCCCTTGTGGCCGCTGTCTATTGCACATTTCTTTTTTCGGTCAAGAAATACGCACCTTAAATTTTTAATTACATTTACTGCACGAGCACACTGCACCGCATTCTCTTTCGAAATGAATTTATGTCCACCGATAAAGTATGACAGCTGATGTATCCTGTGAGTAAATTAATTTCATGATCTACTTTGCAACAGCAATCGCGCAATCGGCAAGGGTGCACTATAGTACATAGCAGCTAACAATAACTTATACAAGGAAATCGCAGGAAGGTACAGTACTTTTTATAATGTGCAATAAGCTTACCGATCCAGCGAAATTTTTTAAAAATTTCTTTACCCGAAAAAAACTAGGCCAGAAACTTTATCAATAGCTTTCACAAGAAAACCACCTATCATAAGAAACAAGTTTTTATTTGCAAAAACACCCAGTCAGCAGTTGAATGGTAAATTTATTTCGCAGACAATCAATTTCTGAACAGAAGTAGTTCAGTAGTAATACGCATGGAATTCTCCGCCGAGATTATGACTTGCACTTTGTGTGTTTCCTGCTTGTGTTTCCGTCGAGCGTAGTGCACTCTTCGCAGTTCATGCCCTCTTTGCGAAATGTGCGGCAGTTCGTACGCGGGTCGCTATGACTTCCTCCGCTCATAGAAGAGCTGGAGCCACGGTCCGCATAGCTGGACACATCCGCAGCATACGCAGTTTCTCCGAGTGGGTCTGTAGACAGGTTGGGTTAAAGCAATATACATTAACTTTCCATATGATTCGGGTTACCTCGCACACAGACCATAATGTCAGACATAATATAGGATCGGAGCAATGAGCATGGCATGCCAATTAAAGTGACAAAAAATACACAACTTACGTGCACAAAGTCCTGTGATGCAAACAGTCAGAACTATGAGAAGTTTTAATGATACCATGTTGGTTCCCGGTACTGTAAATGCGATGGAGATAAATGTGACCTTTCAGGTGTCCTAAATAGCTAGCTGTAAAAGAAGGCTACAATATATAAATACAACAGCTAGCATGGGTTTGCTTGACAATATTTATACGCTTTTCAGTTTTGCATTCGCCGTGCAAGGAAGAACAGTAGTTGTACAACATGACCTCTGATACTGATCAGATGGATAAAAATTTTCCATAGTGCCTCCCTCGGTCGAACACACAGTGGCAGCACTGAATGCAGCCAAAACTTTTGGTTTTGCAAAACACCATGTCGTAATGTTGTCCTACAATGTTGTTTCTAATTGCGCTCAATACATATAGATATATAATTTACGTAAGCAATCCTTCGACAATATCTCAATCAATACGGTTTCATGGTTATGGGCGTTTTAGCAAATTGTTTATCACCAGCCCCAATGTAACGTTTAATGCTGTTAGTAAATTTATTGAGAAAAAGTGCTGCCCCACGGTGCACCTGCTAAATAATACTAATGGGCAATGGCGAGGACAGTATATATAATCATTAATTATTTAATTTTATATATATGAGCACCCGTTTGAATGTATCCGTGTATGTAATGTACGACATTTGCAATGGTTAGGAGCGCAAAAGATGTGTGTACATACTCGTAAATGAATATGACACGCCTCAATCCCAACATAAATTCAAAATAATGCGAGTGAACGTTTGATTTCTGCAGCGTAACACTTTTTATAAATACAGGTAAGATCGTGGCTCGTAATATCAACCCACAGAACAAATTTTGCACAATAAGCAATGTAACACCCAGTGAAGCGGTGGTAGTTGTGCTTGCTGACCATGAGGCATCAAACAGTCAAACTTAACTAGCCGCAAAAATAAGTTCCGCATAAAAACAAATTTTAATCTTGATAAGTTATATGTGTAATTTACTTGCTAGTTGCTACTGAGATCTTATAGCTGATAGACCAGCCTTGGCAGATTTTCGCGATAAAAACTGTGTTCGTATGCAGTGTTGCTTGCTGCTTGTAAGACCAATGTTTTGCCGATACGAAACTTCGTTTGCTGTTATGCAGTTCCGATCAGTGTATCCTGATTCTCGATATTAATAAGTAACATTCCAAACCAAACCCTCTAACGGTGGGTGAATTTCCATAACTGCACAGGTCTGTTACATACAGTACCATTAATTTCTTCACCTATGTTGCTGTAAGAAACGTACCCTTGTGCAAATAGTCTAACAAAATTGAAAAACCAACCAAAACACTGGCAAATATCGTCGGTCTTTGTCTTGTTTTGGAGTATGGCGGGCAGGAATGTTCTCCCGCTATAGGGAAAAACATTAGGGATGTAGAGCATTATGTACCGGTGTATCTGTAGTATCGCGGTGCAGTGTATTGCAGTTCCGACTTCCGAGGAAGAAAACAGCTTGTACAGGAAATGTTAGCTGAACTTGAACATAAAAGCTATGAACTATGAACCGCTAACGGATTTGGTGTTTAACTAGCGGTAGTTTTTCGGGTTTGATCATGACTGACGCTTATTTTGTACAAGATGTTTAATTTGGGATTATCTAACCATAAGTAATGTACAGAGTACTCTAATTTAGAAATGCAGTAACACTATTATTGCCTTTATAGTGATTACCAATATTATACTATCTTTAGTTTTCATACAACTTCGAAGCAGTATAATGTCGATTGAAGCCGTGACAATTATGAATCGAGATTAAGAGTATGAAGGTTTTTATACACTTTTAAATTTTATATACAGTAAAGCAGCGTAACTTACTATTATGAACAACTTCAAGTGAAGGACTATTTTTTTCAGAATCAAGATCGGGGCAGAAAACATTGTCGCTAAAATAATATTTCTGATTTTTATAGTCGCTAATTTTCGCAGCTACCGCGGCCTGGGAGGACAAAGTGGTCTCCATATTCATATCCACCAAAACTGTTAAGACTTCTTGTGGCAGAATTACAGAAAAAGACTATTGGTAAATAAACTTGTTCTCTAGCTAGTTCGTTTTAATTTGTAATCATTGGAAGGTGCTTAAAAATACTTTTAACAAAGCAAATGCAGAGAGAGAGAAAAAGAAAGAAACTTTTTGTTTACCAAATCATTGTTGTATTGGCTACCAAGTGTCTACTACCAGAGTAGTGATTCGTAATGAACACAAATCCAGTCTGTGGCTCGCACATATGCAACATCATAAATACAGGTTGTGATTCTTTCCAAAGTCTTATCACTTCTTTCCAAACGACCAGGAAGACGATCCAGAACAAGTTGTACGGCGAGCGAAAAAACTGCCCTGTATTGTGGTACATTCTTGGCAGGTCATACCATTTCTATAAAATGTACAGCAGCTTTCCCCGGAGTTGGACGCTGGCGGGCTGTGCCCACCATTACCACCGTTGCCATTACTCACGGGATTATACTGTATGCAAGTGGGTGCCGGGGTCGTCGCCGCATAATTGCCGTTTCCGTACGAAGAATACGAATTAGAACTGGAGTAGCTGCCTTGACCATAACCGTTGCCATAATTATTGCTGTAACTGCCACCGTTGTAACCGTTACCATATCCTTGACTATTGTATCGTGGCGTTGTGTAATACTGGTTACCGTACGCGTTGTAAGGAGTAGCTGTACTGTAGTGATTGTACGGACTCGGAGTTGCGTATACATCTTGGTTGCCGTAATTATAACCGCCGCTGTAATATGATTGTGTCGTTTGCCGGTCGTATTGGTATGGACTCTGCGTGGACGCTTCTACCTGGCCACCGTAATTGCGATTTCTCCAATAATCCTGTGTAGTGGTCTGATACCGTCCTGCATATGAATCCTGTCCAGCGTAGCTTGGTGTGTTCCAGTAATTTATCGTCGTGGTTTCATAAGCGCGGGCGTAGGGATCATAATTGTTTCCGTACTGACTGCCGTAATTATCGTTTGGTGCTTGTGTTTGGTAGTAACTGTTGTCATAGGGATTCTGCGTCGTGGTTTCGTAGTGATCGTAGTTCGACGCACTCGTCCGATAGCTTGCGTAGGGATCGTAAGGAGTGGCTGCTACTGACCCGTACGGGTCATAGCCGGACGTTGTGGCTTCGGGGTACTGGTACGGTTCCGGTGTCGCTGATTGCCGGTCAACGGTATCTCGGTTATACGGATCGTAACTGCTACCACTGCTGCTACCGGAAGCCGCCTGCCTGCCGGTTGCATATGGGTTGTATCCGCTGGCACCGGAAACGCTTTGGTCTTGGGTGTGGCGATCGCCGTAATTGCCCACCCACGGAATCGCTGTGGTGGTTGCATACGCATAGGGATCCACCGTGTTGTAATTATCCCTGTAGAACATCATAAATATGCGGATATAATTACATGACATCAGAAGTGGGTAGGGTAACCATTATTTTCTCTTTTAGATGATAACAGACGTCTAATGATCTAGAATGCATTAACGGTATTATGGGACTTAACTTACTTTCGATTCATAGGTACTTGTATAAGTATTTGTATCGTACTAGAAAAAATTTGGTGCGCTACCGTTGTTGTCTTTATGACGTCTAAAACAATAATATTTTATATGAGATAAATGTCCGCGGTAATATACTTAATTATCTGATACGTATACATGTCGTACATACTATCATCCTTGTTTGCTGTATTACTTGAGCGGGGAAATTTTATTGAACAAATGTTGCAACTTACAAACATAATTATTGGTGGTTTTTCTAACTGACAGTAATTGTACTGCACATATTGAATGCACCTGTTAACGTTTGCATTTCTTTCGGCATCAGAATCGGATCCACCTGCTTGGTTACGTTCGCGATCTTGCGCATAGGGATCCCGCGTCTGGTACGGATCATTTCCAGCGCTGCTTTGTGTGGTCACCTCTTCCTGGGTGTCGGTTTGTCCGTCGTCCCCACCGCGCTCTGCTTCGCTTCGTCGCCCACCGTAGGGATCGTAGTTACCAGAATATCCTCGCGCCCCGTACGGATCGTACGACGCGTAACCGGCCGTTTGGCGTTCCGCGGCCGGCGTTGTGGCTGCCTGGTCGCCGGCGTATCCGTCCCACGTATCCTGGTCACCTGTCGTCTCTGACTCTCGCGTACCTTGCAGTTCGGCATAAGGGTCGTGGTTACTGGCATGCGTCGGTGATGGGTCGCCAATGGGCAGATTGGGATAATTATTGTACTGGTCAGGATTATATAGATCCTGGCTGATAGCGTATGTATTGCCGTAATCCTGAGTGACGCCGTAGCCATCATCTAAATGTCGGTCGGAATGTCGCTGCGAGTCTGCAATAAAAAAGTCGTTTACATAAAAATAAAATCCAATATCGTTTTTAGCATTCCAGATTAAACATGTCATATCTATATCGAATGGGCACGAAAACCTTAATTCGCGTCTTGTAAGATAGTGACGACGTTAAAGGTTTGTACACTTGTCGATGCTTTTAACTGCCGTAGAAAAATTGCACGTGCACAAGGAATGAATAAGCACCAAAAACATACGATATTTCTGTACTTTACTGATGATGGTTTGCAATGGCTTACCTGCCCATTTCAAAATAATCGCTAACGCAAAAATGGATAAGGGAAATGTTTTAATTTTGATCAGAGCCATCATAACTTCTTCACGTTAAAGTCGGCAAAAGATGAGCATATTGCAGTAACTGAAATTCTATTATTGAAAATTAACTACCGCGGATACAGGAAGTGTTTTCCTGAAACTTCCGTACGTTGATTTATGAAAACAAGTAAACATGCATCGGCTTTTGTATGTCAGTTGTTAAAGCTTCTCGTAGCAGTTCGAAAAATACTGGAAGTGTTATGACTAAAAGCTTATCGCCAATACATCGCTCCGGTAGGACAGCCAAAGGTCACAATATGGTCAAAAATTGCGACATTTTTTAGGTCGGTCTCACGAGGAAAACGTCGAAATTGGTAGTTAAACAAGGACTTGCAGAAATATACCGATGTACACTCTAATATATATGCTTTTCTGACTTTCTGCCAGCTGAATTATTGGCCATCCGGAAAGAGATAATGTGCATACATACATACACTTCTGGATGTCTATAGAAAAATTTGCGCACATAAATCGGGCAGTATAATGTGGATATGATGAGCAAAAAAGATAGTTGCTCTTAAAATTAATTCAGTCTGCGTTTATCCCAAAAAATTGCTGTATAAATTTAGCATAATTTGGTATATGTGAAATACACATTTCCAGCTTCACAGCGAAGTTAGTTAACGCTGACATTAAAATTATAATCAGTTCTTACTGGTTAGTGCCACTTCACCTCCCGGTACTTCGGCGTTTATTTTTGTCAGCTTTAGAATATTACACATATACTGTACCTTCCGAAACCAAGCCACAATTTAAATAAGCTTTTTGTGTATAGAATATTATTCTTAAGTAAAATAATAGCAATCAAATGGCCGCAAACACCATCTTTAGATCAGACGATTTACATACAACTTCTCCCGTCGCATTCGTGGTATGTATTGAACGTCCAGTTATGGTATAGAAGTATAGGTAGTATAGGTAGTATCGTACAAACAGTCTGTTGTGGTATGTCGCCGGCGGAAATGGCTACCAGCCAGGATAATACAAATACTTAGCTCACCAAAGACTAGTAACTCTAATTTATTTATTGGGTATACCATATTATTTCTCCTTCTTCACCAGTTTCTCCTACCTATATCGGCAAAACTTATTAAGAAAAAAACGATGTAAAAAATAAGCTGTAGCTTGTATCACATGTATGACACGCAGTGCGAAAGCCAAAATCGTGAATGTCACTTGTGTGAAAAATTCCCGTTCTCATCCATGGCAGGTTCACTGCCAGGTTGATTTACTTCCCCGTATTATACGTAAACGCCACTTCCGCTAGAGTTCGCAGGTAAATAACGAGTTACCCGCTGCAGGTTGTCGAGGACATCAAGCACTGCCTGCATTGGAATTCCCTCGCTCTCTCGATCCCTGATACATTTATTGAACAATTTTTCCCAAGGTGGCACTCTCACTTTCAAAACATCCGTTTGCTTACTCAAACTCGCTAGGTAGTGCCGGCACCGGCATTAGTACACTGTACAATATATTATCCTCAAGTAATCTGCGGATTGTGAATTTGTAACCAAACAAACGTCGAAAATACTCATAATGGTTATCGAGCGCTAAACGGCCGCTCCGCCCCCCGTCAGGCGGCATTGGCCGTATCACTCGCCACGGCTGGCTATATGAGAAATATCCCATACTGCTGTAGTGATCGGAAGTGTGTCTATCGCCAAGTGTCTACCGATCAGCGCCCGCATCATGCACTCCAAATATTGCGGTGGACACACCGATCGGTGGAGTGTGCACTGTGCAGTTTCCATGAATTGATTCCGTGGTCGATTTTTCGATTGAGAGTTCTATCTACGGAAGGCCCACACTAATCCTATCCGTGATATATGTGATATTGTTTTTGTCACAAATTTCCCTACGTTCTAAGTTTAGAAGCTGGCGTGAGCACTAGGACCGGCAACAACCAGAGGATTAGATAATTCGTGGGCGAAGTCATCGGGTATGGCTATACCGGCCTGCGCAGCGGCGGCAGCAGCAGCAGCATCCGGTTCCCGACGAACTAACTCTGCAGGTGGATCCCAAGCTGTAAGATTAACAGGTGAGGAGGCGGATTTTTTGTTCAATGATTACCATGTATTCTAAGAGAGCGTGGACGCTGATTGTTGCTGATTTATAACGAGCTTTCCTTGCGCGTAATGTGTGCGGCATTAGGCGCTTAAAATGAAATACGATCATCCATATTCCACGCGGAATTTATTTTGTTTCGGCTATGCGCAGGGATTTCCGCAAAAGCAAGGAGGTGTGGCAGCGTTTCCGTTTGCAATATTCTGCCATGTCCAAGGCTTTTTCCAATACATGAAACTTTAATATGTATTGCGTTTATTGATCCGCAGCGCCAGACTTTATGTTTCGTTGCCATAAAGTCTGGCGCTGCGGGAAAAATAATAAGGTTGACTATATTCATGCAGAATCGTACTTTGTATAATTACATGTATGCGTGATCAGTTATATTATTGCTTTAATAGTACTGGTTTTGATAATTGATTGCCAGTATATTAATAACACGAGATGTCCAGCAAACACGTGCAAGTCAACAAATTCCGGGCACATTTGATTCTCCCGATCAGACGGGTCTAAAGTAATCAGTCCATTATGCACATGGAGCATAAAAGGGATAACGCGTTTACTTGATACCTTTCTAGCTTGCATGAAGTGGTAGTTTAGTGGAGAAAATTCCTCAATTTACCAGCCTGGCCATGGTAGATCAGTTTGTTTAGCCTCAGTGCTTGCATACCTAGCCGTAGGCGGTCAACAGGGTCAGTGTGCAGCTGAGTTAGCAGTTCGGTTCACATGGCAGCATGCAGTGCTGTCGTCGCAGCAGGGTAGGACAATTTCTCAAGGGGATTTTGCTGCCCGCAGTAATTTGTTACATGAAAGATGATCATCTTCCCCCTGTTCAGGGATTAGGCCTCGCCATTCTGATAAAAATTCACCGGCTTTTATTACTCGCATGAATGTAAGATTAATACCATAACAATATTATATATAGATGCACTGCCCGTTATCACTAGTCAGTGGTCAGCAATGCATTATTGACAGTGTGTAACTTTGCATAAGTGCTGTAGGTATTTTTGCAGTAGTATATTTATTCGAAACAAATCTGTGGTTAGATCTTGAAATTTACGAAGCCGTCAGAAAATAAATTTTTAAAATCAGTACGTTCTGAGCGCTCAAAATAGTACAAATCGAATTATTGGTTGGATCCGAAGAAGCCGTACTGTATCCGATATTCGATTATACCGGGAGAAAGCCACATTGACGTCACTCTTAAACTATCAAAGAAAATCTCTATTCAAACATAAGAATTCGTTGAACTCGTATTGCGTTGACGAATGAATACAGTACCAGCGGTAATATACCGTTTATATCAAATTCAGTGCAAACTGTACAATCTTCTTGGTTAACCTTTAGTATGCAGCCAACAAAATTTTGGCTAGTGGTTCAAAAATTATACTTAGGAATTAAGGGAATAAACTTGAAAGTCTTTTATTAGAGGAATAATGAGCTTCTATTTTAGACAAGCTAAGGTATTTCGCTTGAATGTAGGTTAGCGAAAGCGCAAGGTCGATAACCGTTGATACAGTGCAGCACAAACCCTATTTGCCGGCCAGTTAATTTAACTGTAATATTACGAGCGCACGGTGACATGTTTTCATGTAAGAAACCAGTTTGGACGCTGCGGTTGAAATGCACATTTAATTCCAGTTCGTTCTGCATGTATTGAAAACGATCGTTGGAAATGCGTGAAAATTATCGTATGTTTGACGCCAGTGAACTCAATTCGTTTGAAAATGATTTAAATTTCGAACGTGGCGCTGCCTTACTAAGTAATCACTGAGTACTGAGATGCAGTACGTAATTTGCTGTGGAGCAATTGGCGCTCCTGCACTGATTCTTGCGTTATTAATCACTGAATGCTGATAATTCTGAATAATTTATGGTAATATTCTAAGAAGCTTCTATTGTCGGACAGTCTTCTTGTGCTGTCGAGTGTCCAGCATAATCAATCAAGCATTGCAAGAGAGAAGGAAGCGATCAGTAATCGTCAAGAGCGTTTTCCGTGACAGAGAGTGGACACAGGCAGTAGAATCTTAATTTTGACTGGCGTTGTACGTTTCGTAACGATGTTTGGTCAGTGTTGTTGTGATGCGGTTAGCGTTGCGGTAGCTACAAGAGTATCCTCACACTCGAGTAACCTGCGAATCCGAAAGAAAGCGTAGACTGTTTGACAAGTGCGAGCAGTGATTAGGTTACTTCAAATGCACTGGACCAGAGCACCTTAAATGCCCGCAATGCGAAGTCGTCTAAGGACAACCGTCCGCTGAGACAGAATTATGTGGTCAACAATGACGATGGTAAAATGCACACCTGAAATGCACTGTAATATGCGTATGGTCAACTGCATGTGCAGCATACTTAATCAGTGTATTTCTTGCACTTTGCTAGAAGAGGTAGATCAACGAAAGAAATAGTCGTTAATGATTTCCTACGTATAGTATTAGGTGTTTGTTTAACCGTGATAGCTTTAGTCTGAAGTTGAATCATTTGGACCTGTGTGGGTCGAGGCATTTTGCATTTTGTGCAGCATGTTGTCAAAAACTTCTATAAATTTTAAGAGTGAATATATAACTTCTGGAACAGTCAATTTAATTTACTGAACACTTTGAACATATAATTATAGCAGCGATCGACGATTTACATCTCGTGAAAGTCTTGCGCAAGACAAATCCATGTGACAAACATGTAAAGACCATTCTATACTTGCATACGATGTATTACTGTAGGGAGTCTAGGACGTTTCCCAGCGCTCACGTGAAAAACAGTCAGCTACTTTTTCTACAGCTACATATGGCTAACAGCTTGTTAAGCACGACTCTCTTTTATCAAAATTCAAGGAAAATGATTGTGTAGTGGTCGTTTTTGTCTTACGGCTTACGCACGACGTACCTGGATCATTTGGTTACATTCATTAACGGTGCAAACATTACTTGTAAGGAAGGTTGTATGGATTTAATGATTGTAGGGAAGTTACAGTTTACAGCCATATCTTGGCTTCTGGGATGCAGGTAAACGAAATGTGATAGCCGGTCGAGAGTCCCCATCGTGACAACATTGAAAAATTTGTCACGTTTCGGTATCTCTCTTGACTTCCTGCTGTAAAATCCAGGGATACCACTATTTCAAATAAATAATGAAAGCATTTGTCGGAAAAATGTCACTGGAGCTGTATTTATTTATATATATATATATATATATATATATATATATATATATATATATATATATATATATATATATATATATATATTAGTACAATTTCATGCACATCGGCACATCAGTGTACTGATTGATATGGAACTAATAAAAAAAAAAAAATATATATATATATAATGCTGTATCAGCTTGCATTTTACGCAATAATGTGCGCTTGGCCTTACTCACCAGTACCAGCGTAAACTGGATCCAAAAGAGCGGACGTCTTTGCTTGCCGTATACACGGCACCGAGTCTCCGTAAAAAAGGACTTACTTGTGCCGCTCTGATTTATATGTAATTAGACTGTGAAATATGCTGGCGGTTCTCGTCGGGAAGAATTTAAATCCTTTGCTAAGGCTTGATTGCTTGTGGATGGTTATTACGCAGTGGGTACTGGGTAGTAAATACCTAGACAAGGAACGAGAGATTTTCATATCGAAAAGTGGGGCAATCAATAACACGAAACCATGCAGCTCAACGGGACTCGCACAAGATTTGCTTTTCATTCTTCACTGCAGTCAAGCACACAGTACAAAATGAGGAAATTACTGAAAAACACGTCAACGGCATGGTTCTTATTCCAGATAACTTTACGGTCAAAGGAATAACCCTTTCTTCTTTTTTTGCAGTGCTTTGTGCGAAAAACCTGGTCAAGAAGGAGTTTTTCAGTAAGTATTATTTCCACTGATTTGGAAGCAATTATACTTATTCTATATTCATGACGCACACGAACGTACGAATATATGCTGCAAATTACCTTACAAGGTAGAAAGTATCCAGAAATTTTCTGAATACAAAGCGTTTCCAGTTTAAGATTGGCATCTCTTCAATCTTCGGCTGTATCGCCAGAATCACAACTATCAAAGTCTGGATCTTAAATACTGAGAATTAATTTGACAAGTGTTATCTGACTGCCTGTCCAAATCCCGGACGATAAATCACAGAATAAAAGCTGCACAATGTGTCGGTTTAGAATGCTTGCTTTGTACTACATTTTTCCGGCTGGCATAGTTGCAACGAGAATTAACTAAAGGTATATTTTATTCTTACAATATAATAGCTGGAATCGTGAAAAAATCTTTTATGCCTGTGTTACGGCAGTTGAGTACCTAGTAGTCTAGTACCACCTACGAGTAATCAGTAAACGTAGTACAAGTATCTGTAGAAGTACTAGTAGTGTATAAACTTTCATGTAAGTGTCACCGGCATGCATAGCACCTTGACATTTCTTTACTGAGGCCTTGATCTTCGGTTTCTGTACTGTATAATGCAATAATAAGACCCAATCTAGGGTGTTATTTCTTAGACCGTCTCCTGTTTTTAAAAATATATATAAATATAGATATATTGAATCGGAAATCGACAGCAGCTCCGATGACATGGTGCACGTTTCTAAATAGATTTAGCAAACGAGAATTGCGCAACCAAAACTAATTAAATTAGAGGTATTAATGATTTCGATGGTTTTGCACTATCGTTTTAAAGTTAAATACACATCTGCAAATAGTCATGTATCCAAAGTGGCCTCACAGAGGCCGAAGTATAGTTTTGATTGGTGTTTATTGTAGAATTCCCAGATCCCTTTGTTACTGTCGTCGTGGATGGAAGCGGGCAAACATCCACATCGGAAGTGTGCGCCGGAACGCTCGATCCCAAATGGAACGTTCATTTTGACCTGTAAGGACCATTATTATTGCCAGTAGGGATGGATCATGTGCCTATCAGTTAAATAATTTTGTTCAATTAAAACGGGAACGAAACAGCAAGTACGACTATTCACGAACATCCATCGTAACTTGCATTGATCAGTATAACTTGTAAAGTTGTACGTATATATTTATCAGATTGCGCGGCCTCGTCTATCCTGTCAGCGTCGCTAATTACTGGGCTGTGCTAAACACTACAAAGCAGTTTCTTTTACCGCAGTGCATTATGGTTCTGTGGAAAAATAAGAAAATGCGAACTGGATAGAATATGAATTTCATAAATATATTCTTTCATAAATTAGAGGTCTTCAGATTTCCCCTATTGAAATACGCAAATCTTGTGTTGTCATCATCAGTGTCATGTGCATTTCCAGATAGTGGCAACGCTATCGGCTTTGTGTGACCACATGGGTACACATTGTTGCGTGGGCTGTTCACGGAATTTTATGCTTATCCTGACGATCCTTAATAAAGCAGGATCATGAACTCCCCGTATTGTTTTTCCAAAGCCCAATAGATACACCCGCTGTTGTGATGGGAAATCATGCGCCTGTGGTTTGACACCATGCTGATAAATTCAAATGACTGCATGTGCTGCTAAGGTGTTGAATGCATCCACGCATTCTCTCTTATGATGCGCAGTTAATGACGTGTTATAAATGAATTAAACACAAAAAGCGCATTAACTAATGTACTTCTATAACCGGATTACGGTTAGGTGGGAAAATAGCGGTTTTTGCATACAAAATAGAAAATGACCGTTTCTACAGTCATGGGTGTTTCCGGGTATTCGGAGTAGTGATAAATACGATTTTACAACCGGCACAATATCATTATGCGGTATTAAGGCTGGGTCGGTACGGGGAAGAAACCTTGTTTCATCCCTTAAGCCACGGATGACAATGGATTTCTCGGGGTGGGACCCACTTCGATCGACGTCTTCCTGCGCAGTACACCGGGGAGGTTTGACGCACTGCGCTATAATAATGCTGCGCTAACAGCATTTCCTAACCGGACTTCGTCTTGACAACTAACTTAATTTCTCTAGGTGTGCAATACTTAGTTGATTTCACTTAGATGTAGCGAGTGCTCGGGAAATTCAGGTAGTTTCTTTGGCTTCGCCGCCGGTTTTGTGCTAATGGTGCAGGAAATCACGTAGTTGGTAATTTTCGTATCGGATGCCTTGTCTCCAGAACTGACATCTCACTGCGAAAAACATCAACCCTGGAGCAAACGTGAACAACGCACACCGTGACGGGCTTCCGTGTATTCATATCCCGCATGTCTTCCGAGTACTAATTGCAGTCTATTCTAAGGAGATAAATGAAAAGGCTCTTCTTGCTGCCGGGATGCACTTTAGTGTCGGTGCAAGACGGCGGAAACTGTGAGGATACTAAGGATGTAAGCAGTAATTACTGACAGATGAGTTCTCTGTCGCGACGCTTGTACCTGTCGATCGACGTCATCGCTGCAACACGTCAACGGCATGGTTCTTATTCCAGATAACTTTACGGTCAAAGGAATAACCTTTCTTCTTTTTTTTAGTGCTTTGTGCGAAAAACCTGGTCAAGAAGGAGTTTTTCAGTATTATTTCCACTGATTTGGAAGCAATTATACTTATTCTATATTCATGACGCACACGAACGTACGAATATATGCTGCAAATTACCTTACAAGGTAGAAAGTATCCAGAAATTTTCTGAATACAAAGCGTTTCCAGTTTAAGATTGGCATCTCTTCAATCTTCGGCTGTATCGCCAGAATCACAACTATCAAAGTCTGGATCTTAAATACTGAGAATTAATTTGACAAGTGTTATCTGACTGCCTGTCCAAATCCCGGACGATAAATCACAGAATAAAAGCTGCACAATGTGTCGGTTTAGAATGCTTGCTTTGTACTACATTTTTCCGGCTGGCATAGTTGCAACGAGAATTAACTAAAGGTATATTTTATTCTTACAATATAATAGCTGGAATCGTGAAAAAATCTTTTATGCCTGTGTTACGGCAGTTGAGTACCTAGTAGTCTAGTACCACCTACGAGTAATCAGTAAACGTAGTACAAGTATCTCTAGAAGTACTAGTAGTGTATAAACTTTCATGTAAGTGTCACCGGCATGCATAGCACCTTGACATTTCTTTACTGAGGCCTTGATCTTCGGTTTCTGTACTGTATAATGCAATAATAAGACCCAATCTAGGGTGTTATTTCTTAGACCGTCTCCTGTTTTTAAAAATATATATAAATATAGATATATTGAATCGGAAATCGACAGCAGCTCCGATGACATGGTGCACGTTTCTAAATAGATTTAGCAAACGAGAATTGCGCAACCAAAACTAATTAAATTAGAGGTATTAATGATTTCGATGGTTTTGCACTATCGTTTTAAAGTTAAATACACATCTGCAAATAGTCATGATCCAAAGTGGCCTCACAGAGGCCGAAGTATAGTTTTGATTGGTGTTTATTGTAGAATTCCCAGATCCCTTTGTTACTGTCGTCGTGGATGGAAAGGGCAAACATCCACATCGGAAGTGTGCGCCGGAACGCTCGATCCCAAATGGAACGTTCATTTTGACCTGTGGACCATTATTATTGCCAGTAGGGATGGATCATGTGCCTATCAGTTAAATAATTTTGTTCAATTAAAACGGAACGAAACAGCAAGTACGACTATTCACGAACATCCATCGTAACTTGCATTGATCAGTATAACTTGTAAAGTTGTACGTATATATTTATCAGATTGCGCGGCCTCGTCTATCCTGTCAGCGTCGCTAATTACTGGGCTGTGCTAAACACTACAAAGCAGTTTCTTTTACCGCAGTGCATTATGGTTCTGTGGAAAAATAAGAAAATGCGAACTGGATAGAATATGAATTTCATAAATATATTCTTTCATAAATTAGAGGTCTTCAGATTTCCCTATTGAAATACGCAAATCTTGTGTTGTCATCATCAGTGTCATGTGCATTTCCAGATAGTGGCAACGCTATCGGCTTTGTGTGACCACATGGGTACACATTGTTGCGTGGGCTGTTCACGGAATTTTATGCTTATCCTGACGATCCTTAATAAAGCAGGATCATGAACTCCCCGTATTGTTTTTCCAAAGCCCAATAGATACACCCGCTGTTGTGATGGGAAATCATGCGCCTGTGGTTTGACACCATGCTGATAAATTCAAATGACTGCATGTGCTGCTAAGGTGTTGAATGCATCCACGCATTCTCTTATGATGCGCAGTTAATGACGTGTTATAAATGAATTAAACACAAAAAGCGCATTAACTAATGTACTTCTATAACCGGATTACGGTTAGGTGGGAAAATAGCGGTTTTTGCATACAAAATAGAAAATGACCGTTTCTACAGTCATGGGTGTTTCCGGGTATTCGGAGTAGTGATAAATACGATTTTACAACCGGCACAATATCATTATGCGGTATTAAGGCTGGGTCGGTACGGGGAAGAAACCTTGTTTCATCCCTTAAGCCACGGATGACAATGGATTTCTCGGGGTGGGACCCACTTCGATCGACGTCTTCCTGCGCAGTACACCGGGGAGGTTTGACGCACTGCGCTATAATAATGCTAGAGCGACTTGATCAGCCAACCGGTGTTTTGTGTGCAACTGTTACATCAACTGCTCGTTCGGACTGCTTTGTCGGCATATAATCCACGTGCGCCGAGAAGAAGATCTGAACCTGTTTCGGTATCTGACATGTTGCCCTGATCATCAACCCTGGAGCAAACGTGAACAACGCACACCGTGACGGGCTTCCGTGTATTCATATCCCGCATGTCTTCCGAGTACCATTGCAGTCTATTCTAAGGAGATAAATGAAAAGGCTCTTCTGCTGCCGGATGCACTTTAGTGTCGGTGCAAGACGGCGGAAACCGGTGAGGATACTAAGGATGTAAGCAGTAATTACTGACAGATGAGTTCTCTGTCGCGACGCTTGTACCTGTCGATCGACGTCATCGCTGCGGCTCAGCGAATCATAATAACCGCGGGAAAAGCGGTGCGCCGGTGTATATATAAAAAGGAAGACCTGGTACTGATATTCTGATTACTCCTTTTGCCGACGCTTTTTCCTGTGCTCATGGAAAGTCTTGCTGTAGATTAGTTTAATCTATGATTAAAACATTGGTTGCACGACTTTGCTGTTGCACTGCAAGGAGATCGCCACTGAGTTAGCAAAATTTGGAGCGGTGGAGTTTAAAGTGCACATAGCCGCTTTGCAGCAATACCTGGACATAGTGCGAAGTGGAGCTGTGCCGGTAATTAGTCACCCTGACTTGTTGGCTAAGGAATAGATACCTGAAACATCACCAAAGCGGCCAAACATCCCCGAAGCCGCGGAAGAAGCCGCCGAAGAAGCCGATTTGCCAGAGCTAGAGCCTCCTGCCGTCAGCAACTCTGTCGCTCCTGATTTTCCGACGTTTAAAGTCAGACCTCGCGGAACCATTAAGCCCCGCGGTCGGCCGTCGGAAGGAAGGCGCCATCAGCGATTTAATCGGACAGCCGTACTGTCGTCACAGCCAGTCCAAGCCACACCCCAGCCAGCCGAAACACCGGCTCCCGCTGCTTCGAACAATCCTTCGGCAAGAAGGAACGATATCGGCATGCCGCGGCGGAAGTCGGCCAGGATACCCCACAGTCCGCCGCGTCCAGGAGAAACGCCCGCTTTGCGTGCGGTTCGGATACTTGAGGCACATGCGGATGGTCAAAATGAAGTCGTACACCGATTCGGGGAAGAATTAGTGGTGCTTCGCGAGGACATCAACAATTTGAAAACGTTCGGCTCGGATTTGGAGCTGAGATTACTCAACGCAGGTGTTTATCTGCTACGCAATGCATTTCCTCAAAGAGGCGGGCTAGAACTTCCTGCAGAGTTAGCTCTGTGCCAGCATAACGACCAGTGTTACGCTAGGGTTCGTTTCCATGTCCGCATGCAAGGAGGTATTATCGTACAGCCGCTGTGCAATGGTGACAATCATTATGTTTGCGCCTTCTTTAATTCTCAAAACCCTGGCGTGGTGCGAATATACTGTTCCACCGGTCAAATGCCCACCGATGCTTTGAAACTGCAACTCAACTTCCTTTTCTCTTATCCCGAGACCAAAGGCCAGGTGGCCATCGAATACGTCCCTGTGTACGCCCAGTCTCCCGGCAGTAACAACTGCTTGGTATACGCTTTTGCGTATGCGTATGACCTTCTGCTGGGGAAACAGATCCAGAGCGCCAATTACGCCCGGGACGAGGATTTCCGACAGTGGTTCTTAGAAATAATACAGACAGGAGCACTGACACCTCCTCCACGAGTACAAGGAAGAAACGCCCGAAGGAAAACTTCTGTGACCAAAAATAACGCTGTAGTAACGGCAGCTGATGTACTGCCTATAATTCGCCGGCTGGGAATGCCTACCGGTTTCCGAACGACTGCGGTGTAACTAACTAACTTGATGCAGATTGACTGATACGACAACTATAATGCACTATAAACAACTCCAGAGCTGAATTTATGTCGAAATATATTGATTATATTCATAAATAGTGGCACCGAAAAACTCTCGCGCGTAGCCAAAACTCATAGCGCGAGATACTCTCGCGCGTAGCCAAAACTCATAGCGCGGGAGTATTCTCGCGCGTAGACATGACGAAATTTTTTTACGAGCAGCAAGTGTGAAGGTCACTTGCACTTGATAACGTACTAATCCACTCACGCGACCATTTTTATCAATGGCGAATTTGCGACTAATATCAATTGAATGAATACTATGCGACAGACTATAGGGATAGGTGCGATATGTGTGGAAAACAAACGTAATCTTACACGAATGTATGTATGAATTCATCTTCCTGTTTAGGTGTTAGTACGTGGCATGATCCACGAATCCCCTATGAATTTAGCGGGATCAACCAAGAAAATCTCGGTCCATTGCCAACTGGCTGGGAGGTGCGCTATACAGGAAATGGGCGCGCCTATTTTGTTGATCACAATAACCGCACCACGCAGTTTACCGATCCCAGACTGTCCCGGAATCTGGCAGCAACACTGTACGCACTCCATTGAATATTAACAACAAGCTGTTGTTGTTTACATATCAAGACAGCGAGTGACAGAATACTCATTTTTGAACAATTAACCATATTTACATAGAAAAACTACGAAACCGGATAAATAAAAATCATCATCAACCAGTTCTAGATGCAACATTAATTTCGAGATTGACAAGTGTTTCACTGCAAAAACGTGGGTTTTATTGAATCTGATGGGGACATAACAAAAATCGATAGTCAAGCTTAAACCTAAGATGTGTAGGTAGCTGTAGATCTGCGCATTTACGATGCTTTTATTGACCTGCAAGTTGCAAAACAAGACTTTCAGAGCAAATGCGGCGGATAAACATTTTTAAAATTAATCTAATTTGTAAGCGCTATGATGTAATGATTTTTATTGGGTTAAACAGGGCTGACATTTCTCCATCAACATCTACAGAAGACTTTAATTTGCCGAAATATCGACGCGATTTGATAGCCAAATTACAGTCATTCCGGACGGAAATCCAGAATATTCAGCCGCAATCAGGTCACTGCCGGTTGGAGGTCTCTCGTGAGGGCATCTTTGAGGAGTCTTACCGGCAAATACTGCGCTACCGGGCCAAAGACCTACGGAAACGGCTAATGGTCAAATTTAAAGGCGAAGACGGCATCGATTATGGCGGCGTGACCCGGTACGTATTTCTATCCTTTTAGCCCATTATCGTTGTCCTGTTCCACAAAAAGTTTGGGTACTGTCCCGTCAAATGTCAATCGGAACAGTTTCATTGAAATTACCTATATATTTGAGCGATGGTTGCTGAATAAAGTAATCACGACACAAAAAGTGGAGGTGGATAAAATGAATCCGTGTATTGATTGTATTTCGGCTTATGCTAAATATGCTGCAGTTGGATTGATTGTGTCCTTTCTAGGGAATGGTTATACCTGCTTTCCCATGAGATCCTCAATCCGCACTACGGCCTGTTCCAGTATTGCCAGGATGACATTTACCAACTACAGATCAACCCTGATTCAGCTGTGAATCCGGTAAAAAAACGATATAATAATGCCGCATTCATTAGAAAGTACAAACTGATCAATAACGAAAAAAACTGTACAGGATCACCTTTCCTACTTCCACTTCGCGGGAAGACTGATTGGATTGGCCGTTTTTCACGGGCACTATATTGATGCCGGGTTTACCTTGCCGTTCTACAAAATGCTTCTTGGCAAATCGATTGCCCTGGACGATATTGAGAATGTCGATCCGGAACTGTTCCACAGCTTAATGTGGATTTTGTAAGTCATTAAAACTTTGAAATCAGATTCACGTACAATACAACACACTTATGCTTCGTTCGCTAACACTACCCTATTACTCGTACATGTATTCGATTCGTGCATCCTTAAAACTGTTTGTTAGTCGCCTATTTCTGTTGCATCACAAACGAAAGCAACATTTTTCTCTTATTGCAAGCTGATAATAGAATTAGTGAAAAGTTCTTAGTAGAACGCGAAGGAATTTCATTATTTTTTCGTTTCAGGCAAAATGATATCGAAGGAATTTTGGATTTGACCTTTGCGGTAGAGCACAGTGTATTCGGTGAACTGCAATCCCATGAGCTTAAACCAAACGGCAAACGTCTGCAAGTCACGGATGACAATAAAAAGGAATATGTTCGGTAAGTCCATTTTGCCATCCAGAAGGTTGCATATATCGGTAGTTTATTGTAGCAGTGCCGACAGTGACAATAATTAAGTATTGAAAATAATTTGGTTGCAGGCTTTATGTGAACTGGCGTTTTATGCAAGGCATCGAGCCACAGTTCCTGGCACTGCAGAAAGGATTCCACGAATTAATTCCAGCCAACCTCCTACGACCTTTTGATGAACAAGAATTAGAGGTAACGAAATGCAAAAATATCGAATGTGGCAGGAATTATATGGGTGTAGACTGTGTAGCAATTACGTGCTTCAGATTAAATTGACATTTCAATAAAAACTTGAGAAACAATACCTGGAATACCAGTAAATTAATCTCATATATTTTCATAGCTGATGATCTGTGGTCTGGGACGCATCGACGTAGATGACTGGAAAACGAATACCCGACTAAAGCACTGTACAGCGGAAACGCCGGTTGTACAGTGGTTCTGGCAGGCGGTGGAATCCTACAGTGACGATATGCGTTCACGTCTGCTGCAGTTTGTTACCGGAAGCTCCCGGGTTCCGCTACAAGGGTTCAAAGCACTGCAAGGTAAGCCAAAACTGGTCCAGCTGACACTGCCAGATTTTAAGGAAATGTAATTAATCAAATTATGTTTTTTCAGGCTCAACCGGTGCCACTGGACCCCGATTGTTTACCATACATCAAATTGATGCAAACACTAATAATTTGCCCAAAGCGCACACATGGTAAGAAAAAAAAGTACTTATTGTGTGTTTGCCAAAAATTATAGGGTTTTCGTTAATGGAATACTGGGTACTTCAAATGAACTTTTGGGAAATTTAACTTCCGTCGGCAAATTTATCTATCAAAGGTCATTTTTCTCTCTTTAGTTTCAATCGAATTGACATCCCTCCGTACGAATCTTACGAGAAACTGTTGGAGAAGCTCACTTGTGCTGTGGTGGAAACCTGTGGTTTCGCTGTGGAATGATACCGGCCTGTCAATAAAAATCAAGCAGGGACCGTTTTTGTGCAACTTTCTTGCGAAACCCAGTGGCATCTAAATATGTCTTTCGGTGCCGGCATGTTGGTTATAGCACTGCCAGCAACTCTTACAAAGCTGGGCACGTTTTATAATACATTTATTTATTTTCGATACGATTTTTTTATTATTACACAACTCTGGACTTGTTAGTTCTTGGATCTCAATAATCTTGACCTTATGAATGGATCATAATACTCGCAATAAAGCCAATCGCTGTAACAAGTTTATAGGAGTGCGTACATTTCGAAACGGAAAAACATTCATTTATTAAACTTATAAACACCATACCGAAAAACTATTACATAATAATAAATACCAAAAACTGTTGCAGCAAAAGTGTCAGTTTCTTCAAAATTATGCATAGCTATGCATCAAAGCATCAAAAAAACGTAGACACACATTGGGCGCGCTAGCAAAACAGCAGAGCAAATCAAAAATGGAACGAAAGAAAAACTTTTCAATTTGTTTCCAAAAGAACCACAAACATGACTGCATTAAATGGGGCTGGTATACACCTTTAGCGTCGGTCATGAGACACTAACATGATAACCGAAACAAAAACACCACAGACGCCGGCTTCCGCTCGCTGTCTGGTGCGCGAGACGTTCAGTCTGGACATGCAGATGAAAATTAAATTCAAAATAAATGTATGATTATTCCCACAACTCAAAAATGTAACCCAGACCGCCGCAGCGCACAAGATCAACAGTATCAAATTAGACGCTTTTTTCGACTACAGTGCAAACGCGTATATACGTCCCCCAAAATACACAACCCATCAAAAACGTAAATAATCCGTGTTTGTGTGTTCCGTATCAGCTTAGACACCATCGCTATATGATTGCGCCCATCGAGAGAACGGCCGTCCACAATCCCTTGGCCAAATTCACAAAGAGCGAGCTTAATATATCGTATGCAGAGCCTGGTCGGCGAAGTGCTGTACATCCGCATCCTTATCTTCCTTCAGTTTTTGCAGCGCTTGTTTTACTTGGTTTGTCCGAGTACTGCGAGAAAAAAGTGTTAAATTACTGCAGTAATAATTCTGCACCGAAATTCTGGCGAACAAAGAAGCGCTGTATTAGTGACAAAAAGAAACTCTTTCACCATTTTAAAAAATCAAATCCAAGCCGCAATAACAAATTATCAAAATCATTTTAATAAACGAACCCTTCATCCAGAGTAGGAGCCACTTCCCGCAGAGTCTTGGCCACATTGAAACGGACATTAGGTACCGGATCAACGGCGAGAATCATCAAAATCGGCAGCAAAAGCTTCATGGATGCTTCTCGTCCAACCACATCGGCAAGGTTCTACCCAGAAGCACATCACTTAATCAAGTAGCGGCATAACGGACAAACAGATACTCACAACTACTCACCCTAATGCATTGCAAACAAATGAGTCGATGCAAATAGCTTTGCGCTTTGGATAATTCGGTAATTTTGGGGATAACCGTTTGCTTAGCCCAGTCCAGTCCAAATTTCTCCACTAAACGGCGCAGATTCTTAGTCGCAGCATCACGTATCGCATGCACTGAAACAAACAGCACAATCTGAATTTCCAATCTACAGCACAATCCCAAGCTATCCTTCAGCAACTCAATTACGAATAATGTATTAGCTCTGATTAATTACTAGCTTGTGGCTTGTACCTATGGGATACTGATTCCAGTTAAATTTCTCGCAGCAGTACTCTTACCTTGATCAACAAGCCAGGCTAAGCACAACGCAGTTAGTTTCTCATCAAAAAAGTCCACACCCAGCTGACTAGCCAACAGGGGCATATATTCGATAATAGCCAAACGGACACGCCATTTGCCGTCTTCCGCCAGCTCCACAATGGCCGGCAGCAGACTCTGTGATAGTTGTTTAACTCCAATAACACTATTAACGGATTCCAAATTAGAAATGATATTCAGCCGCACTTCCGGCACTTCGTCCTTTAGCATGATCAGAAAGAGCGGTAGCAGATGCTCCACCGTTCTGAAAAACGATCATGCAGCCTCAAGCGCACTGTTATGTCGATCCTGGAACGGAACATTCCGTACACGTAGGTATGCATGCACATTACGTACTTTTCATTGCCCAGAAGCGGTGCCAATCCCATAATGACGGTGGCCAATGCGGCCTTGACGTGCTGACTGGAGTCATTTACCAGTTCCTTAACACAGGGAATAATGTTGGAAAGAATGATCTGCTCACGGCCTTCCGAGGGAAGATTATTGCAAAACTCTGTGAAGAAATATTAATAATTAGTAACAATCGGCCATTTGCCTGTTTTTAACTTAGCAAACAGCTAAATTATGTGGGTGCTTATCAAAATGCACAATACGGTACTTAAACTAAAACCATACACTGGAAGTCTGCATATTACTTTGTTTGAATTATTGAATAAAAAACTGTTTAACTGTTTAATACTGTTTATCGTACACGGTACACGTACGTTATCTACGAATCATTCTACGATACTATATAACAGATAATAACGTTATCTACGGTATGACAGATAATAAGGGCTAGAATGTGCATCTACCGGTATACTACTGATGCTACGTAATGTCTATCAGTTTACATTTCTACCTTGAAATACGATTTTCCTTCGACAATTAGAGAGAACGCAAAATCAATTTTACATAAACCATTTTTTCGCTGTAAACGCTTAAGGCAATTTTCACGACTGCCAATGCTTTGCTTTCTCGCAAATGGGACCGCTGAAAACGACACACATACTCAGGACAATCCGCTTTTCAAAGAAGCACGCGCGACAACCCGAGGAACACAACCGGAAACGATCAATGAAATCAGACTGAATAACTGAATCATTAATCTGTCACTGACGATTAGGAGCACTCGGTAACATACCACACTACATATTCCCTCCAGTTTAGGGAGAAAATCACTTTGTCAAAATGTTACTGACAGTTTCCCTCACGTACAGGCTATGAAGTTCAAATTACACGAAAACACTTATGACAACTGAGAAAAAAACTACTGTAGTAATAACCCACTACAATTTGACCAAATATTCCGAATACTAATGGAATTCAGCGTACAACAGCTAAGAAATTTAGCACTTACCTTTTAGTTTTCCTGCAGCAGCAGTCCGCACTTCAGCTTCTCCATCGCGCAGTAAATTCTGGTAAGCCGGAACTAGTTCGGTTTTGGACAACTCAGGTCCCAAAGCGTTTTGCAGCTGCACCACAAACAACATCACCAGTTAATTTCCGCTTTTCCGTCGGTGAATGAATATCCGTGACAATTCCGCCAAATATGTAAACTTACCTCCACAAGTTTATCCGCTACCATATATCGCACACGCCAGGAACGGTCCTCCACGGCTGCCTTTAGCGAAGGGACCAAGCGCTTTTCAATTTCATCCTTAGGCAGAAGGCTGGCAATTGACGCACACGCTTCCACCGCCAACAAACGAACAGAATCCTAAGAAAGGTAAGAGAACGCTTCTTTTCAGTCAAGGTTACTCAATCTCAAAATGCACATTCAGGAAACAATTTATAAATTTCACTGTTACCTGTTCGTCCTGTGCAAGACGGAAAAATTCTGGAATTAAATCAGCTTTGAGAAACTCCTGCTCGACGACTTTGGCAAATTCTCCTAATTTAGCTGCTGCCGCACGGCGGACCATGGGCGTATCATCAGCGCAGAGGCCGGTGAAGAGCTTCCTCAAATCAGCCTTTACCGCCGTCGAGAGGCGCGGATAAGCTACCGCGTATAATCCACAAGCGGAGGTTCGTGATGTAAACCAATCGCCTACGTCAAAGCATATACCACGTAACTACAGTAATTATTAGAGAAAATGAGCGACAAATGCTTATCGATCGTCTCCTGTCATTTGCGCAGGCTCTCAAAAGACAGTACATATATGCCCTCTTCGGCGACATACGTTAAGGCATTTAGCCGGATTTGATAAAAGAAACTTAAACCGCAACACACCCTGAGATAATCGTTTAATCATAGGGACGAAGTAGCGCTCCAAATGTTCCGCTGAATGCTGGTCGGCAATGGTACGAAGAGATTCCACGGCCTTCTCGCGTACAACGGTTTCTTCAACGGTAGACAGGCTTTCCAGAGGAGGCTGGAAAAAGCCTTTAATTATTAACTAATCATGAAATCTGCAGTTCCAAAGCTAACCTAATCAGACTAAAGATCAGCGAGTAACGAAAAACAATCGTTATCTAATACAACAGCCCATAATTAGTGTATATGTACCTACACTCTTCCGTGTATATGCAACATTCAAAAATGTTTCTAAGGGAGCCCATGTCTGGCTTCCTTGCGGAATTCAACAAAATCATTAACATAATGACAACGGTGAAGCTCAAATAGGTCTCTAATTCTTAAAGTTATGATCATAATGATTCATAATGATAACAAGCTAATTAACGATAATATTATGCTCAAGCATCGGACGAGGAGTAGTTTAAGCCCGCACTCGCCACTGTAACATAATTTATGCGGCCATCTGCTTCATCCATGCCAATAAAGATTGCGGCTGCTATATTTGATTTGCAATCGATAATTAACTATACGTGACTGTCCCACAGTCTTAGTGACCATATTTTAAGCCCTGTTTTAGCAATCACTATGCTATATTTTATTAACTTACCAAAAGACAATGCACGAATTCTGGACCTCCAACGAGGGATGTGAAACTACCAAGTTGTTCAGCCAATGCCAATAACACTTCATCTTCATCATAAATAGTATCTAGACGAACAAAAAGTTAATTATTTCTATTTTGCATTAACATTTTGATGCACAACAGTCCGATGGTGAACACATTTTGTTGTCGCGTTTATTACTTATCGTTAACAGCTAGTTATTACCCAGAAAGTCGATTAATTTGTAAACATATTTGTATGCCATATTCCAGCGTAAACACAGCCAAGGATCCCAGGAGACACGAAGTCTTATGCCCGGTGCAGTTATATAATACAGATTAGCTGTGTAATGAATTTGTACCGACAATGCGACAATATTTACGGTAATTTACCTGTTAAAAAAGGGAGTAATTCGCCACGCGTTCGCTCTGCACCGAGAGCCAGAGCGATGGTCGACAATTTCTTGATGGAATTGAGGCGAAGCTACATAAAATGCACCAGAAAGAAAATCAATAAACCTGCAGGCTTACCGGAAATGATGGACAAAAAATGGGCATGCGCATAAAAAGCATATTCGTCCTGCACTCACCTGAACATCTTCGTTCCTAAGTTCATCGATCAGCACAGCGATGGGATATAAAGCGTCATCACCCATATCGTCAGCTTTGGCTGATTTCGCCTGTGTGGCAGCCATTTCAAAGATTCACTACGATTTCCAACGGAAGATCACAGATTGTTCAGTGGAGTCTCTAGTTAGTATTATTATAGTCAGAGAACCAGATAGTTTCTCCGCTGGAACTATCCTAATGGCTGGAAAACATGGAAATGCAAGCAATAAGCGAAGCCACGGAAAGGACGAGCTTCTGGAGCCCTTTCATACGGTTGTGTCGGCCAGAATGTTCTCTTTCAAAAATTTCAGAAAGCAGATAAGAAGTTCTTTCTTGCGTAATAAGAATTTATGAATGCGAATAAACAGATTAGCATCAATAAACAGCTATAGTCCACAGAAGGAAGGCGGCTGGAAATCGTATAGACTCCCAAAAGGGTTCTGTCACGGCATTTTACGACGGATGAGAATCTTCATTTGAGCACGGAGAGTAGCTCGTATTAAGGTGTCGTAATCGAAATCGGATTAGGACTCGAAATCATTGAACGAGTCCAAATTCGCCAAATACCTGATCTTGTTTTTGTTGTTGTTTAGCTTCGAAGTTCGAGATAAATCAGATAATCGTAATACTTAATCATGACCCCACATTAATAAAAATTCTAAAAATTAATTAGTCAAATAAAAATTTCTTAAACCTTGTGCAATATGGAAACAAAATTCTGCTCTGATTCTACTCGTTATTTTTGTCGTTAATATCAGTGGTGCAGGTGGCGCGGCAGACAGGGCTCTCAAAACCATTGCGCCGCACCGAGCGTGCCGACTAGCATCCCAAATTAACCCTTGGCACTTTTGAACCCCTTTAGGCTTTGCCCGTTTGGTAACCGATTTCCGATTCACTATCCACTACTGAATAATTTGTAATAAATAGGTTTAAGCTCAACTTGACATTAGTATAACTTGCTAGTTGCTACTTGGGCTGCTTGCGATTTTTATCAGGAAAATTTTTCTTTTGCATACCCCCTCCAAAACCGCCTAGCGCCGCTCGTAACTGCTACGCCGTCTGCGACGTACGATGTCTAGCGGCACGTACGCGAACGTACGTGGTTGACTCGTAGCGCCAACACTTACGTATGCCTGTAATCTGCCATCCGGTCTTCGTTCAAACTTTGCATTCGTCAGTTCCCGTAGTTCGCCGTGAAAAGTGAAGCGAGCAGCGGATAAAAATGGTAAGAAGATGATTGCAGCACACCTTTCTCCCGTTTCTTCAAGTAATTTATTTTGTGCGATACCTAGGTGAAGAAGGAAACAAAGCCAGATAAGGCCAAGGCCGCGCCAAAGGCCAAGAAAGAAGGAGGCGGCGGAAAGGCCAAGAAGAAGGTAAGAACCCATTCGGTTCTTGGTGCTGGCATTGGTAGTCTGGATCCTCAGTTTTCCTCTTTAATTGAGTAGAAGTGGTCGAAAGGAAAAACTCGCGATAAGCTGAACAATATGGTTCTAATGGATAAGGCAACTGAAGATAAACTACGGAAAGAAGTTGTGAATTATAAACTCATCACTCCTGCCATTCTGTCGGAGCGTCTCAAAATCCGAGGATCCTTGGCAAGGGCAGTGATCCACCTCCTTCATAGAGAAGGTATGTTCCTGTTACTGACACCTAACGAACGAATGCTTGTTGAAGAAAAGGAAGACTAAGGAAATTGATCTGTTGTGTTTTGTTTCGCAGGAAAAATCCGACCGATCATTCGGCATAATGCACAGTTGATTTACACGCGTGCTGGCAAGGGTCCTGAAGAACCGGAAGAATAGTGGGGTTTTTTGTTCACTTGAGTTTTATCCAGTTATTGAATTCCTTATCGTGGAATGCGAATCGAATAAAGCACTGGCGAACTGCTGCTTTTTAGTATCGATTAGTGCGTGTAGCCTGTAGCTGTAGGATCCGTCTCGTTTATGTTATAACACTCAGAAAATTACTTTAACTTATAAACTTGTGAAACATCTCTTAAAATCCAAGAGAATAGTTCAGACTTCGAAGAGTCTATAAGATGACTAAAAAAATAATTTGCTTTTTCCCCTCGTATATTTTTATAATGCTTATGCCATCATGTTTCAAACTTCCAGCTTTCATTTGCCCAAATTTGCGGTTTGTGTGGCATACTATGCAGCGTGATATAAAAGCCTATCACGTAAGTTTTTAAAGGACGCTGAGTTTCTGACTAAAATAAATTAGAAAGATTTCTGAGACGTAAAGAATCAAAAAACATGAAAAAAATAAGTAGTGTATTTAATAGTCCGCGCCAGTGAAGTAAGTAATGAAATCCTCATAAGGACACTATTAATTTGGTTTCAATACATATTATTATGACTTACGAGATTTTTACGAAGTACAGTTACGTTTATACACTATTTAAGTTAAATAATTAATTTTTTAGCTAGAAATCGTACGAGTAAGTATGCACATTGCACAATATTTAAAGCAAGTGTAAAAATTAATAATATAAACAGTGAAGTCATTGTTGGCACGATACACAACCAACACCGCCGGCCCGCCACTACCAACACATGCGCCGGAAATGTAAGTACCAGACCTGGGCAGTTAATTTTAACTATTTAACTTAACGCGAGTTATTTTCGAGTTATTGAGTTATAACTTAACTCTTTAGCGTAACTCGCTCAGAAGAAAACTTAACTCTAACTTAACTCTCATAAAAATAGTATATATTGTCTATGGTAGCGTAACTCGCGGTGTAACTCGAAACTCGGTTTCCCTGCATAAATAACTTAACTCTTAGCGCAACTCGCACGCTCCCTGTAACTCTTAACTCTAACTGTGGGTCGATTTTCCATAACTGCCCAGGTCTGGTAAGTACTGTAATATATTGGCATGTGTCACTGTCAGCAGAGCTCCAGCCTCCGTGCTTGGAAGCTGGAAGACCGAAAGTTTCTCCTGGCGGCTGGCAGACGGCTGGCTTTTACTGAGGCCGCAGATCAATGCGAGACTTGCGAGCTGCGAGTGTTATCGAAGGGCACTAACGTTACATTATCCTGGCAGCCTAGCTATTTGCATTCTGTTTAGGGTTTGGTAATGCAAGCAACTTCTCTGTTTGTGATATTGCGGACGATCATTATTTCACTTTAATTCATGAGAATTTTAGTATATATTTTAAGCCTTCGAATTTCGAAAGCTATCATCCATCCAGCATGTTAGTTATTCAGGAGCATCAGTTAATGCGGCTCATTCAAGAGCTGAAGTGCCTCCTCCCGCAATCATTTCCGGTGAGAGCTTGAGACGTGCTTTTTTATATTGCTAAAACATTTTTTGGATTTGGGTCGTGATGAATACCGTACACGAGTATGCACGGTGCATCAAATTGTAGTTCTCGGCTGTAACGGTCCGCAGTGCAAGGATTGGTACATTCGTGTTAATTATTATTGCAGATTCTGAAGGTGGCTGAAAATCTTTTGTCAAAGAATGCGTTTGCATGGCCAGGGATTGAATTCGTGGTTGGTAATTATTATGATTTTTCGATCTTTAGGGATCACTGCCGATCACAGTTTGCTGTGTATGCAGGAAGTGCCAAAATGCACATAAAGCCTTATCAAATATTTTTACCTATGCCTTTCAGACCGATTTCCCAAATTTACCGCTTGTGTGGTTCGGCCGAAACCTGGAGAAAATGTGAGAACGAAATCCACAACGAGATGTAGATGCCGGTAACGGTTAGAAGTAGAACACTTTTTTGTTAAGTAACCGGAATCGGTGTGGTATAGACAGATTACATTCCTCGACGGAATCACTACATGTATAACGTCGTTGCCAGCGATGAATGTTGTTTCAAGAACTTGTTAGAGCAACCGGAAGTTATCAACTGGACGCGTTCGTGTTTCTTTCAAGGTGCATATAACATTTCTGTTATAATTATTGTATCTGAAGTAGGGAATTAATATTAATCAACGTGCCTGATAAACTTTTACGGTGTTTTTGCAGCAGCTCGTGATATAGATATAATGCAAAAAAATAACATTAACAAAAATGTTAGGCACGGCACGGTAATTACCTTTGTTTTATTCGAGAGTTTTAGTTTTAATTTCAAATTTACAGCTGTTCCTGAAAACCTTGTAAACGCTATAAAAGAAGTCGGGGCTAAGTTCGGAATTGTCATCGGCACGGAAACGCATCCAGAATTCGCATCTACTGGATGGCTTGTCAAAGCAGCAAATGCTTCACTGAAGTTAGTGGTGATTAGTTGTTGTTGACCACAACAGCTACATAAATCTAACCAGAACCGTTTTTGTGTCGTAGTGTTTCATTTTCTGTCCCTGATGGATACAGCGTTCGCCAGATATCCCGCGAAGATGTGGAAACAGTAGCCAAGCTCTGGCATTTCGGCGGCGGCACAAGCGACACTGTTGAATACATGCGCTACCTGCATGACCGTGATTTTCCCATGACCGGCATGTACTCCCCACAGAACGATCTGATTGGGTTTGCATTCTGCAGTGCCCAGATGTGCATCGTAGCCGGTTTTGTTAAACCTGAACACCGCGGACACGGTTATTTCACTCTGATTCTGGCTGATCTCGTCAAGAAGATGCAGGCTCTGGGACACGATGTCATTCCGCTCTTCGTGGCGGAGGACAATCTCTCATCGGAGAAATCAGTAGTTAGAATCGGAGGTGAAAAGATCAGGGATTGGAAAGTGACCAGCCTACATTATGAGCCCGCTCAGCCCGATATGAATGATCCTCTGGTTGTGTGGTACCGAAATATTTATGGAAGGAGATCTGCTGATTAATGAAGTTTTTAAAATTCACATCGAACACCTTCAGCTTTAACTTTCTAAGTAGTGTATTCTGAAACATTCTGGCGGAGAAGAATTATATACGATGCAGTTTGAATGATAGCATGTGGTGATAAACTTTATATCGCTAGAATACGAGATATTTTATTTTGCTTAATACGTTGCGTCATTAGACAACGATTAAAGTTATTTGAATACCTTACGCTGGATTTTGCATACAGAATGTAATTCTCTGCTATAATATAAGTAACGAAATACGACAGTACGATGAATAACTTATTGAAAAATTACTACGTACATTTTACCACGACATTCATCATCGCGTCGCGTCGCACGTACTACGCCGCTGCTTGTATGGAACAAAATATGTTTCCACCTGCCGGCCGTCTTTGAGTGCTATACGAACTTATAAAATTCACGATTGTCTTATGATACCGAGTCACCGACATGTAGATATCTAATCTTTTCTTTGCTGTATGTATTGTACATTCGTTCACGTAGATTTTTTCGTGATAATCAAGGACAAATTTTATCGAGGAAAGCTTCAGCCTGATATTGGCTTCTCATACACGATTGTCGGCAATGCTGAAATATAGTACTGTATATAGATACATTATTATTTATTTTATATTCTGCATTTGCTGGAGTAGTAGCAAGAGGCGAATTTACCAAATACAGAGTTTGCCATTGTAAGATTTTTTCAAGTATTTCGTTAAAATGGTTATAATAAATGATGATCAGTTGACGGAGTTTGTTGCGGAGCTTAAACGTCTGCTGCCACAGTCGTATCCTGTGAGTTAACCTTTAATTTTTAAAGCAGCAACTTTACAACGACGTCACATCACTTTTAAATTTCTGTTTTCCATACAGGTTTTGAAACTCGCTGAGAACCATTTAAAGAGAAATTCTTTCGCATGGCCAGGGCTGGATTTTGTGGTCGGTAATGACTGCCGTGCCTGTTTAAAACTTTAAACTGAAACAAAATGTCAGATTTTGGTACTTTTTGACTTGAACAATAACAAATGCAAACGTTCGAAATAATGACGGCTGCGCAAATTGCGTACGCAGCAACCTGTTGTTGCGTCACCAATGTGCAAACATTAGCCTGTTTTAGGCTGCCAAATTAAAAACTTTTTGATATATGTTGCGCATGATTTGCAGACCGGTTCCCAAATTTTACTGCTTGCTTAGTCCGACCAAGCCCAAAACATCCATCACAGAACCCTGAGCAGCAAGAACGGCTTCCGCTTCATGAAGTACGTACGTGATTAAAACAGCTATAATTGCTTGCATAAACTTTCTGTTAAAATCAATAAATGCTGTGTTAGTTATTTTAGCAACTGGTATGCCGAGCTATTTGTCAACCAGTGTAAATGTACTGATATCCGATAATTAACTATCAAAACGTACGCTTTGAAGCACAGACATGTCTTAATGTGTCTCCCACATTAAAACTTCTCAGTTTGCAGGATTACGTTCCCAGACGAAGCTACTACATGTACAATGCGGTTGTCACGGACGTGGAGAATTTCCGGACATTACTGGACCAACAGGATGCGATAAACTGGAAAGCAGCCGGCTACTTTCAAGGTAAAAGCTCTGTCATCCATATGTTGGTTCATTTTTCACGTGTAAATATGTGCAGTTTAATTGCGTATAACCTTACGTTTTAATATGCATTGCAGCGATTCCAGAAAATCTTCTCCCGGTGCTGGAAGAAGTGTGCAGCAAACGCGGTTCCGCTATAGGACCAAAGCAACATGCGGATTTCACCGCTACCGGTTGGATTGTTATTCCCGCGGAAGTTAGCAAGTGCGTAAACAAAACATACAAGCAATCTCTTAATACAGCTGCATGAATGACTGATACTTGAAAAATTTATAAAAGAATGCAGCAACATATAATCTATTATGTAGATGTGCTACTAATTAAAGCGGGCGGCACAGCATGTCGAAAAAGTCAGCAAAAGAAAACGATACCGACAGACTTGCCAAATTTATGCGATTTTGACTAAATAGTTTGTGGTTTTAAAATGCACATGATGATTATGTAGTCGACTGTAGGATTCCGATGCCTGCATCACCAGACGGGATCACCTTTCGTCGGCCTGATCGCGAAGATATGCCGACACTGAGCACACTGTGGCGTTACGGTGCCGGCACCGGTGAAACACTGCAATATCTTTATCACCTTCACGACCACCATTTTCCAATGATTGGCACATATAAAGACGGGCAGCTCATAGGTTTCGGAATAATCAGTGCCGATATGGCCATGTCAGCGGGATTTGTTAAACCGGAGTTTCGTGGTCAGGGTTTGGCAAGTAAATTAATGTGGCACAGTGCGAAAGATTTGCAGAATATCGGACAGGAAACCAGCTTTATGTTCATCTGGGAAGAGAACGAAGCGTCAAAAAAAGCCATGTCCAGAGGAGGCGCACAACGGCAGGAGGATTGGAAAGTGGTTTATGTGCTTTACAAGCCTCATGATGTGGATAAAAATGATCCCCTTATGGTGTGGTACAATAACATACACGGCAACATTCAAGATCTATGAAAATAATGGAGCCGTATCTACTTTCTACTAACTTACAAAGCAGTAGAAATGTTATTGTGCACGATTCGCTTTCCCGTTTAAGGAGTGCAGAAAATGAAAATGGAGTTAATAAAAATTGCTTGCGAAGACGAAGTAGTTTGAAATTATATACGTTAATAAATTAACCATCGCTAGCTCTTCGCGCTAGCTTCACTTACAGTTGTATGACAAACGTTAACCTTTTTCGTGATACCAACTTACTGGTAGTTGAATAGTAAATTTTTTGGAGCATTTAGACCGATTTTCAGTGGCGGCTTTTTTTCGGTAGCATCTACGTGCACATATATCGGCAGAAAGTATTAATGTACGAAAAATTAGAGTATGTTTGAAATTTCGAAAGCTTTGAGTATGGACTGTACAGCCATCTCTTTCGTTGTTTAAAATACCGTAAAGGTCACCACAGTTATACACGGCTACTGGGCGTATGACATGTGGCATTATTGCTCACGAATTTTCTGTTGCAAAAAGCACAGGAACTTGCTCGGTTAATCTGGAAATACATTAGCTTCCGTGCCTTTCATTTGTAACTGTTTTTCAAAAGTAACGACTTAATATGACACTGTAACGAATTTATAGCGTTGTTGCAAAATAATGTACAGAGTATTTAAATCAGAATTTCAACAATCTTAAACTGTAGTTGGGTAAGAATGAAATTCGGGAAGAGTGAAAATTCTAATTATAGGAACTTCCACGGGTGGTTAAGTTCAAGGCATAACCATCTTAACCATTTTTGGACGTGGTTAAGTTCCCGGCATCCAGCTTTTCGAGATGAAAAATTGACGGCCAAAAGAGGACGTGCGATGTTTGGTTTTAGTAGCCGGTGTTGGTCGAGCAGTTGTCGCCTCTGGTGATTTATCTGGCTCGCGATACTGCAGGCTAATATGGCGATTTATCGGGGACACTATCACGGGTCTTTTCGGTCCAGATTGATACAACTGTGGAATCCTGGCCGCTCTCCACATCTGGGACCCCAGAGAAAAACTGTATCTTTTGGCCAGAGTGATTTCTGGGAATAGGTACGTATCGTCATGTACGTAATGGGGCACCCCCACGGCTTCCAGTGGTCGGCCAGGAAAAACTGTGACCTTTAACGAATTCCATGAGGGCTCCATCTCGAACAAACTTCCACAATTTGCTAGTTCAGTGTGAATGCAAAAACATAGTGCGACTGATAGTATGTGGGCAGCTGAGCTTATCACAGATCCTCCTGAGCGCCCCATCCTTTTATGCGTTTTAATCCGTATGGAACAATGGGCACTCATAAACCTTTGTGGATGAGAGCGCAATCAAGAGACTACTTTAGTGGTATAACAGTGTTTACTAACCAGAAGCAAACGTGCAGGGATACCGGTTGCTGCTGCGCCGCGCAAGGGCAGTATTATGCTAACGATAAAAAACAACACCGTTAGATATTGGACATCACTAACTGTGAGCGCTACAGAAGTGGTTCCAGCAGATTAACATCATACATAAAAATTCGAAGACCGTATCAAGACATTATTGCAAAGGATACGTTATTATATACTTGCTAACCAGTCTTGCGTCAAGTTGCTTTAGGCAGAAGTATCGTAATTACCCTATAATTGGCTACGTAGTATTGTACCCTGTATGTATTAAACAACTACTTACTAAAGTGTAGCATGTATAATTGTATTTATCACACAATACCTAACTTGCATTCATTTTTGCCAATCCGTTAATTTGAGAGCTAGCTTCATGATATTGAAGTCACTATTTTATTTTTACGATTCATAGCAATAATTGTAAGTGTGTTTACTTTCTTCTACGGGCCGAGTAGCATAATAATCACAGCAGCATTGCTCATCTGTAACTTTTTGTCAGCAGGCACATATTATATTGTGTTTGGGTTGGGTTGATTGCGACCGGTAAAGTTTTAATAAAATATAATATATTTGAACTCACAAATACCTGAAACCTGAAAAGGTCACGTTTTATAATATCCCCAGTTGTCTTCGAGACCATTAATAATACTGACCAATGCATTATCCGAATTATTTTTCTCTATCCTGCGTTATAAACTTTGTGATGCAGGCATGCGTTGTTTGGAAAGGAAAATCCTCGGGGTGTTACCGAGTAAAAATTAGCACATGGCGCGATTTTTGATTCCTGTATGCGCATCTGTGCACTGGGTGCGGCTACGTAAGTGCGCAAATTGGATCCTTGACAGCACATCCGTCGACGTCAAGCTACACCTTTTCGGCAATGAAATTTTCGGCGTATTACCGCATTCTGGCGACAAAATTTTATCATTGGCTGTGCTTAATTAGTGGAGCTTTTGGTCTTTTAACCTTTGCAATAGGTCAGCTGCAGTATTGACATCTGTACGTAAGTATGGCCATGTATCGGCCACAGTTCGTAAATGTAACGTTCTTTAGGAATTTTTTTAGTATGTAAACCCTTCGTTTCTGCGATGCTACCTATAATAATCAACGCTCGACTTAGTATTCCTAAGTTCAATGACAAATTAAAGCTTGTTTTAAAGGCGCTCATAGGTTTTGAATAGTGTTCCAAGTTTCGGTCTTTTAATATTGGTGCATATCCAAACATAAAAGCATCAGAATTTAGTGTTTCGTCAACCCAGATCTTCCTCTGGATTGTCCTTATTTTATATATGTTTACTACTGCATTTACACTTGGCACACTGTATACATTCTACTCTTAAATTTATTAACCTCCTGTGAAGTTGCGCTCTTGCCAGTCGACAGCGTGACACTTCCCAGGTATGACCTTTACGTGCACGGGAACGTACATGTGTGCTGTTTATTATACGAGCCATATATCTATATAAGGTATTTCAGTTGCTGTATAACAGTGACAGAAATACTCTATGCCAAATTATTCATTAACATTCTTTGATTTCATTCATTAGCTCGTACAAAACTACATACACGAAACGTGCATCCAGTCAGTAATAATAAAGCAAAACAATTAGGAAGAGACATTAAATTTAGTGGAGCATATCGAAGAGACATTAAATTTAGTTAATCTTAGAAAACCACGACTATATGAATCTTTGTAACCAACCACAAACTCGGGTAGTCTAAATAGTTTTTCAAGTTATCAAGTTCTCTTTTCCTTTTCTTCAATATCTTTTAGTGGCCCGTTTCCTTCAAATGAACTTGGGTTGCGATATGATCTGCAATAAATATTTTGTACGAAAAGCAGAGATTTGACAAAATCCAGCACAACTTACCCTCCTACTCGATCCCAAAAGGTGAAAAACTGGCCATAATTGTAATTGTAGAAAAGATGATGATCCATATGATGCGCCGCGCCATTAATGATCTCTTTAAGACGCATAGGAACCTTGTAATTACCGTCGTGTATTGAGACGGTCCACACGTTAACAAAAACGAACAACGCCAGGTAAGTCCACTTGTGCATGGGAAACAGGAAAACGTATAGATGATAAGGAAACGATTGTACGAAGCCATCGATCGGGTGAAATGCATGACTGGCAAACGGCGTCGGCACTTTCCATTTGTGATGTTGTTTGTGGAGGTTTTTGTAAAAAAACCGCGAGTGCAGTCCACGGTGGATCCAGTAGATTAAAGAGTCGGTAAAAAAAATAAACGAAGCGCTGTAGAGTGGTATACTCCATTTGCCTGCAGAACAGAAATGCTGTGGTAATATCATCATTACCATGTACATATACGGATGTTGCGCTTCATGATCAGTTCCAGCCTGCTTATCTCCCGCCACTTTCTTTTTGAAAACTGGGATGACAACATAAATTATTAATTAAGGAATTTTCCTTGATAAAGACTTAAAGAGTCATTATATATTACCTAATCTGGTCTCGTCGAAACTATCGAACAGTTTGCTGTAGCCGCGGATTTCTGCCAGGAACATCAGAACCGACAAAAAAGACATGAGGGGAATTGCCCGCGTTGAGCATGATATCTCCTGTTTGACTTGATCCTGCAATGCAATTTTGGGAAACACTTTAAAAAATATTTTACCTGTGACGCGCAATAATAGTTTTCTTCACAATCTTCGGAATGTCTGCAACTGTATACAGCAAACAAAAATTGCAACACTGCAAAGTTGTACGCATTATACAGGCGTAGGCAGTAAGCACACTCTCATATCTAAAAGTATTGTAGGTACAGTAATTATTATGAGTATGCTTGTTGAGTTAATTTTGTTTATTTTTTTTAAACCGCTATTGTAGTTTTGGTGTTGCTCAAGATTAAAAGCACAAAACCTTTACAAAATTTTGCTGTTATTAATTAGCAAAAGAATCTAAAAGTAGATCGTAACTGTAAATTAAACTTCATACTTCCACTGAACTTTGCTCTGCCAGTGGTGAACCATAAACTTTGTAGTGGAAGCTAATCGGTAGCGTATAACAGCCAATGACCGGCTCATAAATATGCAGTGGACGGTAAAAGTAACGACATCGCGTGATTATGGTTTGAGCAAATCACAGCATTTCGTCCATTTCATTTTATCATTCACAAGATTTTACAAGATTCCTTACAAATGCCTAACTAACTAAAAGAAGCGTAATAACACGGTAAGACTCCAAAGAACTGTATTTTGAATTAGGTAGTAAAATTTCATACATATAATACACTTTATGAATAAGTCAGTAGTCAGTTTTTGTCTATTAAAAATTTGCTGGATATATAGTTGCGCACTGACATTTAAAAGGGAAATGGCAATGCGCAACTTAAAATAAAATTCACCCCGTATTATTAAGAAAACCAATAAAAACATGCTGCTCACCCACCTTCAAAGACTGAGGATGCTGCAGCAGGCGTTTGTCGAAAAATAAATAATAGTTCACGGCGGCTGTAATTAAGTACAACGCGTATCCTCCGAGTATGACCAATATTGTAAGAGAGCAAAGTTGGCGCCAAATATTCTTCGGAGACAAAGATTCGGGGTACACATAAGGTGTTAAGATGCTTTCATCTGTCAAATCTAGGATGATATCCATATTATCATATGATTTCAGTATTAATGAACTCCATACAAGAACGGCTGCGATAGCAGGTTATGCTTTTGAAGCGTTTTTCTTCAGATTTACAAGTTTAACTTTACGAGGCTTTGTTTTGTACTGAAACAGTAAACCTTAACAACAGCCAGACTTCGGGTAATTCACCATTTGGAAGTTAAGAACCGGAGTACCACAATGCGTAGTTACCAATATTTTATCGGTCCAAGTCTGCATTTGTGATTACAGATTATTGGCGTTTACCAAAGTATGCATTCGAAACGCAGCTGTAATCATGTGTAGATGACGGTATACCATCCAGCAGATAAACAAAAGTGCCGTGGGTGCTTTATCGAACACACTGTGTCCCTTCGCTTTGCTCGTTTCCGCCGGTGTAGAATAATTCAAGTTTGTCTCGTTTTAGACCTTTTCATTTTTATAATGCGATTTCGTAATTATTATTGTGCGGTTGTTGTAAGTAAATTTTTGATGATATACTGTAATGGCGCGCGTTGAACATCGCATACGATGTTTCATGATCCACCGGAAAAGCACCTACGTTAATAATTATTAACGTTTTAAGTGTATTGTTTGTGTCGTAAATACATATTGTTTTTTAAGCGCTAGAGCAGCACTCCAGTTTTAATGAGCCTGTTTTGTACTTGTGTATACTAACTGTATCGACAGCATTCGTCGGCTTACTCAACATTAAGTTCAGACGTGTAAATAGGACTGGACATGGATGAGTGAACAGGTACTGTAGTAATCCCTAATCTTGGTGTTGTTAATATAGAGTTTTGAAAATATATGTTTGTCTACTAAAATTTAATGACATATTGATGGTCGTAATATTATTATGAGATTGCAGAAACATATACATGCATATTAACGCATTTGATTTAAATTTGGCTCGTGTCCTAACAAGGCGTTGCTTGCACGCGCGACAATGTTATAATCCTGCTTAGGCTTTGCATATGTATACAACAGCCGCTGCACAAAAATGAAAAATCATACGGCGTTCTGTTCCAATTGTGTTGCGTGAAACAGTTATTATTAATTTGCAGATTTTTTCCCATATAATTATTTCGTCTGCAGACCATACAGTTTAAAACAATTACGACACGCCATCTAAATTGAGCATAACTGAAAGTGACCGGCAGTATAAAGCGCTTACATCTTTAGAGACTGCAACTACCATAACGCGATAGTCGCTTAAACTGTTTATGTATTTGCATTTATGCTATAAAGATTAAAGATGCTTTGTTCAATTGTCAACCTCACAGTTACGTTGGCTTTTATGCAAGTAATGTTCAGATTCGTCCTTGCTGATCCAATGGATGGTATCATTTCCGGTGCCCAGACTGTTGTAGCCAATCCAGAAGAGGTGAAAAAGCTTCTTAGCAGCGGGATGAAAGGCGCACCGGATTCCAAATCGGCGGAAAAGTCAAAAAATGCGACATCGAAGGCCTTCTGTGATAATGTCAAACAGCCGGGATTATATGCTGATGTGAACACAAACTGCCGAACCTATTACCGGTAATGCGCTATGCCTTTTGTCCGAGGAGCAATTGCGGCCCCGTTATGCACAATAATTAGTGCTTTCGCGATTCTTTGTCACGGAAATATCGTTTGAAGAACTTCACATTTCAACGTCGACTTTTCCTAGGTGTACAGAAGATGGATACCAGACATCTTACCAATGCAACAATGGAACACTTTTTAATCAGCTCACTTTGGTCTGTGATTACTTTTTCAATGTCGCGTGTTCCAGGTTGGTATGAAACTGCGCTTTACAGCCGAAAATTCAGCAGTACTTGCTGATACGGATAGGTACTTAGTTCAGATCTCGGAAAAGGTCACGCTCGACGAATGCGATTATACGTAATTTATTTGTGTAGTTTGATTATTTAAGTCATAAAATCGTCATGTGCCGCTTTATTACTATGCGTGTTTCAATTAACAGGACACCAAAGCTGGCAGACTTTGCCAACATACGCCACCAACTAGATGGAGAGAAATTTGCGAGCTGTTACAAAGAGTGCGCCAAACAAAACTGCCAGCCCAAAAGCAACAGTCTCTAAAACTGGAAGCGGCAAAAATTTTTTGGACAATTGCCTTTTGGGACGCTTCTCAGATTTCTGAGCAGCAATAATTCTCGTACATCAAATTTTGTGATTCGTGATACAACCGCAGTTGTGTTTTTGTGCTCCACATGAAATAAATACACGCAGAAAATGCAATTTCTCATCCCCCAAATTTCTCAGCAAAAAACTTATTTCATCTCTTAATATCGTGCATTCGAAAGTTGTGTTCAATCGGTGTGTCAAATCTTAGAACTAAATATACCAATAATCAAATAAATTCCTTGCGAACGAACAAAAACGGCACCATCAAATTATCAAGGCCGCGTGCTCCAGCGGCAGCAGACCGTTTTCTAATTACCTATTTTAAGTCAACAGCGTAGAAAATCATTCTTGGTTACTTTTAAGCATTTCTGCTTTGACTCGGTTTGGACTAATAACTGAAGAATAAGTGAAATGCGAGAGCACATAATAAAGTCAACAACAATCATCATCAACACACTCGCAAAACCACAAATCATCAGCTGAGGACAATGGCTAGAGGACATAAGTTATTTTTCGGCTTGCCCCAAAAAAGACAAGCCACACGGAAAACAGGAGAAAAAAAATAAACGAACACACCACAACAAACCCGTCCACGCTTGTTGAATCCCTTCTGCGTTTATTAATTGCACAGGATACCAATTTTTCACATTTCTTTGCCGAAATTCGGGATGAAAATACAATATAGGATAATAATGCCATCCCCGCGCGCGTTGCTCTGACGTATAAGCAATCAATAATATGTTTCGCGTTCAATAAAACCACCTGGATTGCGACGCAAAATGTATCGACGGCATTCATCATAAATCCAGATCATCAAACTGAATGGCATGGCAGGAAACCACCAGTTTATCCTACAAAAAATGCAACTTTTAACATCCATTTGAGGGCCAAAACCAGCTCCAATCGTCACCGCCAATATACTGAACCATTAGCTGTGCACAGCCACATTATTTATCCAAAACGCAGTAAAAATATACATGTACAATACAGTACGCAGCTATCAATCAACCCGTTTATTACGAAGTATGTATTCGGATTAAAACTAACCTGTAATTAAAGGCAAAATACCACACCATACATTGCGTATAATATACAAATACTTCTCTCGATCCTCACACAGAATATGCGCAAAGCAAAATTGTTTCGTGAACGCGCTCTCGTAGCGCACACGGTTTGCCGTTAGCTGATCGAAAAACTTACTTCAAAGGATACATTCGAAGACCCTTGTCCATGCCGGGGCAGTATGATAGGAAGGCAGCCAAAACGGTTTCGAACACCAGACCGAAGTTCAACATCCAGTTACTGCAAAAACCATACCCATAATGCCAATTTCAACCAGATCTGACGTAAAATACTTACTCCATTCCTTGGTGGAAGATCGAGTTGCGTCGGGTTTTGGAGATGATCAAATCCGCCCATTGCACCACGACGATAGCCACGAAGAACGCCGTGTGACAAGTATATTCCAGAACCTTACGTCGCTCAAAGGTCTACACAATTATGTTGAAAATTTCAATAAGTAAACCCATGAAGTTAAGCAATGTAATATCATTTTCTTGAATAAACATCTTCATGAGGTCAAAACTACAGTGCTTCAACCAACAGATCCACCTACCCATTCCTGTCCATAAGAGTCCTGCAAATCGTTGATGCCTTTCGCTTCCCAACGGTCACGGATTTTCAGCAGATCGTACGGTCGGAAGCCATTCTCACCCATGATGACAAAGTAGGTAAAAAATCCCGCCAAGGCCTGAATCATGCCGATTTGTCCGTATGCCAGACCAATTAAGCGCTCATTCACCAGACGGTCAAGCTTTGGATTACGTGGTCGGCGTTTCATAATATCGCTCTCCGCTTTTTCATAGGCCAAAGAAATAGCTGGTACCTGTAGCGAACGGTTCGTTACTACGGTAATTGCAATGCATTTTCGTAATCGAACAGACACTTAAAACATGTTTTCCGCCTGGTTTAAGTAATTTTGACCGTCTTCGTCGTCTTCGTCGCAACGCAAATTTAAATTTTTAAATATTTTGACAATAAACGAAGTTACGTTTCAATTTCAATCCAAATCTCAAAAATCTGCAGCACTCACCATGTCTGTGCCTAAATCGATGCACAAGATCGTAACTGTGCCGAGCGCCAGAGGGATGTCAAGTAGAATAAAGAAGAGGAAGGGCGTGATTTCCGGAATGTTGGACGTCAGAGTGTAGGCGATAGATTTCTTCAAGTTATCGAAAATCAAACGTCCTTCTTCAATACCCACCACAATAGAGGCGAAGTTATCATCCAGCAGAATCATGTCGGCAGCTTGTTTGCTCACATCACTTCCCGCAATACCCATAGCCACACCTGCATAATTGGATACGATATTTGAACAGTACAAAATTGCAATATCACAGTCAAAATATTCCAACAGAGCGTTCAGTTGACACAAATCCATAATATGAAGCCATCAAATTTAATTAATCAGTCAGCTTAAAATGTTAGAAATGCCAAAATATCCTAACTTGGACGCTTAACAGAAATTTCATGTATTACAATAGCATTATATATATCATTAATTTTGTTATCGCTAACTCTTATGTTTCATTATGGTATTTGTAATAATTTGTACCTTGCTGTATTAATTTTGATATTCAGTATTAAACACACAAACAAATGCCCGTATACGAGTATCATACTATGCAGATTTACATACCAATATCAGCCTTTTTCAAAGCAGGAGAGTCGTTCACACCGTCACCAGTGACAGCCACAATGGCTCCCTGTCGCTGGCATCCCTCCACGATAATCAGTTTTTGTTGCGGTGACGTCCGGGCAAAGACAATCTCATCGTGATTCGATAAAATGTCATCAATCTGTGCCTCGTCCATGCTTCGTAAATCCTGTCCGTGGATTACACACGCCCGCGCCTTGCGCGGATCCACTTCACTGCGGTCCACACCCAAACGCTCTGCAATCTCCTCCACTGTTTCATTACCGGCCGAAATAATGCCGACACTGCGCGCAATAGCCTTAGCGGTGATCGGATGGTCACCGGTCACCATGATGACCTTAATGCCGGCACTGCGGCATTTACTGACCGCATCGGGTACGGCAGCACGCGGTGGATCAATCATGGACATCAGACCCAAAAAGCGGAAGCCATTTTGTGGGAAGTTATATTCCTCGGGGTCAAACGGATAGCCGGGCGGGAATTGGTCCGCCGGCAGCATCATATCGCAGAAACCGATCACACGTTCGCCTAACCCACCGAGTTCACGGTAGGCGTCCTCGAAGCGGCGTTTCCATTCGGCGGTGGCCGCCTCTTCGTGACCGCCGATGAGTATTGATGAGCACAAGTCGAAAATGCGTTCCGGGGCACCCTTCATCACCAAGACGTAGCGCGGATCATTTGGCTCTTCAGTTTCATGAATGGACACTTGATATTTGTTTGTGGAGTTGAAGGGAATTTCGCAGACTTTTTTATTACGCTCCCGATATTCCACCACTTGGCCAATGGTCAGCTCCACGAATTTCAACAAAGCCGCCTCCGATGCATCACCGTTGACTTGACGATTGAGGATAGCCACTTTTTCCTGGTTCGGTTTGAAAGTGGCACGATTGCACAGTGCCGCACAACGCACCAAGGCTCTCCAGCTCGCTGAATTTCGGTCGAAACTTCCCGCATCTATAAAAGTCACCAACGTTAACAAACACCACTCGCCAATGTATGAGCAAACTATTGCTAAAGTGTATTCGGTTACGACCTCGCTTTGCGATACATCCATAAGAGTCACAAACAAACGGAAGTGTAAAGTTTTTCCTTACTTTGCTGTGTTTCCGTTGTATCGGACTCCATAATTTGGTTATCAAACCACATATGGGCCACTGTCATACGATTCTGGGTCAGAGTGCCGGTCTTATCCGAGCAGATGGTCGAAGTGGAACCCAGCGTCTCGACGGCTTCCAAGTTCTTGACCAAGCAGTTCTTAACGGCCATGCGTTTGGCCGTCAGTGTCAAGCACACCTGATGTAATAATCAATTGTAAATAACGCATACCAAAATTTTACGGAAGGTTTGAAAAACTTACCGTGACCGTAGCCAGCAGACCTTCCGGGACGTTAGCCACAATAATACCAATCAGGAACACCACAGCATCCAGCCAGAAGTAGTTCAGGAAAATACAAATAATGAAAAACGTAACTCCCAGGAATACGGCCACACCGGTAATGATGTGGATAAAATGTGAGATCTCGCGGGCAATTGGTGTCTGGCCCATCTCCAGGCCACTGGCCAAATTGGCAATACGACCCATAACCGTTCTGTCACCGGTATTAATCACGATTCCAGTACCCACGCCTACAAGCGGATACAAGCAAGTGAATAAAAATTATTAGGAAATCTACCGGTCTGTACTTTCAGCTTTCACAAACTGTTTTTCCACATTTGTGTCATATCAGTAAACTGGTCATAATATTGTTTTAAAGAATGTTATAATTTTCATCTGGCAACTATATCACCGTTTTAAGGTGATATTTCCTTGAAAGTATCTTAATTACATAAATTTTATTGACATGTATTGATTTGATGGCTGCATCCAACACACCTTCGACAATGTTAGTCGAGAAAAATGCCAAATTTTTGGTTTCCAGAGGATTGGTGTGCGTCGTCTGGTGACTGCGGGATTGCGGTTCGGATTCTCCTGTCAACGAAGAGTTATCCACCTATAACAAGAAAGAAAACTGCTTTTCCAAGACACTGTAGCACCTGCAGCCACACAATACTGCCAGACCTATCGATTACTGCTTCATGATTTTAATTGTAACCGTTTCTTGAAAGACCAGACACCACAAGCGCGGGACCGTATTATGTAACACTTATCCCTCACATCAATATTCCAGTACCGCAGTACATTATTGATTCTCGTCCCATAGTCAGCCCTGGCAAACATTTGATCGCTCGCTTGCACGAACTTTCCGTACGAGTACTATCTGCATGAATGTTGGGACGGAGGCGGCACAAACCCGCTCCATATGCCAGACGCTTTACACATGTCGCAGTCGATGCTTGTGGAAACAAATTGAAGCTGGTGGAATTCGATATTTGATGTGCTACTGTATCACACTCTTAATGGTGCAAAGGGCAACTTAATAACGCTAGCGCAAACTGCTAATATTAACCGTCAAACAGGAACCTCAAGAACGCGCCGGGCTTTTCCTGCTCTACCACGTTTATGCCAAAAAGTCTGAGATTACTAATGTGAACTGCTGATGACATTTCCCAGTATTTAATGACTTCATTAGAACAACAATAAAAAATTAGGATTTTTTTGACAAAAAATTAGGCAGTTTTCATCCAGTTAACGTAAACAGACTATTACTGCCCAAATGTCACTTTTTGCACTTTTGGCGCGTTTTTTGGAGTTTCTAAGTCCTTCGCATCCTGTGCTGTTTTCTCAATAGATGCTTCTCCCCAGATCCAATTACTAAACCAGCCGGGATGGCAAGATAATCACTTTCAAAGACCCTCGCGGGATCGTGCTACCTATTTGCATACCGGTGCTTGTTGACACACAATCGGGAAATGTTAGAAAACAATTTCCCCAAAATGCAAATGTAAATCGTCAACAAATGCTCTCATCTTTCTCTATCCGGCTGTATGTCCTTGTACAAAGCTGCATCTGTCACTGATCTGTCTGTATCTATGACCGCTCAAGCACAGCAAAGAAAACCCTACGGTGCGACATTAGCCAAAACGCGAGACGGCTTCGGCGCTGGTGTGCGCACACACATAGATCAGAAATACAGCGCCCGGAAAGACTTTCCACTCTTAACAGAGCACAAGCTCATCCAGGGACGCGCCGTTCTCCTCTGACGTCACTAGCCCCAACCATGCTGCCACTTTCAACATTCCAGTCGTCAATTTGCGCTTAAGCACTCTTCGTAGCCCGATGTGTGTGCTGCGTTTTACACTCAGTGTTGTAGGCTGTAGCCACAGCATTCCTGCCTAAATGAGTCCGACCACTCAATGAATCGGCAAGCTGCATTCCCCGGGAAAATGCTTCCTAACGGTCCCGGTACCTGATAAAAACCTACCGATACGGCAGCCGGTTCACTATCTGGTCTCTGTATCGGCAAACTGTCGCATCTTATCCGCCGTTCCGCTCAGAACAACATAAATGATCGGTTCAGTGCATCATCTCAATTGCGATTTGTGCCGAGTTAACTCGATCAGTTTAAGTGTGGGTAAACAAAAACATATTGGATAATGTTATGCCCAACTGGATCTGAAGCGCGTGTTTACTCTGCTGTAGAAAAAGGAATATTTGAACGATTCGAGATCACCATGTAGGGGACGACATCCGCTTGCCGATGAAAACAATTTCGCCTGTATGAGCTGTATTTTTATAGAGAGCCCTTAATCTGTCAAGAATTCTGCCACGGCTGTTTTGGTGCTACTAAATCCCACGACCCATACTCGCAAAAAATAGTTACAAACAATAACTCCTCGAGAGTAAACCTTGTAAATTATAACGCAACTAATGCAGTGTACCTTCATTCCACGGCACTCTATGATACGGATATCAGCCGGAATACGATCGCCTCCCTTGACCTCGACCAAATCACCAAGGACCAGCTGTTCCGCCAGTAAACTGTTCTTTTCACCCTCACGTATAACGGTCGCGTAGGCCGGGATCAGATTCTTGAATGAGTCCATGATGCGGGCGGATTTGGCTTCCTGGTAATATGAGAAGCAGCCGGTGATAACCACGACCGCCGTCAACACAATGCCCAGGTACAACTGGAAGACAAAAACATATTAATTTTATAAAACCTATTTTGTCAAAAAAAACGAACACTCGTCCCGTACATTGTCAGCAGGAGGCTCATCTTCACGCGCCGCTGTCACACCATATGCAATAAAGCATAAAACAGCTCCCACCCACAGTAGAAGGGAGAAACCGCCAAACAACTGTTTGCAGAATTTCAACCATTCTGGGGTGGTCTTCGGAGGGGTCAGAGCGTTCGGCCCATCCCGCTCAAAATTCCGCTTGGCAATAGCATGGGTAAGGCCCTGCACAAAACCATTAATTGATAACACCGCCTGGAACATGACGTACTTCACGAGAATACTGATTCACAATCGAACTAAAAAATTTTCTTTTGTACATCAAAGTATTCATTCACTTGTACATCATCGCATCAAAGTATTCAATGTCTTATTTGTTCCTTATCCGACGTCTGTGTTACGACTTACTCTTGTTGGATCGACTTCAAGTCTTCTGCATAGGTCTTCAATAGGTACGGTATGCTCGTCCTAAAATGAACATCAATTGTGCTCCCGTAAAACATTAGCGCTGATAACGCGCGTGCCAAAAGTAATGAAGCTGACCATATCCAATTCTTGTTTGAGGTCGTCAAGGCCATCTTTCTTGTCCTTGCCCTTCTTTTTCGTCGGCACTTTACCGTTGTCAGGTGCAATGGGGGCTGTTGCCACACGGTAACTTTCTGCATGCCCATGCTGCAAAGCAAGAAAGATTAGTGCCTCTTCACTTAAAAGTAAAAAAAATTATTATTCATCCGCTGTCTCATAGTCATGTGTGATGTCATCAACGGATATGGGAGTTTCACACCGGCTACTACTCTTCGAGACACCATTACCGAAACAGTGCTAATAGAATTTAGTCAAACAAAAAAGATTAATGGAAACGGCACATCATCAAATTTTCGTAAACAATGATTAATGGACAAATTACACCGTACAACAGTATACTTTAAGTACATGTAGAGGGGAATCTTTAATTTCGTGAGAAATCGTACCAAGGCGACCATAACCGAAGGAGAAACTGCCCTTCATTTATGACAGCGTTTTTTGCCTTTTTAATCAGAAAGAACAGCTTTTTAACACCCACTGGGCAATGCTCCCGAGCCACTTGAACTGGTATATATAATTTCTTAAATCCCATAGCTATAATTTCGCTCAAATATATAGAGTATCCGGTTTAAACTGTTGAAAAATTAATGTCTAACAAACATCTTTTTCCGGTAAGTATTGCCTAATCGTCTTTCTGTTATTTTATTCTCGAAGTTTTAACTTATTCCCTATGCTGGTAAATTCCTCTTCGCGTAGTTAAGTCATGGGTTATTATTTATTTATTTGGCATTTTGAAAGTTCAAACAAAAGATATGACACAAATGAGGAAAATGCAAAAAATGTAATTTATTACCGGCGTACAAAAGAATAAAAACTACTGTGTGCAGTCACTGCAGTGTTATCAGTCTGTACAGACTGCATTTAAACGGCTACTCGCGAAAACACATAGTAAATGTACGTACAAAACTGCAACAGTTTTAAGTCACCAACAACACTGTTCAAATCCTGTTTTTTACAGTCGAACAAACGTTATTCCCAGCCGAGCAAAATGCCAGCGCTATCTTGTTACATTCACAGATTACAGCGATGTTTTTCCCGAGTTCTTAACATAATCGTGCCGCGCCGCCGAGTGCCGAAAAGGCTGTCAGTTGTACATATCGCCTATATATTTTCCGATCAATATTGCTCAACAGGAAAACTTATTGGGAAATCGCTCTATAGCAGCACTAGTCTACACATGGATCTCCGTCGATTAGATTATCCGAACACGCACACACGCAGCAGCGTGAATAGGCGCTTCGCGCACTAGTCAAGAGAAACAGGGAGGGAGCTGCACACTCATCTGCTTATTACAACATACACGGCAAAATCCAGCGCCCACCCGGGTTCCTGGCTGAATTTACCACAAAATTACAGCTATCTTCAGCAATGCTGTTTCTAACGTAAAAACTTGGAAAAACCTACAACAACCCGGCTTTGTTCTAAAGCCTACCTCATCATTCATCTTGTCAAAGAAGGGATCTCTTTAAAAAAACCGTAGGGAATCGTTTAGAAGGAATGAATTTGGCAAATTTCTCCACAAAATCAAACAGCAATCCAGATGACAATCCCGGCTGAGTGTTGTTCAACTAACTTTCTGCATTTTTAATCGCTTAGTAATGCGAAAAAATCTCTTAAAAAAGCCGGGGGAAAGGGGAATACGGTGCATAAACCAGAATGGATGTACGGTTCCCTATTTTTGTCACTGTCCGAAGTGGAGATAGGAAGCGGAGTGAATAAGTGCACGCCGTGTATGAGAATGCCAGTGCGCATGTTGAGCTCAACATACAGGGCCGGATCAATCCAATGACGTCCCTTGATGCTAATCGGCAGTGACGTTCTCGGGCCTATTTTTCACACAGATGTCCATTCCACAAGACGAATTCCATTACTGCTTTTGGTAACGGAATTCTTTGTCTTGGGAAAAGAAGCTTTGAGAAGTGGTTTCCGTGTGCGTTTTCGTACGTTGACGAATCTGGTTTTTCTCGGATTAGTAAAATAGAGTTTAATTCTGACTGCATAATACTTAGGACTACATCCAGTATTTTAACGTCTGGATCCTATTGCTCCTATCGATATTAACGGAAAATGGAAACTCGTGCACCACTTTAAAATTACATATGCCAGCGCGTCAAGGTAGAGGAGTAGATCCTGTATATCTGGATCATCAAAGACGCCGGTTGAGTAGCCACTAGCTAGCCATTAATTTCAATTTTCCGAAATGTTCAGGTTTAATAATGTTGTTTCCTGTGTATTTTTTTAAAGTGCCTTCGTTGTTCCTTACGACTGAAGAATCCTAGTTGTGAGACATAAAACCGCTGGTCTAATATCTATATTAATTGTAAGCCGCGGGTTTGTAACTTTGTATTTTACGAATGTGCGAGGGATATTTCCTCGGGGCCAACCTGCGTTGTAATTTAGCTTTTGGAACCGGATATTGATTCCTTTATATTGTAAAAAAATTTATGTTGACACTTCTTTATATCTGTTAGGCCTGCATTTGCCTTTTTCCAAATCTCATACCTGTCCACGGCATTTACGAGTTAAAAGTTAGTGGTTTCAAATAAGCTGCATATATAGTTGTACTGCACAGTACATTGCTACGGTACAGGTAACGACTTGTAGGCGACCACGCGAAAAAAGCTACGAGAATGCTACGAGGTAGTTCAAAGATAGCTGAGAAAACGTAATGTGCAAACATCCACGAAAAACTACACGAAATAGCATACATTCACGAAAAACTTTTAAATTGACGATGACGCGGTCTTCAAAATTGGTAAAATAATCAGGCACTTCTCTTGTTCGCAAAATTCACTAACTTTCAAAGGTAACATGCTTTCGAAACAAAACCATCGATCGATTCTGAAACCTTCGAACTAACGGATAATTAAAATGCCATATTTGTGAGCCTTATGGTACACCCGTTACTCAATGAAAGGCTTGAACTGTGCCAACAACGGTGTTTAATAGGCTTTTATTATATTTATCTTTAACATAAAGAATGTACCGCCGATAAGATAATAAATATTTTTGTATTCCGCTGGCTAAGGTGTGCATTTCGGCGCCTAAATTAAATCTTCTGATAATGAATTATTCCGTGAAATAAGGAAGAATTTTCAGCAAATACGAGCATTATCATATCTCATTTTGCACATAATTAATAAAGGGTTAGCTGCATTGCAATAACTTTTGTGGTGTAAAGCCCATTATCGTCTGCAGTTGCATCACAGTAGTTTGGTGTTGCAATTGCTAGCGTGGAAAGTCTTGGACTACCAGTGCGGCTTATGTCGCAAATCAACAGTGCGCCATAGGCGATGACCTTTCTATAGAAAGCCAACGTCTTCGATGATTACGCTAATTTAAAAAACAAAATATGGAAACTGCAATATTTACTTCTAGTGAAGAATAAATTTACTGTAGAATTTTTCAATAAAACACCACATAATTACGACGCTTGAGAGCACCGTGGGACGTAGCGCATGCATCACACGTACCTTTCAAATACATACAGATACAAGAAATAAGCCGGCTGCAGCAGCCGTGCTTAATTAGAGGTGGCTGCCTTTAGGTAATTGCGACTGTTTTCCTTCAGGCGGGTATGCTTGCGGAGTAAAACCAATTTAGGTTTCGAAAACCGTATTTTCAAAGCCCACGATAACTGATCAGCTGTGAATTGTTGCAACTGCAACAATCGGTTTTACATAGTTAAAATCGATTAACAAAAGAACAGTAGACCATATCTTCGCACAGAAAAGCCGAAACGCTAGCATGGTACTTATTTTGCGAAATCGGCACTATTTCGATTGTGATTCACAACACAACCATGATTTACGCCTGAACAACTACTGTACGGTGTTTTCTGTAGAATTATAAATATCTACATCCAACAAGGGTGTTTACCGAGCTCACACAAACGGCAGTTTGTTTGAATTAAAAGAGAAATACATAAGCATAAACCAAATGAACATGCAGTTTCTTCGATTACACACTATGATATTAGACCATTAACAAGCACACAGCCGGTGTTAAATAAAAGACATTTTGCAAAGTCAAGAGCAAACACTTGCAGCATTGCAGTCTTAAATTTCCCGTTGGGTTGGATACAATTTTCTGATATACGGCATTGCTATTACCGGTGGGGGGAAAAAACGATACTCGCCGGTGTCTTCAACCTGTACCGGTTTTTAGCCATCCCAAGAAATTACCCAAAAATTACTATAAAGATTAAGCTTTTGCAAAGGTTGCAGGGGAGAGGGAACAGAAAATATTTAAATCTGATTTTTGGGGAACTGCAACATATATGCGCACCCTAATTCTGAACTTCGATTTAAAAATCTCGATTAAAATTTAATCAGAAAAAGCAGCATACCTGTGGGTCACTGGTTGCAACTGGTTTGTACGACATCTCTGGAGAATAATTTAATAGGAATGTGGAAATTAAACCAAGGAATCCACAGATACTCTGGGTAGACTTTAATCTTGGAAATCACAATTTCTGAGCAAAAGGTTTCTGGATCGGCGAGTGGCGATTTCTTTCCCTTTCCTGTCACATCCTCGCCCGTAGCACGCGCAGTGCCTGTCTATTGTGTGGACTAACAAAACTGGGAAACAGCTGAGCAAATGCAGGGTATTGTTCAGCCGCTGATTAGTGAGCGATGTACAGCAGCTGCCGGTGCGGTGAGCGACGGAATAAGGTGTAGCCGTTTTTCGGTACTGGAATGGTCTGTGATGGGGACCGTGACAGTATGAGGAAATTACACGGCTAACAAGGACGTCCCGCAGACAACACTTAAACTGAAAACCCCTTCCTTTAGAAGCTCTTTAGCTCTTGTATTACAAAGCAGTGTCGTAAAAATGATATTACTCTGGTATAAATCACGGGTAAATGTCCGGCGCAGCACGGAATACGCATATACGCACATTCGGTCGGCGGCAGCCGATTTTGGAAATCAGTTTACACCGCCGCGGTGCACTACAGCAACGACCCAGCAGGTTTAGGTTAACAAGCCACTGAGTTGAGACGGGGTCTGGAGGTGAGTGTTGGTGTCAGCTGTATTGGCTGGAGATTAATACAAGCATTTAGTTACGTTTTTCCGTAGAGGCCGTGACATAGGTATGCTCAGGTAAGGAGCCGCAGTCTGGGAGATACCTTCGATGTAACACGCTTCACTGCTATTTGCAGACCGGCATTCAACCACTTCCGATATCAGTGAGTACGAGTACATTGTGTACACCGGCGGCAGCATCATGCAATCAACGCTAAACTCTGCCGCAAATACTTACACCGCAAAAATACCAGTTTTCTCTGTAAGCGGTAATACTGTAAAATGACTTTATTGATGGCATAAAAATCTCGGAGCCAGAGGCGTATTATTAAAATTGTTAAAAACGGTAAAGCTAGCCAAAGCGATACCTGAACAAAATCGAACCAAGTAAAAAAGCTGAGGAGAAAGCGCTTTAAAAAACTGTATCGAACAAGCAAAATTTCCGTTCTGGTTACTTGACTTTTTAGAATGCTACAGTAGTCCTCGGATAAAAGCTCCTTTTTAGCATGAACAATATAATTATAGCAAATGCGGCTGTCTATAATGTTTCGTGATTGCAGTGCCGGGCGAACTGAAAGGACAAGCTTCGTTGTTATTAATTACAAGAAATATACACACGGATTTAAATTGATACGTCAGTTAGAGTTTAACAACTGCAGTAACCATTAGGTTCACATGGTCTAGATCTTCGTTAATTTGAACTGTTGAATGAAACATTTATCTACATACGTGCGAATGTCGTTCTTGCATATACACGAGTTGTTTTTTTGTTTTGTTTGTAACATAAGGAATGAGAAGCAGCATGCATACGTAATAGATACCTATGGGATACAAAGTGAAGTGCAAAAAATTGTTTTGTTGCGCAATTAAAAAATGCAATCCGCAGTGATGTGACGAATGTTATTGGTGTGCAATAGATAGTAAAAACCAAAAACAGTAAATGACAGCCCGCCCACTGCGAGTAATAAGATGCACAGTTTGTATCAGCAAAATTCACAGTCGCCAAGAAATTTTCACATTTTTATTGCAAAGTTTTGGCTCGTACTGCAGCTAATCTACGACATGAAGGTATTCGTATGGCTTTTTCAAAAGCTTCCATATCGACTTGTGTCGCTTGATGTCCAACCGGATATGTAGTCTAGCTACCACCAACTACCTGCTGTATCTTAATTAATTATAAATATATATTTATTTCAAACTTTTACACGTACAAGTAAATGCGATTTACACTTAAATTCAAACATCCAGTAACTAGAACAAATAAAACGACTCTTCAAACTCTTTGAAGGACCAAAAGTTCCCATAACATAAGCGGTATTTCCGCGCTGAATTTCAACACTTATACGCTACCACAAAATTTCGGTAGCGCGCGCTTCTCCTGTTTGATCTTTTATGCCTCGACAAACTTCACTGATGAACTGCCGAGTAGTGAAGCCGCGACTCCCATAATCTCGAAGGCCAGCGGTTGGAAAAAATAAAGATCAGTCTATTCCCCGTAAAATAAAAACGACAGTCAGTCTGTTACGCTCTTTTCGCCAACTGCTGCCGATCTCGCTACTTCTGATGAGCCGGTGATGTACGATGTGCGAATGTGTCGCACACAACATGTCCCAAATCCAAACGAGGCTGTTCTTCCAAGGGAAAAGGGGTAAACCATCCGGCCGTTGCCCATTATTGACCTGCCCATGCGACCTGTTCCCAAATTTATAAATTTTCCGATTATTATACCAGGCCGTTGTATTCGACCTGTGTTGGAATCGCATATGCTAATTACGACAGCGGCAAGACTGTAGCTAGAAATCTGCCAGCATTTTTATAAGCGCTTTTCTGCATTATTGTGTTAGATAAATAATTTTTAAGTAGGCTGCCGCTGTTTAATTTCTAAAACTCCCAGCCATGTTCGGAAGCGTCCTACCGTTATTTCGAAAAGTTCAAAACAATGCAGTTCACATCAGCAACCCAAATCGTGCACCGCAATACAGATATTGTATGACGCTTTTGCAAATTTGACAATTTTTTGCAAATCGCACACAGGTACGTACAGTATACCATAGCTATGCCTTCCTGCAACACACAATTACTAAACAGTGCATCCTAATACTCGTGCAATAATAGGAACTAGGAAGCGCGCGTTTTATAACAAAAGAATTCGCGCCTAACTTTTCCGCTCCCTTCATCGTACCCGAACAGACGTTTGTCTTTTACAGAGCAAGTCGTAATGCGGAAGTTGTACCAAGTGCTTTGTATTTACTGCGAAAATGTTTTACATATTTGTTCGATAAATCCACTTGTAAAGCATAATTATCATAACTTCAGTAACAAATTATCAGAACGTCGCATCTACATGTCAAGTTGGTACAAATCGTAAAAAACCGTATTACTAACTGGCAGGATTAAAATGACGCTATTCTGATCTATTTTTGTGGTGCGACCTTTATAAGAATGAGCTCAAACGCCTCACAAGTTTACTGACTAATCCGCGGAACAGACACACAATAAATCTGCTACAACTTACATGGTAAGCTAAAACAACACTTTTCAAAAGAATTGTCGATTTCATATTGTGCTTGTCGTTTTCGATGCACAGCTTTTTGTTAACTCAACTAATATAGATATATGGTAACAAGCACACTGCAAAGCTATAAATTATTCTTTAGCTTCTAATGACTAAGCTACTTGAGATTTTTTTCACAAAATTTTAACAAAAACAATTCATGTTGAGGTATAACAGCAACAACTATTACGTACTATGTGTCATTTACAGTATTTTTTACCTATGAGAATAGGTAAAATTATATACTGTATACAGTACTCAACATAATTATAGCAGATTTCGTTACTGATAAAAAATAATTGCTCATTATTCTAAGCTAAAGTCTTAAATTAAATCATAGCATAGACGCAGGTGTTTTAAAGGAGTGGAGAAATGGGAAATACTTGTGTCGGTTGTTTTACGCATCGTCGACAAAACTGGCAGATTTATTTCAAGAAGGAGATAACATTTTTCCACTATATTCATACGTACGCGCATGAAAAATATTAGTTACTCTTACAAGTAGGGAAGTTACTCTTGTTTAGCTGGTAACGGAAACAGAGTTTAGGAAGACACAGGAGAACCCAACATCCAGTTCTTATAAACACTATACCAGCGTGAACTGTGCCCTCTGATGAGTTTTCGTACAATACTCTGAGTAGGCACAAAGCCACCCGGTATAAGCAGCGTTGCAATACAGAGTGACTAGTTGACTACACATAAAACTCAAATATAGATACTCGTATACGTAATACTTCACAATGTGTGTTTTGCCAACATTTTAGAAGGTCGAACTTTTTTTGCACGAATTCTCCTGTCCACATGTAAGGCTCTGGTTAGTGAACTTTTAAACTAACATTCCGGGCAAAGGGCGTTCGATTGTGATGCAAGGTTTTTGACAGCAAAATCACTTGCAAAGACAGAGTCTGGCTTCGTAAAAAAATATACAGCCATTGTAGTACCTTATCACTCACTGACACTCAGCTTTTAAATAACTTTAAAACCAAATCAATTTCGAACATCATGATGACCTTCTACAGGCTTAAATTTTTGAATCAAGACAATCGATCACTATATAAGCCCAGTGAAAAATGAGGAGAACTGTTTTTGCACTACCTGGTGGTGGTATCCAACAACTACAATGTATATCGTACCGCTGCTTCTTGGGTGGCTTGCTTTTGCAGGTACGGATCGTATGATGAAATTGGATTTCCAATTTTCTGGTTCAATATTTCCGATTATGCTTTTGACTGGCTAAGGTTGCGACTAAAAGTAACTCAATGTATTTCTGGCTTTTAAAGCGTTTTATTTTATTTAATAGTTTTGTGTTCCACCTGATCTGATTACTGCATTTGTTGAATTACTTATTACGGAACTACTATATAATCATATTTTGTCGATCACTGGCTTCTTAGCGACTACATTCTATAGCATGGACATTTTTCAGGCGCTCAAAGACTGTCGCAAGTTATCCCTGACACATGGAGCGAAACTTATCCTGAGATCTTAACCCCGAGAATATCCGAACTAGGTAAGTAAATTTTTCATTATCGATAAAAAAAAATTTTAATTAACTTAACTTTATATATGTTAATTCTACCTTTCGAAAGCGTATACAACGGTATAACCAGCTGATTAATGCTTACTACCGAAGTAGATTAATGAGCACGTAATAGGCGTAATAAACGATATTACTCAAATTCTTCCTGATTTGATGCATTTACGTATACGCCACATGGGTAGTATATTTTGTAGCCGGTATCGCGATGTACAAGAACTGATTACTACAGAAAATGTAAAGTTTACTATCCATGTAAAGATAAATTAAATTGCACTGGCTTTATGTGATTCCGTTGCACGTCTCATTAATAGTTTTCCGGGATAACAAGGAGTATCGCTACATCTACAACGGCCAAGTCTTGACCGGTCTTCCGGAATCCGCTAACCAGTACTCCGGCCTCCGAATCCGTGCCATCTTCACCATTCAGCTTCGCAATGGCATCGATGTCCTTAAAGTGAGTACCCGCAGTTATATACGTATTTAGCTTGTGTTTGTTTTTTATTTTTAATGCAGTATTGTATATCGTCCTAACTGTATGCTATAGATTCCATAAGTTTTAATTTTCTTATACATATCGGCTAAAAGTTTCAAATGCCCACAGAAAAATGGAAAGTCATTTAATTAGTAACCGTAAAAAACCTAAACTTGATTTCGCACGCAATGCATTGTAGATCGAGAAAGCCGTCTTGGGACGCATCAACGAACGCAACATCGTCACCGGACCATTGAAAATCCAGCCGATCCAGGACTTCGATGAACTGCAAGGCGAGGAAGCCAGAGAATGGGAAGCCGCCTTGACCAAGCCTATCCGCTTTGAATACATCGACGGCACTGTGACCAATTTGGTGTCGATGGAGAGCGACCCCTTCTGGTCGGTCAACATCAAGCGCAGCATCCTGGCCACCTTCAATCTCAATCTCAACAAGCGATCGTTCCCCACGAAAGCCGGAGCCAACAAATTCCTTGCCGGATGGAACACCCGACAGGCTGGTCTGGACAACGTTGAGTACTTCACCGTTACGGAGGTCAGTACGTCGTCATAATGTTGTGCATTCAAGCAGATGTTTTTGAATTCTTTTATATGCATTCTATCAAAACTTTTTATTTTTAAATTTATGCGAGATATAGAAGAACCAACGCGAGATTTCAGTTGAGTGAAAATTAGTGAAGATACCGACATACTGTACATATATATGTACTTCGCATTGAATTTTAGATGAAATGGTGATCTTTATTTGTTGATGATTATTATCGCTTGAATTTCTTAATCAAATATTACTGCGCGCAGTTAAGCAAAAGAGCACGCTACCTAATTGGACAGAGTTGTGGGTGTGTTACTACAAATTTTTTGATAATTGGATTAGGACCATTACTGTCCGTAACTTGCTTTAATGAGTTCACAACTTTGTATGTTTGTTTGCTTGTGCATGTAACAGTTGTTCGTTTTTATTTATAGGAAGGTATCGGCGGAGAATGCGAAGCCACGTACATCGTACAGTCGCTGCCCACTGGTCCTTGGGGCAACGTCATCCCATCCATGCCCGGAATGCCCAGTGCCAACATCCTTAATGTCACCAAATCCTGGGATTATACCAACTGCAATAACCGCCCCATCGAATTCCAGAGCCTGAACAACCCCATCAAATGCGAGACCAAGATCGATGCCTCCATGTGCACTAAACAGAAACTGGACAAGGATATGGTAATAAATAATTTTCAAATAAACGAAACGTTACTTAAAACGTAAACATCTTCAAACCCAAGAAAGTTTGATAGCTGATCGAATGCGAGTAAAAATATTTTATCTGCAACGGTGAAGCTTTTTTATAATGCAGACTATCAGTAACATAATATGCATTATCATCAGCATGACACATAATTACAGGATGATATCATCAACTCCGGAGCCCATACCCGATACAACATTGTGGGAACCCGCAACCAGTACATCATCGAAACCGCTACCACGGAAGCCGTCCACAAGTTCATCCCGTTCAGCGAGAAAGCCGGCAGTCTGACCGCCTACGTCAACGCCACCATGAAGCTGATCTACTCCGGTGACTGGTCACGTGACTCCATCCTGCCCACCGAAGCCGGTATCTCCCTGAAAGGACTCCGTCAACTGTTCCCGAAGTTCGGTAAATTCCAGAATGACAAGTACTGGATGGAGGCTGAGGAGGCCAACAAGCCCTTCATGCTGTCGGCCGGACAGTGGCCCAATGTGGCGGCCAAGAAGGTCCTGGTCAAATCCCTCCTGGACAAGCTGGTGGAGGATCTGTCTGATAACGAAGTGGAGCCGGAATCCGCCAACCTGGTATTGCAGCTGTCGCTCATCCTGCAGTATGCCACGCCCGAAGAGGTCATGGAAATCCACCAGACTGTCAAAGCCCTTTCTCATCAGGCTTTCGATCATGAACAGATTCAGTAAGTGACAACTTTGTCATGCTGGGAGCAATGCTGTCGGCACAAATTATTATACGACATGTGTTAAATTATTTCAGAAATTCGAAAGTTTGTCTAAACTTAAACGCTTGCAGATTAAGCTAGTTTTAAAACAGCACTGAAGGGCTCCAGCCATGAAAGAGTTAATTTTCCTATTTTATTATCGTGCCGATAGTTTTCGGTTTAGAATTTTCGATTTAACAGTTTAACTGCAGAACCCATAAAACATATGCATGATTATCCGCCAGTTTACAGTATCGTATACGTATTTCGACAAAATAATTCCGAAAGCTAAAAAACTGCATCCTTCGTAGGAAACTGTGGATGGACATCTTGGCTCTGAGTGGTACCAAGCCCACCGTTCTGTTCATCAAACGTGAAATCGCCAGCGGCAAATTGGTCGGAGAACGCGCGGCCCAGATCCTCAATACCCTCGCTTTCAGCATCCGCAAAGCCGACAAGGACATCGTCAACGAAGTGTTGGAGCTCTGCAAAACGCCCGCGGTGGCTGCACACTCCAGCCTCAAGAAGGCCTGTTGGCTGACCTTTGGTACACTGGCACATACCTCGTGCGTGGACGATCTAGAAACCACTACGTCCATTCAGAATGTTGTCGTCAAACCCGGAAATCCCCACTGCTCGTCCGACGGCAAACGCCGCTTTGTTACGGTATGATCAATCCATAAAAGTTTTGAATTTACGATTGAAATTAAATATTTCTATAAACTGAATGAAATCAGTCTCTTGGTTAGATTAATGGGCAATGACCATTTGGCCTTGATTTGCAGGAGCTTATTGCCCGCATGAAGACCTTCCAAAACGAAGAAGAGCAGATCCTGCTTATTAAGACCATTGGCAACACTGGTTTCGTCGAGGCCATCGATGAGCTGAAGGCCATCTTCAGTGATGACACCCGCACCGTCCACATCCGCATCCAGGCCATCTACGCGCTGTCGCACATTCTGCGCAGCCAGCCGGAAATCGTTTTGACCGTCTTGGTGCCGGAATTCCACGACGTTACTAACCCGTACCAGGTCCGTATTGCCGCCTTCGACATCATTCTGGAATGCAAACCGGAACTGCCTGACCTCGAACTCATCGCTCGCAGCCTGCAAACCGAGAAGTCCATCCAGGTCGGCAGCTACGTGTACTCCAAGCTGAACTCCATGGCTAACTCAACCCATCCTTGCTTCGAGCAAGTGTAAGTGGCTAATCGAATTTGCTTGCAGAAAAAGTGCTTTACAAAAACGAGCTAATTTATAAGTTATAAAAATCGTTTTCAATCCAATATAATTTCACCTTGACAATATACTACATAGTGTGGTCAGTATCCTTTACCTGTTATTATTCAGTGTGGTACGCCTTAATATAGAGTACAGTTAAACAGGAAACACACAAGCTTTGCAGTAGTTGTTAACGTTACCTTAACTAGAGTTGCAAATTTGTTTTGCTGCACCTGTTGAGTAAATACCGTAATTTTCTTCAAAAGTGCAAAAGATGCTTCAATCGCTCTGGAATTCGCTAAGCCATTCCACACCGGCTTCTCTTTCTCGAAAGGATTCCACTTTGGAGGTTACTCCGGTAAGCGTACCAATACCGAATTATGCTAATAGAAAGTTGTATCATTTTAACAAACTAGACCGACATTAATCGAAATCTCTACCTTGCAGAGCAACTGGAAGTGGGAGGATTCGCCGAAGTCAACATGATTTCGGATCCATCGTCAATCGTTCCCCGTGCGGTCAACTTCCGTGTTAACACGCATATGTTCGGATTGTCCCATGATCTCATTGAGGTAAATACGGATGACGCTTCCTTAAACAAAAGATAGAGAAGTTCCGTTTATGCAGTTCTTTTCGCTTGTGTATTCGATATGCCTAAACACAAAAGTTTGTATTCGATATATAAGCTATAAAACAGTTGGTTGTAAATCTGATTGGTAATTATAGGCTGGCATCGAGACCGAAGGAGTCAACTCCGTCCTCAAACGCCTCTTCATGACCCGCCCGGACGCTCTGGTCAACCCAGTCTCCGTGATAGACTTCATGAACGAAGGCGACGAAGAGACCATCCGCAGCGACAGCAACTACCGTCGTGCCGGTTTCCGCATGTGGGAACGACCGGAATTCGACGAGATCGAACGCATCCTGGGTCTGGCCAGCCGTGTGGACAACGACGTTAAGGGCTCCGCCTACCTTAAGATCTTCGGCCAGGAGGTCCGTTTCCTGACCCTGACCCCGAAATCTATCATCAAACTGGTTACCGATGCCTATCTTAAACCCACGGAAATGGTGGGTCTGATCAACGACGCTCTCCCGGTTGATTTCCGCAAAGCCCTCATGGCCGCCGACACCGAAATCACCATCCCCACGGAATTGGGCCTGCCCTTGACCGTCGAACTGAAGGCCCCGGTTGTTGTTTCCGCTAAAGGTACGCTCGGTCTCAAGACCACGCCCCCGTTGTCCATGAGCACATTGGTGGACATTCCGCACACGCTGTCCATCGAGAGCGACATTGATGTCAGCGTGGCCAGCGAAATCCACGGAAAGATGTCCGTATGGTCGGCTTTCTTCAAGGCCGGATGCGGTGTTCTGGGAAAGGTTTCCACGGTTATCCCCGTTGATGGTGCCATCACCTTTGACATCAAGACCGGTAACGTGCAATCATCCATTAACATCCCCAAGCAGCCGCTGGAACTCATCAATCTCGAGGTATTAACCAAGAAACAATTTCAGAAAAATATATGCATATGGTTTTTACAGTAACAGAGTGTGACAAATATAGGACTCAATAATCTCTAATAAACTCTACTGAATGATTTGCATTAACTGGTTTATCATTCTACAAATGCGATTATTATCAAATGAATTCGATGTCGCTTTTCACGATGTTTTTAAAAAGCCTGATTGTTTTCCAGATTTTGCCGGTTACTTACACCAAGGTCATCCCCAAGAGCCTTGCTCCCCATCAGCCAGACCGCAAGGATCGGTATGACGTTGATCGCTCCCAGAAAGTTGTACAGTTCAACCGCCCACCTCTGGCCAACGAAATGCCCAACGAGTTCTTCTTCTACAAGACCGACATCATGGAGAATCCCTTCATGCTGACGCAATTCGGCCGTATTTCCAGTGAATACTACAAAGGCTTGTCGCTGCCCATCCTCGACTACAAGGAAGTGGCCACGCTGGACATTCTTAAGACCAAGTTCATTGACTTCCGCATCGGTCATCCGGCTTTGGGTGTCATGATCAACGTCAATGCCCATGTGCAGGTTCCCACTGGCGTGCCCACCATGCCCATGGTGCCAGTTGGCGGCAAAAACCGACTCATTGTCACGCTTGTTCCATTCAACACCGGACTTAAGACGGTAAGAACTGTCATTATTATTATGCTATCCTGATTCCAGACTTTCCAATTTTCTATCTATTGATGACTGATACTGGTTTAAGTTGGTGATTTATTGCTCTAGCTTTTTGAGCTATGTTATTACACTGAGCCTGTAATAACAGTTTTGTGTTGCAGATCAAAACCACCGTCTTCCTCCGTCAACAGCAAATTGCCCCAATGACCCCTCCTTCATGGAACTTCCTCTATGATCAGCTTACGGGCTACAATACCGCCGGCATTCTCCAACGTTTGAACGAAGGCCTGCCGACCGGATTTGAGAAAACCGACAAACTGGGTGTCAGTGCGCAAGTTGTTGTTCAGGGCATCAGTGTGTCCGGACAGGAAACGGCCATGCAAGGTGTCTTCAGCTGGGTGCGCGGTCTAGGCGGAAAGTTCGTCAAGATTGCCGCTGAATTTGCCAGCCCCCATCCTCAATTGTCTTACCAGGTAAAACACCAAACATTCTTCGTTTTTTGGTAAACACTAAACACTGCCGGAACATGGGATTTTTGTGGATTAGCGGGGATTAAAACAGCAATGTTGTATTTAATACGTAATTCATCAGCACTTTCCGCACTACCTACAGATGTGCGTAAACGGCCATGCTGAATACCCGAGCGAATACGACAGCTGGATGTTGATGCCCGGCATGAACAAGCCGATGATGGGTCAGTTTGAGGTGTCTTTCGGTCGCAACTGCTATGCTGGCGAAGCCACTAAGCTCCGCATGAAGTTCGTCGGTGACAAGAGCCCCATCCAGTTGATGATGGAAAAGAACGATTACTACAGTGTGGAAGGATCCGTTATCCCAAACATCATCAGCAAGTCCATCGAGCCGATGGCCCGCTCCATCCAGCCGGTCTTCCAGGAGTGTGAGAACGACCGTAAACGCGGCATCCGCTTCAGCCCCGCCTGCGAAACCGTCAAAGATATCTACAGCACCCTGATGCAGATTAAGATCGATATTGACTACCAGAACGTAGGTCACCAATTCTAAATTAATTCAGTTAGTTAATTAATTAAAATTTGATTACATAGATTAAATTAATGTGAAATTTCAAATATTGCCGAGGTATGCAACTTGAAATACCGGTTACTTTAGTTTTTTATTTGTTACTTACAGATTCCTTACGGTCTGGAGAAATTGTTCACCAAGATTGAACACTTCCTGCACAGCATGTGCTTCTGGGACAGCGAAGTGGACACCGTTCGCGTGGCCAACGCACCCAACAAAGTGACCATCCTCGCTGACTTCACCTCTGCCAAGGACCGCGTGGATATTGTGTACAGCACCCCCCACAAGAACGCCAAACTGTTGAGCATTCCGGCTCCGTATCCGTTGACGCCCATCTCCGCTGACGACAAGCCCATGGATCTGTGGGAACTCATGTGGGGCGAAGATCTCGACGATATGTGCACTGTCTCCGGCGACGAGCTGAACACGCTGGACAATGCGCGCTTCAAGATTCCACTGAGCGAATGCTACCATCTGCTGGCTAAGGACTGCAGCATGGAGCGTGCTTGGGCGGTGATGTACGCTGCCGCTGGATCGCGCTTTGGCGAAGCAAAGGTCAGCGCTTTGATCACTTCATTTAACGGGTTCAATTTTCAGTTCTCGTACTTCAACTTCAGCGGCATAAATTTATGTACAAATGCCAATGAGAACTCATTTTTTAGTCGTAGCACTGTAAACTTAAATAAGAGTATAATAAATTTAAAGTGGTCTGTATGTAAAATCTGGTTGCAGAAAGTGTTGGCTTACATCGGGTCGAAGAAGATCGAACTGATCCCAGCCGATACCGTCTCTTCTCGCTTCCAATCTGCCACCGATATGGTCATCCTTATTGACGGCCGCCCAGTCCCAGTTGGTCCTCTGGCCAACAGCCAGTTCATGGTTGAGAACGGAATTTACATCAGCATTGAAGCCCAAGAAAGCAGCCTGACCCCGTACTACAAGATCTCAGCTCAACCTTACGGTGTGGAACTGTGGTTCGATGGGCACAATGTGGCTGTCAAGGTAAGGTCACTTGCTCTATTTAGCGCTCTTTAATCACCATTTTGCTCAGGCATGGATAACGGTAACTACAACAGTGAGTTTCTTTTGCAGCCTACTTTCTGGCTCCGTAACCAAATCTGCGGTCTGTGTGGTAATAACAACGGAGAAAGCTGGGATGACATGACGCTGCCAACTGGTAAATTTGCCGAATCCATTCCGGAATTCCTTCGTGGATACATGATGCAGAAAGGTGGTTGTGGTGCTGAGCTGAAGCCAGTGATGAGCATGCGCACACAGTCGCTGTTCCCCACATCTTTCGGTAAGCGGTTTGTAAAAGGTCACACATGTTTGACTCGTGTGAGTTGTGACTGCTGTAAAGTGATAACTTTTGTAGCTAAAGAATGTAGATACGCATAGTCTCGATTGTGTCCGCGTGAATATGCGTACCCAGTACGTATTTTAATTATTAATCACATTTTCTGTATACAAATAGATAAATGCGCAATTCTGACTGTACCGATAAGTAATTGATCTGTTTCTTATGATTATAGCATCCGAGTGCGGTAAACAGAAAACCATCATCAAGACCCGTCCTGGTTTGGTCTGCTTCTCCATCGAGCCTGTGACCAACTGTCCTGGTGGATGTAACTCCGAGGAAGATGAAGATGACGACGATTACATTATGGTCAAACGCGCACCTTTCCACTGTATTCCTGAAGATAGCAGCCTAGCACAGAGTCTCCTGGCCGAAGCTCAGACCCGTGTACTCACGGAAATGAGCCAGAAGCCGGTAAACGATTACTTTGTTGTGCCCAAAGTGGAATCGTGTGGCTCAGCTGCCGGTCGATCAAAGAACTCGATCAAATCCAGCAAGTTGAGCTGGGGAAAGCACATCTGGGCTTAATTTTAAATTGATTACATCATGAATTCAGATGTTGAACCTCCAATTGTGCTGTTAAAGTCGTTTTGTTAAGTTTTTTTTTATTTTATGGTGCCGACGCTAGACGTTTAGGTTTTTGGTTTAGTTTACACTCTAAAGCATGTATGCCTGCTGTTTGCAGAATATTGTTGGATACTTGTAACATCTATTAAATAAAAACCTAACATTTGCTAGTTTTATACTGCCAAGTACATGTATATCCCGTTTTGTTTGCAACTAATTTAGACAAAAGTAATTAATTTTACTGTTTTATTTCCGCGTGCTTTTGGCTGCGATGAAACTACAGGTATTGACGATGGTTAGCGGCACATTGATACGGCGTTACCCCAGTACGCAACAGATAGGACGTTAATAATACTTATAATGGTTAATAGTGATGCTAAATTGCCAATATCGTAGCTAACCATAAGTAAGAGCCAGATAATACAACAATACAATAATTACTGCAGTACTTATTAGTTTATTCATTAAGCTGATGTCTGATGCCATTTATTCAGTGCTAAATTTTTTTAAGCAGTTTCAGTAACTGATTGTAAAATGTAGTGTCATACAGAGCTGTTTATTTTGAAGTCTTGCCAAACTACCACAAGGTATCTTTGTACAGCTTACCACTGTTACTAAATAATAACGCCAGAAATGTGAGCAGTGAGCGTCTCTAAATTTTATTCCAGTTCGATAGTTAAACAAGCAGAAAACAAACAAGCTCAGGAAACCGTTACTCTGATATCGTCGATCGTTCTACCTTTAACATTCACTGGGCCAAAACAAACTGGACATCGGTAACCGGCATCCGGACCGCACACGGCCATTCTCCCTGAGGAAGTTCCCACCCAGTTAGCCAGTCCACCGACACTCCAATCACATTCCAGGGGGTTATCGAAAACGCGAAATACTTTCATTTTTGACGAAGTAGCTCGGAAGACATCAACAAAGTAATCAGAAACTTTCTTAAGCTGATTATTGTTTGCATAGAGTTCCCTTAATCCCGGTCTGGCAAGCTGTATTGGTAGAGTTTTGATTTCGTTTTGTGATATATCCAGGACCTAAAAAATACAAAAAAATTAAATCTGATGATGATGTTGCACGCCAATACGTTAACACGTACCAATAAATAGCAACTACATTTCAAAAATTGTAAAATAAACAATACTTACTTTACAGTAATAAACTAACTTTACAAATAAACAATACTTACTTTAGTTCTGTCGTGTTGCATAAGATTTTGAATTAATTTTGCATTAAGGCTATATTAATTTGCATTTGCATTTGCAGTAAGGATTTCCTATAGTATTCTGCTTATGTGCAAAACTCCAAGAAGAGGCCTCTTAATTACCTCCAAATCCGGTAACGCGTTTAAAATTTCTTCATCCAGTTCTTGAAACATATTGTTGGAAACGTTGAGAGACCTGATTTGATGCTTATACGCCAGGAAGTTCTTTGGAAGTCGAGCCAGTCGCATATTGGGCAGGGAAATACCTTTAAGATTGGGCAAGAATTCGAACATTTTTTCCTTCAATGTCAACGGATTTCCGCCGACATCCACCGAGGTAAGATCAGTGGCAATAGGAATGAATGCCGCCCCATCAATGGTCTGCAGATTGTTGGAGGCGATGCTCAAGCTCTTAATCATGGCCCGTTCAAAGAAACTGGCTTGAAGCGGTAGACGAGTGGCCGATAGGTCAAGAAAGTCCAATCGCAGATTTGCTAGGGCACCGGGTTGGATACTCGTCAGGGGATTTCCGGCTAGGATCAGCCGGCGCAAACTTGTTATGAGGTTGAACTGACCGGGACTAATGGTTGTGAAACTGTTGCGTGAAACGTCCAATTCTTCCAGTCGTTTACAGGCGCGCGCGATTCCGTGGTAGGGCAGGCTATTGATGCCGGTCTGCGCTAAACTGGCTCGGCGAAGTCTCGGAGCATCCGGGAACATCAACTCCGGAATGGCGCCTTGTTGACTGCCGGGAATGATGTCGTGGATGGGGTTGCCGCTCAAATCAATTACCTACAAAAACAATCTGTTCAAGTAGTCCTTTTTTGAATTTTCAATATTCAGTCACGCAGTTAACTATGGAAAAAGAGGCAACTCTTCATACGTAAATAATAAATTTTCATTACATTGTAAAAAAAATAACACTGTATTTATTTCCGTATAATTATCACAGTAATAACCAGACACTACTGCTACAAAATTTGTCATGATACATTGTAATGCGTTTTTTCACGACTACAAAAAATACTGCAGTTGAACTACAGAGTACATACTGTTCATATTTATTTGGTATACTTGAATAATCACAAACACCTGCAGGCTACATGAAAGGGCAAGAAATTATAAAACGAAGTTTCGGTTAACCTGGTGTTTACCTCCAAATTCTGCTGGTCCAATAATAATCGGGTTCCAATATTGGCGATTTGATTATTAGATAACGTTAAAACTTGCAAAATTTTCTGATAATTAAAAGTGGCAGAATGTACATCCGTTAGTTGGTTGTAATCAAGATGCAAGTGCGTCAGCTGTGATAAATTTCTGAAATTGTTCTCATGTATGAACATCAGCTTGTTGCCGGTTAGATCCAGAACTTTTAGCGAATGCGACAGATAGAAAAATGTACGATCACCAATACGCTGCAGATCAGTATTTCGAATATGTATTTCCTCCAAGTTTAAATCCTTAAAATGGTCGGCATTCAATAATGTGATGGGATTTGTTGCACCCTTTGGAGCACTGATAGACAGGATCAAAGTGTCCTTATCTAGTTTTTGCGGGTCAAACGCTGGACCAATTGTCAGGCCACCTTTGTCGCAGCGAACCCGTTTCCTTCCTCTGCTATCTGTGTCGCAAGAGCAAGCGGATGGACATTCACCAATAACATAACCCAAAGATAAAACGCAAACTATCAAAGCGGCAAACAACACAATTATCTGCATTTTTAGCAAAAGAACAGTGAACTGAAATGCACAATTCAGTACACAATATAATGCACAATCAAAATAACGCAGTCAACTGCACAATTCTAGCAAATTAAATTTTGCAATGGTAAACGGTGTCAAGTAGGGTTTTAGTGTAGACGCTACAGAACCTTTTCGGACTTGCAAACTAAAAAACGTTGTTGCTGATGACATGTGGGTTTCTGTAGTTAATATTATTGCAGTTATCTTAAAGACCATCGGCGCTTCAATAGTTAATTTTTTCATCAGATATCAGTGATACTATATATGCAACACATTCGCTGCTACTGTTAACTAGATACAAGAGTCTCCTCTGAATTAGTACTATACATTCCTTTTATGTACATCTAAGTTTTCCCTTATCTATACAGTGCACGTTCTTGTTTCTTGTAACACTTTGTCTTTTCTATGTAATATTACTATGCTCATGAAATAGTACACTTTAAAGTTTTTCTCCATTAACCAAAAATCATTGCATACCAATCTATTACATTTTTGTAGTTGCATGCGTCGTTCTACTTAAAAACGAACACTGTATCGTCGCATAAATAAATGAATGAATGCTGCATTCTGTAAATAAATGCACAATTTTGGGATGCAATCAATGCAATTTTGCGATATTTTAAACTTTCACCCGAGGATTTTGATTCGATTGTTTAAAAAAGAAGTGAAAACTGACCGACCGTCGACAAAACTGCTACTCAGACCAGCCACTTTTATAGAAGTATGGGTCTGGCCAAAAATATAACAACATTTTCAGCAAAATTCAGGTTCTCGATGTCTCCAACTCATCGAATAATAATCAGTCCAGCGAATAACCATCCTGCTGACAATGAAATAAATCAACGTTACGTACCTCACATTTTCCAAAATGCTGAACAGCGTACAAGCCTCCTTGTTGTACCGATAATGAGTAAAATTTTATAACTGATTGTGCAAAATTGATGTCTCGGAATTTTTACCAAGTACACTGCATTAAAATTCTTATCGGCAATGCTTTACATATATGCCATGCACCCTGTAAACGTGCGCGGTAAGTGCATCTGGTCAGGGTAAAATGACGATCGGCTTGTTTAGACGAGGGATTTTGAATTTTTTGACACTTCTTGCACTCCACATCCAGAAGAAGGCTCACGGTTCAAGTAAGAGGACAGCGGAGATTTTCGAAAGCAAATTTTGGTGTTCATCCAGAAAGAATAGATATACTGCTGTTGTTCGCTAGGTCATGTGCAAACACGAACTGCTAATCTGGACACCAACTTTTCCATATGGCCCGACGAAACCAACATCCGTTTCTGCATCGACAGTTATTACAGTAAGACATGCCACGCCACAAATTAGGTATCTGTTTCGGAGGTTTAGTCAGAACTTGTATAGCTGAAGTATCAGCGCAATTTTTATTGAAAGGCGCGTTTAACATAAACTGACAAATTATGCGGCACAGCAAGCTATTAAACTGGCTATCCGTAGGTTAATCAATAAACAGTTACTATTTTTGATAGCTGCAACGGAAGCACAGTATATACGGGATGCGGCTACTGAAGTATCAAACAATCTAAACGGTTGCGTGCAATTTAAGGAAATTCAATGCTCGGATACTCTATACAAAATTCACGTGTCACCTTACGACGAAAATGGGTATGCGTGCTCTTTAATCAAACGCCCTAATCAAACGCCGGTGCTTTTTAATCAAACGCCCTAACTGCTTTTATGGTCAAGCAACGGTACGTTTTCTAGAGTGCTCCAAACATTCTGTTATTCGTATCCGGGTCAGAACAACGTGGTCATCAATAAGGGCATAAATGAGCAGCGGATGGTTGTCACTCGGGGTTCGTATGGATGCTTGGACGGGGTCAAACACACCTTAATGCGCTACTTCACAATTGTTCTCGGGAAGCGAAATGAGCACCAGCGTGGCGACAGGGATCAGTACATAACGGTTTCGACTACAAACCTGGGCGTTCCGGTAACATTTTTTACAGCTGCGGAATATTATAGGGATTATTTTACTGTTCGCTTTGTATGAAGCAACTCGGTTTCAGAATGCCTACCGGAAGTATGGCACAAACGAAGCCTACTGGGCACTCTATCCGTATGATTTTTGTTCTATTACGCACAATCAGCCGACGGACTTCGCTCTTCCCGGATCAGTGGCGTTTAGCGTTATTCCCGGTCCTTACAACGTACCCAAACTTAATCAGTTGAGCAACACCGATTGTCAAATTCTTTCCCGGATGTATGGATGCCCTGTTGCTTCGTGTCCCGCTTGTACGTTCCCGTGGGATAATACTTATAAGCATTTCGTATTAATTTTATCGTTCCAGCTGTTGTTCAGAAAACCTTGAAACGAAGTGCAATTTTTGTTTAGTGGATTGTGCTGCACAGCAGCTGCAGCTGGCGTCCACCTGCGATCCCACCACAATGTGTACCGGTTCGCCGGATGAGTCCACTTACCTGATCGGTCCATACCAGTTTTACCAAACTTTCTTACTCTTTAAAGGTTCAGTCTTATTAAAATCGCCTGCCACATCCGAACCTGAATAGTTATTGTTGAAACCGCTGTATTTTCTTCCTGCAGGCGGGTGTGTACTGGAATACACGTATGACTATCTGACCGGGAATTTACTGCGGAATGTGGACAGCAATGGTCAACAAATTTCTCCACAAGCGACATCGACATACTTCCATTTTCCTGGTGGTCCAACATTTACGCCGCCCATCGTTGACCTGGCTTACATGACATATAACCCGGCTACGGGCGGCAATTCGTATATGATAAACGTGGTTAATCGGGTACGCAAATAAGCGCCTGCATGTGCGCAGTTGGGCGAGTTTTAATTGCTCCGTAGGGACCGGATGCAGTTGTTAACAAACTAATGTAAAACGCTTTATTCCCCAGCAAACAGGAAAACAGCTGACATGCCCGTCAAATGGAGCATTCTCTTCTGGCGCGTTGGCCGTGGACTGTCCAACGGCCGCTACGACTTCGGGGTCGGCCGTTCCGTTGAGCAAAGCCACCAGTGCTTCGTCACAACAGTTTCAGGGTGTTCCTCTGACTTTGTACCAATACGTTGTGCTTCGTAAGTATGAAAAATTTTTGGCGAGAGTTGTTTTTCATTCATGTGGGTGGCTTAAAAATTGTCAATGTTTGGAGCACGGTAATCCGCGGCAGTGGGAGCGAAAAGGAGTTGTGTGTTGGTGTTGGCATAGCATGTACTTTTGTATATATACATTATCGGGACTATCATCAGTGAAATCGGGCGATACTTTATAAGCAGGCATGCACAAGTGGAAAATAAAATAAGCATTTCAAGATATTTTAATTGTCTGCCAATTAATATTTCTTGGTTGATTATGGACTTATTTAGCGGGCGATACTGAAATCGGCTTGATGGACGCCACCTTTACAACGTTATACTCCCAAACAACAAACTTTTTGGCCGGACAGAGCAGCATTGTGAAGATAACCGCGATCCAGATTATGCAGGATGAGAAAGATCCACAGCAAAACGTACGCTTTGGTATATTCGGCGTGGGTGCAGACGGTGTCACACCGTACTTTGGTTATGTGAACATGTTGGTTACCGCAGTTGAAACATTGAGTTTATCTGATCCGGTGGTTTTGCCCGCTCCTAATCCTGGAGAAAGGGTAAGCATGTTTAAAACGCTAGCATAGTTTTGTTACTTTTATGCGTTAAATTGACTACGATAACTATTGGTATTCGCTAAATTTTTCAGTGGGTTGCGGAGCCAAAGCTTCTGAGGACCGTTCTCCAAGGATGTTAAAAAACTGCATTAAAAATACGAGGTGTTTTTCTACTATAGTTACTCTGTTGTTAACAGTCAAGTGAACTGATAATTATTATTTGTGGTAATCTCTAATAAAGCTCAGTACGAAAAACAGTATGATGCATATGGCTTGCGAGATTTATCACTACTCGAAGTATAACTGAAGCTTTAAAAGCATGCAGTAAAACATGTGCATTGGCATAATATTACTAAATACTAGTTTAGTACTATAGTAATGTTATGGTATCGGCCGTCAAAAAAGCCATATACCCGTAGTTATTGAAACTGGTTAACGCGATCGTTTTATCCAGAAACGTATGAAAACGCTTTCAGTTTACTACGCTCGCTTAAACGGCTGTTCACGAAATGATTACCGTTAGTATAATATTTATACAGTATGCGGAAGTGGCTCCTATTTTATCAGCGAAATCCAGAATTGAAGCGTTTAAATTAGTAACCCGTGAAGCGGCACTGGATAGCATTTTCGGCGCACGCTATGTTCAGTGTCTGTATCAGTATCTGTCTAAATGTTTTAGAGCATACAGGTTGACATTAATTTTTCTCGGCATATAATTATCACAAGAATGACAAAGGTTTTTGAACGCTAGGTTTTGGTATTTCGGACTACCTTCTTAATTTACTGGTTGCTCTCCCGTCTGCTCAAGCACGCATTGATAACTTTTTGGGCAATTTCCCTATTTCAAAAAATCCCTGTGGAAAAAAATCAGATGTTGCTCTCAGAGGTAGTAAAACACCCAAACAATTTTGCGTGTAAGTAATGTACTTTTTCTGTAAACGCATTATGCACTGTAATAATTATACTCGTACAGTACAAAATACTTGTAATAAATATATCAACTCGGACGCAGTATAAACAAAACTAGCGGAGCTAATTCCGGTTAAGACAGCGGAGTTGGATGAAAGGCGGATTGGTGAGATGCGGTTGGGCGCCGGTGGGGCGTTTGGGCTGTGGTCAGCTGTAGCACTGTATGTTATGGATAGTATCATGGAAAGTTTGTGTATGTAGTTGTGCGATTGATGTAGCTGAGTGCCGAGTCTGAAAGTTAATTCTGTGGCTGCTCGAATTGTGTTTGTAATAAATATATCAACTCGGACGCAGTATAACTGTATAATTATGTAGTAGTTATGTACTGTATTACTTATACGTTTGCAATTGTAAACCAGGGGAAATTAGTTATAGGCTTATAGGAATAAATGTGTGTTCCATAACCGTATTTAAAGTTATTAATAACTCGCAATTCTTCCAAAAACTACCGGTTAGTGACACCGGTAACTGGTAAGGCAAATTAGGGATAGCCCGGAAAACTCAAAATAATTTTCTTTGGAAACCGGAAAACTCAAAAATGTCCTTTACTACCATATAAGCTGAAACATGGTTGTTGTAAAGAAGCGAGCAGATTGTATTTTTATAGAAACTGTTGAGTTCTTTATGCTTTAAAGTTAGTGTGCCGCAACTCAAACCAGTTAGGCAGTACATACATGCATGTTGTAATGCAAATTAATGGTACGAGTACAAAGTAGCTATCAGCTAGACTTACCGGCCATCAGATCTACGGGTTATAGAACCTGAACTTGGCCATGAAATGACGTAAAACGTTTTCGTGCATCCGAATAGTTGTGATAATTCAAAATTAAAAAACGTCGACAAGCAACCATGAAATTTATAAACAGAAAATCAGCAAAACCTGGAATATAATTGGCAACTGTTACAGCCGACTCGGATGCGCTTCTTCACAGACCCCACTTGTTTTAGGCTGAACAAAACACGTTCTTGTTTCAGACCTGGATAGACGTCAGCGTGCAGCGTTGGGTCCCTTTGTCATTAATTAGTATAGAGGTTTCAATGCCCTTAACGGTATAGCTGCATTACCAACACCGGAATACCATACTGGCTGCCAAAAAAATATAATACCGCTGAAAAAAAAAACGGGAAAATTAGTATAACTGGAATTTCATCCCTCGTTATTAAGCACTGACATCACTGCGTTATCATGGAGTGGACATTCATATTTGCAACACTGCTAGCGATTTTCACGCTAACCTCCGTAATGGCAAACGGTAAGTAATCACAAATTTGACGTAATTAAGTACCACAGATTAAGAGATTTCAAGAAGATACGAGTGAACAAATCACCAGCAAGGCTTAAGTGTTTAATTAAACTGACAGATCGGTAACAGATTCCCATATTAATTTAGTTAACTCGTGTTTTCAGAAAGGGCGCACCGATCGGTGCATCAAACTCGAACCTTCAACAGGGACACGGGGTACTCAAAATGGCCGAATCCGAGTAGCATCTATTATTACATGGAATTAAACGCTTACTGTGAGTTCTCACTTAAACTTTCATTTGATGAAACCTTGTACGGACTACAGTAGACATATTTAGAGCAGAATGTACACAATACAGACTTACTTTTCATGCAGATCCTTTAATAAAGTTTAATTAGCTTTATGGTCTTAACTACCAAAAACGTTACAGACACAGATATTTTGTTATCAAAAGTTTTCCAATGAATTTCATGTTTTGCATGAACTGTCTACCTGTTACTGATGCATGACCTGAGTCCTTAGTCACCTTACTAGTAAACCTGTTAGCTGTGCTGTCGATCCAACGTTATTCAACGTTACACAACGAAATCATTTTTACAAAATGCATGGTTCTCTTCTGCAGCTCTCCTTGAGCAGAAATACATAACAGATGCAATGGATCAATTTGCTCTTGATATGCAAAACTGCATTAGATTCGTACCGATTGCTACATCCGACTCCAACTTTAATTCTATGTATAAAATACGGATTACACCTTACACCTACGACTCCAGTGGGTAAGTAATTCCGTAAGTAGGTTCGTTTAATATTATGTAAATCGTCCATAAAATGTACCGATCTGTTACTTCTTATGTGAAAATTACTAAAACGATTAAATGGCTGCTGCAATACCACTCTTGCAGAAACCAAGTTCTCCAATCTGTTTGTTCATCATTCCCGGGGTTGAGCAACGCCATCGTTAATACGAACGGCAAGGAACAGCCCATGTATATTACGAGAGGTCAATATGGATGTCTGGATGGCTCGAAACACAATATTATGAAATACCTTGCCATTGTCACGCAAAAACGTAACGAGCATCAGAGGGGAGACCGCGATTCATTTATCACGGTTGACACAACTAAGCTGAATTCTCAGCTAACGGTTAGAGCTTTTTATAACTTTATCGTTC